>NC_057861.1:293357543-294557543 GCF_019393635.1 Dromiciops gliroides | reverse complement strand
TGTGCCACCTAGCTGCCCCTATATGCATTCTTATGGTACCAGGGCCTTAGGGATACAAACACAACAGTGAATGCATCCTGCGTTGAGGGCGCTTAGGTTCTGCTGTTGATTGAGTCAAATTGGTTATAAATTCTTTGTACAAATTCAAATCTGTTTGAACAACCCATATTGGATGAATTCTTGCCTGACTTTTAGACTTTGTTTCACTCTTGGATCCCATTACTGCTGCAATAATGACCTGTTCTTCTGGGATCTGGGCTCACAGCTCCTACCTCTGGCCCCAGTTGGCTGCATCTCCTGTCAGCAGCTCTAATAATAGACTCCTTTCCTCACAAAGACCCACATTTTCTATCTTCTGGCTCCTCACAAGCAGAGTTGGTGTTACTGTAAACTATTTGGCCTAGCTCAGGTCATTCAGCCATCAAGGAACCATGGGCCACTGAAGGCCATTGGTCACAGGCCTTAGACACTTTTGTCCCAGGTCCACCAATCTAGATGCAACTAAAGCAGGACAATCATTCCAGTCCCTGTCCTTTGAAGCCAAGCACCTCAGTGGTTGCTGAGTAGCGACTCATTAAGGGCAGAACTTAGGGTAGAGAAGAAGGTGCCTTAGCTTTAAACAGACAGACAGACAGACTGACACACAGAGTCCTTGGGCTTGCATGGAATCACAGCACAGAATCAGCCTTTACTCCTCACCATTAATCAACAACAACCCCAACCCCAACATGGAACAAAGTAGTAGGTAAGAGGATGGAGATCAAAGAACATAGCATGGGGGCAGGTAGGTGGTGCAGTGGATGGAGCACTGGCCCTGGAGTCAGGAGGACCTGAGTTCAAATCCGGCCTCAGACACTTGACACTAGCTGTGTGAGCCTGGGCAAGTCACTTAACCCCAATTGCCTCACCAAAACCAAAACAAACAAAAAGAACATAGCATGTTAGATTTTGAATGGATTTAGAGACTATACACTCGAAACTATTTTTTTAACTTTTTTTAATAGTTTTTTTTCATATAAGGTATTTTATTTTTTCCATTACATGTAAAGATAGTTCTCAACTTTTGTTTATACAAGCTTTACATTTTCAGATTTTTCTCCCTCCCACCCCTCCCTCCCCCCTCCCCTAGACAGCAGGTAATCTGATATAGGTTATAGCTATATATCTATATACATAGACATATAGATATAGATATCTATACACACACACATATATATATACATAATAACATTAATCCTATTTCTGCATTAGTCCTGTTATAAGAGAAAAAATCAGAGCAATGATGAAAAACCTCAAAATAGAAAAAAAAACAACAGCACCAAAAACAAAGAAATAGTATGGTTCATTCAGCATCTATACTCCACAGATCTTTTTTTTTTTTCTTTTTTGGATTTGGAGATCCTCTTCTATCATGAGTTCCCTGGAACTCTTATGTACCATTGCATCACAGTAGGTCAACACTCAATGTTGATGATACTGTGTACAATGTTCTTCTGGTTCTGCTCATCTCACTCATCATCAGCTCACGCAAGACCCTCCAGGTTTCTCTGAACTCCTCCTGCTCATCATTTAAACTATTTTTAATAGAAATTTTACAGGCAAATGGAAGCTCAGAGAGATTACTGGATTGAGAGGCTATGTGAAGTGAGAACTAGACTTGGAGTTAGGAGTTCTGAGTTTGGAAAATTGCTTTGCTAACTTAGCCTTGTGACCCAGATGAGTCTGACCTTCCATGTCTTCATCTGTGAAATGGGGGTAATAATTTACCGGAATCACTCAACCCATAGGATTGTTGTGAAGAAAGTGCTTTGAACAATGCAAAGCCCTACATAAAGTTGAACTCCTTTTATTTCTCTGAAGGAGGTGGGGTGTGGAGGGAAAGGGAATAAGCATTTCTATAGCACCTACCAGGCTCCAGACACTGCGCTAAGCACTTTTTACAGATATTTTCATTTGATCCTCAAACCAACCCTGGGAGGTAGGTGCTGTTATCACCCCCATTTTACAGATGAACAAACTGAGGCAAACAGAGGTTCAGTGACTTGGCCAGGGTCACACAGGTAGTACAGTACCTAAGGCTGACTTGAAACTCAGCTCCTCCTAACTTCCTGCGCAGCACTCTTCCCACAGCCCACCCAGCTGCCCCGAGGTCATGGAACAATGAATCAGAACTAGAATCCACGATTCATTCCACCACATCACACTCTCTTCCACTTTTACCCATTTGCAGATGCCTCTTCCTTTTTTTATTCCATTAAGGCGGTCCTAAATACTCATTTCAACTTGATTACATCTACTGGAAAATATTGGGGAGAAGGGATGGGGGAGCATAGTGAGGGAAGAAGCGGAATTGTAGTGCTATTCACTAGACTGGGCCTGAGCCCTGAAAACCAGCTCTAGAAATTAGGCACATCAAACCCTGTGGGAATTATTCAAATCATTACTGGGCTACTAGGGAAGGCTCCAAGAACCAAGGGACCCAAAGAGGGGTGCAAGAGATTCTGGCACATTCTGATAAGCTTAAAAAAAATAATTAAAACCCCTCAAATGGACTTTTCAAAGGACAAAAGTCTGCCTTCATAGCTTTGGGTCTACTAACTCCAAAAAAGAATCTGCCTTCTTTCCTTGAATTTTCTGAAATATTTCAAGGAGTTGTAGAAGTTTGGGTATTTTTAAAGAAGGTACAAGCTTCTTTCCTTTCCTTAGGAACATTTCCATTCCTCACAAACAGGCTCTAGTTTTCCTCCTACTTTCCAGCTGACATATAATGAATTCTCTGAGAATGAAATAGGTCTCTGTGGGTCAGTAGAGGTAAAGGAAAACCACAAAGTGATTTATTGCCCTAGGCAATCTATTAACAGATAGCTGAAAGGAAGCAGCTTACTCCAGATCCAGAAGCAGTGGCCTTTTAAAGACTCATTACTAATTATTGAGAACTTTAAACAAAGATCTATTGGCTTTTTCTGCAATGTTTTTCAAGTGTTATTAAAACTTGCCACGAACTACAAACAACAACAACAACTAAAAAAGAAAAAAGTCCACTTAAGAGAAATAGCCCTGAAAGAAGACAGTGGGCTCAAAGAGGGAATAACATACATACTCAGTTGTGTAAAGAAATCTATCTCACCCTAGAGGGAAATGGGAGGGGAAAGGGAAAAGAAAAAGGAGGAGGGGCTGATAGAAGGGAGTGTAGACTGAGGAAGGCAGTGGTCAGAAGCAAAACACTGGTGAGTAGGGACAGGGTGAAAAGAGAGAGAAAAATATAAAAAAAAAGGGGGGGGGAATAGGATGGAGGGAAATACACAGTAATGATAACTGTGAATGTGATTGGGGTGAACTCTCCCATAAAACAGACACGGATATCAGAGTGAATTAAAAACCAGAATCCTACAATGTGTTGTTTACAGGAAACACATTTGAAGCAGAGAGACACATACAGAGTAAAGGTAAAGGGCTGGAGCAGAATATATTATGCTTCAGCTGAAGTAAAAAACAAACCAAAACAAGACAAAGGTAGCAATCCTGATCTCAGACAAAGCAAAAGAAAAAATAGATCTAATTAAAAGAAGGAAACTACATCTTGCTAAAAGGTACAAGAGGAGGCAGCTAGGTGGCACAGTGGATAAAACACCACCCCTGGATTCAGGAGGACCTGAGTTCAAATCCAACCTCAGACACTTGGCACTTACTAGCTGTGTGACCCTGGGCAAGTCACTTAACCCTCATTGCCGCACAAAAAAAGGTACAATAGACAATGAAGTAATATCAATATTAAAAATATCTGTACCAAGTGGGACAGCATCCATATTCTTAGAGAAGAAGTTAAATGAGTTCCAGGAAGAAATAGACAGCAAAACTATACTAATGGGGGAACTCCACCTTCCCCTCTCAGAACTAGATAAATCTAACCACAAAATAAACAAGGAAGAAGTTAAGGAGGTAAAAAGGATTTTAGAAAAGTTAGACATGATAGACCTCTGGAGAAAATTGAGTGGTATATGGCACCTACACAAAAATTGACCATGTATTAGGGCATAAAAACCTCACATCAAATGCTAAAAGGCAGAAATATTAAGTGCATCCTTTGTAGATCATGATGCAATAAAAATTACATGTAATAAAGGGCAATGGAAAAATAGATTAAAAATCAAGTGGAAACTAAATAATCTAGTGCTAAAGAATAAGTGAGTCTAACAGCAAATCATAGAAACAATCAATGATTTCATCAAAGAGAATGACAATAATGAGAAAACATACTAAAATTTATGGGATACAGCCAAAGCACTTCTTAGGGGAAATTTTATATCTCTAAATGTTTACATGAATAAAATAAAGAAAGAGCAGATCAGTGAATTGGGCATCCAATTTAAAAAGCTAGAAAAAGAATAAATTAGAACCCCCCAATTAAATATCAAATTGGAAATTCTGAAAATCAAAGGAGAGATTGATAAAATTGAAAGTAAGAAAACCACAACAAAACTAAGAGCTGGTTTTAGGGAAAAAAAACAACCAATAAAATAGATAAACCTTTGGTTAATTTGATTTTTTAAAAAAGGAAGAAAACCAAATTACCAGTATTAAAAATGAAGAGGGTGGGGGCGGCTAGGTGGCACAGTGGATAAAGCACTGGCCCTGGATTCATGAGTTCCTGAGTTTAAATCCAGTCTCAGACACTTGATACTTACTAGCTGTGTGACCTTGGGCAAGTCACTTAACCCCCATTGCCCCCCCCCAAAATGAAGAGGGTGAATTTATCACCAATAAGAAAGAAATTTAAGTAATAATTAGGAGCCATTTTTCCCAACTGTATGGCAATAATCTGACAATCTAAGTGAAATGGATGAATATTTACAAAAATATAAATTGCCCAGATTAACAGAAGAGGAAATAAAATACTTAAATAAACCCATTTTAGAAAAAGAAATTAAATAAGCAATCAATGAACTCCCTAAGAAAAAATCTCCAGGGTCAGATAGATTTATAAATGAATTCTACCAAACATGTAAAGAACAATTAATTCCAATACTATATAAGCCATTTGGAAAAATAGGTAAAGAAGAAGATCTGCCAAGTTTCTTTTATGACACAAATATAGTGCTGATACCTAAACCAGGAAGAGCCAAAACAAAGAAAAATATAGACCAATTTCCCTAATGAATATTGATGCCAAAATTTTAAATAAAATATTAGCCAAGAGATTATAGCAATTTATCACTAGGATAATATGCTTTGACCAGATGGGATTCATACCAAGAATGTGGAGCTGGTTCAACATTAGGAAAACTATTAGTATAATTGACCCTATCAATAGCAGAACTAACAGAAATCATATGATTACCTCTCTCTTTTTTTTTTTTTTAGTGAGGCAATTGGGGTTAAGTGACTTGCCCAGGGTCACACAGCTAGTAAGTGTTAAGTGTCTGAGGCCGGATTTGAACTCAGGTTCTCCTGATTCTAGGGCTGGTACTCTATCCACTGCACCACCTAGCTGCCCCTGATTATCTCAATAGAAGCAGAAAAATCTTTTGACAAAATATAGCACCCATTACTATTAAAAACACTAGAAAGCATAGGAGTAAATAGAGTTTTTCTAAAAATAAGTAGTACCTATCTAGAATAAAATTTTATATATATATATATATATATATATATATATATATTTGGGCACAAGAGAAAGGAAACCTTGAAATAAATCTCAAGGGGAGGTACATCTAGAGACATGGTTCTCTGAGATATCTATCTCCCCAAGTAGGAGAAAGGCAAATACTAGTATCTATCTAAAACCATTAGCAAGAATGATCTGTAATGGGGATAAGCTAAAAGCCTTCCTAATAAGATTAGGGTGAAGCAAGGATGCCCATTATCACCACTATTATTCAATATTGTACTAGAAATGTTAGCTTTAGCAATAAGAGAAATTGAAGGAATTAGACTAGGCAATGAGGAAACAAAACTAACATTCTTTACAGATGATATGATGGTACTGTTAGAGAATCCTGGATATTCAACTAAAAAAAGTACTTGAAATAATTAATAACTTTAGCAAAGTTACAGTATATAAAATAAACCCACATAAATCATCAGCATTTCTATATATTACCAACAAAGTCCAGCAAGAAGGGATGGAGAAATTCCATTTAAAATAATTATAGACAATATAAAAAAATTTGAGAGTCTATTTGCCAAGACAAACTCAAGAACTATATGAACACTTTTCATGTAAATAAAGTCAGATCTAAACAATTGGAAAAATATTAATTGCTCATGGGTAGGCTAAGCTAGTATAATAAAAATGACAATTCTACCTAAATTAATTTACTTATTCAATGCCATAATCAAACTACTAAAATTATTTTATAGAGCTAGAAAAATAATAACAAAATTCATCTGGATCAAAGTATATGAACAGGCAGTTTTCAGATAAAGAAATCAAAGCTATCTATAGTCATATGAAAAAATACTCTAAATGACTGTTGATCAGAGAAATGCCACCTCACACCTATCAGATTGGCAAGTATCGCAAAAAAGGAAAATGTTGAATGTCAGAGGGAATGTAGGAAAGCTGGGACACTAATCCACTGTTGGTGGAGTTGTGAACGGATCCAACCACTATGGAAAGTAATTTAGAACTATGCCCAAAGGGCTATGGAACTGTGCATACCCTTTGATTCAGCAATACTACTGCTAGGTTAATATCCCAAAGACATCCCAAAAAAGAGAAAAAGATCAATTTGTACAAAAATATTTATAGCAACTTTTTTTATGGTGGCTAAGAATCAGAAATCAAAGGGATGCCTATCACTTGGGGAATGGCTAAACAAGCTGTGGTATGTGATTATAATGGAATATTATTGTGCTATTAGAAATGCAAAACAGGATAATTTAAGAAAGACCTGGAAAGACTTATGTGAACTGATATACAGTAAAGTAAGCAGAACCAGGAGAATGTTGTGCACCATGACAGCAATATTGTTCCATGAAGAACTGTAAATGACAACTATTCTCAGCAACACAGTGATCCAAGACAATCCCAAAGGACTAATGATGAAGCCTACTATCCACCTCAAAAGAAAGAACTGATATTGATTGAACACACACTGAAGCATGCTATTTTTTACTTTCTTTCATTTTTTCTTTTATTCAAGTTTTCTTATACAAAATGACTAATATGGTAATGTTTTACATAATTGCACATGTATAACCTATATCAGATTGCTTGCCATCTTGGGGGGAGGAAGAGAGGATAGAGGGAGAAAATTTTGGAACTCAAATCTTATTAAAATGAATGTTGAAATCTTTCATGTAATTGGAAAAAAATACTATTTAGTATTTTTAGTATTTAGTATAGAAGGAAGACAGTGAATGAAATGTTTCTTTGGGAGGAAAGGGGTTAGTTATTAGAGCATCTGTCATGAGATGCCAGCCAGTAGGGGTCAGAGGCAGAAGCCATGAGCCTGTGTTTCGGAATGGGTCATTAATTCAGTAGTGATGGGATCCAAGAGTATAGATGAAACATGGTGTAAAGGTCAGACAAGAGTTCATGATGGACTAGGTGCCCTTGGTTATAGTCATCCTTTCAGAAGGTTTAAAAATATTGAATATTCACATATAGTAAATAGAGAACTGGCCTTGGAGATAGGAAGAACTGGATTCAAAGACTGCCCTTGATTTATACTGTCTGTGAGACCTTGGATAAATCATTTAACCAGGTGAGATTTATACCAAGAATGTGGGGCTGGTTCAAAATTAGGTGATTCAGTACTTCAGGTGACTCTCTAAGATTATAAATTGCAAAGCAGTTGCTGATCGACATTGGTAGAGAATGTTTACTCACCAGGAATTCCCTACATCAATGAAATCACATGTCCAGTCCAAATAATAATAACAATAATAAAGCTCTATTTAAGGATTTTATCACCCATCCCACAATAAAGCTACTCCATAGTATGAAGACTTGTTTGTAAGAGAATTTTAAAGATTACTTTCCATGCCTTTTTTAGGGACAAGCCTAAGTCCCTTTTTTTTTAGGGGTTTGGGGGGAATGAGGATTAAGTGACTTGCCCAAGGTCACACAACTAGTAAGTGTCAAGTACCTGAGGCTGGATTTGAACTCAGGTCCTCCTAATTCCAGGGCCTGTGCTCTATCCACTACAAGCCCAATTCTCAATGTCACAATTATTGTCACTTTAAAAGTCTGGGTTTTCAATAAGATTTTTATTTTCTTCTTTTCCTCCTTCAATTATGATACACTGCTAATTAAGGTAGTGCCTTATGGCTCAAAGAGTAAGATTTTCCAAAAGATATTAAGACAAAAAGGCACACTTCCCTACTCAAATAGCCTTTAAAAAACAAGTTTTGGGGCAGCTAGGTGGCACAGTGGATAAAGCACCGGCCCTGGATTCAGGAGTACCTGAGTTCAAATCTGGCCTCAGACACTTGACACTTACTAGCTGTGTGACCTGGGACAAGTCACTTAGCCCTCAATATCCAGCAAAAAAACAAAAAACAAAAACAAAAACAAAAACAAAAACAAGTTTTATGGGGGCAGCTTAGGTGGTGCAGTAGATAAAGCACCAGCCCTGGATTCAGGAGGACCTGAGTTCAAATCTTCTCAGCAATACAATGGTACAAGATAGTTCCAAAGGACTCATGATGGAAAAGGCTCTCCAAATCCAGAAAAAAAAGAACAGTGGAATATGGATGCAGAGTGAACCATGCTATCTCTTTTTTTGTTTGTTTGTTTTTGCGGGGCAATGGGGGTTAGGTGACCTCCCCAGGGTCACACAGCTAGTAAGTGTCAAGTGTCTGAGGTCGGATTTGAACCCGGGTACTCCTGAATCCAAGGCCAGTGCTTTATCCACTGCGCCACCTAGCTGCCCCCCCATGCTATCTCTTTTGTTTTTGGTGCTGTTGTTTTTCTTTTTTGAGGTTTTTCCTTTTTGCTCTGATTCTTCTCTTATAACATGACTAATGCAGAAATATGTTTAATGTTATTGTACATATATAACCTATATCAGATTACTTGCTGTCTTGGGGAAGGGGGGGAGAGAAGGGAGGAAGGGAAAAAAATTTGAAACTAGAAATCTTATAAAAACAAATGTTGAAAGCTATCTCTACATGTAACTGGAAAATAATAAAATACTTTCATAATTAAAAAAAATAAAAGCTTGTTAATTGCTTGAAGACATATCAAGCCTACAGTATACCAGAACAACTAAATGATCAGTCAGAACTGTCAGTAAGGATGCTTGTAACTACTCTGTAGTGCAATAAAAAGACCAATGAATTTTAAATCTGAGAACCTGGTGTTGAATCCTAGCTCTATTCCTTACCTATTTTGTGAGGGGGGCAGGGCAATGAGGGTTAAGTGACTTGCCCAAGGTCATACAGTTAGTAAGTGTCAAGTGTCTGAGGCCGGATTTGAACTCAGGACCTCCTGAATCCAGCACCAGTGCTTTATGTACTGTGCCACCTAGCTGCCCCTTTACCTTTTTTTTTTTTTTTTAGTGAGACAGTTGGGGTTAAGTGACTTGCCCAGGGTCACACAGCTAGTAAGTGTTAAGTGTCTGAGGTCGGATTTGAACTCAGGTCCTCCTGACTCCAGGGCTGGTGCTCTATCCACTGCGCCACATAGCTGCCCCCTTTACCTATTTTTTAAAAAAGATTTTGAACTTGGGGCAGCTATGTGGTGCAGTGGATAGAGCACCAGCCCTGGAGTCAGGAGGACCTGAGTTCAAATCCGGCCTCAGACACTTAACACTTACTAGCTGTGTGACCCTGGGCAAGTCACTTAACCCCAACTGCCTCACTAAAAAAAAAAAAAGATTTTGAACTTAATAAATAAAACAAGTATTTCTAAAACAGAGTGAAATAGAACAAAAAGAGGGTTACACCTGAAACTGCAGATCTATTATGTACAACTTGCTATTACTTTTAAATATACGACAAAATTATCATATAACTTTATTTTTCCCCTCCCTCCACCTCCTATGGCTACCATTAAACACAAATATGTGTACATATATTTTTATGTTTGTATGCATATATGTATATATGCATAGACATACATATATGGATACATGTGTGTGTGAGTTCTTCCTCTGGGATATAAATAATATCTTCCTCCATAGACCTTTGCAGTTAATTTGGGTATTTCTAATGGAATGATTTGGTCATTCAAAATTGGTCTTAAAACAATATTGCTTTTTATTATTGTATTCAATGTTCTCTTGATTCTGTTCATTTTGCTCTTCATTATTTTTTGCAATTCATTCCATGTTTTTCTAAAATCATCAAGCTCACTATTTCTTATAGCAGAGTAACATTCCAGCATGAATATACACCACAACTTGTTTATCCATTCCCCAATTGGTGGGCATTCCTGCAATTTCCAGTTCTTTGCCAGAACAAAGAGAGCTGCTATAAATATTTTAGAACATATAGGTTCTTTTCTTTTTCCCCTAATCATCTCTGGAAACAGACCTAGTAGTGGTATTGCTGGGTGAGAGAATATGGGCAGTTTAATAACTCTTTGGGCATAATTCCAGATTGCTATGCAAAATGGTTGGATAACAGTTCCACCAATAATGTATTAATGTCCCAATTTTTTCTACATCCCCTCCAACATTTGTTACTTTCCCCTTCTATCATTTTAGCTAATCTGATAGGTGTAAAATGATACCTCAAGTTTGCTTTAATTTCCATTTCTTTAATCAATAATGATTTAGAGCATTTTTTCATATGACTTTAAATTGTTTTGATTTTTCTTTTCTTTTCTTTTTGTTTGTTTGTTTGTTTTTTGCAGGGCAATAGTAGTTAAGTGACTTGCCCAGGGTCCCACAGCTAGTAAGTGTCAAGTGTCTGAGGTCGGATTTGAACTCAGGTCCTCCTGAATCCAGGGCTAGTGTTTTATCCACTGCGCCACCTAGCTGTCCCTGTTTTGATTTTTTCATTGGAAAATTGCCTGTTTATATCCTTTGACCATTTATCAAATGGGGAATGACTCATATTCTTATGGATTTGACTAAGTTCTTTATTTGAGATATGAGATCTATGTCTGAGGAACTATCTATAATTTTTTTTTCAGTTTTTTGCTTTCCTTCTGATCTTGGTTACATTGGCTTTATTTGTACAACCCCTTTTTAATTTAATGAAATTAAAATTATCCATTTTACATCTTGTAACGCTCTCTATCTTCTGTTTGTTCATGAATTGTCCACCTATTCATAAGTCTGGCAGGTAACATGTTCCATCTTCTTCAAAATTTCTTGTAGCCTCTCTCTTTATATCTAGGTCATATATTCATTTTTACTTTAAATGGTGTAAGATATTGGTCTATGCTCAATTTCTGCTGGACTGCTTTCCAACTTTCCCCCCAATTTTTTTTTACCAAATAATGAATTTTTGTCTCCCAAACTTAAGTCTTTACACTTGTCAAACACTAGGTTGCTATATTCATTTGCTGGTATAAATTGTATGTCTATTCTGTTCCAGTCATCTACCTTTCTATTTCTTAACCAGTACCACAGAGTCTTGGTAATTACTACCTTATAATGCAGTTTATGATTGGGTACTGCTAAATCTCCTTCCTTTATATTCCCCTCCTCCATTAGTTCCTTTGATATTCTTGATCTTTCATTCTCCCAAATGAATTTTATTATGTTTTGTAGCTCAGAAAAATAAATTTTTGGTGATTTAATTGGAATGGCATTAAATATAATACAATATTTTTGGTAAAATTGTCATTTTTATTATATTGGCCCTGCCTACCCATGAACAATCAACATTTCTCTATTTATTTAAATCTATGCTTCTTACCTTTTGTGTGATTATGCAAGTCACTTAATCATATTGGTTCCCAGTTTCCTTATCTATAAAATTAGAAATTGGATTAGATGGTCTCCAAGATTCTTTTTAACTCTAGAGCTATGCTCTTATTATCCAAGCAGTTTGTAATAATAGTAGCTACCATTTATATAGCATTTACTATGTTGCCAGGCATTGTGCTAAACCCTTTACAAATATTATCTCACTTGATCCTCACAAGGAAGGTGTTATTATTATCATCCCCTTTTTATAGTTGAGGAAACTGAGACAAACTGAGGTCAAGTGACTTGACCAAGGTCATAGAGCTAAGTACCTGAAGTTGAATTTGAACTCAAGTCTTTCTGATTCCAGGCTTTGGTGCTAACTAGCATTTCACTCCAATGTTCCTTTTGCCAAAAGGGAGCCAGCAAACTTAATTATCATATACCATCATGATTAATTGTTATGTTGGGCTATTATGTTGACTACTATGACACCCTATTACAATAACTCATTTTAAACCTATATGCAATATGAAGGCTCTTAAGATCCCACATGATTCCTCTCTTAGGCTTTAGGGAGTTTATTTTAAACAAATAGCTATGGCTATGAGTTGAGTCACAACTGCTCTAAGCCCCCAGTTAGGACAATTTCTAACTTTATAATGATATCTCTCTCTAGTTAACCCCCTGTCCTCTTTGTGGTTTGGGCAAAATAAGTTTACTACCAGTGTTTGTGTAATGAAATAGCAGATTATTATAGCATATATGGATAAGTAGGCATCAGGGAAAATGGGGAAAGAGCTGACCACAGTTTTCTCTGAACTTCTCTTATCCAAGATCTTCTACTCAGAGGCGCCTATAGAGCAGATGATTCTCCTCAACATTTCCCTTTTCTGCTACAGTTTTGTGTTACCTTTGTTCCTCAGAAGGTGCTCTAATGGCAAGCTTGCTGAAACCATTTTTTTCCCTTTGATTCCAAAATATTTCCTTGCCTTTATACTACTTCCTTAAAGCATGGCCAAGTCTTACACTTACACATACACACACAAACACACACACACACACATACAGTCCATACCTATAGCATTCCACCTCTCTATCAAAAGGAGGAAAACACAGGGGCATGCACACAGGCTTTGATTGATTCAAGGAGGTATACAAGCTTTATTCACACTCACTTTTCACTGATTGATTCAATCAAGAAGTGTTCTTACTTAACAAAGGTAATTACTTTTAAATGGGTAGGATAATCACTTACACTAGTAATTATACTAGTAATTTGTATTGAATGGCTCTAGTAGCAACTATCTCAAATGGTTTTGACAGAGCTAGGCTTTATGAAATCTCTACTTACACCTTCAAATAAATGAGAAAGGTTTGAAAAAAAAGATCTAGAATTATTTCACAATACTTACCATGAATTTTCCCTCAAGTAATAATAAAAATAAACTGAAGGTCTAGTAACAACAGACTAAAGAAAAACCCAATTCCCTTTGTTGTGGTTTGCAGTTGGTCCAATGTGCTTTATAACTGGCAAACTCATTAACAAATATAGCCTTTGCCATTTTCAGTGTATAGACATTTGATAACTGCTTGGAAAGCCAAGTTATCTAAAATGGTGAAGCAGACAGAATATATACAAGGGTCAACCTGTTACAGTTTGACTTTGTTAAGGGTATCGTGCCCATCCCCTGGGTCTTTTCCAGTATTGATCTCTCTCATTAGCTTTCTAAAGAATAAAAGAGGGGCAGCTAGGTGGTGCAGTGGATAAAGCACTGGCCCTGGCTTCAGGAGGACCTGAGCTCAAATCCAGACTCAGACACTTACTAGCTGTGTGGCTTTGGGCAAGTCACTTAACCCCAATTGCCTCACCAAAAAAAAAAAAAAAAAAAAGAAGAATAAAAGAACTGAGATAATGTCACACATTTTGCTTTTTAAAAATTGATGTTCTTTAAAAAAAAATCAATGGCATTTCTCAATTATCCCCTCCCCCTATAGAACCATCCCTTGAACAAAGAAGTGCACTTAAGCAAAATATATTGACACATTGGCCATGTTTGACAATATAGCACTTCTTTTTCCTCCTATGGTTCACTACTGAAAGTAGGAGGCATGCTTCATTCTTAGTTATTTATTTATTTAAATTTATAAGTTCAGAGAAAATTATTTTCTTCTGTTTTTTTTCTGTCTAGAATTTTATTTTCCAAATTACATGTAAAAACAAATTTTGACATCAATTTTTTAAAACTTTGTGTTCCAACTTCTCTCCTCCCTCCTTTCCTACCCCTACTCCCAAGAACTCAAGCAATTCAATAGAAATTATACATGAGCAGTCATGGAAAACATCTCTACATTAACCAGGTTGTGAGAGAAACAGACAAAAATAAAACTTCAGATTAAGGAACTATCAAAAAAAAATTATGCTTCAATCTCTTTCAGATACATCAGTTTTTCCTCAGTAGATGGATTGCAATTTTCATAAGTCCTTCAGAGTTATATTGAATCATTGCATTGCTGAAAATAATCACGTCCTTCCCAGCAGATCATCTTACACTATTGCTGTTCTTTGTATACAGTACATTTCACTCTGCTTCAGTTCATGTAGTTCTTTCCAGGTTTTTCTGATAGCATCCTGTTCATCATAACCTTTATATAGTACTTAAATCATGGGGTTGAACTCTTCTTACAGCCCAACATGGCCCCCTCTAAGATGCCTTTAGCTGAAAAATAATCTCAGCCCATCTTTTTGTGGGTTTTGCTGTTCCAGGGGTTGTTTTATGACTGTTTGGGGGATTATTGTGTCAGGATCTCTGTGTGTTAAATGGCTTTCCTCCACTATCTTGGCTCCACCCTCATTCTTAGCTCTTTAAAGTCAATATTGAGAATACTGATGTCTGTCTTTCTTTCCTTCCTTCCTTCCTTTCCTCCCTCTTCCTCCCTCCCTCCTTTCTACTTTCCTTCCTTCCTCCCTCCCTCCCTTTCTGTCTGTCTTTCCCAATCAGGGTTAAGTGACTTGCACAGGGTCACACAGCTAGTATGTGTCTGAGATCAGATTTGAACTTAGGTCCTATGCTCTATCCACTGTGCCAGCTGACTGCTCCTCTGGTGTCTTTTAGTGTTGTTTCCTTTCCATTATTGTGGTCTTTGTGTAAGTTGTTTTCCTGTCTTTGTTTCCTCTTTTTATGAATGATTTTGAACAAGACTTTCCAAGTTTTTCCATAATTCTTCATATTCCTCATTTTTTCTTTTTTTAATTCCTCATTTCTTTCTTTTTTTAAAAATTCCTTATTTCTTAGAGCACAATAAGTTCATTATGTCTATATACTATGATTTGTCTATTTCCTAATCATGAAAAAACATCTTGTGTCCTGTTCTTTACTACCACAAAAAGTCCTACTAGAAATATTTTTAATAAATTAGGCTTTCTCTATTTTAATATTCTCCTCCACTCATTTTTTATGTGAGTAGCTCTTTCTAAAGTTATTTGTGGGTCTGTCAGCCTTTCTTCAAAACACTACTTTTCCAGTGTTAGAATTTGAGTCATAATTGTTGCTGTTGTTCTTCAGTCATATCTGACTCTGTGACCCCATTTGGCGTTTTCTTGGCAAAGATACTGGAGTGTTTGCCATTTCCTTCTCCAGTTTATTTTACAGAAGAGGAAACTGAGGCAAACGGGACGAAGTGACTTGCCCAGGGTCACACAGCTAATAAGTGTTCGAGGTCAGATTTGGACTCAGGAACATGAATCTTGCTGACTTCACTCTATCCACTGTGCCACCTAACTGCCCAGAGTCAGAATTATTTGGTTCACATCCTACCTCTACCTTCTAAGCTATGTGATCATCAGTAAGTCACTTAACCTCAATAATAATAATGATGACAATAATAACTGACATATATATTGATTTAAAGTTTGCAAAGCACTTTGCTTACACTATTTAATTTGATCCTTCCAACAAAGCAGTGAGGTAGATCCTACAAAGTTTGTTATTCCCGTTTTATAGATAAGAAAAACTGAGGATGAGAAAGGTTGAAAGGACTTGGTCTTAGTAACATGAATAATAAAGGTTTGAGGAAGAATTTAATTCAGATCTTCCTGACTTCATATCCAGTTCTCTTTCCAATATATCATGCTGTCTTTTCAGCCTGTTTCTTCATCTGTAACACAGGGATAAGAATGCAATGGTTCTAACCTTTTAAGATGGTTCAGAGGCTCAAATGAGACAATGTTTGTAAAGAACTATACAAACGTCAGTCATTGTAAAGATATCTTTAAAGTAACTCAATTTGGGAACAGCTAGGTGGCACAGTAGATAAAGCACTGGCCCAGGATTCAGGAGGACCTGAGTTCAAATCCAGCCTCAGACACTTGACACTTACTAGCTGTGTGACCCTGGGCAAGTCACTTAACCCCCATTGCCCCGCAAAAAAAAAAAAAAAGTACTTCAATTCAAAAAGAATTTGTTAAATGATTTTTAGGTGTCTAATACAGGATTTTTTCACTGGTTGTCCCCCAGGTCTAAAATCAATTTTTTTCCTATCTCTAAATCCTGGATTTGATGGATTTTTTTAAGACTTGGCTCAAATGTCACTTCTGCAAGGAGCCTTTTTTGGTATCTTCTCCTCCTTTTATGTCTCCTTTCCTTTTCCACTGCTAGTGCCTTCTCTCCTAAGATTACCTTTCATTTAGTCAGGCAGTCGATAAACATTTATAATTCCATCCTATGTGCCACTGTATGTAGCTCATATATGTACATAGGTGTGTTTACACATTGCCTCTCCCATTAGGTTGTGAGCTCCTTGAGAGCAGGGGCTGTGTTTTTGCCTTTCTTTGTATGTCCAGAAATGTCCAGCACATAGTAATCACTTAATAAATAATTGTTGAGGGGCAGCTAGGTGGAGCAGTAGATAGAGCACCAGCCCTGGATTCAGGAGGACCTGAGTTCAAATTTGGCCACAGACACTTGACACTTACTAGCTGTGTGACCCTGGGCAAGTCACTTAGCCCTCATTGCCCCGCAAAAAAAAAAAATGTTGATGATGGTGTTAGACACTGGGTGATTCAAAAGAAGTCCAATCTATAACCCCTACCTTTGAAAAGTTTATTTACTAGTTGGTGAAAGCATTCTCACCAACCCATAAACAAGTCAAGAGCAAATATAGAATAGTATATAATTACTATTAGACTGTGAGGCTCCTGGTGGGAGCTCAGTGAAGGAAAAGAGATGTCCCAGATGACAGAAGTAGATGTTCTGACTTAGTGGTCTATATTCTAACTGCAGTATAGACTGGACTGTAAGAATTACAATGTCCATGCCCAAGAGTGAATAAGAGGACCACTGAAAGTGAACCTGTTGTTAGCAAAAACAAAGATAACTTGAGAAAAACAAATAACATGATGGGTACAAAAGAAAGATGAAAAGTGATGCAGAGTGAAATCATTAGAATCAGAATATTTATTGACTATAATTATTTGAAATAAACCAAAGGTAGCAACTTTATAAGTGCACAAGTAGACTCATAAGGGAACAAAAAGGATACCAGTTTTTTGGGGGTTTTTTTTTTTGGTGGGGCAATGGGGGTTAAGTGACTTGCCCAGGGTCACACAGCTAGTAGGTGTCAAGTGTCTGAGGTCACATTTGAACCTCGGGTCCTCCTGAATCCAGGGCCGGTGCTTTATCCACTGCACCACCTAGCTGCCCCTGAAACCAGTTTTTTTTGAATGAATGAATGACAAAGCACTTATGTGCCAAGCATTGTCCTAGGCATTGGGGAAGAAGTACCTGCCCTCAAGGAACTTGTCTTTTAATAAGGGAAGAAAAACTCATAGAAAGATGGGTTGGCCATGGAGAGCTATTTTGGATATGTATTTCTTAAATTTGTAAGCTGTATGATATTGTTTTTCCCCCTTTTTTCTGATCAAGACACACCTAGTTTAAATGGAGAAATTTTCATTATCAATTTACCCTTTATTTTGCCCAATAACTGGTTTCTTGGTCTTTGTTGTAAATGTTACATTTATTGTATTAAAAAGAAAAGACAGTTCAAAAAAGCCTTTCCCCCACTATCCACTGTAGCGGCTTTCTTGTTGCTTTCTTTCCTTTCATTGCCAAACATCTTGAACTTTTTTTTTTTATCATCTTGAACTTTAAAGACAAGTCTAAACCTGTTGTTGCTTTTATTGCCTCATGGAACAGTCCCCTCCAACTTGGTGCTGTTTGGCTTATAGCTCTACCACACCCCTGAAACTGTCCTCTTCAAGTTCTCCAGTGACTGTCTGGACAAATCCAGTGGCTTTTTTCTCAGGCTTACCAGCTAGGTACTTTCTTCTAAACAGGCTCCTGTGACCCTGGATACTTCTGGTTTTCTGTCAACTTCTCTTATAATTTCCCTTGTTAACACCTCTGCTGTCTGAGAATGCTTACTATATTAAATCGATTCTTGTTTGTTTTGTTTTGTTTTGTTGTAACTACTGATATGACTAATTTCTGAACATATCTCACCAAGAGGAAGTAAGGAGTGGTTAGTACATCCATCCTTTTCAAAAACTAAGGCCCAGGGCAGCTCAGGAGGACCTGAGTTCAAATTCAGCCTCAGACACTTGACACTTACTAGCTGTGTGACCCTGGGCAAGTCACTTAACCCCAATTGCCTCACCAAAACAAACAAACAAAAAAACTAAGGCCAAACAACAATGACTACTTATAGAAAAAATATTATGGTTTATGTGGGGGGAAAATAATCACTTAAATCTTATTAGGAAGAATGAGATATAGTGAGGACCTCTGAAATAGCTCGAGAATCGAATGTTACATTTAGAACTGGAAAGAACCTTAGGGGTCATCTAGTTCAACCCCTTTATTTTACAGACGAGGAAGTTATAGCCTAGAGAGACAAAGGGATTTGCCCAAGGTTGCCCAGTTTGTAAACAACAGAGCCAGTTTATGGATATGAGTTGATTGAAACATCACTTAAATAATGACTAGAAATGGATACTTTTCTATCTTTCAAGGCACGATTGCTAGGGTTCCTCTCTTTATCCAATGTCCTTAGGTAATTTTGTTTGTGAAACTCAAGAATTTTTCATCTGAAAGAACTTTAAATGCAATCATTTGAAATACAATTAAATAGCCTTGTACTTTACCAAATAAATATTCTCTTGAAATAATCCCAACCAAATAACAGTGTGAAAATTTAACTAAGTACTGAGAAAGAGCAAAGTATGTTATTAGTAATATATATTTCATACTGATATCATCCCTTTGCCGGGATTATATTAATCTATCACTTATAATCTCTGCTTTACTGAGCTTTCCGAGGATTTATATATTTTATAAAGTAGTGATGGGAAATAGTGTGTTGATTTACAAGTTACTGTACTGGGCTCCTCTTCTTTCTTTTCCCTCTACTTTTTTTTTTTTTTAAAGTGAGGCAATTGGGGTTAAGTGACTTGCCCAGGGTCACACAGCTAGTAAGTGTTAAGTGTCTAAGGCCAGATTTGAACTCAGGTACTCCTGACTCCAGGGCCGGGGGTCTATCCACTGCGCCACCTAGCTGCCCCTTCCCTCTACTTTTAACTTTCCAAAACTCCAGGGGATTTAAAAGTTCAGGAACCACAACGTTGCTGATGTGGATTATAAAGGTGCTGGGCCTATGTCACTGAGGCTTGTTATCATGGCATCAAGGACAATAATGCATGACTAGATAAATTCTCTTGGCAGTGATGAAATAAAGTCTAGCCAAGTCCACCAGGAAAGAATCTGTGATCTAAGAACCAGCGCATGACTGGGTACATTCCTCTGCCAGTCATGTACAAGTTCTATTTCAGCCAAGTAGGAAAGAATCCAGATAATTATAAGTAGCTAGTGTAACTGTAAAACATGATCTCATTCAGAAATGTGTCATAAACAGATTTAGCGGGGTAAATAAGGCACTCCCCTTTAATGGTTTTATCAGAGCAATAAACAAAATGATAATAATGATTGGTTTTTACATTAGCCAAGCCTCTTCTAATTTCGAAATGCAGGGCTTTCTCATGATATTCTTAGAATAAGCATGTACATTACATACTATTTGGGGTTTTTTTCTTCTTCAGGGATTACAACCAGGACCTGATTAGTGTGAACAATGAATCCTGCAAAGTGGTAGCATGGTTTGGAATTCATATTATTCGAAGTTATCATTATGTAAAATATGGTCAATGGTTACAGGCCAATATAAATATACAGTTCAAAGTCAATAGCAACCACTTCATGGGATTCATTGTTTGCATTAATCAGAACCTGGCAAGTATGATGCAAGTAGAATCTACCCTGTAGCTCAGAATACCATACTTCTAAACTTACATAGACTGGGTTCAATGGGTATAAAGGGGAAGTATCCCATGAATCATTCTTCACCTCATGTTATCCCTTCCAAGTTTCCCTTGGGAACCTCACAAAATTGTTATGTCTAGATCTTTGCAGATGTGTGTTTAAAGGGCTCTTAGCTACCATGCAGGCTTTCAAGATATAGATATATATATATATGTGTGTGTGTGTGTGTGTGTGTGTGTGTATGTGATTA
Source organism: Dromiciops gliroides (assembly GCF_019393635.1). Taxonomy (NCBI): domain Eukaryota; kingdom Metazoa; phylum Chordata; class Mammalia; order Microbiotheria; family Microbiotheriidae; genus Dromiciops; species Dromiciops gliroides. The sequence continues at coordinate 294,537,171 of NC_057861.1, read as the reverse complement.
TGTATATATTTATATATACACACAATTATTTTCTTGTATGTATATAATATATACTGTGAGGGAAAACAATCCGCTAATCCAATGGGGTCTTCCAATAAGGGTCTCAATTCTTTCTTAAGGTTTTTTCTATCTAGGCTGTTAATGGTACATCTACATAACCTATTTCACCCCCCCCTCCTATGGAACTTCCCTTAATGGGAACAATCTTTCTTGTTTACTGACACTGGTTCCTCTACTTTGATCCCAGAGGGAGATTCTGTATATCCTTATGAAGTTGATGGAGTTCTCTCTGGAGATTTCCATGTGGTTTAGAAAAGGCTCCAGGGGATGAGGAGGCCATAGAACTCAAAGCCTTCTCCTCCTCTTGTATTCCAGATGCTCCCACAACTGGGGTTGGGGGAGTATAGGGGGGAGGGGGCAAGTACTCTAATGGATCCCACTTTGAGCTATTCTCCATGTCCTTAGTTTCTTTATTCCATAGTGGAAACAGGCTAGTGTCAGAAAGCCATAATTTAGCATATTCCCCTTCTTGATTTGGGTTTTTTTTACTATTTACATATACATTTAAGGCTTGACATATCCGATTTTCATTGGACCCAAATTTAGGCCAAAGGACAGAACCTCCTCGAGGGGAACCCAGCCCATATTAGGCAACAGTATTTTATCATTCTCTTTTTGTATTTCCTCTATACCTCTCAAGTTTATCCCAGCTTTCTAATTTGTCTCTCAAAGGGCTGTCTTTGGGAATTTCAGGAGATATACTTTCTTCTTTTTCTGTATCATGTCTTCCCTAAGGACCAATACAGTCCTCCCAACTCATAGAACCATCCTTCAGTTGAATATGCCTTGGGGAAAAAAATGCACTTGAGGCCAGTAGAGACAATCCTTCATCCTCAGGTGAGCCCTCACCCATCCACCCCAGAACCTATCCAAGTCTGCAGACATTGGGTACTACCTGTTAAGGGCTAAAATTCTAGCTAAACTGTCTAAAATATCTAATGAGTGGTCGCCAATAAATTATAAGCTTTAGAAAGAGTTAGACTTTTAAGCATTTATTAAGGAGAATAAGAATTTGGTCAAGAGAGAGAAGGCCTAGATTTCTATCTATTAAAGGGAGAGCACATTTCTAGCTCCGCTCTCCACCAAAGTCCAAAGGAAAGACCGTGAGACTGAGCGCCAGTCTCTTCCTTCCTCCTCCCACTAGCCCGCGTCACTTCCTGATGCCAAAGAAAAGACTCCTGGTCTTGCCCTCAAAGACCTTCGTTTCATGGGCAGAACTCTTCTACAGTAAGTCTCCAGCAGGTAGCGTCATTCCAATCGTTACATACCATAAGGTTTAGGACTTAGTTCTCACTGCTCTATCACTGCCACCAGCTGCTGCCATGTCTGAGGCTATGGAGTTCCTGCCTCTCCTGCAACCAAATAGTTAGCTCCTCGTTACAAGGATGCCTCACCTATGCCTCTGTCACTGCTTCTTTCTTCATCTCCTAAATTATCTTTTTATAAGTAGTCCTTTCGATTTGATTCAAGGATTTATTGTTTTTGTTTTTTTTAGTGAGGCAATTGGGGTTAAGTGACTTGCCCAGGGTCACACAGCTAGTAAGTGTTAAGTGTCTGAGGCTGGATTTGAACTCAGGTACTCCTGAATCCAGGGCCGGTGCTCTATCCACTGCACCACTTAGCTGCTCCCCTGATTCAAGGATTTATAAAACACCTAGTATGTGCTGGGTAATGTGCTAGTGTCAGGGATTAAAAAACAAAATGAAATAACACTTGTTCTCAAGGAGCTTACGTTCTAGGAGGATAAGTATATATTTATAATAATAATAAAGTAATATCAATGAGAGGAGGTTATTACAAATTGTAGAAGGTAGAAATTGAGCTAAATCTTGAAGAGAGTTTAGGATTCAAAGAAGTGGAGATGAAAATGGGGAATAGAAATGGAAATTAGGAAGGGGGTGAATTTTAGGGGGAAGACAATTATCTCCATCTTAAACATACTGAGTTCGAGATACCTATGGGATAATCAGATATGCTATAGTTGTTGATAAGGATCTGGAGCTCAGGGGAGAGATGAGGGTTAGATTTGTAGATATGGGAGTCACTTGAATATAAAATAATCATTGAACAACTCAGAGCTGAAGATGGTCCTGGGATATGCCCACATGTGGTAAGAGGAACAGCAAAGGAGACAGAAGGAATGCTCAATAGGTACAAGAGGTTAAAAAATCCAGGGAAGAGAGAGACTATCCAAGAGGAAGGAGTTATCAAATGTTTCCAACCCTGAGAGGTCCAGAGTATAAAGATTAGTAAAAGTAGCCGGGTTTTAGAGTTAAGAAATTGGTTAGCAGGGGCAGCTAGGTGGCACAGTGGATAAAGCATCAGCCCTGGATTCAGGAGGACCTGAGTTCAAATCCAGTCTCAGACACTTGACATTTACTAGCTGTGTGACCTTAGGCAAGTCACTTAACCCTCATTACCCCACAAAAAAAAAAAAAAAAGAAATTGGTTAGCAGGGCAGCAAGGCGGTACAGTGGAGTCAGGAGAACCTGAGATCAAATCTGTCCTTAGACACTTACTAGCTGTGGGACCCCGGGCAAGTCACAATCCCAATTGCCTCAAAAAAAGAATTGTTAGGACTTGACTGCAGAAAAATCATAGGAAACACATACCTACTTCAGCTGAAACTATAAAATAGCATCAAACCAAATAATGAACATGATATCTAATGAGAAATTACAGTAAATGACACAAAAATCAGCCAAACACCTCCAGGAAATAGGAAAAAGACTCACCAGAAAATCTAGTGCTAGTGCAGGCCAGAAGCTTCTTAGCTTGGCCAGAGGGTTGCCATACAGGCTCTGCATCACAGGCAACAAGATGGGGGATGGGAACAGCAGTGAGGCAAGGCAAGAACACTCCTCTAAGGAATAAGAAAGTGCTTTCAAAGTCCAAAACCCACATCATGAACCTTAGAAGCCATTGGAAGAGGCAGCAACTGGTATGAGCACAGAAACTCTCACATTAGAATACCTCCAGTGTCAAGGGTTCCTACCATTATGCCTAAAGTAGCAAGGAAGGTCCTAAAAATCCAGTGCTCCACCTTAAAAACCCTAAGGGTAGGGGAGAGGATCCTCCAGGATCTGGTGGTCCAGTGCAGGAGTCCAGGTGATCCAGAGCAAGACCAAGCCATCCAAAAATTCAAAAGGAGATAGAGACTGGCTGTGGCACAATCCCTAATCAAGGAACTAAGGCTGGAGAAATGGGTAAACCAAAGAAGATAAAGAACTTATAAAGAATTCTAGTAGATCCAGAGATGCCCAAATCCAATCCATAAAGAGCAACTCTTCAACAAGTACAAGTAAATATTCAAGGGAAAAAAAAATGAAATTCCCACAGGACTACAGAAATACCTAGAAAAAAATGAAGCAAGAGACAAAAAAAAAAAATCTGAAATAAAAGCATCAGAAGGACTATTTGGAAGGAAAATACATAGCTTAGAAGAGGAAGGAGCAAATATGCCCTCAAATTGGACTACCAAACAGAAATCAATGACTCCATGAGACAGCAAAAACTATTAGAACAAAAAAGATTGAAAAAAATTGAAAAGATAGGGGGAAAATAATATAATTTAACATAAAAAGCACTGACTTGGAAATTTCAGAAAATTATGTTTCCCCTGAAAACAAGGATAATAGTAATAATAGCTGGCATTTATATAATGATGTAATGGGTTTTTGGTTTTTTTGTGGGGCAATGAAAGTTAAGTGACTTGCCCAGGGTCACAGAGCTAGTAAATGTCAAGTATCTGAGACCAGATTTCAACTCAGATCTTCATGAAATCAGGGCTGGTGCTTTATCCACTGTACCACCTAGCTGCCCCATGATGTAATGGGTTTTTAAAAAATGTTTCTTGTTATTTTTATTTATTTATTTGTGAGGCAATTGGGGTTAAGTGACTTGCCCAGGGTCACACAGCTAGTAAGTGTTATATGTCTGAGGTCGGATTTGAACTCAGGTCCTCCTGACTCCAGGGATGGTGCTCTATCCACTGAGCCACCTAGCTGCCCCATGATGTAATGTTTTAAAAGAGTTTTACATATGTTATCTCATTTAATTCTCATGGCAACCCTAAGAGGTATGTAATATTATTATCCTCATTCAACAGGTGAAGAACTTGAGGCAAAGAGAGATGACTTGCCCAGGTTCATACAGCTAATAAGTGTTTGAGTCAGGATTTGAACTCCATTCTTCCTGATTTACTGCCTTTCCTCTGACATCTTGGCTCCGCCCCAACTCTGAGAAATTCGATTCTTCCTGATTTAAAGTCCAGCATGCTGCCCACTGCACCAGGACATTGTATTTTAAGAAGTCATAAATGGAAATTGCCTGACCTAATAGAATCAGGGGTCAAAGTTAAAATAGTAAGAATGCATCAATTGCTTCCTGAAGCAATGCATTTGCAGTCATATCTGATTCTTTTTGATCCCATTTGGAGTTTTCTTGGCAAAGGTACTGGAGTGGCTTGCCATTTCCTTCTTCCAGTTCGTTTTACAGACAAGCAAACTGAGGCACACAGGGTTAAGTGACTTGCCCAGGGTCATATGGCTAGTATTGATGAAGAATGCATCAATTGCTTCCTGAAAGAAGTACCAGGAACGTCAGTCAAAATCTAGAGCTTCCATATTGAAGAAAAAAATACTGTAAATAGCCAGAAGAAAGAGTGTTAATACCGAGGAACCAAAGTCAGGATCACAGTGACCTGACAGCTTCTACTATAAATAAGAGTAGATTTTGGAATACAGTATATCAAAAAGCAAAAGATATAGGCTTTCTCCAATTGATATGCATCCCCCAAATTTCCAGGAATTTGGGGAATGACTAAACAAGTTGTGGTATATGATTGTGTTGGAATACTACTATGCTAGAGGAAACGATGAACTTGATGATCTTAGGAAAACATGGATAGCCTTGCACGAAATAATGAAAAGCAAAATGAGCAGAACCAAGAGAACACAGTATACAGTAACAGCAATATTGTTTTAAGAACAACTTTGACTGAATAAGTCAATTTGACTACTATAAATATCCAAATTAAATACAAAGGTGTGGAAATTTATTTTGATTTGGGGACCCTACCTTTGGGCTGAGATAGAAAGCCTTAGGCCCTCAGGGTCTCTTCTGTGTGGGAGGTGCTGGCGCCCCTCCCCCTCCGCTTCAGCTGGGCTGCAGAGCCCTGTGGGCTGTGTGAGGTGCCAGGTCAGACAGCTGGGGTGGGGGTGGGGGGAAGCCCCCGGCTCCCTCCGCCCTGAGGTAGATCTGTCCAGAGATACCAGGGCTTGTCCAGGCCGGGCTCTGGCATAGCCTGTGCTGAGGCACATGATGCTTGAGCATCCCCCCAGCCCCAGCTGCACCCCTGGCTGGAAGATTAGCTTGGTCTTTGGGGGTACAAAAAGCCCCGAGATTTGAGTGGAGAAAAGGAAAATATATATATAGATCTGGGAGTTAGATTAAGGAGGGGCTGACAAGATTAAAGGGAGACTGACAAGATTAGGAGAATAGGGAGGCTGAAGGACAAGATAGAGAGACCTGCAGACAAGACCGAGGGGGGGGGCGGGGGAAGGAGAAAAAGCTAAGAGCAAGAAGGCAGGAGGCCATCGGACAAGATTAAAGGTGGCTGACGAGATTAGAGGGGCGGCAAAGGCAGCAGAGGGTAGACTGACGGAGCAGACAGACAGACAGGCAGAACAGGAGGCAGCAGAGAGTACAGAAGCGGTCAGCACAGGGTACAGGTTGGAGAAAGTGAAGATTAAGAGAACAGTAAGAGAGGAAAGTTAGACAGGTGGGGGGGGGATAGACAAAGCGAGAGGGGTTTGCAGTTAGAAGAAAGTAGCTGAGCAGGGAAAGTGGAACATACCCTAAGGCAAGAGACGGCAATGGCCCTTATTGTATTAATTTTTTTTTAGTGAGGCAATTGGGGTTAAGTGACTTGCCCAGGGTCACACAGCTAGTAAGTGTTAAGTGTCTGAGGCTAGATTTGAACTCAGGTACTCCTGACTCCAGGGCTGGTGCTCTATCCACTGCGCCATCTAGCTGCCCCCCCCCCCCAAGCAGGTGGAAAGAGATGCCACAATGCAGTCAGGTTGTACATTTTATTTCCCTGTATTCTTAATTTTAAATTGTATCTCATAAATTATTTAGTTAATCTTTTGCTTATCAATTTTGGGAGTGGAGCAGTATGGTGGAACTTTATAAGTGGCCCATACTAAGTTAATAGCAGTCAGATAGCCAGTTAGTCAACAGTCCTAGATTAAGAACTCTAGTTAGATTAGTCCCCCCAAATTAGGCCAGTCAGTCAAAATATTTTAACATTTGAATAGCAACCACAAAGGGACTTACAGCCCAATTATAACTTTTCTAAAGTTATAATTTTTAATAAGTCTAATTATATAAATTTTTAATAAGTCTAATTATATAAATTTTTAAACTAGATTAGCTAGATATAATAATTATTTTTTAACAAAGGATATATGAAAGTGAATGCTATCTGCATCCAGAGAAAGTACTGATAAATAGAAGTATATATAGAATGATTTTACATATATATTGCATATATATAATATAAACACACACATATGTACATATATATATATATATGTCTAATGGTAGCCATTTCTAGGGTGGGAAGAAGGGGAAGTGAAAAAAGGAAAAGGAAAAAGAAAAAAAAAGAAATTTACACAATAACTTTATTATATACTTAAAAGGAATAGCAAGGGGGCAGCTAGATGGCGCAGTGGATAAAGCACGGGCCCTGGATTCAGGAGTACCTGAATTCAAATCCGGCCTTAGACACTTGACATTTACTAGCTGTGTGACTCTGGGCAATTCATTTAACCCTCATTGCCCTGAAAAAAAAAAAAAAGGAATAACAAGTTGCACATAATAAATGTGTATTTTCACGTGCAATCACTTTTTTATTATACTGTTACAGAAATGCTTATTTTATTCCATAGATTAAAATAAAATAAAAACATTTTTTAAAGAGATATAGGCTTACAATCAAGAGGAATTTACTGCAAAGCTGAGTATAATCCTATAGGGGAAATAACATACCTTTAGTGGAATAGGAGCCTTGGGAGTATTCCTGATAAAAAGACAAGAAATGAGTAAGAACTTTGAAATGCCAACAAAGACTCAAGAGAATCCTAGAAAGTTCAATTTATTTAAACAATTGAAGGGAGAAGTTAGGTCCCACAGTTGATAAAGTGCTAGACTTAGAGACAAGAAGACATGAGTTTAAATCCTGCCTTAAACACCAGTGTGACCCTGGGTAAGTCACTTATCCTCTTTCAGCCTCAGTTTCCTCAAATGTAAAATGGATATAATAATAGCACCTTGCTCACAGTGTTGTTGGAAGCATCAAATAAAATAGGTGGAAAAGTGCTTTGTAAACTTCAAAGTGCTGTATAAGTACTAGTCATGGTGATTGATGATGATGCTAAAAGGCAAACATTGTAATGGGGGAGAAGTTCCCTGCAGAACTTTGTCCTCAAAGGATGTTGAGGGAGTTAATTAATAAAAATGGAGGTAAGTAGGGTAGATTGCTTTTTTTTTTTTTTTTAGTGAGGCAATTGGGGTTAAGTGACTTGCCTAGGGTCACACAGCTAGTAAGTGTTAAGTGTCTGAGGCTGGATTTGAACTCAGGTTACTCTTGACTCCAGGGCCGGTGCTCTATCCACTGTGCCACCTAGCTGCCTAGATTGCTTCTTTTCTAAGGGTTTTATGAAGGAAAAGAAAAGGAAGGGTGAAAGGAAGATACTAGTATAAAAAGGAGGAAAAAGAAGGCAGAACTTAGTTCCTCATAATTGGGGCACATGAGAAGAACAGTATGAAAATGTGAAGGGAAAGGTAAGAGGAAGAGGCAGCAGGTGAAGCTCACTCTTATCTGCACTGGACAAAAGAGGGTTGGACACACACATACACAAATTCATACAATCTGTTTGCTGTAAAAATAGACCAAATTCTGCAGGGAAATGGATGAGTACATATAGGGAAAGAGCAATTAAGAGAGAGGGTAACCCTGGCGAGGGAATATTTGCAAGCAAAACAAACTTCCTGATCCTGAAGTCAGGATTGAAAGGAAAAACTAAAAAAAGAAAAAGAAAAAAAAATGGAAACCAAGAGAATGCCCATCGATTGTGGAGTTGCTGAACATCTTGTGATGAACATAATGGAAGAGTAATGGAAGAAGTTGTCCTTGTGGACAACAACATTGTAAAGAAAAACAACAAACAAAATTTTTAAAGACAAGAACTCTGTCTTAATAGTATTTTATTTTTCTCCAGTTACATGTGAAGATAGTTTTCAACATTCGTTTTTATAAGATTTTCTTTCTCCCTCCCTTCCCTCCCCCTTCCCCAAGACTGTAAGGAATTTGATATAGGTTATACATGTACAATCAAGTTAAACATAAAGACTTAAGAACTCTGATCAAAACATTGACCAAGCATGTATTCATTATGAAACATTATCCACCTCCTGACCGAATGCTGATAAGCTCAAGGTACATTTCTGGACATGGCCACTGTATTGATTTTTTCTTGATGATACTTATTTGTTACATATAGTTTGGAGTTTGATTCTTTATTTTTTCTTCTGTTTTTAACTGGAGGGGGGAGAACGAGGTGGGTTGAAAGGGAGAGGAAGCTGTGGTTGTGATGATGTTAAAAACAAAAAGTAATTATATTGAAACTTCTCAAAAAGTTCACAGGGGAATACAAAAGAAACTTCAGAAGGAAGCACAGAAAAGCAAAACAGTTTTGAAAGTTAAGTTGAGTCTATTATCAACATATATCTACATATAGTATCTATGGTATAGAATAGGGATTCATAGCTTCATATATAATCTTTTTTTTGTTCTACTTTGAATATGGAAATGTGTTGGTGTTGGGTTTTTTCATTTACTAAGTTCAGAATTTTAAAAATATGAAATGAAATGATATAAAAATAATTGTCAACCTTGGAAAGAAGACTGTAACTTGATTGGTGGAGTTGGAAGTCACATTATAAGACAGAAACAGAGTAGAGAAATATTTCACTCATAGAGAAATGAGTGACATGAGAAAGTATAGACATTCTAAATACACACAGAGTGATGTCTTTGGAGTCATTTCACACTGGCTTGCTTTTATACCTCACTGTTGTTCAATCATTTGCAGTCATATCTGATTCTTTTTGATCCCATTTGGAGTTTTCTTGGCAAAGGTACTGGAGTGGCTTGCCATTTCCTTCTTCCAGTTCGTTTTACAGACAAGCAAACTGAGGCACACAGGGTTAAGTGACTTGCCCAGGGTCATATGGCTAGTAAATGTCTGAGGCCACATTTGAACTCAGAAGTTTTCCTGATTCCAGGCCCAGCACTCTATCTACTGTGCCACCTACCTGACCCATTTATACCTCAGAAATTGGCAAATGCTACAAATGAGAGCTTGATTTATTGTTCTCTTGATTGTCTAGACTTAAAATCAGAGAGAAAATGTTAATGCAGATTAAACTTAAAATTGCATTGTGAGGGGCGGCTAGGTGGCATAGTGGATAAAGCACTGGCCCTGGATTCAGGAGTTCCTGAGTTCAAATCCGGTCTTAGACACTTGAAACTTACTGGTTGTGTGACCCCGGGCAAGTCACTTAACCCCCATTGCCCCGCAAAAAAAAAAAAAAAATTGCATTGTGAGTACAGTTAAGGGAAGGTGGGGGAGAGCCAGTTAAATATTTGCCAGTGTACTGCTAGAAATACATATACAGAAATTATAATATAGAGATACTATTTTTTCCCAAAGAATTTAGCTATGAAATGGAAAAAAATACTTCACATGATAGCGTGAGGGGTTGGCAAGGTCAAATGAAAATTTTTTAAAGATAGAGGAAGGAGACCTAGAAAGCTTATAGGCAGTAAGGAAAGAGTGAATTGGTAGAGAAAGACAATGATTAGAGAGGAGGTTCCTAAAGGTGGAAAAGAAAAGTTTCAAGTAGAGAGTCTGGCCTGAATAAGACCGCCTCTTCCTCTGATACAAGAGCAAAGGAAGAGGACACAGGGGAAGATTGCGAAGACATTTATGGCCAAGAATTGGGGAGACAGGTGGTCTCAAGTTTTTCAGTCAGCATGGTTGTGACTTTCTCCAGTAACATTCATTAGCATGTAAGTAGGAGTTCTGGAGGCAGATTGAAACATTTGTTAAACAGGGCCAATGTGAAAATTTGTTTTGCCTGACTGTGCATATTTGTGACAAGGGTTTTGTTTTTTCTTCCTTTTTTCGGTAGTGGGAGGAGGTAGGAGAGAGTTCTGTTCATTGAAAGAAAATACATTTTTTAAAAGTAGGAGTGCAGAAGGCAGATGATAGGAACAATCCAGGCTTGGGGTTTGGAGAGGGGTGAACAATGAGAGGACAATGTATATTTGATCAACTTAACTGGAAGGTCAAGGACGCCTGTCTTTGGCTAAGCTATGGCTTTTCCATCCCTGGCAGAACTGTCTGCTCCCTGTTATAGGCCCAAGTCCAAGGCTCAGATCTACAATAGCCAGTCCTCATCCAATCAATCATCTCCAAGTACCTTATCCACACCTTCCATAGGGAGGTAGAACAAAGGCCTAATCCTTTAAACCCATCAAGCTGACCAGGCTGCTCTTATATACTCCACCTGGAAGACTCATTAATCATCCCAGTGTGGATGTCCACACCTGGTATAGGGAGATCTCTTCAGACACTCCTGGCTCCACAGTTTTTCATGGATGGTATTCAGCATACAGTGTTTAAACTATGGTTAGACTGATCAAACCTCAATTACTAACTGGCTTATGATTCCCCCAAGTCGGAGATTTCCTAGAGAACTTTCTCACTGTGAGACAATCTCACTAAATATTTATGTGAAAATTTAGCCTTAAGGAAATATAAATGTTTGGGAAAATGAAACTAGTCTTCAGCAAATTCACAATAATTTCTTCAAAAGGGGGAAAACACCAACTTCAACTGGCTAACAATTAAAGCTAAACCTAGAAGGAACTTAGTTAAATCCATGATTGTACTCACCCCTCAGATAAAACAGTAGGCTGGGCAAAAAACATGGGCAAACAAGCTTCTTTATTTATATAAGTTTATCTGGAGACCAGGAAGTTAATACCGCCTTATAATTCTTGCACCTAGGTTCAAAGGCTACTTCTGAAGTTTGCTGTATGTGTCACCTTAAGTAAGTCACTTACCCTTTGAGGGCTTCATTTTCTGTTTCTGTAAATGAAAGGGGTAGATAAGATCACTTCTGATATCTCTTCCAGCTTTAGAGCTATGATGCTAAAGTATAATTTTTATTTAAAAATAATTTTGTTGTTATTCAGTCATGTCCGACTCTTTGTGACTGGATTTGGGGTTTTCTAGGCAAAAATGGTGGAGCAGGGGTTTGCCATTTCCTTCTCCACCTCATTTTACAGATGAGGAAACTGAGGCAAACAGGGTTAAGTGACTTGCCCAGGGCATTTATTAAGTGCCTATGATGTGCATGCATTGTGCTAAGTGCTTTATAAATATTATGTCATAGGGTCCTCCCAACGACCCCAAGAGGTAAGTGCTATTATTATCTTCATTTTACAGTTGAGAAAATTGAGGCAAACAGAAGTTAAGTGACTTGCAAAAGGTCACACAGCCAGTAAGTGTAAGAAACTGGATTTGAACTCATTTTTCTGATTCCAGGCCCAATGTTTTATCTACTGCAACACCTAGTTGTGAGGTAGATTTATTTGACACTAACATCCAGTATCAACCTTATCTTGTTTTGTTTTTTGTTTTTGTTTTTATGGGGCAATGAGGGTTAAGCCACTTGCCCAGGGTCACAAAGCTAGTAAGTGTCAAGTGTCTGAGGTCAGATTTGAACTCAGGTTCTCCTGAATCCAAGACTAATGCCTTTATCTACTGCACCACCTAGCTGCTCCCCCAACCATATCTTAAATAAAATCAATGGTGATTATGAAACATATAAAATATTGATAAATGTTGGAGTTTTTGAATTTGTGAGTCAATGTGGCATAACAGGATATTAGATCAGTGTATTGGGATCAAAAGATCTGGGTTCAAATCCCACTTCCTACACTGAGTAGTTGTATGATTCTCAACAAATTTAAACTATCAGAGGTTGAGGTTCCTAATCTGTAAAATGAAGGTACTTCTGCTACAAACCTCTTGGGCTTGTTGAGAGAAAAAAGGTTGGCAAACCTGAAAACACGACATAAATGTGAATTATTGCTAAGTTGCCATTTGGAAATTCTGAAAATCTCATAAAGTTACTATTGCTTAATGCTGAGTCTGCTAATGTTTTTTGGATGGATTTTATTCATTATTTTTATTGTCAGTCAACAAAGATTTATCAAGTGCTTTTATGTGCCGATTTCTGTGCTAAGCACTACGGATGCAAAGAAATGCAAAAATGAAGTTTCCACCCTCAAGGAGCTCACAGTCTAATGGGAGGACAACATGCAAATGATTGTACATACAAGATATATACAGGTCCAGAGAAGGAAGTCACTAGCAGTGGGGGGTTGGGGGGTGGGGGGAAGGGTCTCCTGCAGAAGGTGAGATTTGAACTAAGCCTTAAAGGAAGCCAAAGAAGCCAGCAGACAGAGGTAAGGAGGGAGACAGCTACAAGAACAGGGGAACAACCCATGAAAATGCAGAGTCCAGAGATAAAGGGTTTTGTGCAAGGAGCAGCAAGAAACTAGTGTAGCTAGATAACAATATGTCGGGAGCGGGGAGCAGGTAAGAGAAAGCAGATGTTAGAAAAATGGAAAGTTAGAAAGGGGGTAGGATATAAAGGGCTTTAAATGTCAGCAGCAGATTTTATATTTAATCTTGGAACTAATAGAGAGCCACTGGAGTTTATGGGGGTGGGGAGGGGCATGCGGGCATGACATGGTCAGAACTAGGCTTAGAAAGAGATCACTTAGGCAACTGAATGGAGGTTGGATTAGAATGTGGAGAGATTTGAATCAGGGAGAATAACCAGCAGGCTATTGCAATAGTCCATGCTCAAGGTGATAAGGGCCTGAATCAAGGTGTTAGTAGAGTGGAGAAGAGGCAAAGCAAAAAGGTGGCGGCATCTCCAGTAGAGATGGGAAATTCCAAGACTTTGCAACAGATTGGCTATGAGGAATGAATGCAAGAGAGGAGTCACTAAAACTATAACACCAAAACAGAGGATAACATTAAAAGTACAAGCCTAGGGGCAACAAGGTGTTGCAGTGGATAAGGTGCCAGCCCTGGATTCAAGAGGACCTGAGTTCAGGTCCAGTCTCAGACACTTGACACTTACTAGCTGTGTGACCCTGAGCAAGTCACTTAACTCTCATTGCACGAACCAAAAACAAACAAACAAAAGAATACAAGCCTAGAAATTTGGGAGGATTGGGGCAGCTAGGTGGCGCAGTGGATAGAGCACTGGCCCTGGAGTCAGGAGGACCTGAGTTCAAATCTGGCCTCAGACACTTAACACTTACTAGCTGTGTGACCCTGGGCAAGTCACTTAACCCCAATTGCCTCGCTAAAAAAAAAAAAAATTTGGGAGGATTGTCAAGCCCTTTATAGTAAGAGGGAAGTTTGGAAGAGGGGAGGAAAAAAATAATAAGTTCTATTCTCGACACCATAACTAGCTTGAGATATCCAAAAACCAGTTGGTATTGAAAGAAACTGGAGGTCAGAAGAAACTAAGGCTGGATAAAGATTTGGTAATCAGCCAGAGAGATAACTGAAGTCACAGGAGCTGAGATAGCTAAGGGAGATGGTTTAGAGGGAGAAGAAAAAAGGACAAAGACCAAGCCTTGTGAGACACCCCATAATTAATGGGTGTGACCTAGGTGATGATCCAACGAAAGAGACTGAAGAGGAGGCAGGTGGAGAACCAGGAGACAGTCGTGTTGCAAGAACCTAGGGAGGAGAGAGTCTCTAGAAGAGGGTGATTGTCAGCATCAAATGCAGCAGAGAGGTCAAGAAGGGTGAGGATGGAGATTTGGCTTTGGTGACTTTGAAGAGAATAATTTCCATTAAATAGGTCAAAAGCCAAAGTGCAGAGGGTTTAGAGTTTGGCAGAGAAGAGGAGGAAAGATACAATATGAGAGGTACCAGGAATGCTAGCATCAAGTGAGGACTTTTTATGGTTGGAAGAGACATGGTCGTGTTTGTAGGTAGCAGAGAAGTAATCTCTGGGGAGACTAAAGATTAGTGAGAAATTGAGAATGATCGAAAGGATAATCTAGAAAAGACAGAATGGGAGCAAGGGTGCATGGAGAAGGGTTTGCCAAGGTAAGAAGGAGCACCCCTTTAATATGAGATGCAGTGAAGGAAGGAAAAAAGAAAGGAATAAGCATTTATAAGGTTTCTAGTATGTGTTTTACAGATATTATCTCATTTTATCTACCCAACAACCTTGAGAGTAGGGGCTATTATTTTATTTATTTATTTATTTTTTTTTTTTTAGTGAGGCAATTGGGGTTAAGTGACTTGCCCAGGGTCACAAAGCTAGTAAGTGTGTGTTAAGTGTCTGAGGCCAGATTTGAACTCAGGTACTCCTGACTCCAGGGCCGGTGCTCTACCCACTGTGCCACCTAGCTGTCCCGGTGCTATTATTATTATCATTCCTATTTTAAAGTTGAAGAAACTGAGGCAGACTGAGGTAGAATGACTTGTCTAGTATCACAAAGATAGTAAATGCCTGAGACTAAATTTGAACTCAGGCCTTCCAAACTTCAGGCCCCCCATGCTCTATCCACTGAGCTACCTAGTGGAGGAAGAGGTCTTAGTTATATGAGTATAAGCAATGTTATGATTTTGTTATCTTCCTCATTTCTCAGGTTGTGTTACCTTAGCCTTTTTTCTCTTTCTGGGACTCACTTTTCTCATCTGTATGTAAGGGACCTTAAAGTCTGAAAAGGTTTTAGATTTTGCTGGTCACATATACATAATAAAGGGAGGCGTGTGGTTAGGCAGAGAGAAGGTAAAGACCTTGACTCTAGGGTTTAGCTTTGTCTCCATTCTTCCTTTTTGTCTTACTCACCTCCAAGGGATAATGGAAGGGGGTTTAGAATGGAGAAACTGGAAACCTCACACCCCTGAGCCCTGGAAGTTTGTTATAGTGTACCTGTTGTGAATTAAAATCCGAAGGCCCTAAGGAATGCCCACTCCAAGCAACAGTGAAGTTTTTGGTAGAGAGACCCAAGCCCTGTTGAACAGGAAGTGGTGGGGAAAAACTAAATTAAGACTAAAAGTACAATATAGTTGGCTAAGGGTGACTGTCCTAAGTTCTAAAGAACTTGGCACCTGAGACAAAGATTGTCCTTCTGGAAATGAAAAAAGAAATTCTAGACAAGACTCTGGAAGAATGAGATGGGTCACTCCTTGAGGAAGAAAGCTAGAAAGATTCCCCCCCACCGGCCCCGCCCCAGGAAAAATTTTAGCTGGCCCATAGCTGAGTGTATTAAGAGCCTTTAAAACTTCTCATGACTCTCCTGCATCTCTCTCATTTCCCTTTCCATTCTTTCCTCCTTTTCTCTACATCGTCTTTCTATTTCTCCTACTTTCTCTTCAAAGTCCCTTTTGAGAGCTTCTATGGCCCGAGATCAGTTCATATTTTTCTTAGAAGCTTTGGATGTTGGAGCTTTGACTCTGTTATTATCTTCTTCTTCTGAGGTTGTATTGTGGTCTACCTTACCCCCAAAGAAGTTTTCCATGGTCTTCTGCTTTCTCTGCCTACTCATCCTGGCTTACTATTTCTTGGTTTTTAACTCCTTCTTTAAGTGTGGTGCAGCTTCCAGGACACACTGTTCAAGCTACAGCGTGGCCTGGGGGATGATTGGGCTGCTTCTCAGCCTGGCTGGCCTCGCTTTTATTTTATTTTAAACTCTCCACTGTGTGTGTGTGTGTGGGGGGGGGGGGGCTGCTTTGCAGCTCCACTCCTGTTCTCAGCTTCAGAGGGTCTCAGGTGTTTTGGGTTGGGGGGGGGGGCAGGCTTTAATCTCACCTGGCCTGTTCTCAGGTCCGGAGATAACCTCAGGCCTATTTACTAAGAAACCAACCAGCTTAATAAAGTTGTAGAAAGCCTTGGAACTGTAAAATAAAAGAGCATGGCAAAACCCACTCTTCTCATGAGGAGCAAATAGCACTCTTTTTTTCTTTTTCTTTTTTTGGCAGGGCAATGATGGTTAAGTGAGTTACCCAGGGTCACACAACTAGTGTCAAGTGTCTGAGGCTGGATTTGAACTCAGGTCCTCCTGAATCCAAGGCTGGTGCTTTATTCACTGCGCCACCTAGCTGCCCCCAAGCAGCTTAACCAAGGATTCTGATTAATGCCAGACACTGGAGGCACAGAGAAGATCCACAAGCATGTGGCCAGTGAACCCAAGCTGGATGGCAGCCAGTGGAGCCTGGAAAATACTCTTCTACAGTGGGGCTGCATTCAGTAGCAGAGACTATGTATCCAGTATAGACCAGACAAAGTCAGATGCAATAGCAGCTACACAAGAATATCATCAGAGGTTTTCACCATCCTTGCACCATTATAAGGTTGAAAAACACATTTCCACATGTTCCCTAGACATGTCTATCATTAAATGTGAGCTCCTTGTGAGTATGGATTATTTCAGTCATTGTCTTTGTATCCCTAGAACCTACATAGTAATTGGCACACAGTGGGCACTTAATAAATACTTGATGATTCATGTGAATGTGCCCTTCTACATGTGTGCCTAAGCTGTATTATGTTTTCAAAACATCTACCACTTTATTTGGGTTCTCTAAATGCATTTGGGCAGGGGCGGGCAATGAGGGCTAAGTGACTTGCCCAGGGTCACACAGCTATAAGTGTTAAGTGTCTGAGGCCAGATTTGAACTCAGGTCCTACTGAATCCAGGGCTGGTGCTTTAACCACTGCACTACCTAGCTTCCTCCTCTCTAAATGTATTCTAATACTGACAAAGTGTATAACTGATAATTCAGCTAAGGTTATAGAGATAACATCTTTTTTTTTCTCTTACTATGCTATTTCATTAGATGACCACTTTGAACTAATTATTCTCTCTGATTATTAAAGGGTAACGGCTTGTGAGTTATATTTTTAAGTGGATATGGACACACAGAATACCATTAATCGGGGGTAGCTTTTTGTCAGGGAACCATGCTATTATTTGAAGAGGAAAAGGTCACCTTAGGTGCTATAATGTCATCTGAGGAGGATAGACTATATCAAGGGTTATCAAAGTGAGGTTTGGGGGCTCTTGGTGGTACCCAATACCCTTTCAGGGTATATACAAGATCAAACCTATTTTCATAATAATACTAAGATAATGTTTGCCTTTTTCACTCTCATTGGAATTTCCCAGAGGCTATATGACCTGTGAATTAAAGATTTAACAATCAGTAACAAGACTGAGTTAATATCTCATCTGCAGAATTGTACTTTTGCCTTACAAATGGACTAAACCACAGACATGGCTGGACTCTCTTGAATTTGCTGATAATCTGGTATCAGCACCAACTAGTCATAGAAGATCTATATGAATGCCTGGCAACAAATGCAAGTGGTGTTGATAAATTCAGTGTCAAATAATTTTTTTGAATGTCATGATTTATCCTAGAACAACTGGGTTAACATTTGCATCGATGGTGTCAACGCAATTTGCAATTTACATTTGCAAAGATATAAAGCAATGCCACTTTCTCACTCATTTTTTATATGAATAAAATATTTTTATTAATTTTAATTTATAATATGGTAAATATAAAAGGGTATAATTCATATAAACAAAAACTCTTTGGGGTCCAGAATAATTTTTAAGAGTATAAAGGGGTCCTGAGAGACCAAGAAGTTTTCAAGCACCCCTGGACTAGATAATAACTAAAGTCTCTCTTAACTTTAAATCCTATGATCTTCCTTTAATAAGACTTCCCAAGTCCTGCAGTGGATAGAGCACCGGCCCTGGAGTCAGGAGTACCTGAGTTCAAATCCAGCCTCAGACACTTAACACTTACAACCTGTGTGACCCTGGGCAAGTCACTTAACCCCAATTGCCTCACTTAAAAAAAAAAAAAGACTTTCCAAGTCCTTTCCCTCTCCTATGAGAGACAAAAGTACTATGACACATTCCTACACTTTTTTCCTGAAACAATGAAACTTTCTTCCCAAATCCCATTTTCCCTTTTATTTAAGTAACTATAATTACCATTTAGACATTCTGATATTCAATTTGAGAAAGTGTTCTTTGGGTGATAGAAATAAAAATGAGAGAACTTCAAAGGTGGAAGAGACCTCAGAGGCCATCTTGTCTGGCCCATCCTGAACAAGACTCTATAACATAACCAACAATTCCTCATCCAGCCTTTGGTTAGAGACCTCCCTCCAGTGAGAGGGAGTCCTGAATATTCTTTCTACTTCAGTACAGTTCTAGTTTGGGGGGAAATTGTCCTTAAGTTAAATCTATATTTGTCTCTTTGCAGTTTCCATCCTTTGCTTCTAATTCTGCTCTGCAAGGCAAGAATAAATCTAATCCCGCTTCCATGTAGTATCCTTTCAAGTACTTGAAGACAGTTACCATGTCGTCCTGGAGTCTTCTTTTACAGACTGAACATTCTAGTTTCCTCAGCTGATCTTGTTATGAGGGGGACTCAGGGTTCTTATCAGCCCATTAACTCTTCTTTAATGCCCTGCAGCTTATGACTACCTTCCTGAAGTGTGGTTTCCAGAACTGAACACAATTTCCCATAAGTGGTCATTGGCTATCACCACCCAGATCCTCTACATTATTCTTTCCAATATAGCCTGGGTTCTACACGGTTCTGGGCTACCATATTAAGTTTGCAGTCCACTAAAAAACCCGGAGTTTTTTTCAAATGAATGATGTGTTGGGTTTTGTTTTTGCTTTTGGTTTTTGGCAGGACAATGAGGGTTAAGTGATTTGTCCAGGGTCACACAGATAGTAAGTGTCAAGTGTCTGGGGTTGGATTTGAACTCAGGTCCTCCTGAAATCAGGTGGGTGCTTTATCCACTGTGCCACCTTGCTGCCCCCAAATGATGTTTACAATGATAACAATGATGATGTTGTCAATGACGACAATGATGGTAGCTAGCATTTATATAGGGTTGGGTAGTGGCAGCTAGGTAGTGGCTCAAGTGCTGGGCCTGGAGTCAGGAAGAACTAAGTTCAAATCCAGCCTCAGCCATTTATTAGACAGCAAACTACTCTGGTATCTTTGCCAAGAAAACCCCAAATGGGATCATGAACAGTCAAACATGACTGAAAAACAACTAAACAACAAATACAAGGTATACTGTGTGTCAGATAGTATGTTAAACACTTTACAAGTATTATCTCATTTGTTCTTTACAACAACCCTGGAAGATAGGTGCTATTACTATCACCCCAATTTTACAGATGAGGAAACTAAGGCAAGCAGAGGTTAAGTGACTTACCCAGGGTCGCACAATTAAAAAGTGGCTGAAATTAAATTTGAACTCAGGTCTTCCTGACTCCAGACCTAATGTTCTAGCCACTGTTTAATTAGCATACTTCCCGTATCTCATTCTTGTGAAGTTGATTTTTGAACCGAAGTATAAAACTTTATATTTATTTCTATTAAATGCCATCTTTTTACAGTTAGCACAGAGTTGACAGCCTGTCAAGACATTTTCAGAACCTAACCCTATGATTCAGCATTTTAGGCAGCCCTCCAGCTTTATGTCATCTACAAGTTTGATAAGCATGTTATCTCTGCCTCTTTTCCAGTCGCTGATAAAAATGTTAAATAGCTTAGAACTAGTCACAGCTCCTTGGGCTATTGTACTAAAAACTAACCTCCTTCCAAATTTTACATTAAGCCAGTAATGACTTCTCTTTAGTCCTGGCATTCAGGCATTTGACCAGTTCTGAATTCAGCTAATTGTGTGGTAGGGTACCCATTGTCTCTACATCTTGTCCATGAGACACTTTGTCAAATACTATGTTAAGTCTTTATCGGTTGCATTTCTCCCTAGTTTCCAGCTTTATAACTACCAAAAAAAGAAATGAGGTATGTCTGGCAGGTGTTGAAGAAGTCAATCATGTTGGCTATTGGTAATCACTTCCTTCTTCTCAATTTGTTCACTAACCATTCCTTTTATTAAACATTTTGGGATTTTGTCATAAATTGAAGTTAAGCTTAATGGCCTAGGTTTCTGGACTGCCTTTTTTTTTTTTTTTGTCCAGGCAATGAGGGGTTAAGTGACTTGCCCAGGGCCACACAGCTAGTAAGTGTCAATTATCTGAGGTCGGATTTAAATTCAGGTCCTCCTGAATCCAAGGCCAATGCTTTATCCAGTGCGCCACCTAGCTGTCCCTGGACTGCTTTTTAAACAAACAAACAAACAAACAAACACCACCTATTTTGCTTCCATCTTCCACATATTTATTTTTTTAATTCTTTTAAAATGTTAAAATGCTTAACATTTTAATTGCTTATTTATTTGGGTTTTCATCACTTTCATTTCCCATATTTGGGATTTGGGAGTCATTACTTATCACTTTCTATTTCTCACAGATATTTCATCTTCCTCTGTCCTTCCCTTTCTAGAAAGCCATGTCTGGTAACAAAACAACAACAGAAAAATTAAGTTCAGCAAAATTAACCAACACATCAGCAAATCCAATATGATATGTAGTGTTCCACATTCATAGTATCCCAGCCCTAAAATAAATGGAGATATAGTTTCATATCTATTCCTTAGAGTTGAGCTTTGTCTTTTTAATTTCAAAGTATTCAGTTCTGGTTTTTGTTGTTCTTTCTAATTACATTGTAATCATTGTACATATTGTTTTCCTGCTTCTACTTATTTCCTTTAGAACAAGTTCATAGAAGTTTCCCCATGATTCTTTGTAGTCATCCTATGCATTATTTCTTTGTTGTTGTTCAGTTGTGGACACAACTCCATGACCCCTTTTGGTGTTTTCTTGGCAGAGATACTGGAGTTTGCCATTTCATTATCCAGCTCATTTAAAAGATGAGGAACTGGGGCAGCTAGGTAGCGCAGTGGATAGAGTACTGGCCCTGGAGTCAGGAGTACCTGAGTTCAAATCCGGCCTCAGACACTTAACACTTACTAGCTGTGTGACCTTGGGCAAGTCACTTAACCCCAATTGCCTCACTTAAAAAAAAAAGATGAGGAACTGAAGCAAACAGGGTTCAGTGACTTGCTCAGGGTCAGCTAGTGTCTGAGGCCAGAATTGAACTCACAAAGATACTCATCTTCCTTAGTCCAGGCATGGCACTCTATCTACTGTGTCATCTAGCTGCCCTGCATTATTTCTTACAATATTCCATTACATTCATATATCATCATCATTCCCCAGTCAATGGGCATTTACTTGGTTTCCAGTTATTCACTATTGCAATATGTTAACACATATTAACTACAAGTATTTTGGTGTATATGAAGCCTTCTTTTTAAAAATGATTAACCTACTTGGCACACACTTTCCTAGCAATAGGATCTATAGGTCAAAGGGTATAGACATGTTACTCACTATCTTAGCATAATTCCAAATTACTTTTCAGAATGGCTGGACCCTAAGGAGCTCTACCAACAATGCATTAGTGTATTCATCTTTCCACAGTCCTTCCAACATGGGTCATGCTCATCTTTTGTCATCTTTGCCAGCTTGCTTGGTATGAGAAAAAAACAACAACCTCAGAGTTGTTTTGATTTGTAATTCTTTTATTATTAATGATTTGGTATTATCTTCAAACTATTATTAATAGTTTGCATCTCTTTTTCCAAATGTAGGGACAATGTTCTCTACTCAGTCTAAAAGGGAGGCTAGTTACATCTCCCCTTTAGAGTTCTAGGGGTACCCTGAGAGTCTAGGGTGTCTCTTACCTAATGTTATTGGCTCAGACTCCCATGGGCTATGTTCTTTTTACTGTTAGATGTCAATGAGTAGCAGTTCCATTTAACCAGTTAACATGAATGTGCTTTTACAAAGAGATATTTACTTCAAAGATATAGTAAGAACAAAAGTGCAAACATTTCTTCCTAATACTTTAAGAGCTATACTCTTCCCTATCCCTCCTTGGCCTCTAAGAAAAATGGGGTCATTCTTAGCACAGTTTCTATACAGCAGTCTTCCTTTCAAGTTAACTTCCAGGTATGGAATGTCTGTTGGATGAGTTATTAGTTACCACTGAGCTGACCAAAGGTCACTCTTATTCTTTGAGGTATCAATGCTACTAAGCAGACTGCAAAACTTTGACACTGAGATGTCCAGAAGTCCCAATGATCACTTTTTTGACCTTACCAAACTTATAAGATTGGCAGGGAGCCAAGATAACAAAGCAGCATAAAGTAGTACAGAGATGAGCTTTCCCCCCACCCCTGGTCCCAAATGCCTCCAAATAGATTTAGAAAACACACCAGACTGAATGCTGATGAGGAAATCCAAGAAAAAGTCACAGTGAGTAATTTTTCCAGCCCAGGTCAGTGCAGGGAGAAAAACAAAAGTCTGCAGACTCTGAGTACTGGACCTGGTGTAGAGAGGGCATGGACTGTGAACCAAGGCAAGAAGAGGTTCAATACTCATACTAGGACAATACTATGGGGACAGATACTAATTGGCAACTTTGTTGCCCACAACCTGGATCTGAGTTATAGATTGAGGATGAATTCATGAACTTGTGCCCATCCCTTCCCACCCTCCAATGATTTCAGGTCCTAGGTAGTACTACTAACAGAGGAATAGGTTCAGAAGCAAGCAGTAGTGGTATGACTCAGATCCCAGGAGCAAAGTAGGATCTCAGCTCCAGCTTCTAGAGCAGTCTGAAGCCTACAGAATAACCAGGGCAGGAATCCCAGACAAAAGGGAAGCCTTTGGTTCTGTCACTCTGAACCCATAGATGGCTGATGGTGGCTCAGTCTAGCAGCATTTTACTGTTGCTCAGACCCAAACCCAGATCACAAACCTGCAGAGCTCAGACTAGGGGGCAGCAATCACAATCTGTACTGAATAAGAACACTTTGGGAGAGTTGAAAACTTGCAGATCCTGAGCCTGAGCTGTTCCTGAGATCCTAGAATAGCACAACATTCAATACCCCAAGAAAGCAATAACAGAACCAATTCAGACCTTCCCTAGAGAAGTGCACAGAATCTGGCCCTGAGGTGAGGAATCAGGGTAGAAGATTGAGAATACAAAAAAAAAATCCCAACATAAAAATCTATTATGGTGACTGAGATGCTTGACAGCAAACCCAGAAGAACAGAATGACCCTAAAACATCTACAAAGAAAGCCTCAAGGGCAGCTAGGTGGCGCAGTGGATAAAGCACTGGTCTTGGATTCAGGAGGACCTCAGTTCAAATCCAGTTTCAGACACTTAACACTTACTAGTTGTGTGACCCTGGGCAAGTCACTTAACCCTCATTGCCCCAAATAAACAAACAAACAAATGAATGCATAAATAAATAAATATTTTTTTTAAAAAAAGCCTCAAAATAAAGTATACCTCGGGCACAAATTCAGTTAGAATTCCTGGAAGAGATGGTTCAAGTATTTAAAAAAGAGGAAAATGTTTTTGTCAATGAAATAAGGTGCTGGAGGGAAAAAAAATGGAAAAGAAATGAAAGCAATGAAAGAAAGAATTTTAAAGGGAATTAACAGTTTGGCACAAGAGACACAAAATCTTGCCCAAGAAATGAACTCTCTGAAAATTAGAATGGACCAAATAGAAACCAATGACTTCATGAGGCAACAAGAAATATTGAAACAAAGTCAAAAGACTAGGAAAAAATAGAAAAAATGTAAGATACCTCATAGCAAGAAACAATTGATCTAAAAACAGATTAAGGAGAAAAAAATTAAGACTCATCAGACTGTGTGAATGCTGTGACCAAAAGAAGAGCCTAGACATCATATTCCAACATTCCAATCTTAAAACTGCCCAAATCTCTTTGAACCAGAAGGTAAGTAGAAATAGAAGGAATCCACTAATAACCCCCTGAAATGAAAACTCCCAAGAACATCATAGCCAAAATTCAGAGCTTAGAGGTCAGAGGAAAAAGACTAAAAGCACCTGGAAAAGAAGAATTCAAGTACCAAGTAGCCATAGTCAGGATTACACATGATTTGACAGCCACTATAAAGGAGCAAAGAGCTTGGAATACAACATTCCAGATGATAAAGGATATAGGCTTAAAACGAAGAATTACCCAGAAAAACTGAGTATAATCTTATAGAGATAGAGGTAGGAGCAATGGGAATGAACTTTTTTGTTTTTAATTTTATTTTTTCCCAAATTACATGTAAAAACAAATTTTAACATTGATTTTTAAAACTTTGTATTTCAAATTCTCTTCCTCCCTCCCTCCCCACCCTCCATTAAGAACTCAAGCAATTCAACATGAGTTATACATGTGTAGTCATGCAAAAAATTTCCACATTAGTCAGGCTGGGAAAGAAAACAGGAAAAAAAATCTTTAGAAAAAGTAACTAAAAAATATGCTTCGGTTATATTCAGACACCATCAATTCTTTCTCTGGAAATGAACTGCATTTTTCATAAGTCCTTCAGAGTTGTCTTGGGTGATTGTATTGCTGAAAATAACTAAGTCATTCACAGCACATCATTTTACAATATTGCTGTTATTTTGTATACAGTACATTTCACTTTGCATCAGGTCATGTAAATCTTTCCAGGTTTTTTTTTCTTTTCTTTTCTTTTTTTTTGCAGGATAATGAGTGTTAAGTGACTTGCCCAGGGTCACACAGCTAGTATGTGTCAGGTGTCTGAGGCTGGATTTGAACTCAGGTCTTCCTGAATCCAGGGCTGATGCTTTATCCACTGCACCACCTAGCTGCCACTCCAGGTTTTTCTTTTTCTTTTTTCTTTTTTTTGGTGGGGCAATGAGTGTTAAGTGGCTTGCCCAGAGTCACACAGCTAATAAGTGTCAAGTGTCTGAGGCCAGATTTGAACTCAGGTCCTCCTGAATCCAGAGCCAGTGCTTTATCCACTGCACCACCTATCTGCCCCCTCTCCAGGTTTTTCTGATAGAATCCTGCTCATCATTTCTTACAGCACAATAGTGTTCTATCATAATCTCATCCCACAATTAGTTCAGCCATTTCCCAATTGATGGACATCTCCTCAATTTTGAATTCAACTTTTTGGTTTTTTTTTTTAAATCTCTTTTTGGAAACCAACCAAGTAGTGGTATTACTAGGTCAAAGAGTATGCATGGTTTTATGGCCCTTTGGCCATAGTTCTGTAACAACTGGAATGACACCACCTGCTGGAGAATTTCTGTAGGAAAGATCCGCCATGAGGAGAAGGCATCTGAGGGCAAGCCATGCAGCTTCTCTTTGGTGTCAGGAAGTGACATTTGCTCATGGGTACTGTCTATCAAAGCTACCAGCAAATTAGCTTGTAACTGTGTGCACCTGTGGAGGGGATGTTCCCAGTTTCACAGGAGGTCTTGGGTCCTTTTTGTTCCTGATCTCGCCATGGCAGATCAGATGATGGGGTCTCTTAGAAATAGTTAGATTTTTACCTTTCTCTCTGATCTTAATGCTCTTTAATAAATACTTAAACACTTAAATACTCTTGCTAAAGCTTATAAGTTATTGGTGACCACTCATTAGATATTTTAGACAGATTAGCTAGAATTTTACAGTTCCAAATTGCTCTACAGAATGTTTGAATCAGTTTACAACTTTACCAAGAGTGTATTAATGTCTCATTTTCCCTATATCCCCTACAACATTTGTTGGATAATAATCCAATCCAACAGGTATGAGAACTGTTTTGACCTGCATCTCTCCAATCAATAGTGAGTTAGAATTTTTTTTATATGGTTATAGGTAGCTTTGATTATTTCATCTGAAAACTTCCTATCTTTTGATCATTTATCAATTGGGGAATGGCACTTATTTTATTGGGGGGGGGCAATGTGGGTTAAGTGACTTACCCAGGGTCACACAGCTAGTAAGTATCAAGTGTCTGAAGCTGGATTTGATTCAGATCCTTCTGAATTCAGGGCCAGTGCTTTATCCAATGAGCTACCTAGCTGCCCTAAATGGCACTTATTTTAACAAATTTGACTCAGTTCTCAATGAGTTTGAGAAATGAGGCCTGTTGGGCAAACTTGCTTCAAATTTTTTTCACAGTTACTATTGCTAACTGTATTTCTCTCCATCCTATTCCCTCATCGTGACATTTACTCTATTTTCTATCTTCTTTCACCCTATCCCTCCTCAAAAGTGTTTTGCTTCTGACTTCCCCCTCCCCCAATCTGCCCTCCTTTCTTTCACACCATCCTCCTTATCCCATTCCCCTCCTACTTTCCTGAAGGGTAAGATAGATTACTATACCCAATTGAGTGTGTATATTATTCCCTCTTTGACCCATTTCTGATGAGAGTAAGGTTCAGTCGCTCCTCAGCACCTCCCTCATCTGCCGCTTCACTCTATAAACTTTTTTTTGGTTTCTTTTATGTGAGATACTTTACCCCCATTCCACCTCTCCCTTTACCTTTCTCCTAGTGCATTCCTCTCACCCCTTAAATTTATTTTTTTAAAGACATCATCCCTTTATTTTCAACTCACACCTGTGACTTTTGTCTAAATATACTCCACCCAGTTGCCCTAATAATGAGAAAGTTCTTGTGAGTTACAAGTATAATATTCCTATGTAGGAATGTAAACAGTTTAACCTTTTAATATCCCTTATGATTTCTTTTTCCTGTTTACCTTTTTATGCTTCTCTAGGGTCTTGTATTTGAAAGTCAAATTTTCTGTTCAGCTCACCAAGAATACCTGAACGTTCTCTCTTTTATTGAATTCCCATTTTTTCCCCTGAAGGATTATAATCAGTTTTGCTGAGTAGGTGATTCTTGGTTGTAATCATTGTTCCTTTACCTTCCAGAATATCATATTCCAAGTCCTCTGATCCTTTAATGTACAAGCTGCTAGATCTTGTTTTATTCTTACTGTAGTTACACAGTATTTGATTTCCTTTTTTCTAGATGCTTGCAATATTTTCTCCTTGACCTGGGAGCTCTGGAATTTGGCTATAATATTCTTGGAAGTTTTCATTTGGAGATCTCTTTCAGGAGGTGATTGGTGGATTCCTTCAATTTCTATTTTACTTTCTGATTCTAGAATATCAGGGCAATTTTCCCTGATAATTTCTTGGAAGATGATGTCTAGGCTCTTTTTTTGATCATGGCTTTCAGATAGTCCAATAATTTTCAAATTATCTCTCCTGTATCTATTTTCCAGGTCAGTTCTTTTTCCAATGAGATATTTCACATTGCCTTCTATTTTTTCATTCTTTTGGTTTTGCTTTATTGTTTCTTGGTTTCTCATAAAGTCATTAGCTTCCATTTGCTCAATCGTATTTTTTTTTTAAATAAACATTTTTGTTTAAAATAAAAACAAATAGGTGGGAAGCAGCAGTACAGAACTAGAAGCAATGGGTCCAAATTTTGGAGAGTAGATCATCTGTTGTAAAGAAAATAGTATACATTATAGTAACATGACAAAATGGGATGCTTTGGAAAGCAGTAGGTGCCCAATCACTAAAGGTCTTCCAACAGAGCTAAATTATATCTTGTTTGGGTTTTTAAATTTAATGCTGCATTTAAAAATCAGAGAATTTCCATACATAAATCAAAACATGCAAAAAATAGGACTGTATATGAAACTGTGAATTCTATCTCATACCAGTTGCTCTAAGTATATAATTCTATAATTTCATTTTTAAAGTTCTGCTTGTCATGTATTTGATCTTCCCTTGATTGAATCTGAAATATTACAATGACTCCTTAAGACTATTATTGCTAACAAAACTTCCCATTAACCTTCCTTTCTTCCTCCTAAACTCTCCCTCCACAATGGGGAAGTAGAGGTTAATCCACACTATGGCCATCAATCATAATTTTTAAGTAATTATTTTCTTCAGAGACCTTTTATACCTCCTTTTCCATTTGGCCACTTTGGCTTTTCAAGTTGTTGACTTTTTTTTTCATGATTTTCTTGCACCACTCTCATTTCTCTTTCCATTTTTTCCTCTACCTCTCTTACTTTATTTTCAAAGTCCTTTTTGAGCCCTTCTATGGCCTGAGATGAATCCATATTTTTCTTGGGAGCTTTGGATGTAGGAGCTTTGACTTTGTTATCTTCTTCTGAGGGTGTATTTTGATCTTCCTTGTCACCATAGAAACTTTCTAGGGTCAGCAATTCTTCTGTTTGCTCATTTTCCCAGCCTATTTCTTGACTTTTAACTCTTTGTTAGAGTTGGGCACTGCTTCCAGGGTGGAGGGCACACTGTCCCAAGCTTCAGGGGGTTTGAGCAGGTGTCCTCCAAGATACCTCTAGGAATTTGTAACTCCTTAGTTCTTCCAAAGTGGTATGATTTAAGGAGAGGTAAGTTCAACACTCTCTTGTCCTGTGCTCTGGTATGTAAGCAGCCACAGGCCTGTTTCTCTGCCCTGAAACCTGGAAAAGAGTCCTACTCCACTGTGGCTGCAAACTCTTGTGTGCTTGTGCTCCTCCCCAGCTTGGAACTGCCATCCAAGACTATGAGCTGGTTGTGAGCATGGGCAAAATAACAGAGTTCCACCTCAGTGCCAGAAAAGAGACCCCTGTAATCTCCCCCAGCCAACCAGTTGACCCCTTCACTGTCCATGGGTCGAGATCCAGTAGCAGCTGCTGCTGCAGTTGATTCAGAAGCTCCCAAGGACTGGTTTTCTGGGGCTGGGTCTGTGCTGGGGTTGGGTCTGCACCAGAGTGGCCTGTGCTGGGCTATGTTCCACTCTCACCTGGTATAATAGACCTTTCCTACCAACCTTCTAAGTTGTCTTTGACTGGAAAATTATTTCATCCTGTCCTTGTGTGGGTTCTGTTGCTCCAGGAATTATCTTATGGCATTATTTGAAGGTATTTGGAGGCATCTTGGGGAGAGCTCAGGCAAGTCACTGCCTTTCCTCTGCCATCTTGGCTCTACCTCCTGGGAATGGACTTTTTTTTTTTTTTTTTGGTGAGGCAATTGGGGTTAAGTGATTTGCCTAGGGTCACACAGCTAGTAATTGTTGTGTCTGAGGCCGGATTTGAACTCAGGTCCTCCTGAATCCAGGGCTGGTGCTCTATCCACTGTGCCACCTAGCTGCCCTCGGAATGGACTTTTAATGAAACAGAGAACTTCCAAATATTCCTGATGAAAAGACCAGAGCTATGTAGAAATATTGAAATTCAAACACTAGAAGATAAATATAAAAAGGTAAATAAACAATGATAAAGGGCTAAACAAGAACAAACTGATTACATTCTAATTTAGGGAGATGATTCACATATCCCTTATGAATTCTATCATCATCAGTGGTCACAGAGGGAATCCAATTAGACAAGGTCTGGAAATGATTCTGTTATGGCTCAATCATCATAAGAGAATGGAAAGGGAGGGGTAGAAGAATACATTAGGGAGGAGAAAGAAAAAAATGTCAGGGGAAATTATCTCACATGATCAGGGTACACAAGAATATAGTCAATAAACATTTATTATGTACCTACTGTAAACCAGACATCGTGATAAGTGCCAGGGATACAAAGAAAGACAAAAGTCAGTCCCTGTCCTTAGGGAGCTGATCTATACAAAAAAGGGAAAGGCAGGGGGTAGGGAGCAGCTGACACTTGAACTTCACTCTCATCTGAATTGGTTAGAAAGGGAGGAATACACATGTAGAGCTGCATACAGAAATACATTTCATTCAACAGGGAAACAGGAATGAAAGAGGAGAAGGGGGAATAAGAGGAAAAATAAATTCAGGGAGGAATTAGTCCTAAGCAAAACAAACCTTAAAGATATAACAAAGTATTTACAGTTCTTTTTGAATCTGAGAGAGTGCCCATAAATTGGGGAATGGCTGAACAAGTTATAGTATTTAAATCTAATGGAATGCTATTGTGCTGCAAGAAATGATGAAGGGGATAGTTTCAGAGAAACCTGAGAAAACATGAAGCATTAAATGAACAAAACTAGGAGAACAATTTATACAAAGATAACAATATGGTAAAGACAAATTACTTTGAAAGAATTAGGAACTCCAATCAGTGTAATGATCAGTTATGGTTCCTGAAGGGTAATGACAAAACATACTACCCACTTCTTGATAGAGAGGTGAAGTACTCAGAGCGCAGAACTATATATATGTGTGTGTGAGTGTGTGTGTGTGTATATATAAATATTATATAACACACACACACACACACACACACACACACATATATATAGGACATGGCCAATATAGAAATTCACTTTGTTCTCCTATACATGTTTGTAACAAGGACTTTGTTTTACTTTAGTTATCAGTGAGGAAGAGAAGATGGGAGAGGGGGGAATAAGAGGTTGAATTTTAAAAATTAATTTTTTTAAAAACCTCATCAGGTTGGAATCTACAATTCCTTTACCTCAAATGGAACAAAATAAATACATAGCCCAAAAGCTGAGGCCCATTTCGTGGGAGAAGAGGAGAAAGAGGCCTTAGGTCTACACTGAAAAGATGCCATCACTGAAAAGAGCAACTGAAGAGAATGAGTGGCCAAAGTTGACTAAGACTTTTTAAAAGTCCTCAAAATTCCAGGACCACAATTGCAGAACCAACCAGAGAGGCTGCCATGGATCACACAGTTAGACAACTGGAACCAGTTACAGAATGTCTATGTATCCTCCAAACCCTTTCCAAGTCTTCATCATACTTCCGTTACATTTCATCATAACTCACAGCCTCTCCACATGGGGAGATGCTGTCAAAGAGGCACTCTGCATATGTGCCAGTCTTTATTGCATGTACATATGTTTTAAAATTTTAAGCAGCTGAAAAATTACCTATATATCCACACCAGTTAATAATAATAAATAACAATAATAATAATCAGTTAATAATAATACACAGTTCTCTATTTGCATTGTGTGTGTGTGTGTACTCAATTTCCTTTTTTTTTTTTTTTTAGTGAGGCAATTGGGGTTAAGTGACTTGCCCAGGGTCATACAGCTAGTAAGTGTTAAGTGTCTGAGGCCGGATTTGAACTCAGGTACTCCTGACTCCAGGGCTGATGCTCTATCCACTGCGCCACCTAGCTGCCCCTCAATTTCCTTTTTGAGAGCTTCCAAACCCTCTTGGGATGATTTCCACTGTAGAGTTTTAAGCAATGGCATCCTATTTATCCTTCTCAGAAGACATTGAGACCTGCTTTCCCCAAATCTTGGGTACATGTCCTTTATTCCCAGATTTCTTTTACTCTATCATAAATGCTAATATAGAACTTTTCCTCTGGTTTCCCTCATAGTCTCCAAGCAATCATGTTGGTGAGAATCAAATCCAGAAGAGAAATTCCCCTCTTTAATTCTTCAGCTTTTTGATGGATAAAATGATCATTAAGATAAGTCAAAAAATTACATGCTGCTCTGATTTGGGCAGGAAACATGCCTAGATAACAGAAGTCCCCTGTCACTATTCTATCAAGCCTGCATGATAGAGCTCGGGAAGCAGGTGGTAAATAGTAAATCACTTTTTTTTTTTAAGGGTTTTTTTTTTTTTTTGGTGAGGCAATTGGGGTTAAGTGACTTGCCCAAGGTCACACAACTAGTAAGTGTTAAGTGTCTGAGGCTGGATTTGAACTCAGGTACTCCTGACTCCAGGGCCAGTTCTCTATCCACTGCGCCAACTAGCTGCCTCAGTAAATCACTTTTGTCTTCTGTCTCAATTTATTTTCACCCAAATGCTTCTTCCCACCAGTTTCTATATTTATTCACCTGAGTATATTTTCTTAAATACAATGAATGCTATTCCACACACCAAACCTATCCTGTTTGTTTTTTGAAACACTTCCTCTGGACTTTTGTACCACCTTGGCACTTTCATTAAAATGTTGGATCTCCAAAAGGAAGCTGTTACTCTCAGGTTCTAAGAAAACTCTTTGGGCCCAGGGTCCTGCTCATGAGCACTCACTAGTATGTTTTCAATTAACAGTCAGCCAGAAGACTCAATTAACTCTTAGCAAAGGCATTTACTTGGATAGTTTAGTAAAAACAGTAGTTTCATATGTTCCCTCTACCCAGAAAATTGGGACACACTGTCTCATAAATATATACTATGTCCATGGGAACAGGGGGCACACATAGAATATGGTGGCAGTGAGGTGCACATATAAGTAACACACCTGGTAAGGTAACTCACAACCCTGGAATTGAAGGGATTTTTCTGTAGCCTAATTCTCAATTGCCAAGAGTAGTTATCTCTTGAGTCCTTATACACCCCTCTTTTTTGTTGCCTGCTCTCATGTTCCTTGAAGCTGCCTCCTTCAGATCACTGGCTCTCTTCATCAGAGTCTTTGTCTTGAATTCATTTGTCTTGAATTCTCTCAAACTGACTTTCTAGCTGCTGGATGGAATCTCTCCTTCTGGCTAAGTAGCTCTGATGCTAAATTACATGGCTGATAAGGCGATGGAAGAAGAGAGAAATTCCCTCCTTCTTCCCTGCAGGGGTTTCATTCTGTAATTACTCCAAACCTTAATTGGTTCTCTTTCTTGAGCTATTAGATTTCTTTCATATATATGGATACATAAATACGTGTACATGTGTTTATAAATATAATGTATATATGTGTTTGAGTATATATGCCATGCCTCTAGATAAATATGTGTGTATGTATATGTATATATGCATGTATGTATATTTGTATACATTATATATGGGCAGCTAGCTTCTGCAGTAGAGTACCAGGCCTGGAGTCAGGAAGACATCTTCCTGAGTTCAAATCTGGCCTCAGACACTTAGTAGCTGTGTGACCCTGGGCAAGTCACTTAACCTTGTTTGTCTCAGTTTTCTCATCTGTAAAATGAACTGGAGAAGGAAATGGTAAACTGCTCTAGTATCTCTGCCAAGAAAACCCCAAATGGGGTCAAGAAGAATCAAACATGACCGAAAAGACTGAACAACAAAATGTATTACATATATACATATGTGCATGTAAGAATACATATGTGTGTATATACACAAACACATACATATATACATACCATTTCCTGTTTTGGCCATAGCCCTGTAATCCTCTCAAGATGATTAAGGAACTTCTCACCTGGTTGTGGAGTGTAAGAAAACTTTGTAATACCTCCTTTATATTTTAAATAGGATATACCCTTCCAGAGCAGCATTCTAGACATTGATCCTATCCCATCAAGTCTCAGTGATGTCTATGAAGTCAAATTTGCCGCTTTACATTTTCTCACCCTGAAGGGGGTGGGGTGGAATAACTGTCAGGTATACTCAAGAGATTAATCTAACTAGAGGTGCCAAGAAGGTAGTGAATTTTTAAGCTGATTGGAAGCATTTAAAACCAAGTGAATAGACTGCTTTAGGCAAGCATACCAGTTACTTCCAAAGAGACATGGGGAGAAAATCATTATAGACTAATAAGTTTTCCGTCTACACTATGGGGATTATTCTGCTTTTGGTAGGAAACATGTCCCTCCCCTCCCTATCCCTCATCCCCCCACCCCCACCCCTTTAGCATCTAGGAGCCAGCAGCAGATACCTAGATGAAGTGAACACCAGTGAGGCCTTCTGCAACAAGATGCCTTATGAAATTGAATCATCTGATAGCCTGCCTACAAAGACATTGGGAACCAGAGTGAGATGATTTTTCCATTTTCCTTATTGACTCTGAGCATAGGAATATGCTTTTCTGAAAGGTAATTAGATGTATCTTAGCCTGGCAATACCTTGCCAAAGACTTGAACGGGGTAGTTTTCACATCTTTGCTAGAGCAATATTGCAGCTGAGAGTTTTAATGCTGCACCTTTTAAATTCCATTTAGTAAATGTACTCTGATCTATAATGTAAGTGTGTATTCCCTTGGATCATGTTAAGTTGGGGAGGAGAAAAGAATCTTAGTGGGAACCGAAGGCATGAGTCATTTTAATAAAGTCATCTAATAATTGCCTGATAATGATGTTGGCATTTCAAATCTTCAACTGAGCCAAATGACACCTTGGCTGGCAGCAGGTACTAGAAGGCTGGGAGTGCTTCCTGGAGCATGTGCAAAGATGCAGGCAGCCGGCCCATTTCTGGGCATGTGTGGAAGGAACTTGGGCTGATAGCTAGATCTCAGAATACCACATAGTGACTTATGCAGGTATTGTACTCTGAGGAGTTATTCCAGATCATACCCCCTGGGGGGCACATGTTCACTGCAGCCCATATATCTGCCTTTCTGCCTCCACTAGAAGGCAAGTTCTTGTTATTCAGTCATTCAATCGTGTCTGACTCTTCATGACCCCATGGAACATATTGCCCCAAATAATATCCATGAGGTTTTCTTGGCAAGGATACTGGAGTCGTTTCTATTTCTTTCTCCAGAGACAAACAGAGGTTAAATGACTTGTCCAGGGTCACACAGCTAGTGCATGTCTGAGGCCAGATTTGAACTCAGGTCTTCCAGATTCTAGGCCCAGCACTCTATCAAATGAGCCATTTAGCTGCCTCAGAAGGCAAGTACTTCTGTTTAAAGAAAAAGTAGCTGTATTTTGCATCTGTTATAGTTCTAAATTTTAAAACTTTCTAAAAATTAGTTTTTTTAAGACTCTAGCTCTTAGCAGGTATACTTGGACAGAAACCTGTCATTCACTTATTTTAAGGGAGGGTCTAGAAACACATTTTTTTCTTAGATGCCTATCTTCTGAAGCCTTTGCCTTCAATGGAAAACAGTGATGAAATTGCCACATATGTCCTCAAAGTTTTCAATTTCTAACCTAAAACTTTAGAGTCTAAATTTTCTCTGGCAGTATTGTTTTTTCTCAATCATCTGTTACCACCAAAAGTGGTTATGAAGTTTAAAAATTTGGGGGAAATTCTTCATCACTTCCTGGGTACATACCTCTCTGTCATTGTTTACAGGACAACAAATAGCTACCTCAGAACCCCTTATCAGAATCACCAATGAATCATCCATCTTTGCTCACCTCTTCTTCCTTTGAATATTACTGGATCATCTGTTTATTTTGTACATTGAAGATTTTGGTTTGATTATTTTTGGTTTGGTTTGGTTTGGTTTTTTGGTTTGATTATTTTTAAAGACTAAGGAGGTGGTATATTCCACCTCTACAGTTCTTCATGCAATCTGGATGATAACTTTGAGATATCACAGAATTCCTGAATCACAGAATTTAGATTTGGAAGAGAACTTATCTAGTACAACACAAACCTAAAAGAACCTCCATTACAACACACTCTCAAACTGGTAATCTACCCTCTGGTAGATTACCAACAATTAGGAAATCCCTCTTCCCCATTACCAACTATTCACACACTTGAAGACAGATCTCTTTTCTCTCCTGACTCTTCTCTAGTTTAAACATCCTTGAACTAATCCTTAAATGATATTGATTCAAAGATCTTGATCATTCTGATTTCTTTCTCCTGGATGCTTTCTCATTTACTAATGACCTTCTTAATCTGGGGTGCCCAGGACTGAACATAATACCCCTCCCCTATTCTCTCCCTGTTCAATACAAAAGACATTTATTCCAAACTTTTGCTTTCAAGTTCATTCATAATTCTTGATTTAATTAGTACTTAAAGTCTTACTGTAGATGTAAGATATAAGTCTCAGTTTGTCCTAACAGAAGAGAAGAGATAGACACTGAATGGGGGACTGGAGACTGGGATGCTGAAGTGATTTGTCTTGAACAGACTGAGACTTGTTCATCTTTCCCTCTGGGAAATCTGAGAAAGGGGTCCAAGTACTTAACTGGCATCCCCTCCCCCACCTAACCTTTTTTTTCTTTTTTTCCTTCTATTCAATAGAAAAAACACTTATCCACAGTTTCTTATGGTTCTTGGTTCAATTAGTATTTTAAAGACTTACTTTTGATATGAAATTATTATTGGTCATAACTGCTCTTGATGGGACAGTTAGGTAACAACTCTGGGTCTGGAGTCAGGAAGACGTGAGTTCAAATCTGTTTCAGATACTTATTAGTTGTATGACCCTGGGCAAGTCACTTAACTTCTGTTTGCCTCAGTTATTCGTAAAATGGGAATAATAATACCACCTACCTCCAAGGGTTGTTGTGAGGATCAAATGAGATAATAATTGTAAAGTTCTTAGCACAATGCATGCCACATAGTAAAAGCTATATAAATGTTAGCTGCTAGTATTCCACAACACAAAAAAAGTTAAGAACTCCTGCCTTAGGCAAAAAAAGGGAGCCCATGGCTATCATTGCCTGGTGGGAAAGGATAGGCACTATTTTGTCATATTGGTTTCTCGTTGTTTTCTCTCCAGAGTTTGTTCAGAAAACACTCCTCCTCAGGGGATGGATAAGCAGGGTAACTAGTCCATTCAGATGGTAGAAAGGTCAGGATGGTAATGCCCACATTCCAAGGAAAGGCTCCAGCCAAGAGGGTTTAGAAAGATTTCCTTTCTTTTCACCTTATATAGACAACCCTGCTAGACAGCACAACTGCTTATACTAATATTAATCTTAGTTTACATTCCCAGAGCCCATACAGACAAATAGGAAGAAGAGGAAGGTCATGGTGGGATTAAAATTTTGTTTACTTAATGCAAATGTATATACAGACATACCTCAGAGATACTGTGGGCTTGCTTCCAGACCACCACAATAAAGTGAATATCACAATAAAGCAAGTCACATGGATGTTTTAATTTCCCAATGCATATAAAAGTTATGTTTACATTATCATATAGACTATTAAGTGTGCAGTAGTATTATGTAAAAAAAATGTACACACCTTAATTAAAAATACTTCATTGCTAAAAAATGCTCACCATCATCTGAGCCTTCAGCGAATCGTGATCTTTTTGCTGGTGGAGGGTCTTGCCTCAATGTTGATGGCTACTGACTAGTCAGGGTGGCAGTTGCTGAAGGTTAGGGTGGCTGTGGCAATTTCTTTTTTTTTCTTTTTTTTTTTTTTTTTTGCGGGGCAATGAGGGTTAAGTGACTTGCCCAGGGTCATACAGCTAGTGTCAAGTGTCTGAAGCCAGATTTGAACTCAGGTCTTTCTGAATCCAGGGCCAGTGCTTATCCACTATGCCACCTAACTGTCCCCTGTGGCAATTTCTTAAAATAAGATAATAGTGAAGGTCACCTCATTCATTGACTCTTTCATGAGTCTTTGTTTGATAGCATTTTACCCATGGTAGAATTTTTTTTTTTTTGCAGGTCAATGGGGGTTAAGTGACTTGCCCAGGGTCACGCAGCTAGTAAGTGTCAAGTGTCTGAGGCCAGATTTGAACTCAGGTACTCCTGAATCGAGGGCTGGT
The DNA here is from genome assembly GCF_019393635.1 of Dromiciops gliroides. Lineage (NCBI taxonomy): Eukaryota > Metazoa > Chordata > Mammalia > Microbiotheria > Microbiotheriidae > Dromiciops > Dromiciops gliroides. The sequence goes on along the minus strand of NC_057861.1, from coordinate 294,499,783 downwards.
GCTTTATCCACTGCACCACCTAGCTGCCCCCCATGGTAGAAATTTTAAAACAAGCAAATAAATCCTCTCAAACTGCTGCTTTATCAATTAAGTTTATATAATATTCTTCAATACTGTTGTATCTCAGGGAAGAAGGAGTTCTGAGGGGCAGCTAGGTGATAATAAAGCACAGGCCCTGGATTCAGGAGGACCTGAGATCAAATCCGACCTCAGGCACTTGACACTTACTAGCTGTGTGACCCTGGGCAAGTCACTTAACCCTCATTGCCCTGCAAAAAAAAAAAAAAAAAAGAGGGAGTTCTGAGGAAAAGAAGAAAGACAGGGTTGGTGGAGGAGTCAGAACACACACTCATTTATTGATTAAGTTCTCTGTCTTATAGGCACACAGTTTGTGGTGTCCCAAAACAACATCAAAGATCACCAATCACAGATCACCATAACAGATATAATAAAAATGAAAAAGTTTGAAATGTTGCCCAAATTACCAAAATTTGGCACAGAGACACAGTGTAAGCTCATGCTGTTGGAAAAAATGGGGCCAATAGACCTATTCAACGTGCAGTTGTCACAAATCTTCATTTTATTAAAAAAAAACAACCAACCAACCACAATATCTGCAAACCACAAAAAACCAAAGTCAATAAAATGAGGCATGTCTATAATGATACACAGATAACTGGAACTGAGACTCTTTCCTTCTTCAATTCCTAAAAGTGGAGGGAGTCCCTTCCCTACATGTTTGAGGAAGTAATACCAGCAATTTTAATAGCCTTACCCAGATTCCCTGGGGGAATCAAAGTGGGAAAAAACAGACAATTTGAGGAGAATAGGGTGTTTCTCCCCCAAAACTCTGGGGAATACTAACATAAGTGGGAGGTGAACTACCTGGTAGATAAGTTAGAAAGGACATAAGCTGTGATATTATCATGAACTAACATGGAATTTGGGTGGGGGGATGAGTGGAGAAGGCATGCTTTTATAGCATACAGAGAGATAATTCTTCTAACCCAGTAAATCCCCACCTTTAATTTTGTCATGGATTTCTTTGACGGAGTGGTCAAACCTGTGGACCTCTTATCAGAATAATTTTTTAAATGAACAAAATAAAATACATAGGGGTAGCTAGGTGGCGTAGTGAATAGAGCACTGGCCCTGGAGTCAGGAGGACCTGAGTTCAAATCTGACCTCAGACACTTAACACTTACTAGCTGTGTGACCCTGGGCAAGTCACTTAACCCCAATTGCCTTAGCAAAAACAAATATTTAAAAAAATACATAGGATTGTAAAGGAAATCAATTATATTGAAATACGGTTGTCAAAGTACAACAACGACAACACATTCTTGAATCCCAAGTTAAGTAAGCATTCATGTTCTAGACACTAGGAGACTTCTTGGATGTGAGGCTTATGCCCATGAGATCCACAGAGTAAAAGAAGTCTCCAGAGAGAAAGAAGACTGGAATTATTCTTCTGAACTGTATGATACAGAGAGACCCAGTTTGGAGATGGAGCTTGTCCCCTGGGAATATTTGAAAAGTAGGGAGAAATGCCAAGAACTTGGATTGTAGACCCAAAAGATCAAGACCAAGACTAGTGGTTTTGTCAAGAACAGCAGGAAGTGTGAGAAGCAGCAGAAGCAACCATATATAAGTAAAAATAACAATACCTCAAATAGTGCTTTCTATGGGCCAGATGCTGAGCTAAGCACTTTACAAATATTATCTTATTTGATCCTCACAACAACTCTGGAAAATAGGTGCCATTATAATCTCCATTTTACAGATGATGAAACTGAGTCAAATAGGGGTTAAGTGTCTTGTCCTGGGTCACATAGCTAGTAAGAGTCTGGAGATGGATTTGAACTCTGGTCACCTGGACGAGCCTCGGAAGGGAACTCTGACATGGAGGAACTAGTCTCAGGTTTGCTTTTTTTTTTTTTTTTTTGTGGGGCAATGAGGGTTAAGTGACTTGCCCAGGGTCATACAACCAGTAAGTGTCAAGTGTCTGAGGCTAGATTTGAACTCAGGTCCTCCTGAATCCAGGACCAGTGCTTTATTCACTGCACCACCTAGCTGCCCTCCTCAAGTTTATTTTGGCCTACCCAAGGCAGTATCAGACTCAAGTAGAGACGGCTCACTGGTAGATGCTGTTCTTTTCCATGAGCTTTAACATGAGTCTAATTCTTTCCTGTAGCTTCTAAATATATATACTCATGCCTTGTGCCTAATGAGCCCATGTGCTTGCAAGAGAACATGGCTGCTTCTCTAGTGCCAGGGTGGAGAGACGGACCAGACATGAAGTTCCATAATAATCTGGGTTGGGAAGATAGACCAGAGGAGTAAGAACTCACACAAAGTATACCTGGACCTATTTTGTCAGGAGGGAGACTGACATAAAGATTACATACAGATAATTGAGGGTTGACTTAAACTCTAATTAAAAGAAAAGAACATAGCACTGGCCCTGGATTCAGGAGAACCTGAGTTCAAATCCAGCCTCAGACACTTGACCCTTACTAGCTATGTGACTCTGGGCAAGTCACTTAATCCTCATTGCCCCACAAAATAAAGAAAGAAAGAAAAGAAAAAGAAAAGAAAAGAACATGCCATTCATAAATGCAAAGTATAATGCAAGACTTAAGAATGATAAATAATTTCAGTATAATAAATGGCAGTATCTTTCTATGCCAGTTTAAATGAAATAGAGTAGTTAAAATATATGCCTGGAGGGGCGGCTAGGTGGCACAGTAGATAAAGCACTGGCCCTGGATTCAGGAGTACCTGAGTTCAAATCCAGCCTCAGACACTTGACACTTACTAGCTGTGTGACCCTAGGCAGGTCACTTAACCCCCATTGCCCCACAAAGAAACAAAAAAACAAAAACAAATAAAATATATGCCTGGGGTGAATGGTGAAATGTCATTAAAATACTATTGACTCACTGGACCAAAATATTTTCACAAGCTTGACAGGGGAAAGCAGGCAGGGAGATAGATCATTAGTATCAGGTAAGACAGATCTTGTAAAGGATTATATTTAAAAAGAACAAAAACCTTCTAAATTCCAAACCACAAATAGAGATATAACTGAGTCAACCTGTAGGAAAAAAAAGAAAAAACTTATAGCCCATAACAACATTCAGCGATAAGATCTCAGCTTTATCCTTGTCTTAACATGAGAAAATTTTGACATGTCCAATACCTTGTGCCAAATTTTTCATAATGCTAAGAGAAATGTGCAGGTAGTAAATTGCATGTGAATTTTTGAGATCCATGATGATTTCATGAATCAGTTAAACCAGGTAGTGTGGTAGAAAGAAAATTGGTCTTAGAAGGAGAAAATATAGGTGAGTGTCTTAGCTCCACCCCTCCCTTGGACAAGGCACTTCACTCCCCCAGCCTCAATTTCCACATCTATGAAATGGGAATAATAGTACTAGAACTGGCCCATCTCACAGGATAGTCATTAGGATCAAATAAGCTCTATGTAAAGTGCGATATAAATATAGGATAATTTTATTATTTTCGCATCAAGAGGAATGAATTTAATTCAGTCTTCACAGTATATTCAGGGCACTGTGCCTGGCTACAAAGATAGCATAGTCCTTGCGTCAAAGCCCCCCTCGAAGAGCTTATGGTAAATAGGGGAATATGATATTTACACATTTAAATATAATCCAAAGAAAGGGGAGTATAATTTTGTGAATAGAGAGCCAGCCTTGGAGCCTGGCTGACGGGAGTTCAAAAGCTACCTCTGACACATCCTGGCTGTGTTAACACTGGGCAATTCACTTAACCCTTCAGTGTTCTCTGTTCTGAGACTGTTAAGTTGCAGAGAATTTGCCAAGCTGCCTTAGTAGAGGGAGTTTCTGACCAGAAAATTCCTTATACAACTCCTTATCACTATGTATGTAAGGTAGATAGTGTGGGGGAAATTTAAGAGGTGAAAGGATTGTTTCAGCTATCAAGAGCAGAGAGTGCTTCTGGGAGGAGAAAGAGCCTAAGATGAGTCTTGAATAAAAGGAAGGCATTCTAACTGTGAGGAGAAAATGCCTTTCAGGAACCGGAGGTGGCCTAAATCTTTCATGGTTTTCACTTGGTGACTTTTTAATTCAGGTGGGGCAGCTAGGTGGGGCAGTGGATGGAGCCCTGGTCCTGGAGTCAGGAGGACCTGAGTTCAAATCTGACCTCAGACGCTTGACACTTATAGCTGTGTGACCCTGGGCAAGTCACTTAACCCCAAATTGCCTTAAACATCTTGGGCCATATCCAGTCATCCTGATCTATATCTTGCTACTGGATCCCGATGGTGCTGGAGGAGAAAATGAGACTGGTGACTTTGCACAGCCCTCCCTCACTTAAATCCAATTCACTGCAAATCATGACATCAGTGTCATGGTCCTCTTCAAAGGAAGGACAAACAATAACTTTTAATCCAGGTGTAACACAGCTGTCAAAAAAGATTGATGCTATCTCAGGTTGCACTTAATAATAATAATAAAAATAATAAAGCTAACATTTATATAGTGCTTACTATATGTCAGGAAACCATGCTAAGCACTTCATAATTATGTCATTTGATTCTCATAACCACCCCATACATGAAAAAAAAAATGACAAAAAAGTTAATTAAGAGGGTAATTAGTTGTACTACAAAAGGATCCTTTATTTTACAAAAGGATTTACTGCAAGATTTCTTTAAATTATATGTTTGCATCTCTCACACACAAAGACAAAGTAATACAAAAGAATTTCAGTTAATAGTGCTCAAGGTTTGAGAGGGAAAATCCAACAAAAAGCATTTATTTATTTATTAGGGCTTACTATGTGCCAGAAATGGGTGCTGAGCACTGGGGAAACAAAAGAACCAAAACCAGTCCCTGTCCCCAAGGAGTTCATTTGAGAGATTCTTCTCTCATATTCATTCCATTTTTGTCACTAGCTAAGTCATTTAATCCGGGCAGGTAGATGGTGCAGTGGAGGCAGTGCCAAGCCTGGAGTTGGGAAGACCTGAATTCAGATGTGGCCTCAAACACTTAGTAGTTGTGCAACCTTGGGCAAGTCACTTAACCTTGTTTGACTCAGTTTCCTCATCCTGTGAAATGAGCTGGAGAAGGAAATGGCAAACCACTCCTGGATCTTTGTCAAGAAAACCCCAAATGGGGTCATGAAGAGTCAGAAATGACTGAAAGGACTGAAGAACAACAACTAGCTTAATCTCCCCACATTTCAGTTTCCTCATCTATAAAATGAAGGTGTTGAAAGAGATGACTTCTGATTTATTCCTTTGGCTCTGACTAGGATGTAGAAAAGCCTTGCAAAGAAATGGAAAGAACACAAAGCATGGCTGGAAACATTAAAGAAAGGAGGCCAGGGAGTCCTACAAGTGATTGTGGAGAGCCCCCAGATTGTGCCACATGGAGCCAACCAGGATACCAAAAGGCCTGGAGATCATACTTAGCAACCAAAGGAAAAAGAGACAGAGAGACAGAGACAGATCTAAAGGGACAGGAGGTGATGAATGTTGGACACTGACATCATGTTCTTTCTTGTCTCATAATAATTTGGGTATGTTTCGAATATACTTTAATTGAATAAACATTGATGGGCCTAACTGGAAACTTCTTGACTAGACAGTCTTTTTTTTTTTTTTTAAAGTGAGTCAATTGGGGTTAAGTGACTTGCCCAGGGTCACACAGCTAGTAAGTGTTAAGTGTCTGAGGCTGGATTTGAATTCAGGTACTCCTGACTCCAGGGCTGGTGCTCTATCCACTGCGCCACCTAGCTGCCCCAGGATACTTGTTTTTAATAAAAAGATGAGTAGTATATTATTAGTATATTAGTTTAAAATTTAAAAATCCTTTTTTAATTAACAAAAATTATTTTCTTTCCTTCCCATACCTTTCCTTTAAAGAAAAAGAAAAACAAAACCATATACAACAAATATGAATAGTTCAACAAGACAAATTTATGCCTTGGTTATATCCAACAACTATCTCCTATATTCTGACTTTTCTGTCAAGAAGAGGGGCAGCGGGTTCTTCACTGCTCCTCTGAATATCATTTCATCATTGCATTTGTGAGAGTTTATAAGCCTTTCAAAATTGTCTTTACATTATTGTCATTAGTGCATAAATAGCACAATACTTATATGTAAACAGAACCTTCCAAGAGGCTTATGAGTGCTGCTAAAAATTGTTTCCTTAAAAATACGTTTTTTGTTTTATTTTTTGGTTTTTTTTGGCAGGGCAATTGGGGTTAAGTGACTTGCCCAGGGTCACACAGCTAGTAAGTGTTAACTGTCTGAGGCGGAATTTGAACTCAGGTCCTCCTGAATCTAGGGCTGGTGCTGTATCCACTGCACCACCTAGCTGGCCCAACAGTCTTAACTATACAAGGGAGGATACCATGAATGACTGGGAGAGGAAGTAGTTGTATCAGGAATGACTAGTGTAAAAAGGCATCAATCAACTTTTTTTTTTTTTTTTTTTTTAGTGAGGCAATTGGGGTTAAGTGACTTGCCCAGGGTCACACAGCTAGTAAGTGTTAAGTGTCTGAGGCCGGATTTGAGCTCAGGTACTCCTGACTCCAGGGCCGGTGCTCTATCCACTGCGCCACCTAGCTGCCCCATCAATCAACTTTTAAAATAAAATTAAGTAAAGTGAAGGTGTTTTCCACAAGCAAGCTTCAGGACCCCTACCAGAGAGAGGTTTCTATATGAGTAATGGGGAGGGGGGCAGGGTTCTATCAAAATTGGGTCTTTCCAGGACATTTACAAAAAATGATTAGATCAAAGTCTATGAATAGTTTGGAATTACCAGGTTATGGGAAAGTAGCTGCTAGTACATTGTAGATTCCTAACTAAGGAAAATGGGAAACAATGATGTGACTGGAAATTGATGAAATCAAGGCTGATAGTGTTTCCTTGCATTTCCAAACATTAAAAAAAAATTTTTTTTTAACAGGGTGCTATATCCTGGCAATAAAATTAGTTTATTTCCTGTTGCTTTTTATTCTCCATGTAATGTTCAGAGTTCTAACTGCACTTGTTGGATGGATGCCAGATGCTTATACACACACACACACACACACACACACACAGTGGGAATCTAAACTTTGGCTTTATATTTCCACAGCTGGTTGAGATCTCAGGGAGTACTATAAATACCCATGAAAAATACAATCTTGCTTTAAAAATGCAAATTATGAAATTCTCAACCCAAAGTTACAGTGAACTTGACAATATAATATACTTTCTTTATAACTGGATTGGGAGATAAGATTAACATCTGTGAGATATATCAGATTTTTCAGTGTACCTACTTTTCTGGTTTCTAGCACATATTTTGATCCATTGCTTATCCAAATCTGTGTTAACATTTTAAAGGTAGGTTCTGGTATCAAGTCAGTCAATTAATCAACTCACTTTGCTTAGCACTGATACCTTTTTCAGATGAGAAAAATAGTCTGGGTTGAATTGATTAAATCAGAGATTTTGAATTAGGTGTGAACAATAATAGCTTGACAAATCTGAATAAATCTAAAGCATTTCAGCTTAGAAGTTAATTCTGATTGGTTGAAGGATTTGGTCACACCTCGTGGGGCTTGTATAAAACCATCAAACCAGTTTGGAATTTAGGATTCCATTATTTGGCATTCAAAAGGAAGGAGTGGGTACCTTAGGAGCTGAGCTAGAAAGAAATCAGTGGCCTAGGGGGCAATAGTCTAAAGGAGAAAGAAAAAGCAGGATCCAGCTAATTAGAGAAGGGAGAGATCAAGGAGGACCATGGACCCTAGAGGGAGTTTGGAGAAAACTGGGGCAAATTGCTAGTAGGACCTACCTCTTAAAGGACTGGGGAAGATTCCAAGAAAGGGCCTGCTCGTCTCCCAACTTTTCCTTGCCATATCTAAAAACAGACTCTGTAATACACTTGCTTCTTTATCCAAATCTTTCTGGTAGCCTGAATTTTGCTTCAACATGAAGAGACCAGTAGTAAAAGATAAATATAGAGCTAAAGTAAGAAATTAGATGGTGTAGTGGATAGAGTGCCAGGTCCAGAGACAGGAAGTTCAAATCCGGCCTCAGACACTTAACTAGCTGAGTGACCCTGCACACATCGCTTAACCCTGTTTGCTTCAGTTTCCTTATCTGTAAAATGAGCTGGAGAAGGAAATGGCAAACCACTCTAGTATCTTTGCCAAGAAAACCCCAAATGGGGTCACAAAGAGTTGGATATGACTGAAAAACAACTGAAAAGAACAGAAAAGACTTGGTCAAGGCCACACAGTGAGTAAGTGGCAAATCCAAGGCCACAAAGAACTAGATGTGACTGAAATGACTGAACAATAACAACAAACAAATTTAAAGTAAGGTAGAGAACCAAATCTCTGCCTAAACATAACATTTAGAAAAATTTCTAACTGAGGGTTCTAGACAATTGTGTTTTGACTCCTAATTTGTATAGATACTCCCTAAATCAGGAGCTAGGCTAAAAATGAGCTAATTATTATAACAGTGTATAGCTAATTACATTTTTCAGAGACAAAAGGGATAGAAAAGAAAAGGTAGGGACAATTAATTATATTTCACTGGGTACCTTCACCCTTCACAGTAGTACCCACATTCACTGGTGTTATACTAAATTGGTAAACTTTTGCAGTCTATCCCACTCAGTTGCCAATTTGATATTCCTAAAGGATATGTATGACCATGTCCCTAATTTGTGTCTCCCTTTTGACTCTAGGATTCAATATTATGTCATCTTTATCACATTTTTTAAAAATTTGGTAAATTTTATAATATATATAATTGTTAGTATAGTAGTACATGTATATACTTTTTTGGGGGGGAGGGGAGGCAATTGGGGTTAAGTGACTTGCCCAGGGTCACACAGCTAGTAAGTGTCAAGCATCTGAAGCTGAATCCAGGGCCAGTGCTCTATCCACTGTGCCATCTAGCTGCCCCATATATACTTTTTTTTTTTTTTTGGTGAGGCAATTGGGGTTAAGTAACTTGCCCAGGGTCAACACAGCTAGTAATTGTTAAGTGTCTGAGGCTGAATTTGAACTCAGGTCCTCCCGAATCCAGGGCCGGTGCTCTATCCACTGGGCCACCTAGCTGCCCCCCCCCATATATACTTTTTAAACAAGTAAATGTAGATATATTGGAGTTGCTTACTTTTTTTTTTACTAATTTGTTATTAGTAGAAGTATAGAAATAACTTATCTAGAAAACAATACTTGGTTTTTTTGAGAACAATTAAAGGAATCTTATAAGGTGACATTTGAGAGGGTTGATAGAATGTATCCCTGGCTAGCAGTATTTCATTTCACCATAGTTCCAGAAAGCAAAAATAGTCATCTAAGCAGCTGTAAGTGTGCTAATTCATTCTTTTTCTGGGATAAGAGAAGGGAGAAGCAGTTAGCTGCTGCTCCTGAAAATCCTGCCTGCCTGCTTTGTGCAAATGACATTCATTGACTTACCCAAGGGGAAGAGCTAAGAAGTTTTAGACCCTGATCTCCAGTTAGTCAACATTATCAAGATATCACTGTTATGCGGACTCTAATGAAGGTAAAGGTAGTGTCTCTGAATTTGAGGAAGCTTCCAATGGAGTATGTGTAGGGGAAGTTGGGAATCCAGTTTATAATCCAGTATTTCCATTACCAGGTAAAGTGGGGCAAAGAATTAAACGTTTCAGCTTCTGTTTCCTCATTGGTAAAGTTAGATGTTGAACCATAATGATCTCCAAGGACCCTTTACCCAGCTCTAATTGTATGATCCTATGAGTGTGGATTTATTTTAACTGCAAAGTACTCTGGGTGGTGCTAGTTGGATTTTCAGGGAAGACTGGAATGTCTGAGGTGAGGGTTTGCCAAGCCCTTTTCAAGGCTGCTCATTGACCTTTGGTGTCTACTGTGAAGCAGCCACACCCCAGTAAAATTGTCTCAATAGTCTGGTTAGAGTTGAGAGTAACTCATAGGTCTCAAACTCATCAGTGAATTAGGGGATGTCTATCCCAATCATATGAAGACTTCCCCCAGTGAAATGAACAGATGACAACAATTTCTTTCTTTCTTTTTTTTTTTTTAGTGAGACAATTGGGGTTAAGTGACTTGCCCAGGGTCACACAGCTAGTAAGTGTTAAGTGTCTGAGGCCGGATTTGAACTCAGGTACTCCTGACTCCAGGGCTGATGCTCTATCCACTGCACCACCTAGCTGCCCCAACAATTTCTTTCAATGACCATCAAGGTGACTGAAGCAGGCACTGTGGAGTGCTTAGAGCTTGGTTAGATATTGAAGAGGCCAATGTATCCTGGCATTCCAGTATCTTGGTATCAATGTATCCAGGGCCATCACCAGTCATCTCGACTTTTGTCTTAGCCTTTAATGACTCTGGAATAGAGAAGCTGAAGGACTTTGTGTAATTCTGCCTCACTTAAATCCAATTCACGTGAGAGTCAAGACATAACTCTGTCTTGGTCATTAGTGTCATTGGTCCTCTTTGAGAATAAAGAACAATCAACAATTTTTGACTCTGAATATGTATAATTTCTTCGAAAGAAGAAGATAGATAAGCAGTGTCATGTACCCATAATCTCAACTACCTGGAAGGCTGAGGTTGGAGGATCTCTTGACTTCAGGAGTTCTAAACTGTAGTGAGTTCAGCCAATTGAGTATTTGAATTGTTTGGAATTAATATGGTAAGCCCATAGGAGCAGAAGAAAATGGAAACAGGTCAAAGTTTCTATGCTTATAATTAGCCCCTGTAATTCCAGACTAAGCAAGATAGAGAGACCTAGTGTTAAAAATAAATAAATAAATAACCCCAAAGTTAGGTGAAAACAGAATTTGTGGTCAGGTGGCATTGTATATTAAGAAGGTACATGAGGAAATCCAGAAACCAAAAGAGAGAAGTGTAGTGGAAAGCATTTGAGTGAATATCATTTACTGGAGATCTGCTATCTGAAAGTGAAGTATTTACTAACTTCTTGCCTTTATTATACTTTCATTCTTCAAAAAGTAAAGGAAATGGGGGCAGCTAGGTAGCACAGTGGATAAAGCACTGGCCTTGGATTCAGGAGGACTTGAGTTCAAATCCAGCCTCAGACCCTTGACACTTAACTAGCTGTGTGACGCTAGGCAAGTCACTTAACTTTCATTGCCCTGAAAAAAAAAAGGTAAAAGAAACAAACAGGGGAAATTCTACCCTACATTGATTTTCACTAACAAAGAGGAACTACATTTTGGGAAGGAAATGATGGGAAACTTGGAGGGAGTTCAGGGAACCCCCTTCTAGAGTTTGTGATAGAAAATGTGAGGGAAACCAGGTATAGTCAGATATGTAGCCTAGATTTTAGGAAAGCAGATTTTATTGGGTTCAGGGGAAGGGTAGCTAGGATCCCAAGTCAGCCCAAGGTAGATGAGAAATTCTCAAAAAATTGAATTTTTGAAGTCACAAAGGGAAATAAATCTAATGAGGAGGTAAAACAGTAGTTACCTGAATGGACTAATGTAGATGCTTGAGGAATTCATCAACCAACTTAGATTTTTAAAAGATTATATACAGAAGATGACAGATAGCTAAAGGCAGGTAACAGAGGATAAATGTAAAAACATGTTATGTTCCTATTAAAACAGTGCCACGTGTGATAAAGTTCAGAATAAGTTGATGTTGGCAAGAACAGCTAAAGGCAATTAAAGGGTAGGTTTTTCTAGCTATCTTGTGGAAAACAGGAGGGTCAAAGAAGGAATAGGACTACTGCTTAAAAATAGGATTGATGGGGGCAGCTAGATGGCACAGTGGTAAAGCACCGGCCCTGGATTCAGGAGTACCTGAGTTCAAATCCGGCCTCAGACACTTAACACTTACTAGCTGTGTGACCCTGGGCAAGTCACTTAACCCCAATTGCCTCACTAAAAAAAAAAAAAAAGGATTGATGCATAGGATCAATGCTTAAAGCCAGAAGGGAATAGATAGACTGATTGCCAATACAGAGGTCCAGTGGTTCTCTGAATATGATCCAGGGTGTGTGTGTGTGGTGGGGGCAGGGAGTCCTCAAGACCCTTTCATGGAGTTCCACAAGGTCAAAATTATTTTCACAATACAGTGATAGTAAGATAATTTGATTTCTAATATAGTAATTATTGATATATATAACCCACATAAACAAAAGCTCTTTGGTTTCCTCAATAACTTTTTTTGTTTTTTGTATTTGGGGTTTTTTCTGCTCAATAACTTTTTATTATTATTATTATTTTTTTGGTGAGGCAATTGGGGTTAAGTGACTTGCCCAGGGTCACACAGCTAGTAAGTGTCAAGTGTCTGAGGCCGAATTTGAACTCAGGTCCTCCTGACTCCAGGGCTGGTGCTTTATCCACTGTGCCACCTAGCTGCCCCTTCCCTCAATAACTTTTGTTTTTTTTTTTTTTTTTTTTTAAGTGAGGCAACTGGAGTTAAGTGACTTGCCCAGGGTCACACAGCTAGTAAGTGTCAAGGGTCTGAGGCTAGATTTGAACTCAGGTCCTCCTGACTCCAGGGCTGGTGCTCTATCCACTGCACCACCTAGCTGCCCCTCCTTCAATAACTTTTAATAGTATAAAGGAGCCCTGAGATCAAACAGTTGAAGAACTGATGATATAGTCCAATCTCTAAATTTTACAGATGAGGAAAGTGAGGCCCAGGAGGTAAAGTGATTCACCTAAGTTCATCTGGATACTAAATTGCAGAACCAGAATTAGATACCAGCTATTCTAACTATAAACCCAATGTTATTTCTATTTAATGAAGCAGAGATTTGAAACAAATCTATGTTGAGATAATAATCAAAACCAATAGAGTGGATGAAAGAGGAGAAGAGGGTCTAAGACCAAACCTTACCAGATATCCAGCTTAGGTACTAGAGATGAATGATAATCCAACAAAGGAGACTGAAGTATGGGCAGGCAGGAAAAGAACCATTAATGGTATAATGTTATTACTGTATACCTTTAAGGAATTTTCTGAGACAGTATGGATTTCAAAAATGTTTTCCTCCTTTCCCTACAAATGATCAAAATGACCCAGGAATTCCCATATTTTGCCAAATTGTTATTCAAACTTCATTTTTGAAGAAGACCAATGACATAATGGAATGATGACCTTGACTTGTACATAGATTTGACTTAAGTGACACAGAGTTACACAAAGTCATCAGCCTCATTCTGTTTTCCTGAGTCTTCCAAGTCCAGAGGCAAGACAAAAGTCAAGATTACTGGTGGTGGCCCAAGAGTATTCTGTTTTTGTTGGAATCCATGATGGCTTGATTCAATTACTGTTAGTTTATGGCAAAATAAAAGCCCTTTTCAGTCTCATCATCCTCCTTTGGTGTCCACCTTCACCCAATTCTCACCTGTCTTTCCAAGAAGCACAATGTGCCTAATGGCCACACCCCAGTAAAACTGCCTGGGTAGACAGGCTAAACCAGGTTGAGGGTAACCAACAGACTTTTCAAAGCTGTCAGTGACTTAGGAGGCTGTCTACCCCAAGCATGTGAAGAATGGGTGCATGAGAAAAACTTTTTCCAACAGCCATGAAAGCTTCTGAAGCAGACTCCATGGAGTGCTCAGAACTTGGTCAGGCAACAAAGATGCCAAGGTCGTCCCCTGCATCCTGGGCCATCTTCCCTTCCCTACTGTAAGGGCCAAATTTAGTATGGGGAGCATTAATTCGGTGGCTCACCATAATACTGGGGTAAGAAAGGAGATTAGCAGCTTCTTTTAAAAAACAAAACAAAACAGGTTTTATTAATGGGAACAAATCTACAACACAGATGAAGTTAATAGAGCTAGGGACAATGAAAAAGGGGTTAGACAAACCCACCACCATACCAGCCTCTGTCTCCCTCTCCCCCACATGCAGGAGTCCTCCCTCTCCTCCCTTTTCTCTCCCAGAAGCCCCCTCTCTCACAGGAAACAGGGCCATCCACACACATAGCCCCAAGCTAATTGACTGGCAATTTTGACAAAACTAACAGGTGGCTCTACAGCTACAAGCTGGCCAGCTTCCAGATGCTAAAGTCACCTGGCTGCCCCCATTATAATTTGGCCAGGCCCATGTAGGTGTGCGAGTGTACGATGTGAGGTCAGCGCACACGGGCACACACCTGGGTTTCTAATTTTAGCTAAAGATGGGGTCATAGAAACCTCAAATCACAACTAATTCCACACTACTCATCCTTCTTCCCCATTTCCCTATTTCTGTTGAGGGCACTACTATCCTTCTAGACACCCAAGTTCAAACCTTAGAATTATCCTTTATCCTTCCTTTCCCTTAGCTCTCACATCAAATCAGTTGCCAAGTGTTATTTGTTCCACTAACATAAAATATTTATCATATTTATTAGCCCCACTGACAAAATATCTCACAACGGCCCCCTTTTCTTGATTCATACCACCATAACCCTAGCTCAGGCCCTCCTAACTTTTCTCCTAGACTATTGAAATAACCCCTTACGTGGTATACCTGCCTTTAGCTTCTCCCCTCTTCAATCTATCCTCTACACAGCTGCAAAATCAATTTTCCCTCAAGCACAGTTCTGACCATCTCCCTCTCCTGTTCAAGAAGCTCCAAGGGCTCCCTCTGGCCTTTAGGATAAAATAGAAACTTTTTTTGGAGGAACATTTAGCATCCTTCACAATCTGGCTCCAGCCTGCCTCTTGTGGTTTACCAAATTAATGTGGTTAATCTCTTTCATAAACTCTCTGTTCCAACCAAATTGGCCTGTTTGCTGTTCCCCATAGACAGTATTTCATCTCTCATCTCTGGACCTGAATGCCTTCCCTCCTCCTTTCCACTTGGTACAATCCCTAGCTTCCTTCTATGTTCATCTCAAGTGCCACTTCAAACAATAAGCCTTTCTTGATCCCCTTGCTTATTGATGCCATACCTTTGGGAAATTATTATATATATTTTAGTATGAGGGCAGCTAGGTGGTGCAGAAGATGAAGCACCAGCCTTTGATTCAGGAGAACCTGAGTTCAAATCCAGCCTCAGACACTTGACACTCACTAGCTATGTGACCCTGGACAAGTCACTTAACCTTCATTGCCCCGCCAAAAAAAAATATATATATATGTATGTGTGTATATAAAAGTATGTACATGTTGTTTCCTCTCAGTATCATATAAACTTTTTGAGGTTGGGAACAGTTTCATATTTGACTTTGTATCCTTTGTATATCTAGCACATAGTATGCTGCTAATAAATGTATGTTGGATTGGATCAGATTATATTCATCTGTACAATATTGGTAATGTCTTAAGATTTTCCTTATAGTTGTTTTAATTCATATATTTTAAAATATTTTACTCATGACTTTTGCCTTTAGATCACCCTTTATTTCTTTTTTTGGGGGGGGGCAGGTCGGGGCAGTGAAGGTTAAGTGACTTGCCCAGGGTCACACAACTAGTAAGTGTCAAGTGTCTAAGACTGGATTTGAACTCAGGTCCTCCTGACTCCAGGGCCAGTGATCTATCCACTGCACCACCTAGCTGCCCCCAATCACCTTTATTTCTAAATACATCCCTCCACCCTTCCCTACATGGTTACAAAGAATAAAATAGAAAGAAGGAAAAAGCAGTTTGGTAAAACTAAGCAAAGTATCAATTAAGTCTAATACTAGATGAAATGTTCTATACCCCCACACTCTGCAAAGAATCCCAGAATTTGAGAGTTTGAAGAGACCTCAGAACTCCAACACATAAATGAAAGGAATCCCCATTACAAAATACCTGACATGCATTTTCTTATCCTTTCTGTCATTGTAATTACACAGCATTCCATTTCCTAATTTTTTGTAATTATTGTTTTTTCCACTTACCTTGTTATAATCATTGTGGATATTATTTTCCTGGTTCTGCCTACTTCACTCTGCTATAATTCACATTAATCTTCCCATCATTTTCTGTATTCTTTATATTCATTTCTTATGGCAGAGTGATATTCTTTTACATTCATTTACTGAAATTTGGGTAGCCATCACCCATTTGGTTTCTAGTTCTTTGATCTCACACACACATGCACACACACATGCACACACAAATGCTGCCATAAATATTTTTTGCATATACAGGACCTTTCTTTCTATCTTTAACCTTCTTGGGATATATGTCTAAGCAGTGAAATCCTTATAGTTCTTTTTTTTTTTTAATTGGTGGGGCAGTGAGGGTAAAGCAACTTGCCCAGGGTCACACAGCTAGTAAGTGTTCATTGTCTGAGGTTGGATTTGAACTCAGGTCCTCCTGAATCCAGGGCTGGTGCTTTATCCACTACTCCACCTAGCTGCCCCTCTGAATCCTTATAGTTCTTACAATTAATTAAATATAATATTAGAAAGAGCACAAGGCTTGAGGTCAGAAGACCTGGATTTGAATCCTTTCTCTCCCACTTGCTAATTGTTCGACCTTAAACTGAGGTAATAACCTCAATTTAATCTATTAAATGAGAAAACTAGATTAGACAAACTCTAAAGTCTTTCCCACCTCATTAGAATGTGAGCTCATATAAGTCAGAGACCTTGTTTTTTCTTTCTTTGTACCCCCAGCACTTAGTGTGTGACCAGCACACAGTGATTAATAAATCCTTTTTGTCTGATTGATTCTATTCATGGCTAAGAAAATCTTTAAATTCTTATGTATTAGTTTGTTTTAATTTGAAAGTTCAGCATCCAGTGAATGTTTGGATTTAGAAGTACTATTACTGTCCTATCTCTCTTCTGAATCAATGATAGGAAAAAGTCACATAGAAAATCTGACTAGTTTGATGTGTACTCTATCATGTAGCATTGGATACACACACACACATACATACATACATACATATATATATAAATACACACACACACACATATATGTATCATCTTCTACTGCATTATCTTCTCAGTAATTTTAACTATCATGTAGCATTGGATACACACACACACATCCATACACACATATATCATCTCCTCCTACTGCAGTATCTCATCAGTAATTTTTTCCCAGTGGAAAAAAATGCTGAGAATGGGATTTTTCCTATGGCACCCCTGCAGTTGCTGCTATAGGAGCTGGTTATGACTGGTGAAAGTTAGATTATACCTGCTCTGAGAGGCTGACTTCTGGCTCAGAAAGGGGAAGTTTGGGAACTTGAACAACCAGCAATATAGGGTGGAGTCAGGGAGGGTTGGGTTGTAATGGGTGAAAGATGGATGTGGTTGCTAATAACCAACCCCATGACTAGCTATCTGATGAGGAGAAGATAAAATCTATCTTCCTAACCTTTTATTGATCTTTTGGGTCAAACCATGGCCCCTTCTTTAAAGACTAATGTCCTAAGGGACTATAAACTCTAATAGGGCAGGGAACATGTATTATATAAGTCCTGTAACCCCGCTTGCTCAGCACACAAACAAGACTTAGATGTTCGGTGATCAATGGAATGAGAGTCAATTACCAAGGTGTAGGAGGCTCTTCTTCATTTGAGCAGGGGCCCATACTACTGAACTGCAGCTAGGCTCTTCTTATAAGCTACTTTGGCTTAAGCCTTCTAAAAACTGTTTCTAGTACAAAGTGAAATATTGAAAAGACTAGACAGCAGCAGCTTTGAGTCCTTCATCTCAACTTGTCCATGGGTGTTGAAATGGCTTAACCTGTCAATTCCTGCTAATGGGCCAGTTTATCTGGTTTTATTGCACTCGGTTTTATTGCATGCCCCTATATAATCTTGGCTAGAACTTCCTCTGCTCAGGGGCATAGCAAAAGGCATCATGTTTAAGGAAAGCCCCACCCAAAAGAGTGTTTGCTCCCTACGGTGCTGGCAGCCTGCCAGGTTTGTTGGAAGATACTCATGCTGAAGCTATGGCATGGTTTCTAGTATCGCAGCCTAGGTGAGGCTGAGGAGAGGATATATGGGAGAAAAAAAGGCAATGACGTATTGAAATATCTATTATTTCTATATTGAACTCAGTTGCCTGTTTTCACCTCTGCAAAAGAGGGATGGGGAATTATATACTGTCCTATTTGGGGGAGAAGAATGATGATCTCTTGAGGGCAAATATCCATTGAACTCTTTCAAAAGGGAATAGAATGTGAAAAGAAAATGACAAGTGAAAAGAGAGGAAGTATACCAAGCAGCAATAATAAAAGGGGTGGGAGGAGCTGCCTTTCTTTCCTTTTGTCGATCTGTGGTTTTTCTTTTTTTCTCCTTCTTGGGGGCATGGGGGTATCTCTCCTTCTGTTTCTTTTGCTCTATTTCCTACTACATGGATCCTTAGGATCATAAGATCAAAGTTTTAATATTAGAAAAGAACTTAGAGATCATCTAACCCAACACCCTCATTTTACATTTGAGGAAACTGAGGCCCAGAGATATTAAGAGACTTGACTGGGGGCAGCTAGATGGCACAGTGGATAGAGCACCGGCCCTGGATTCAGGAGGACCTGAGTTCAAATCCAGCCTCAGACACTTGACACTTACTAGCTATGTGACCCTGGGCAAGTCACTTAACCCTAATTGCCCCGCAAAAAAAAAAAAAGAGAGAGAGACTTGACCAAGGACTTGGATATGAGATCCAGGTCCTCTGATTCTAGAGCAAGCACTCTATCTATCCATTGTACCACACTGCCTCCCTTGTTGTAGTATAGTTTCAAATGGCTTCACAGTATATACTAATAATATATAGGTCACAGAATTTAGAGCTGAAAGAGACTTTAGAGATCACTATTTCATCTTTCAAATGATGGTAAATGACTTTAGTCAAAGGCAGTTAGGTGGCACAGTGGATAGAGTGCTAGGTCTAAAGTCAGGAAGAACTTCAATTCAAATTTGGCCTCAGACACTCACAAGCTGTGTGATCCTGGTCAAGTCACTTAAGTCTGTTTGCCTCAGTTTCCTCACCTGTCAAATGAGCTAGAGAAGGAAACAAAAGACCACTGCAATATATCTTCCAAGAAAACTCCAAATGGGATCACAAAGAATTGGACATAATTGAAAAATGCCTGAACAGAACAGAGTTGGTCAAGGTCATACAGTAAGTGGCAAATCCAGAGTATGAAACAAGATCCTATGACTTTAAATGGTTTTTCCAATCTAATATTTGTTTCTTTCTATAGGTACCAAAGACTCAAAGACCTTTCACAGACTTTTTTTTTTTTAGTGAGGCAATTGGAGTTAAGTGACTTGCCCAGGGTCACACAGCTAGTAAGTGTTAAGTGTCTGAGGCCGGATTTGAACTCAGGTACTCCTGACTCCAGGGCTGGTGCTCTATCCACTGCGCCACCTAGCTGCCCCTCACAGACTATTAATACATAAAGATCCTTTTTGAATTTTCATTTATGGCAAAATTTGGTGCTATTTGCCCCCTCATCCCCCCACACACATACTTTTAGATTGCCTCAGACTCATTCTCTTCCTGGTGCCATTGATTTAAAATAAAATTAAACAAAAAGCTTTTGTTTATAGCACATTATTTTAGTTTGATTTGCCTGCTACTTCCCAACCACCTGCACAAAATTTGTTCCTCCATCTCCAACAGTTGTGGGATAGTGTGCCATGGGTAAAAGGCTTGCATGTGGGGGGTGGGGTGGGGGGTGGAGGACTATAGCTGCTATGCCTGGGGATTTAAAATTTGTTGTTTTTTTTTTTGCAGGGCAATGAAGGTTAAGTGACTTGCCCAGGGTCACATAGCTAGTAAGTATCAAGTGCCTGAGGCCGGATTTGAACTCAGGTCCTCCTGAATCCAGGGCTGGTGCTTCATCCACTGCGCCACCTAGCTGCCCCCTGCCTGGGGATTTTTTCAAATTTGTATAAAGATTTGAAATTGGGACTGTTATAGTGGAAGAAGCCTTTGAGTCAGGAGCCCTGGGGTCTAAATTTAGTTCTAGGCATTGGTGATAAAACAGTAAAAAAGAAAGTCCCTCCCTACAAGGAACTTCTATAAAACAGGGCCTGTGAGCCCCCTTTCTTTGCACCCATTCGCTGCACACTACGGAGCCTCCTCACGAGAAGGAAATAAAAGAGCCTTTGTCATATTGCTGCTGAGTCCCAAGGATTATTGAGAAGAGGATTGATTTTCGCTTACAAATAATAATTAGCATTGTTGTAAGGGCATTCAGATTTGCAAAGCACTTTACCTAGGTTATCTCTCATTTGATCTTCACAACAACCTTGTGAGGTAGGTGCTATTATTCTCTTCATTTTACAAATGAGGAAACTGAGGCAGATAATAGTTAAGTAACTTGCCTAGGGTCATACAGATACTAGGTGTCAGAAATAGGATTTGATCTTGTGTGCTCCTGACTCTCGATCCAGCAATTACACCACCTAGGGGCCGACTCCAGTTGCACTGCCTACTTTAGGAGGAACTATGAGGAAGCATTTTGCAGACCTTAAAGTGCCATGTTATGTTATTCAATTGTTGAACTGAAAACATTAAAAAAAAAAAGCCTGGAAGGCCTGGCTAAGCACCAAGGATCAGGTGAAGTGAGTTTAAGACTTACTAATATAGAAGGACCCAGTCTTACCAGACAGGTTCAACAACGCCTAAATTTGGCCTTGATCCTAGATCCTTTCCCCTTTCTCTCCTCGGTCCTTTACCTTCGCTCCACCTTCCCCTACATCTCAGCTGTGACATAAACCAATGGTTCTCAAGCTGTCTCAGGACCCTTTTATATTCTTTGTTGTTGTTGTCGTTTGTTTTGGTTTTTTTGGAGGGGCAATGAGGGTTAAGTGACTTGCCCAAGGTCACACAGCTTATAAGTGTCAAGTGTCTGAGGCCGGATTTGAACTCAGGTCCTCCTGACTCCAGGACTGGTGCTCTATCCACTTTGCCACCTAGCTGCCCCTCCCCCTTTACACTCTTAAAAATTATTAAGGAACCCTCAAAGAGCTTTTGTTTATATAGATTCTATCTATCAATATTTACTGTATTAGAAATGAAAGTGTCTTAGTTTTATTATAAAAATAGTTTTGACCTCAAGGACCCCCTGAAAAGGTGCACATATTGAGAACTTTCAATATAGACTACCCCCCTTCCTGGAGTTCCTATTCATTATTCAAGTCACCTCCTCCCCAAAGCTTTTCTAGAATAAACCTCTCTCATCCAGTCACCTGAAGAACCTTCATTAACTATCCTTATTGCTCCATTCCCCACAAGTCAGTCAGTTGAGTCAGTCAAACATTTATTAAGTGCCTACTATGTGCCTAGCACTGTGCTAAGCACCGGATATGCAAGGAGCTCAAAATCTAATGGAGAAACAACAAGCACTACCACCAATACCATCACATTCTTAGTATTTGTGTCTGTTTCTCCTTAGCTATAATCAACTGTACACAGGCTGACTTCACTTTGGTCCTTTTTGCTTATAGGTACATGTTATTTGAATTTATATTGTATTTGTTGATCAATATCAACCAGTTAACAAGCATTTAAGTACTCATCCCAATCATTATGCTAGGCACTGGATATACAAATACAAAAGTGAGACAATCCCTGCTTTTAAGGAATTTATGTTTTATATAGGGAATAAAACACTCTCCCAGATAACTAAGTAGAAGAAATAGAATGAGGGCAAAGGGATTTGGGGAGGGGGCACTAACAATTGGGGGAATCAGGAAAAAAACTTTTCAATGAGCAGGCAGCCCTTGAACTGAGCCTTCAAGAGAGTTAGGGATTCTGAGAAGCAGAAATGACGTGGGAAAGCATTCTGGGAGTGAGAGAAAACTCTGCAAAGACACAGAAACAAGAGATGGTCCTACTGTGGGTCAGTTTGGCTGGAAGGTTCTGAGCATGAAGGAGGGTGATGTTTTATTGGTCTGTGAAGATAGGCCAGAGCCAGACTGGGAAGCACTGTAAAAGCCAGGCCAGAGGTTGAGATTGAAAACTGAAAAGGTAGAAAGTAGTTTGTCAAATGGCTAAAGTGACATTTCTCCTTGGCTGTGTTCCATTCAGACAATTCCCTCCAGCTCTAAGTCTTCCAGCAAGCATGGTCAGGGCTTTGAGTTCCTCCTCCTCCTCCTTTCCTTGGTCAGTGGTCATCTTTTGTGATGCAGAAACTTCCTTTGTTGCTAGTTGGCACCGACTGTAGGACCCAGACTCTCCAAACTCTAGAATTTAAAATGTTGCCTCAAAGCTTGGATGCATCCATCTTGTGATGACTGTTAAGACCCCTCTGCTCAAGGAAGAAAAAGTGAAAAAGGCCCCTAGGTGTCTGAGATCCAATCTTAAGCTTGCCTAAACCAACTCATGTGATTTAGATGTAATGTGTTCAAAATGCACCATTTCTTTTGAGGTGGGAAAAGGGCAATTGACCCTTATTCCAAAACCTTTCATTTTGAAAACTAGTGAAAGAAAATAATGTTCACATTTTCCAGCAACAGAAAGGAAGAGGGTGAGGTGTGAACTGTCCTTTTAAATTTGATGCAGGTCTTCCCTCGCTGATCTCACGGGACTAAGAAACCAAGATCAGGATTGTTGCATTGGCCCAAAGCACCCTTCTTTGGATCCTGAACCAGGACCTGTGGCTGAAACAGGTAGGGCAGTTCTGTCCATGCTCCTTGGGATTCAACCCCCATTACACTAATATATCATTAAAACAATGGCGAGGTCAGTAAGGGAAGTGGAAGGAAAAATGAAAAAGGAATAATAAATGTAACATTTAACTAACCTTATGTCAACAGATTTATTTGTGAGATGACATACTGATGGGGAAGAAGGATATGCACTATGGGCCACATACTCTACTTTCTTCTTCCTTTCCAGAGCTGCCTCTTCTGTGTAAATACAGCAAACACTTTTTTTTGGGGGGGGGGCAGGGCAATGAGGGTTAAGTGACTTGCCCAGGGTCACACAGCTAGTAAGTGTCAAGTGTCTGAGGCCGGATTTGAACTCAGGTCCTCCTGAATCCAGGGCCAGTGCTTTATCCACTGTGCCACCTAGCTGCCCCTAGCAAACACTTTTTTTAAAATTTCCATTTTGGACCATTTTTCTGGAATCAATAATTCTAGAGATCCAAAAACATAACATTATTCAGCTTCTCTAGTAAATTCCAATATTTCTTTGAAGGCAGGAACTGTTTTCCATTTGATCACAACTTAATGCTGTGGATTCAGTAGGCACTTAATAAGATGCCTGATATAATAAGGAGGGTTGACAAAAGGATATCATCAAGATTGGGGCAGTCAGGTGACACAGTGAATAGAGCACTGGCCCTGGAGTCAGGAAGATCTGAAATTTGGCCTCAGATACTTGGCACTTACTAATTTGTGACCCTGGACAAGTCACTTAACCCTAATTGCCTCAAACATCCGGGGCCATCTCCAGTCATCCTGTCCTGATGTATATCTTGCCACTGGACCCAGATGGCTCTGGAGGAGAAAGTGAGGATGGTGACTGCACAGCCAGCCTTTCCTCACTTAAATCCAATTCACTGCAAGTCATGACATCACCTCTGGTCCTCTTTAAGAGAGAGAAGGACAAAGAACAACAATCATCAAGTTTATCCGGGAACTCATTAAATAGATCAAGGACTTGACTGATCAGTTCTCAAAGAGCTAATAGTACAGAGATTGTTCCATTTTTGTCTTGGAATCTCCAGCACCTGAAACAGTTCCTGGCAGAGAGAGAACAGCAAATGCTTTTTGAATGATGAACTCTACCTCTGATGCTCAGTTTCCTCAAAGGAGAGATTAAATAATCTCTAAGAGGGGCAGCTAGGTGGATGGAGCACTGGCCCTGGATTCAGGAGGACCTGAGTTCAAATCTGGCCTCAGACACTTGACACTTACTAGCTGTGTGACCCTGGGCAAGTCATTTAACCCTCATTGCCCCGAAAAAAAAAATCTCTAAGAGAGCTACTAGCTGTGATTTTCATTCTGCTGTTCTACTATACTCTTTGTGCTTCTCTTTATTTCATCATTCACTAACTTATTGGGGTCTACTTTACTTCTCCCTTGGTTTTATTTTCTCTCTCCTCTTCTATCTCTGTCTCTTTCCCCTCACTTCTCTTCTTCCCTCCTCTCTCCCTTCCTCTTTTTCTCTCTTCTCTCCCTCCTCACCTCTTCTCTCTTCCTTTCCCTTTCTCTCTCTCCTTCCCTTTCTCTCTCTGTTCTCCTTCTCTTTCTCCTCTCCTCTTCTCTCTCACTTCTCTCTCCTCCCAGTCTCTCCTTCCCCCTCTCTCTGCCTACCTTCACCTTTCTTCTCTCTGTCCTTTCTTCCCCTCTCCTCTTTTTCCTCTTTTTTCTCCTTTCCTTCTTCTCCTCCTTCTTCCTTGTCCTCCTAGTCCTTGCCCTTCTCTTCCTCTCTGTCTTTGTCTTACACACACACACACACACACACACACACACACACACACACCACCATCCACTCTTCTCTTCCTTTTATCCTTCCTTTCCAAACCTGCCTCTTTTGTGCTCCACCACAGTTGCTTTCCTATTTCTCCCAGTTCCACTTTTACTTCTTTGCTGCCTCTTCTTTTCTCACTGCTCCCTCCCTTCCTCCCAACCCTCTTCACTGAAACAATAACAGAGATAAAGATTCTAATAAATTTCCCTTCCTGGGCCTTTGCTTACTAACCAAATGGAGTAGGAATGTGACTCCAGAGCGTTCCAGCTCCATTTCAATACTGTTAGCAAAGAATGAGCTCTTGCACAATTGGGGGGAGTGTTTTATGGCCTGTTATTGTTGCTCTTACACATTCAGATTTTCACAGAAACAAAAGATTAATTATTTACAAAGCTGGGCTGAAACTTTCACTGAAATCGTTTCACACCTCAGGGGGAAAGAAGGGGGAGGCCTCCGAAAGCACTTCCAGGAATTTTTTTTTTTTTTTGTAAATAGAACACCCTAGGCCATTTAAATTCTGTTTTCTCTTAAACTCCTAGAAGGCTTATTTAGAGTAGTAACTTTAGAGAGAGCTTTTAATTTGTTTTGATCCTTCCAGTAAGGAAGGATATAAATAATGGATTGACAAATGTTCTGTCTTGTTTTGTTTTGCTTTTTAAACCAGGAGCTAATTTTGTCTTGGCCCCCAGAAAACTCTCCTTGTGCACCTGATGTAAATATCTCCAGTCCTACCATTGCCACATCAGTCCTCTGGGAAATAAGCGGATAGTGTGCAGTACTTGTTGGGTTAGGAATCAGAGAAACTGGCCTGGGATCCTGGCTGGCTCTTCTGCTTGCTTACCTGTGGGCCCTTAGAAAGTCCCTTCCGCTCTCTCTGCCTAGATTTCTCCATCTGAAAAATCAGGGGGATGGGAGATATGACCTAAGGGCTTTTCCAGTTCTGAATCTATGTGCCTGCAAAAGACAGTCTGATTATAAATAAACTGGAAGAAGCCTAATGTTCAGTCAGCCATGTCTGACTCTTCGGAACCCCATTTGGGGTTTGTCATTTCCTTCTCCAGCTCATTTTACAGACAAGGAAACTGAGGGAAACAGTATTCAGTGACTTGCCTAGAGTCACACAGCTAGTAAGTAGCTGAAGCTGGGTTTGAACTCAGGTCTTCCTGACTCCAGGCCCAGTGCTCTATCTGTTGTGCTATCTAGCTGCCAAGGAATCACTGGCAGGGGACTGGAAAATCAGGCAGGAAATGAGTAGTATAGCAGAAGATTACTAGTTAGTTTCAAAAATCAATTATTTTTTTAAACTACTCTATTTTTTTCCTTTCTTTTTCAATTTAACTGAATTAGCTGTGTCCAGATTCTCTGTCACTTAGTCATTCATTTACTGATCCATTCACTGACCCAGTCATTCAGTTAACATTTAATAGGCTCCTGTGTGTCAGGAGCCTGAACCTTCAACTGTCACCTCTCTGCTGATGACTAAACCAACCTCTTCTCCAGCCACTCTAACCTCAAAACCTGAATTCCTAAGTGCCTACATCTTCCCTCAGTGCCTCTGCTAGCATCTGAAACTCATCCCTTCCCAAGAAGGGCTCCTCATGATCTGCCCTCTTCCCCTCAAAACTTCTGCTCTTCCTCCCTCACGGACTGAATCATATTTGTTCATCTTGGCCAGTTCAAAACGTCCATTCCACAAACATTCCTCAAAGGAGTGAAAAGTTGGGGGTGGGGGAAGGCAGTGTAGAGGGAAGGGAAATAACCTCGAGAAGGAAAATAAAGAGGGCAGCTAGATGGCGCAGTGGATAGAGCACCGGCCCTGGAGTCAGGAGGACCTGAGTTCAAATCTGGCCTCAGACACTTAACACTTACTAGCTGTGTGACCCTGGGCAAGTCACTTAACCCCAATTGCCTTACTAAAAAAAAAAAAAGAAGAAGAAAAGAAAGAAAATAAAGGAAAATCTCTCATCTCTTTAGAAGTGAGGGGAAAGACTAATAAAACCTGTACACAAATATGTAAAATACCCAGTCAAAGCATCTTCTTTCCTTCCCACCACCCTCCCCCATCCCCTTTTTAAGTAGACCTATGATTTCATCAGTGATCAAAGCTCTTGGAGAGGAAATCCTTCTACAAAAGAAGATTGGTACCTTCTTGGCCATTTACAATCCTAATAATGAATTGCCTTGGGCACTAGGAGGATAGATGATGTGTCCAGGGTCACAAAGTCTGAGGTGTACCCTGAAGCCAGGTCCTCCTGACTCCAAGGCAGCTAGGCTTCCTCTATTCACCATGCAATGGTGCTGCTCAGTAATCTCATTTCCATTCCTACCACCTTGATCCTAGTTCAAGATCCCATTATTTGCCCATGGGTGATCGCAATAGCCTCTTAACATCAGGCTCATTCCAGTCTTTTCCCATTTTTAATCCTTGTGTTTACTACTGCTCGACTAACCTCCCTAAATCACAGTTCTAATAATAGCATTCCCCTGTTAACATAATTTTCAATAGCACCCCATGGTTTACTGAATTAAATTCTAAGTTCTCAGTATGCTATCCAACACTTTCATCAATCTGACCTCAACCTGGGTTGGCCCAGATTAACTTCTAAGATCTTTTCCCCCTCTAACATTTTATGATTCTAGGATGCTTTCCTGGCTTTTTATTCTAATACTTCCCTTCACTAACCCATGTGTCATGGCCAAGTTAGACTAATCTAAACTGCCCATGCTTGTCCACCTCCTTATCTGTGCTCAAGTATTCCCCTCTTCCTGGCATACCTTACTCTACCCACCCTATCTTTCTACTTTTTCTCAACTGTGTCTATGGTGTCACAGTGGATAGAGTGCAGGGCCTAGAGTCAGGAAGTCCTGAGTTCAAATCCAACCTCAGATGCTTACTATCTGTATGACTCTGCCTAAATCACTTAATCTCTGTTTGCCTGTTTCCTCATCTGTAAAATGGGACATATACCTCCCAGGGTTGTTATGAGAATCCTATGAGATAATTGTAAAGTGCTTAGCACAGTGCCTGGCACATGGTGTTAAGAGCTATTAAAAGGTTCTTTGAACTTGTCTTTTTGAGTTGCCTATTTTCCATATTGATTTTTTTTTTTTTTTGCGGGGCAATGGAGGTTAAGTGACTTGCCCAGGGTCACACAGCTAGTAAGTGTTAAGTGTCTGAGGCCGGATTTGAACTCAAGTACTCCTGAATCCAGGGCCGGTGCTTTATCCACTGCGGCACCTAGCTGCCCCTAGTTGCCTGTTTTTCAGAAACACTGAACCCAGAGCATGCAGGAAGCCCTGAACTCATCCCAGATGAAGTTCTCCCTGAGCTGCCATAATTTGTTGTTGCACCCCAAGCTGGACTCCCTGTGTGTCCTTGAGAGGCAAGATAGGTGCCAGCCAGTCCGTGCCAGGCTGGGATATTGCTTGTGCAGCCGGGGTCCTTTGCAGACAAGCAGACTTTCCTATCTTAATAGTCTAGCACAAAACTTCTTAAACTGTGAGTTGTGACCCCATGGTCACATAACTGAATGTGGGGGTCACGAAAAATTTGGCAACAGTAAAAGGTTGGGTATAACTATTTTATATACCTATATATCTGTGGTCACATAAAAATTTCTCCAGCAAAAAGGAGTTGTGAGTGGAAAAAGTTTAAGAAGCCCTTGCTCTGGGGACAGCTAGGTGGTGCAGTGGATAAAGCACTGGTCCTGGATTCAGAAGTACTTGAGTTCAAATCTGGCCTCAGACACTTGACACTTACTAGCTGTGTGACCCTGGGCAAGTCACTTAACCCCCATTGCCCTGCAAAAAAAAAAAAAAAAAAGAAGCCCTTTCTCTAGCAATTCCCAAGGGAAAAGACTAAGGCTTTTTCCATCACTTTGCTCCTCCCTGTGGGGAGTGCTCTTGTCCTTTGCCCCACCTTTGCTTCATCCCTTTCCTATGTCATGTCCATTCCTATTATCCCCTCGTCCCTTTGTTCTGCTGTTATAGAAATGTAAACTTCTGTAAAAACTGGGAACCCATTGGGTTCTACATTCATGTTCATTTTTCTTGTAATCAACCTGGTTTTCACATAAGTCTCATGACTTATATATAGGGTTTGTTTTGTTTTGTTTTGTTTTTTTGTTTGTTTGTTTTTTTAGTGAGGCAATTGGGGTTAAGTGACTTGCCCAGGGTCACACAGCTAGTAAGTGTTAAGGGTCTGAGGCCAGATTTGAACTCAGGTACTCCTGACTCCAGGGCTGGTGCTCTATCCACTACACCACCTAGCTGCCCCCACTTATATATAGTGTTAAGGGCTTTTTAACAATACTAGGTGATATAGAAATGTTAGCTATTATTAATTACCAAGACCTAGGTCAAACCCAGTATTTTCCCTTACTTCCACGAAGGCTTCCCGGAATCCCCAAATCAGAAATTATCTTTTTCTCCCCCCAAAACAACCCTCAGCACTTAATTTATACATTTCTTAAGCCGCTCCCCACAAGTTGCTCTACATTATAGTTATTTACATACTTATCATCTCCCTTACTAGAGGGTAAAGAAATTCAGCAGCTATTTAGCATTTACTATCTGCACTAGGTGCTTAGACCAAGTGTACTCCCTTAGCCTTAGGAATTCAAAGATGAAAAAACAAGATACATTTCCTGCTCTCTGGTAACATAACTATAATACACAAAAGACACGTAGATGTAATGGGGGCCTGGCCAATAAGGGCCCAGTCCTTGGAGCATGTGTAGTGTGCTCTACCTGGTATCAGTCTAGGTGCAGCAGGCTTGGTGAACTTGCTCCAGGAAATGCATGATGGAGGAGCAGGTCCTTATTCCCTCTTTTAAAGCACTGAGAGCAGGTCTTCTTTGACTCTCTTTTAGTTTTCTATTTCTATCAGATCTCTACCCTCCCCCCTCCCACCTCCCCAGTTTAATTATCTGCTGAGCTGTAACTGAGTGTGAATACAGAAGGCCAGACGAGATGAAAGCTGTCTTTCCCTGGCAGCTTTGGAATGAGAAGGAAGCATTGCTATAAGGCTCTGGTGGGGAGAGAGGTAACAGCGTGGCTGCCTGGTTTTCTTACATGGCATCACCATGTGGCTGTGAATGCATGGAGATGTTGTTCCTCATCTGTAAAATGAGCCAGAGAAGGTGGCAGCTAGGTGGCGCAGTGAATAAAGCAACGGCCCTGGATTCAAGAGGACCTGAGTTCAAATCCAGCCTCAGACACTTGACACTTACTAGCTGTGTGACCCTGGGCAAGTCACTTAAACCCCATTGCCCCACAAAAACAAAACAAAAAATGAACCAGAGAAGGAAATGGCAAACTATTCCAGTATCATGACCCCAAATAGGGTCATGAAGAGTCAGACATTACTGAACAACAACATACGTCCACCCCATCTAGTTATATATGGTGATGGTCATATCCTTGATCTTGCTATCATTTGTAAAGTGTGTGATCACAACCTTTTTTTTTCATTTTTTGTTTGTTTATTTTTTATTCTATCCATTCAGTTATTTATTCTTTCATTTTTTGTTGCTTATTATTTTCCAGTTACATGTAGAGATAGTTTTCAACATTAGTTTTTATCATCACAATCTTTAATCATTTTATTTTCCCCTCTGCCTTATGATCCCTAACCCTATTCTTTATCCTCAATATGACCTTGTTAGAATATTTTTGTTAACTAGTGCTAATTTGGGGGCTGAAGCTGACTGGAGGACTAATCTGGGGACCTTTGACTATTTGGCTATCTGACTACGTTAATTTAATGTGGGCCGTTTATAAAGTTCCACCACACTGCTCCCAAACTGATAGACTAAAGATTAAGAAGCCTCTTAACCAAATAATCAAAGCAGAGTTTATTTATGAGATATTATTTCAAATTAGGAATACAGGGAAATAAAGTGTACAACCTGACTGCTTTCCTGTGGTCTCTTTCCACTGCGTCTTTCACAGGGGCTGCACTTCAAACTTCTTGAATACAATAAGGGCTTTAGCCGCCTCCGGCCTCAGGGCACGTTTCACTTTCCCAGGTTTGTATTAAGGCCTGTAACCTTGTCAGACCCGTCTCCTTTTCCAAACAGAACTCTCCTCCGTCCTTGTCCACACTCCCCTCTAGTCAGCCCCTCTCCTTAATCTTGTCTCTCTATCTAGTCCCTCCTTGCTCTAGTCAGCCTTCCCTCCTAGTCTCACTCCCAGGTCTATATATACCTTTTCTTCTCTCCACTCAAATCTCGGGGCCCCCACAGACCAAGCTAATCCGCTAACCAGGGCTGCGGCTGGGGGGGGGGGGCTGGTGGTGGGGGGGGGGTGCGCTCCAAGTTTCATGTGCCTCAGCACAGGCTATCCGGGATCTTTCAGATAGCTCCGCTCAGGTCGCTCAGGTCGGAGGGAGCTGGGGGCTTTTTTTCCCCCCCAGCTGTCTGACCTGGCGTCTTGTATAGCCCAAGGGGCTTTTTCGCTTAGCTGAAGCTGAGGAGGAGGAGGAGAGACCCTGAGGGCCTAAGGCTTTCCAATCTCAGCCTAAAGGTAGGGTCCCCAAATCAAAATAAATTTCCACAACCTCTAATTCCTACACTCTTCAGTTCCTTCTCAGGCCATTCCCCCTGCACTGCCTACACTTTCCTCCCTTCCCTATCTTGACGCCTAGGTGAAGCAGATCAACTCTTCACTGTGTACTGTCCACTGATCATGCCTTGCCACCAAACTTCGGATTTTTCCCTTTTGTCCTCAGCCTTCACTTTTGTTCACCTGCTGCTGAACAAAGCCAAAGAAAATAACAAAACCATGCTGACTGGTTCCACCACAAATATATTTTATATAAACTAGGCCTTCATTGTAGCAAGTCAATCCTTCTATACCTCTCTAAGTGATTCAAAATCCCACTCAACATAGCAGCTATTCCAAACACTGCTCTCTCCTGCTTCTCCTCTCACCTGTCTGACCATTTCTTCTCAGTCTCATTTGCCAGACATTCCTTTGGGTCATACCCACCAATAGTAGCAGTTAGCATTTTTGTAGTGCTTTAAAGTTTGGAAATTACTGTTGAGGGTGCAGAGTACCCCAGAAGTTCTCTGGGGTACATCAAGGAATCTTCTTGAGAAACTAAACCAAAGGACAGAGGACAGATAAGCCTAGAGAGATAAGCAGAACTAGATGGGATTGAGCTAGCATCGGACCTCCACCCTTCATTCTGATCTCCCTTACCCCTGGGGAGATAAATTTGGGTGTGGCTGCAGCCTTTGTGTCCTGAAGAGAGAGATGGCCACCCCTCATCCAACTCCTCTAGCCACCACCAGTGGGGGATGGTCCTCCCTCACTAAAGGAACTTTCTGCAGTCAAATGGTCACACTCCACCCCCCTCAATCAGTCCTCTATAAAAGTACCTACCAGCCTCCTGCTCGAGGACATTGGTACCTCAGAGCCACATGCTTTGTGCCTTTCTCCCAAGTCCAAGGATTTCTCTTGGTTTTCCTTCCCTTCCTTTCCCTTCCCTTCCCTTGCCCCTAAATAAACTACCATCTTATTCTAACTGCTTTTGTGTGCAAGAGGGTGTAATTCTTTAAAGGGGAATTCCTAAGAACTCCAAACCCTGTACCCATTTTCCCCAAAAACATTACTTTACAAATATTATCCTAACTCAGTTCAAATCCTGCCTTCTGCAAGAAGCCTTTCCCAGCTCCTCCCCTACCCGCCCCCCCATCCCAGCCCCCACTGCTAGAGTCTTTTCTGTGGGATTTTTTGTTGTTCATTTGTTTCAGTCATGTCCAACTCTTCATGACCCCATTTGGAGTTTTCTTGGCAAAGATACTGGAGTAGTTTGCCATTTCCTTCTCCAGCTCATTTTACAGATGAGAAAACTGAAGCAAACAGGCTTAAGTGACTTGTCTAGGGTCACATAGATAGTTAAGTGTTTGAGCCTGGATTGGGACTTGGGTCTTCCTGACCTCCAGGCCTGGTACTCTATCCATTGTGCCATCTAGCTGCTCCATTCCACATTGTATGTTCACTAGTTATTTACATGTTGTTTCTTCCCATTAAAATGTGAACTACTAGAAGCTGGGACTGTGTTTTTACCTTCTTTTGTATCCTTTGCACCTAGCACAGAGCCTGGCATATCCAAGTGTTTAATAAATGTTTGTTGTTTGACTGATGAATAGGTGCTGATCATATTGATGGAAACAGTGAATGAGGGCTTAAGAGCAATAGTATTATAGACACACCCAGACCTCCCTGTGAGGTCTATAATACTAGACCATGGAAGGGAGCAGGCGCTGAGAGAGCCAACTTCTAGTCAGAGAATGGATTGGGAGAGTGAGCTCAGGGCTGCAAATACAAATAATTAAAATATATTAGATGATAATTAGTGACATAGCAGGGTGTCAAATGGAGTGTAATGAGAGATTTAAGGACTGTAGGAAAAAATAGATTTAGAGATAGAAGGGACAGTAGAAAACACTAAGGGAAGAGAAGATCACTTCAAGCTGGAGAGATGAAAGGTTTCATTGAAGAGGCAGCACCAGAATTGGACTTGAAAGAAAAGTGGTATTTTAATAGGTAAAGCTGTAAGGGAAATTTGTTTCTAGGCATGGTGGCACATGTGCAAATGCAAGGAGATTAGGAAGAGAGCAGGATGAGATCAGGAAACAGCTAAGACCAGATCGGCCTGGAGTATTGAATATGTGGTGAATGATACAGATAAAAATAGATTGGTGACAAATGGAAGGCACCTTACAGGGGGAAAAAAAAGGTTTTTTTCTACTGGCTAAGAATAGCCACCAAAATATGAATGGGGAAACATAGGCAGTAAGTGAGAACAACAACATTGGCTCCATAGTTTAATCTTCCTTCTAATTCAAATTGATTCATGTGTTAATGCAGAAAGAATCTTGTGATTTGTTTTTCGTTTTTTTGGAGGACAATGGCGGTTAAAGTGACTTGCCCCAGGGTCACACAGCTAGTATAGTGCCAAGTGTCTAGAGGCCAGATTTGAACTCAGGTACTCCTGAATCCAAGGGTCCAGTGCTTTATCCACTGCACATCTAGCTGCCCAGAATCTTGTGATTTCTAACCCTAAATGCTATATCTGTAATAGAGGGCTAAGACCTCCTACCTAGATACATCGTTAAAAAAAAAAATAACTTTTAATTTTTCTTTGGTGGGGGTCTCTCTCCCTGGATTTTGTTAGCTGGGTATATAACTAAGACCTGTGTGCCAAGGCCAACAAAACTCTAATTGCTGCAATGCTTTCCATAAAGTCTAGTGTCTGTAGTTATATATTCCCTTTCAAAAAAATATAAATTTTTTATTTGCTATTCACTTACAGCAGCTTCATTTTCAGTGTATAACTTCCTCCTCTCCTTCCCACAAAGCTATCTTTTATCATGAAGAATTTTTAAATAGAAAAAAAAGAAGTTTTACATGGAGTTCCACACCCCTGCAAGAAGTGGGAGGAAGCACCTTTTTATATCTCTTCCTTGGGAATAAGCTTGGTCATTACAATTTCACAGCTTTAAGTTTTGTTTGTTTTATTCTCTCTGTTTTCAATGTTGTAGTCATTCTATATATTATTTTGCTGATTCTATATGCTTCACTTTGCATTAGTTTGTTCAAATTTTCACCAAGTTCATAATTCCTTATACCAGAGTAATATGAGATTACCATGTACCATTATTTGTTTAACCATTTCCCAATTGATAGGCACAAGCTTTGTTTGCAGTTTTTGCTACCTGAAGGAAGAGAGGAAGGAAAGCCATTTGGAACTCATAACTTTAAAAAAAAATACCCAAATGTTAAAAATTGTTTTAACATGTAATTGGGGGAAAATTTTTAAATATATTAAAAATATTTAAATTTTTAAAATATATATATATAAATGTTTAAAAATTTAAAAGCATTACTATAAATTTTTTGGTGTATATAGGACCAAGGGTGGAAAAAAAATCTAAGAAGCTCTATAAGTCCTTTTTTTTTTTGGCCTTCATGAACGAATAGCCTAAAGCCATTCTCCTGGCACTTTCTGAATAATTGACATGTATCCTGTAAGGGTTAGAGGAACAATCATTCCTTGCTTTTTGCTTTTATTTCCAAAACACACTGAGGTCTCCCCATCTTTTTTCATTAGTAACCTCATAGGTAAAGTGTGTATCTGGGCCCAGATGACCCCAGATCACCTGATATCATAGAAATAGGATGGTCTCATTCCCTCTTGTTACCTAACCATGAGTAAATGAGGGAACATTCTGGTCCCAGACTCTCATCCCCCTCAACCAATTACTGTACTCAAACACCTTGAAGCATAGATCTAGAAGCAGTAATAGGAGATAACACCTTGTTCCCCACCAATTGCTACAGTGGAACTCCTGAAAAGGACAGAGCATCACTAATACATCTCAGGGATGAGACTTTTCCTATACAAAAAGGGAAATTTGGACAGCCATCTCAGCAACTACCACAGCAACCTAGTCTGGGGACCTGCAGGGGATAGTATCCCTTAGAGTAGCATAGTTTGAGGAATAGTCCCCTAAGCTAACAAAGTTTATCAAAGCCCTCCAATCCCCAGAGGCTTTGTGGTTAAGGGGAATCTTTGACCCCTGAGCATGCCTCTACTTACCTGGAGCTGTCCCCTAGTAACCTTTTCTTCTTAGCATGTAATTAGCATCCAATTTACATTGTGGTTTAGCGCCGCCCCCTCCTCCCAAGCCAGATGCATTCTGGGATGGAGTATGCTCAGAGAGGATGTGCTTTGGAGGGGATGGGAAGGAGATGGGACCAGAGGGACCCTTCTGCTTGTTGGGGCAATTCCACTTCTCTGGCCATTCTGTTGTCCGGGGCCATGCTTTAATATATAACTCCCTTAATAAAACTTCCTCACTTGTTATGGAGATTGACTGAGTTGCCAACTTTTTGAATGAGACTTTAGGAGACAATAACACCATCACCCCTAATCTGGATGCAGATTTGGATGACAGAAGCATCTAATGCCCACCTCTAGCCAGCTATTTTTAAAAAATCCTTTGCTTTGCTTTCCTTAAAAAAAATAATTTTTCTTCGGACATATGTTTTATTTGTGGTTTTACTTTTCCTAGCAGACTACTGATGTTCATCCTTCATTTTTGAAGAGGACCAGGAGGATTTAAGTGAGGCAGAGTTGCACAGTCATTAGCCTCACTCTCTTTTCCAGAGTCATTCAATTCCAGTGATGGCCAGGGATGTAGTGGATAACCTTCTTATCTTCAATGTCTGACCAAGCTCTAAGCACTCCATAGCACCTGTTTCAGCTGCCTTCCTGGCTGTTGGAACAAATTGTTCTCATCCGCCTATTCTACCAGGGAAAGTCTTCATATGCTTGGGGTAGACATTCCCCTAACTCACCAATGTGTCTGAGGCCTGTCAGTTACCCCCAACCTAGCTTGGCTCATCCATTGAGATGGCTTTATTGGGTTGTGGCCATTGTGCATGCTACAGTACCTTCTTGGAGCCACAGGTGAGAGTTGGGTGAAGATGGACACCAAGGGTGGATGAGCAGCCCTGAAAAGGGCTTAGCAGGCCCTCATACCAGAGGCGCTAGTCCTCCTTGGATACCCCATATGTCCCCCCCTCCTTAGCAGAAGAGAACTTAGATGGTCCCTTGGGAATAAAGAGATGATCCCCAAAGTTGGTGGCTAGTAGCCGGTAGCAGGCCACACAACACTTGGCAGAGACTACCTTGACCAGTAGGTCCCATAAGCCTGAAAGCAGCATGATGACATTGCCAAAACCATAGTTTTGACCCTGAGGAGGAAGTGAGTTGCACTTCCCCAAATAGGCCATATTTGTTGCCTATGTCTGTGCTCAATATTAGTCATCCCTATGCATTCCCATTTTCCCCACTGATAATATATGTATTCATGGACCCTAAGGGGGTCTACAATAGCCCTAGGGGGCTTGTTCTATTTCAACTTTTCACTAAATGCATTTGTCTTGAACAAATTGTATTTTCTGGCAAAATGAAGAAAATGGGAGAGTTTGACTAGATGACCCTTAAGGTCCCTTCCAGCTCTATATCTGTGATCACATCATTTGAAAGAAGGAAGAATTACAAAGAAAATAGTGATGGGGTTTTTTGTTTATTCGTCAATTGGTCTTGTCCCATTCTTTATGACCCATTTGGAGTTTTCTTGGTAAAGCTACTAGAGTGGCTTGCCATTTCCTTCTCTTGGATCCTCATTCACTCAAAAGCATAGCTTGCCATTGCTGTGAAATCCCAACAAGATGAAGAAACTGAGGGAAGGAAAGAGGGGTCACATAGCTAGTAAGTGTCTGAGGCCAAATTTGAACTCAGGAACTCATGACTTTAGGGCCAGCATTCTATCCACTGTGTGGCCTAACTTTTAAGGTATACAAGGGGCAGCTAGGTGGTGCAGTGGATAGAGCACTGGCCCTGAAGTCAGGAGTACCTCAGTTCAAATCCACCCTCAGAGACTTAACACTTACTAGCTGTGTGACCCTGGGCAAGTCACTTAACCCCAATTGCCTCACTTTAAAAAAAAAGGTATACAAAAGTTAACAACAGAAATACATAACCACTCAACAAATGACAACTATAAAAATTCTATATATTTATATGTACTAAGTGACCACTGAATTCACCAGCATTGCATTCAGTGAGTGCTATAGGGGTGAGTCTTAGCCCTGGTCTATGGTGTGACCTTGGGGAAGTAACTTTATCTCTCTGGCTCTCAGTTTTATCTTCTGTGAAATTAAAGGAGGGGGTGAATGGTGTCATCTCTAAATTTCCCCCCCATACTATATCTACTATATACTATATATACTATATACTAGACATACTATATACTAGCTATATATGTGTACATGTATGTATGTGTATGTATGTACGCACACTATGTATTTACTACTATGTATGTATATGCTATGACTTAGTCACAAAGAGAAATAAAGATCTCTTCAAGGATGAGACACTAAAATGCCAATGGCTCCTATTTGGATTGGCAGTCACTTAGCAATTAGTCAGCCTGGAGTAATCTGATCAAAACTATTGATGAACAAAAGCAGAGGAGAGTCAGGAAGGTCAGGATCAACCTTCGTGATCATAGATTTTTTGCAACATTCAAGAAAAGAAAACACACTTAAATGAGGCTTTCCAAAAGGAATAGTCTTTGCTGGATCTTGTACACCTTTTTTTTTTTTTCTTTTCTTTTTGTATATCCTTAACAAACTCAAATTGAGATACAGTTTTGGAACAAAAAACTCAAAATGATGGCATGACAGATCTATTTGAGTATTGAATGAATAGAGGCTTTTTGGGGGGTCTTAGAGTGTGGAATTTCCCTCCACTGAAGCAGACAAACAACACAACTGTTTTGTAATTTATAGTCTTAGAGAGTGGCCCAGGGCATGGAAAGGTTAAGTGGTCACTGATTCAGTATGTACCACTAAGCCACATTGCCTGTCAAAACAGGCTAACAATCAAGTAAAAGGATTGTGAGAGGGGTGGGAGGGAAGTGTGGGGATTTAGTGTTGAACAATTCTATTTTGTTTGTTTCCTGCAACAAAGGAGGTAGTAATATAACACCACACAATACTGTTTCAAGAGTTTCCTCCTTTTAAACTCTAGGGTTGAAGTGGAAGGAAGGGAGGAGGGGAGGGAAGAAGGGAGGAAGGGAGGAAGGAAGGGAGGAAGGAAGGGAGGAAGGAAGGAAGGAAGGAAGGAAGGAAGGAAGGAAAAAAATGATGTAAATAAATAGTTTTTAGCAATTCTTAAGTTGAACACTT
This sequence comes from Dromiciops gliroides, assembly GCF_019393635.1. Lineage (NCBI taxonomy): Eukaryota > Metazoa > Chordata > Mammalia > Microbiotheria > Microbiotheriidae > Dromiciops > Dromiciops gliroides. The sequence continues at coordinate 294,461,658 of NC_057861.1, read as the reverse complement.
TCCATTAAACCACTGGGGGATGGGGAAGCTTTCTTCCCTCTGGTATAGCTCATTTAAAAGTAGCTTGATTATCTCATATACTAATAATAGCTCATAATTATAAAGCCTTTTACAGGGCAGCCAGATGGCACAGTGGTTAGAGTGCCAGGTCTAGAGTCAAGAAGACGAATTAAAAACTGGCCTCAGACACTTACTAGCTATGTGACCCTAGGGAAGTCACTTAATCCTGTTTGTCTCAGTTTCCTCATTTATAAAATGAGCTGGGGAAGGAAATGGCAAACCATTTCAGTATCTCTGCCAAGAAAACCCCAAATGAGGTTGGACTTGATTGAAATGACTCAACAACAACAACAACAACAACAAAATAGAGATAATAATAGCATCTGCCTCCTAGGATTGTTGTGAGAATAAAGTGAGATAATATTGGTAAAGTTGGCACAGAGCCTGGCAAATAGTAGGAACTTAATAAATACTTGTTTCCTTCCTTTCTAATGACAGGTATATTCCAAATCTGGTAAATAATTTTTAGTGACTGATAGTTTCCTTTCATAAGCTTTGGTAATCAATCACCAGTGAGAACTTAGATGTAACTTCTAAATATCCTTAGTCAGAACCATAAAAACCTACACGAGGCCCCAGACATCTGCCTGCTGTAGTGGGACATACTCTTGAGCTCCTCATGCTTGGAAATGTGAGTCTTCCATCTTCAATCTACAGCAGAACTAATTGATGGAGATTTGCCAGAACACCACTTTGGAGGGAGACACATGGCTTCCCAGTGGACAGAGAGGAAACCTTGTCATGAGGGCCAATACAAGACACACTTATGGGGATTTTTTAGGAATCAGCTTGTGGCTTATTCCTAGAGGGTTTGATTTTTGTATTGTCGAGTTGTCAATGAAGGTTTATTGCATATATTAATGATTGTCTTATTAGTCTATTGTCAGCCCCTGCATTCACAATAAGTCAGTTCTAGGCATGTACCCGGATACCTAGAAATGGCTTGTTGAAGGAACACTTAATTATATTCCTACTTATGGAACCTGCCATGGAAGAGATATAGGAAAGCCCAATGTAATGGAGTTCAGGCTGGGTCTAATACCAGATGACACATCTGATACTCCAAGTAAACTGGACCTAAATCCATCTTCATCTCCATCTCCACCCCCACCCCAGTACCCAAGGCAAGGTTAATAGACCACTATGGTATTTTGGGTATAACTAGATTTGACTGTCTAAGCAACAGAACAGCAAATAGGGTTTCAAGAGCCCAAAAGGATTTTTGCCCCCAAGAGATAAAGTAAGATATGTGAATTCATGAATAACAAACCCAGAGGCAAGTCTGGGGGGGTGGGTAGAGGAGACTGGGGGACTGGAAGAGGGAGGGTTTTACTTTATCCAGAATGCAGAGCATTAGATAAACTGTGAGTGCAATATTCAACTCAATTCAATAAACATTAAGTGACTAAGGTTGAATCTTGAGACATTTGTTGGAGATGGTTCTGGAGTTGAGTGGAGATGGGGATCAAGTAGGTACTTGGGAATGAAGATGATTATGGAGTAGTAGATAAAAAGCAGACCTTGAAGACCAGATCTGTGATCTGGGGCAAGTCACTTAACTGTTCAGTGATTCAACCAACTCTCTAAGTTGCAGAGAAGATATTGATCTGCATTGGTAGAGGGAGTTTCCTCACCTGGGAGTTCCCTATACTGATGAAATCACAGATCCAGTCCCCATCTATCAATAAAAATATTTTGAATAATTATTTATTAAGGGTTTACTATATACTTGGACCTGAGAATGCATGTATAGTTGCCTGATCTTGCAGCCCCTCCCTTTTCTCTGACACTCCATTTCTTCTTGGGTTCAAATCTACTGCTTATTATCCCTGTGACCTTGGACAAGTCACTTCATCTCTGGGTTTTGATTATTGGGGGGGGGGGAAGGAGGGTAGTTATACTAATTACCTTGAATCTTTGAGACCATGTAATTCTAAATCTAAGATCCTTTTATCTTGTAGTCACATCGTCTTAGTATTAAACATATATGTGTATATGAAATGAAATTACTTAAGTAAAGCCCCTTACATTTTTTTAAAGGCTATTTTATGAACATCAGCTATTTTACTCGGCTTAAAATAACAATCATTATAGCAATAATAGCTAATATTTATATAGCACTTACCATGTATTAGGCATGGTGCTTAGTGCTGTATAATTATTATCTCATTTGATCCTCACATCAACCCTGGGAAGTAGGTGATGTTATTTATCACCATTTTACAAATGAGGAAACTGAGGCAAACAGGTTAAGTGACTTGCCCAGAATCACAAAGCTAAAATATCTCAGTGGAATTGTATCATACTGAAACCCAAACTGGGCTTCAGCCACATGAGAAATGATGGGAAATTTGCTCCCATAGTCTTTTCCTTTTTTGGGTTCACATTTAGCTATTACAGTAGGCATACTAAATTAAAGGCCATTATTATGTGTTTTAATAGGCCCCTAGCACTTTTTGTGCTTTTCATAAGGGAAAACAAGTCTGGTTGCAGTAACCCTTTGACCTACACTGCCTTGAAAAGGGTTGGGATGGAATCTCAGGATTCTCTACAGGATTCCAGAGGAGATGGGGGAGGAGAGCTGACTTTTGAAAGCATAGGCCTCTTGGTTTTCAGATAGCTTAGCTCAGAAACATTCTAACGAATAAAACTTCAAGGACAGTAAAATCGACTTTGGGCTGCTCCCTGCTTTTGTCACATACTGAAGGGGAGGTGGGCACTCTCCCTCCACACCCCCACACCCCAAAAAAAAGCTCTCAACCACACAAGCTTCAGAAGAGTTTAAGAGACAAAATTGGCTATTGTTGGGCAAAGTAATCAGAGCTTAGGTGGGGCTTAAGAAAGGACCTGAGTGAATTTTCAAGATTGGGATACTAGGAGGTGGGGAGGTGAAGGGGCAAGGGGGGAGAGATGGGGAAAAGGGGTGGAGGGACAGTCTAATCAACACCCCCCCCTCCTTTTGTAATGGAAAGCCACTGCTAGTAGTTCAAGAGTCCCAAGTATCTGCTTTTAATGCAGCCCCAGCTCTAGATAAGCTAACTGACCCCCAAATCCAACTCTGTTTTGGTTTAAAAAAATTGTTTAAAAAGACATGTTGCTGCAGGCTCCCTTTAGTCTACCTTGTAAGTCTCCTGCTCTCTACTTCCTTCCCACTACAGTCACAGATGTTTAATGTCCAGAATCAGCCTCCCACCTCTGCCCCTCTCATACCCGAAGTGTAGACTTCAGATTTCTATTCCCTTGGCTGTGCAATCTCCTTTTACAAAGTAACAAACAATATGGCAAGAGTATATGAAGTACAAATCAGTTCGATAGTTCAAACTTGAAAACAAACAATAGGACAAGAGTATACTCCTCAAAAGGGGTTGTCACAGATAAGGATTCCCAGATGTTTTTTTACAAGTATTGGGGAGGAAAACAGGATGGCTCCAGCAGACTAAGGTGTTCGTTAGAGAGCCATAAAATCTCCCAATTATACTAGGGAAAGAAGTCACAGTAGATGGGAGCTTATCTGCTGGCTATAAACTCCCAGACATTTGGAGAGGCAAATGGTATCCAACACCCCAAATAACTCTGGGGTTTGCTTGACACTCACTTGTATATTGTCTGGGTTCAGTTGGGGTTCATTTGGAAGGCATTTTGATCTAGTTAATCCAAAGTTTCATTAGTTTCTTTTGGATAATAAGGCAGCTCCCATCAAATCCAGGTGGTATATATATTTATTACCCATCTCATTTGTATCTAGATTATTAAATTTTGCATAACAAGCCAAATGTTAAATTTTTACCATGAACATTTATACTTTGGAAATCAGCAAAAACTAAAAATGAGGGCTCGGTTTATTGGTTTGTTGATTGTCTAATAGACTTTAGAAAGTGATGGAGAAAATTTTTATAATGTAGATTTTAAAATTTTTCATATGGGATTTATTGATTTCTTTGTTTTTAACATTTATTTCTTTAAAAGTTGAATTCCAATTTCTCTCTCTCCCACCTCTTCCACATCCTTTGAGAAGGCAAGCAATATGATACCCATTATATATGTGAGGCCATGCAAAGCATATTTCCATATTAGCCATGTTACCCCAAAAAAGCAAGAAAAATAAAGAAAGCAAAAAAAAAAAGTATACTTCAACCTGCAGTCAGAATTTATCAGTTCTCTTTCTGGAGGCTGAAAGCATTTTTCATCATGAGTCCTTTGGAATTGTCTAGGATCATTGTATATAATCAGATCAAACTTTGATGTGTGCCTTGATGCGTTTCTGGAGAGCTGGTTGTTAAACATTTACCAGTACAGCACTGCCTTTCTATCCCTGATTCTGCTCCTGATGATCACTTTTGTACACCTTGTGTGCATAAATGATGATAATATTCCCCAGGCCACTATGCAGTTTTCCATTTTCCTTTGTCACCTGCAATTTTGATTCTTCTGAAATTACGGTACACCATTTTTATCAGCCATATAGCTTCACTGCAATTTGGATCAACAAGTGTTTAGTAATGCAAAGGAATGCCAGTCCCACTCCCAACATCAATAAAATTTAATCAGTACAAGTTAATGTCAAAGTTCTGTGTGTCTCTACTTGATAGCTCTATCAGAGGCTAAAGCCTCTGAGAGAGGATCAATCAATCAGTGCTTCAGTAGGGCCAGAATATAGTCTCAATGTTCCATCTAGCTATTAAAAATGTTTCTATAACCTCACCACAATTTGTGAATCATTTCTTAAGTAAATTTAAATTAAATTTAAATTAAGGGTAAATGTATATAAGCTATAAGAACCATCTTTTGATTGGTTGAGATAATTAATCATACCCCTCATTTAAAAAGAGTGAGTCAGGCCCAAAGTTGTACAATCCAAGGGTGAAGGACACCGAATCCACCCAGTTGAGTTTTTTCAGTCGTGTCTGACTCTTCATGACCCCATTTGGAGTGGTTTGCCATTTCTTTCTCATTACAGATAAGGAGACTGAGGAAAACAGGGTTAAGTGACTTGCCCGGTCACACAGGTAGTAAGCATTTGAGGTTGGATTTGAACTCAGGAAGATGAGTCTTCCTGACTCAAGGCCCCTATCCTCTGTACCACCTAGCTGTCCCAAAGGATTTTTATTTCCTCCTTTTTTGCCCTCCTACTACTGACATCAGAGAGACTGGAATAGTAGGAGACAGAAAGCATACAACATAATAACAACAACTAGCTTTTTTTAATTTTTTTGGTGAGGCAATTGGGGTTAAGTGACTTGCCCAGGGTCACACAGCTAGTAAGTGTTAAGTGTCTGAGGCCGGATTTGAACTCAGGTCCTCCTGACTCCAGGGCCGGTGCTCTATCCACTGCACCACCTAGCTGTCCCTACAACTAGCATTTTTACAGAGCATCATGTATATGTGTGTATATGCATTCATGCATGCATGTATATATGTATGTGTATGTATACATGTATATGCACATATCTCAGATATTGTGAGTTCAGTTCCAGACCACCACAACAAAGTAAATATTGCAATAAAGCAAGTTATGAATTTTTTGCCCCAGTGCATATAAAAGTTATGTTTACACTGAATTATAGTTTAAGTGTACAATAGTGTTCTAAAAATGTACATACATTAATTAAAAATACTTTATGGCTAAAAAATGCTAACCATCATTTGAGCCTTTAGTGAGTTATAATGTTCTTACTGATGGAAGGTCCTGCCGTGATGTCAATGGCCAGTGACTGATCAGGGTTATGGTTGTTGAAGGCTGGGGAGGCTGTGGCAATTTCTTAAACTAAGACAACAATGATGTTTGCCACATGGATTGACTCTTACTTTTACTTGAACACTTAAAGGTCATTATAGGTTTATTAATTGACCTAATTTCAATATTGTTGTATCTCAGGGAATAGGGAACCAGAGGAGGAGAGAGATGGGGAATGGCCCATTGGTGGATCAGTCATCTTATATAAGTGGGATTTGTGGTCCCCCCAGAACAATTATAATGGTGACATTAACAATCACTGATTACAGATCACCATAACAATAATAATAATAATAATAATAATAAAGTTTGAAATATTTCAAGAATTACTAAGATATGACACAGACACAATGTGAGCACATGGTGTTGGAAAATGGTATCAAAAGACTTGCTCGGGCAGCTAGGTGGCACAGTGGATAGAGCACCGGTCCTGGAGTCAGGAGTACCTGAGTTCAAATCCGGCCTCAGACACTTAACACTTACTAGCTGTGTGACCCTGGGCAAGTCACTTAACCCCAATTGCCTCATTTAAAAATAAATAAATAAAAAATAAAAAGACTTGCTCAATGCAGGGTTGCTACAAACCTCCAATTTGTAAAAACAAAACAAAAACACACACACACAATATCTGTGAAGCACAATAATGCAAAGTTCAATAAAATTATGTGTGTCTGTATCATCTTATTTGATCCCCACAACAAGCCTGGGTGGTAGATGCTATTATTAGCTTCATTTTACAGATGAGAGAACAAAGGAACACAGATGTTAAATTAATTGTGTACACAACTAATAGGTGTCTGAAGCAAGATGTAAACTAGGGTCTTCTTGATTCCAGGTCTGGCCCACTATTCCCATGCCACCCAACTGCCATCTGTATTATTCTAGGAGTAGAGAGATATCATCAAGGACAAAAGGCTGAAGGAAAAAAGTGTCACATAGTGTGCCCACACCTAACCACTACCCTGTGGCATAGACAGGGATCAGTTATGGACTCAAGAAAGGAACTCATCCTGGAAGTCCAAGCTAAGGAGAACTTCATGAAAGTTTTGAGTTACCCCTTTGCCACACATGCTCCTTATATCTGTGCTTCACAAAATTATCTCTGAGACTGCATCTATCAAACAGTCTTGTAGACCTTTACAACTCTTTTGTCTCTTTGGATGATAGCTTTGAAAGTTGCTTTGCTCTGCTGGGATAGATACTTTTTAAAAATTTGATAATTTTTTGTTTTTCCATCTCATCTATTTTCAAAAAATGACTCCAAGTTGGTAACATGGTTTCCCGGTGACCTGAATACTAAGGACTTCCAACTGGACCCTGATGCTTGACTGTTAGACAAATTTAAACAATATGGAGGCCGGGGAGCTAAATCAATTTGGTGTCCCCATTGAATATCTTTCTTCTCCTAAGATTAAGTAAATCTTCCAGTCGTATTTCACTTCATTCCAATATCAAACCTGAGGTATCAGATGGATGTGGCCAACTCTGTTCTGCAGCATCTTCAACGTGAGCCTCCCATGTAACAAGGTGGGGAAAAGTCAAGCAAATCCAACTCCAAATACCCATCAATGGGATCAGTAAAATGTCTTTTTTTTTTTTTTTGGTAATCAACAAAAAATAGAATCTGAGCTTGTCTTCTCTATTTCTCTCAGTAAGTTGGGTGAAGATATCATTAACTAGAGAATGGTCTGCAAATATCTGCTTAGTTCTCATTTAAAGTTTTAACAAAAGATATACTTTGGGTGGCTAGGTGGCGCAGTAGATAGAGCACCGGCCCTGGAGTCAGGACTACCTGAGTTCAAATCCGGCCTCAGACACTTAACGCTTACTAGCTGTGTGACCCTGGGCAAGTCACTTAACCCCAATTGTCTTACTAAAAAAAAAAAAAAAAATATATACTTGGGGCAGCTAGGTGGTGCAGTGGATAAAGCACTGGCCCTGGATTCAGGAGGACCTGAGTTCAAATCTGACCTCAGACACTTAACACTTACTAGCTGTGTGACCCTGGGCAAGTCACTTAACCCCAATTGCCTCACCAAAAAAAAAAAATTAAAAATAAATAAATAAATAAAAGATATACTCAATATGTGGATAAAACTTTCTGATAAAATATTTTTTATCTTAACAGTATTTTATTTTTTCCAGTTACATGTAAAGATAGTTTTTTACATTCATTTTTATAAGATTTTGAGTTCCAAATTTTTGTCCTTCCCTCCTTCCCTTCCCCCTTCCCTAAGACAGAAAGCAATCTGATAAAGATTTTACAGCCATGAGAAAGTAGACATGTGGGGGAGTAGTCACAAATAGCCTTTTCGTTTCCATTCTTGGGGGGGGGGCAATGAGGGTTAAGTGACTTGCCCATGGTCACACAGCTAGTAAATGTCAAGTGTCTGAGGTTAGATTTGAACTCAGGTCCTCCTGAATCCAGGGCTGGTGCTTTATCCACTTCGTCACCTAGCTGCCCCCTTTTTCCATTCTTAATACCATCTATTCTCTTTTATGTTCCATAGCAAGGTCTTGAAAATTGATTTCTGAGTGCCTTCAAAACTGTGTTGCCTCCAGCAATACTGTTATTTTCTGCGCATTTGGGTATTTCTAGCTGTTGTTTCCAATCATATCTTCCTATGAACCATCTATACTTCCTATAATGACATTCTGGGAGTGGTATTGAGTCAAAATGTGGCTATTCTCATAATCTCCAAAATAACAAGGATAGATTTTTATGGAAATGCTGCCATGCTTCTGTTTCATTTTATAATCTACTTGCTGTCTTCCTTCTAATTTTATCTTTAAGTACTATTGGAATGATATGGATCTCACATCAAGTTTTCTGAAGGTTACTTTTCCCCTTCTCTGCTTTTCAATGTTCTTATGAGATGATAATGCTTATCTTTTGTCACCATATTTCTTCATGTTTTACAGATAAACTTGTATTCCATTACATCTTACATTTAAATGCAAACTCTTTGAGATACTATAAAAGCACAAATACAGCATTTATTTACTAAAAGGGGATTTTTACTAAAACATAGGGATAAAAAAAAACCCCATAGAATTATTAACCTGCAATTATTCTAGCACAGTACTTTTTTTTCTTCCTGGGCAGCTAGATGGTACAGTGGATAGAGTTCTGGGCCTGGAGATGGGAGGACCTGAGTTCAAATTTGGCCTCAGAAACTTAGTAGTTGTGTCACTATGGGAAAATCATTTGACCCCACTTGCTTCATTTTCCTCATCTTTAAAATGAGCCGGAGAAGAAAACGGCAAATTATTTCAGTATCTTTGCCAAGAAAATCCCAAATGGGGTCACAAAGAGTTGGACATGATAGGACAACTGAACTTTTTGAAGACAGGGACTATGTAGTTTTTCATCTTGCAATAGGCCTACCAGCACCCTGGAAATGTTTAAATCAATTTCACTTGCTTGTTTAGCATTTTGAGTTAAAATTAGACAGAGATGAAACAACTCATCTAGTTGCTCGGGACTGTTGGAGGAAGATAGGAAAAGAAAGGAGCATGGGAATTGGGATGGAGATGATCCTACCTTTCCCTTCAGCTATTTGTTTAGCTGTGATATCACTTTTGTAGCCAGGTAGGACACCTTTGGGTGTTAGCAAGATCCAATATGGGCAAAAAATGTGGAGTGCTTCAACTCAGGAGCCCTTGGATTTAATGGCAAAATCCATATCAGTGCTTGAACTGGATTAGAAACCACGGCGAGCAGAAGTGCTATGACAAAGCTAGTGACTCTAAAACAATGAATTTGTCAGTTTTCCACAGTTATTGTACAAATCAATCTTCCAATATTCCAACTGTAGTCACATCTCTAATCCCTGAGGTGGGGAATGAGGCTGTTAAGGTGGAGAATTTAAAGTTTTTGATCATGTGAACAGGTAAATGAAAATTAATGCTAATTAGCACCACAATTCTATGCAGATGGGGGGGTAGTTGTGCCATTTATACCTCAGCAAAAATTGAAGATTGAAAGTGCAAAAGACAGAGACATTGATATAGAAAGGTGAAGTTCTTTTAGATACAAAGGAAACATTCTAAGCATTAGAAAAGATCTGAGGTTTAAATAGCCCAGTTGTATATGAATATATATGAACACAGACTATTTTCAACACTTCCCCCCAGCTCTACATCTGAACAAGACTTAAAAAACAGTCTTGAAAGCATAACTTGACCAGTCATCCTATATAAAGGCAGGGCCCCCAAAAGGAAAAGCAAGTTTGAAGAGTAGTAAGACAGCTTCATCATAGACACCACAGGCCACAGCAAACTTCATGAAATTCTTCCAAAGAAAGAAAAAAAATCAAAATCCGACAGTTTGGGAGTTGTAAATTACCTAGGCCACATGTATTTCCTTCACATGTGCCCTACTCTTATACTTGAACATATCCATTTTCTTCAACCATGGGGACCTTTTGTGTATTTGTGGGAGAGTGTACCACAGGTTTATTTTTTGGGGGGGAAGGGTGAGTTTGAGTCAGAGATGCCTTGTAACTACAATTCTTGCTATGTCATTTGAGTCAATGACTTTACTAAAGAATTAAATTCTTATTAAAGGGAAGCACACCATAGGACTTCATGAGACAGGTTAGATGGATAGCCACTCATGGGGTTACTCCTAGAATTCTAGGCATAGCAGTAGTAGTTGCCCTTCTGTGATGTAACCAGTGTAAGAGTGAGCCAATGGGTATGGTTGACAGATATCTTACAAATATACATATCCAGGCTATATATCCCTTTCCTGAGCTCTAGTCCTGCATCATTAATTCTTTGTTAGATATTTCCACATACATATTCCTTAAGCTTCTAAGACTTATTATCTTTTCCTCAGAATTCACCCTTTTTCCTAACTTTCTTATTTCTGTTGAGTACACCACTAGTTCCCAGGTGCTCAATAACAACAATGTCAGAATTACCATCTTCACTATTGTTTACCTGACATAATCAATAAGTTGCCAAGTCTTGTTAAATTCTATATCCACAACATTTTTCACATCCTTCCCCTTCTTTTTACTCACAGAGTCATTATCTTAGTTTAAACCATTATCATGTCATCTGAAATACTGGAATAGCCTATTAATTGGTCTCCTTGTTTCCAGGCTATTGAATCTATTTTCTATTTCTATTAATCTATTTTTCTATTGAGTCTATCTTCCATCAGTGCCAAATTTATATTTCTGAAACTTGTGCCTAATGGCATTCTTCTGTTCCAGAAATTTCCATCACACTCTCTTCTGTCTAAGATATATCTATAGCTATAAAAACTTTATTTGGCTTTTAAAACTTCTCAAAGTCTGGCTCTATTCTAGTTTTCTAGATTGATTTCACATTACTTTCCTCCCTCCCTAACATTTGTCTTTATTCCAGACAAATTGGCCTACTTGCCATTCCCTATACTACCTGTCTTGCCTCAATATCTTTGAACGAGTTATATCTCATGCCTAGAATGCTTTCTCTCACTTCCCTAAGATATGGTCATAGATGCCATAGTCATTCAGTCAACAAGCATGTCTTAAGGACCTACAATGTTCCAAATATTGTGCTAATCACTGGGGATACAAAAAAAAAAAAAGAGCCAAAAAAGTCCCTCTTCTCAAGGAATTTATAGTTTAATGTGGATACAGATAATGTAGATATAATGTAGATGATGAAGGTGTGGGTGTGTAGATGATTTAGGTATAGGTGTAGATGTAGATGCAGGTATAGATATAGATACAGATGTAGAGTAAACATAGAAAAGGATGACATAAGAGCCTGGTAGATGTTACCTGAGGGAGTAGAGTCCAAGGGTGGTTGACCTCCATCATACACCTGGGTCTTATTGACCGCAGAGGACCAGGAAGCTAGTTGTATACTCCCACAGTGCCACCTACTGGTTACATTTGTCCAACAACTGGATACCTCATATGTGATAACCTTCATATTTAATTGCTTATTCTCCTTTTGTGACTAGTAGGTTTTTTCAAGATTTGAAAACATTGGAATCACCAATATCACCATTGTAAAGGACCTGAGAGGACATTTAATCTAACCTATAACTGAATAGCAATTCCCTCTGAAACATGTTAGACAACTGATCATCCAGACTCCAATGGAGAGTGACAAGACTCATTACCTATTGAGACTACTCATCCCACTTGGGAACATCTGTAATTGTTAGGAATATTTCCTCCCATTTAGCTGAAATATGGGTCTTTCTAACTTCTAGTTCTGTCCTTCGGAGCCAAGCAGAAAATGTTTATAAAGGGACTTCCATGCAAGTCAGTTGTGTTTTGTGTGCCCCTGTTATGTGGAAAGAAATGTGATTTCAGATAGGCAGAAAAAGAAAGTGATCATAATACTGTCTGTATGTCTAAGTAAGGGATTTACTGGGTTGGAGCAGGACGTCTTCAGGGAGAGATAAGTGAGCAGAGGGCACTCCAGGGAGGATGCAGACAACTTTGGAAGTGCAGACATAGAGAAAAAGCTACATCTTCATCATATCCTCAGTTTCCAGCTTGCCTCTCTAGAGATTTTGGAGAGACAATTTCCCCTTGGATGAGAATGATGTTTTTTTCTTTGAGTTCTCAAAAGAAGAACTAAAATGCAAAATCACTTTTTGGGGAGATACTGGGATATGCCCAAGCATACCTGCCACAGCCTATATGCACTACCATGGGCCCTTTCAATATTTATTGTTTGTTTGTTTTTGTTTTTTTGTTTTTTTGTTTTTTGGGGCAATGGGGGTTCAGTGACTTGCCCAGAGTCACACAACTAGTAAGTGTCAAGTGTCTGAGGCCGGATTTGAACTCAGGTACTCCTGAATCCAGGGCCCGTGCTTTATCCACTGCGCCACCTAGCTGCCCCCCCCGCCTTTCAATATTTATTAAAGTTCTGCTGCAGGAGGGTGTGCTGGAGCCAGCTAGTACCAACTCAAGAGTGAGGGCCAATTGATAGTGTGAGCATTTACTTCTCAGAAATTGGCAAAGGCTAAAATCAGGGTTTGATTTATTTATTATTTTGTTAATCATCTAGACTTAAGAAAGTAATAAAGAAAATGTTCATAAAAGCAGATTAAACTGAGAGGAGCATTGTGCATACATTCCTTGCAACCCCCCAACTCCAGATCAAGTTGTTTTTTGGGGGTGGGAGGTAATGAGAGTTAAAGGACTTGCCCAGGGTCACACAGCTAGTAAGTATCTGAGGTCAGATTTGAACTCAGATCCTCCTGACTCAAAGGCCAATGCTCTATCTATGCCACCTAGCTACTCCTCAGAGCCCATTGTTAAATATTTCCCTTCACAACATTGGAAATACCTTAGTAAGTGATATCAAACTCAAAAAAGAAAGAGAGGCCACTAAACCATACATAAAGCTCAATGTGGGTCACATATTGACTTAGAAAATCATACTTTTATAGCTTTCTTTTTCCTTTTTTTTCCAATAATAAACTCACTAAAATAAAATAGGAAGTACCTTTAATCTGCTTCAGGGCACGAGTTTCATGTTTGACACCTCTGCCTTACTATATCACTTCCCAGTAGCCAAGTCTTCATTCTTCTCATGAACAAAATACACCTGAATTACAAGGCCTCCAGGGAATGCAAATGTCCAGATCAGTTACTTCAGTGAATGGGACTGCTGAATGTTGGACTAGTGTGTGCAGAGCTCCTCCCATATGAGGAGTAAGCACAGTGACTCAGGACAAGATGTCAGGACTGGCTCCTTTGGGAATCGCACCAGAACCATGCAGTTAAAAGAACAGATAGTCTTTTGCTGTAGCTGCAGATGAAATATGTCTGTGTGTGTCGGGTATGTGTGTGTGGGGGGGGGAGTGGTGGGAGAGCAGGAGGTAGGGTGTGAGGCTGTGTTGAATGTATGGGAGTACAAGATATGGAGTTGGTTTTCCAGAAAATGAAGACATCTTGGAGTGTCATTGGGAAACTGACACAGTGCAAAAAGGGGCCACAGTAGGCCCCACCAACTCAACCTCTACCCCACTAACTTCTCCTGAATTTATTCTATTTTGTGGGGTGAGACATGGCCCACTACAAAGTTTTGTTTTGTTTTTTAATCTAATCACTGATGCTTAGAAATTCTTTTGCTCTATGATTATTGAATACCTATCATAAATACTTTTTTAAATGGCCAAAAATAGTGGAGCACCCTACTAGGGATAATGAGACAAACAGATTTCTTGAGTTTAGGAGTTCCAAGCTGCAGTGGATTTAGCCAATCCGGAGGAAAAGAGGAAGATCTAGCAAGCCAGCCTCACCTTCCTACTTCTTGTCTCCCTCCCCAAAAGGGGAGTTCCTTCAAACTGATTGTTTGAGAGTGGTCTCTTGCTGATGTCAGTAGTACACCACTTCTGAGAACAACACCCCACTCAGGGCCAGCCAGGTGTGGTCTCGATTTTGATGGTCTTCAGGTGGGGCCCCTGGGCACCTGCCAAATCCCATTATTTTATCACATCTGTTAGTAATTCTGGCATCAATTTGGTGAGCCCCAGAGAGGTAAGGAAGAGGGAAAGGGCACCAGGTTGTCTGTCTTAGGAGGGTTAAAGCTCTGAGTCAAAGGATTGGGTCTGTGAGTAGCTACTGTACTTCCAGCATGAGTGAGATTGAGAGATCTAGACTTTTTTTTTTTAACACATTATCAATACTCTTTTAAAAATACAGTCTTGGGGGGCAGCTAGGTGGCGCAGTGGATAGAGCACCAGCCCTGGAGTCAGGAGTACCTGAGTTCAAATCTGGCCTCAGACACTTAACACTTACTAGCTGTGTGTCCCTGGGCAAGTCACTTAACCCCAATTGCCCCGCAAAAAACAAAAAACAACACAAAAAACCAAAAACCCAACATATTTATAGTGTCACTTTCCAATGTCTCTTATTCCTACCCTCACCACTAGAACTCTCTCTCTCTCTCTCTCTCTCTCTCATACACACACACACACACACACACACACACACACACACATACACACACACAAATGAGGACAGTCAAGCAAAGCAAATAAAAACATTGGTCATGATGGACCATATATTCCTTATTTCAAATCTATAATCCACCACTTTTTAACTGAAAGGCAGGCAGGTGGCATGCTTCACAGTCAGTCTCCTGGAGTCAAAATTGGCATTAGAGTACTAAAATTTCTCAGTGTTGTTTTCCTTTACATTATTGTGGTCTTTATATAAATGGTTCTTGATTCTGTATAAGTTCATGTAAACCTTCCCAGGTTTCTCTAAAGAGCTTTTAAATTTTATTTAAAGAATTAACAATCATTTATTTTCTTGCTCTCTCACCTTCCTCCCCCACTGGAAATAAGAAAAACAAAACCATTGTAACAAATATTTGTAGTCAAGGAAAACATATTCCCCATTGGCCATGTCCAAAAATGTGCCTCATTCTGCATTATTGAATCTACTACCCCTCTGCCAGGAGGTACAAATGCTTCATCACTGGTCTTCTGGAATTGTAGTTGATCATTTCATTTATCAGAGTACTTAAGGTTGTTGTTTTTGTTTTTGTTTTTTTGTAATTTCTTTGTCTCATCAATCCAACAATACAAGAAATTTCCAAAGGACTCATGATGGAAAAGGCTCTCCAAATCCAGGAGAAAAAAAAAAAAGGAACTGTGGAATATGGCCGCTGATTGGACCATACTATTTCTTTTGGTTTTGGTGCTGTTGTTTTTCTTTTTTGAGGTTTTTTCTTTTTGCTCTGATTCTTCTCGTATAACATGACTAATGCAGAAATATGTTTAATATTATATATATATATACATATATAAATAAACCTACATCATATTACCTGCTGTCTAGGGGAGGGGGAAGGGAGGGGAGGGAGGGAGAAAAATTTGAAATTGGAAATCTTATCTAAACAAATGTTGAAAACTAAAATTAAAAATAAATAAATAATTTTTTTAAAAAAAGAACACTGGTTTGGAGTCATGAGTATAGAATGAGAAGGGAACTGAGATGGAATCTAGTTCAACGTCTCATTTTATAGGGCATGAAACTGAGGGCCAAGGGAGCTTCCAGCAGGATTTGAACTCACCAGTCTCTACTCGAGGAACCAGGATTTTTTTTTCTATTCTACCACTCTGCCTCAAGTCAGAGCACCTGCAATTTGACTTTCTGAAACTTGTATTTAAATTGACTCTACTACTTTTTATCTCTGTGTTTTCTGGGTCTCAGTTTCCTCATGTGTAATGTGGAGGGGGTTGGACTAGAGGATCTCTAAGGTCCCTTCCTGCTCTAAATCTTACAATTCATTAATAGAAGAAGAGTAGCCATAGTCAATAAGGCTGAAAAGATACAATTTTAGGTGACAGTTAGGTGGTACAGTGTATGAAGCACCGACCTTGGATTCAGAAGGACCTGAGTTCAAATCTGACCTCAGACACTTAATACTTACTAGCTGTGTGACCTTGGGCAAGTCACATAAGCCTCATTGCCCAACCAAAAAAGAAATTAAAAAAAGAAAAGTACAGTGTAGAGACAAAAAAATTACAGTGAAAAGATACAAATTTATAATGCAGAACTTGATATACAGTCGAGGACTAATAGAACTCAAACACACAAGTCAAGTTTCCTCTTTTGTAATTTGAGTATTCATTCTTAGGGCCAAGACCATGTCATTATATTCTTTCCCCATCAACCACCAAAAAAAGGACTAACCAAAAACTACAGCCTGTAGCCCAGCCTTAGAATGTCCTCAAATAATGCAGTTAGCAACCTGGCCACTGGATGTTACTGTTGTTCAAGCATACCACTTATCTGTGAATGATATCTTGAATTTTAAAGGCAGTACTTTATCGGTCTGTGAGGAGATCACTTTATCCAGAACTTAATCACTTAATTCTCTAATTACTTTGGTAATTAGAGAAAACCGTGGTCTAGTGTTTCCAGGACAAGTCTGGATCCAACAACAGGAAACCAGCTCAGGAAGAAATCAGCTACATAGTATCAGCTCTGATTAATGAATACTTAGCCAAGATCATTTTCCTTTTAAGGACACAAAAGTGAAGTATTAATTAGCAGAGAGCTAGATAAAAGAGAATGTGTGTTACTATAGCAAAGACATCATTTAAACCAGCATGTTTATGTAAATAGTCATATGAATTTGAAATCATTTCTTCTCTGTAAAAGAGTGAAGGGTCCCCGGAGTGCCACTAGGGAAATCGAGTCAGTAGGACACCGAAAGTGAGAATTAATGGAGAAGTCTTGGTCTGCATACAGATCTGCAGTTTAGCCCTGCTCCCTTTCTGGTCTTTTGTAGATTTCACTTTGGAAAGAGATTTGCAGATTTTATATTCAATTCAAATCTTTCTGTGAAGCCATTCCAACATTTTGTCCCATTTGGGTACTAGTTCTGGGGTTGGAGCAATGAGAGATAGGGATAGATAGATAAAGCATTTATAAAGTACTTATTATGTATCCTAAGAAACCAACACAGCCCCTATTTTTTTTTTTAGGCAATTGGGGTTAAGTGACTTGCCCAGGGTCACACAGCTCTATCCACTGCGCCACCTAGCTGCCCCACAGCCACTATTTTCAAGGAGCTTACCTTCTTTCTTTCTTTTTTTGGTGGGGCAATGAGGGCTAAGTGACTTGCCCAAGGTCACACAGCTAGTGTCACATGCGTGCCGTTAGATTTGAACTCAGGTCCTCCTGAATCCAGGGCTGGTGCTTTACCCACTGTGCTACATAGCTGCCCCCAGGAGCTTACCTTCTAATAGGGAAAGACAAAAAAAAAAAATTTAAAAAGGGAACTGGAAAGTAGAGGGGAGAGAGAATATTAGTAGGGGCAAGACAGGTGGTCGATAAGGAACATAGGAAAAGAACATTGAGCTAAAAATCAGTCATAACCTCTGATTCTCAGTTTCTTCATCTGTAAAATGAATGAGTTGAACTAAGTTCAGACTACATCCTAAAAGATTTTCCACTGGAATCCATTCCCACTTATGGATTATTTGAGCTTCCATAATCTCTTTCTTCTGTAATACATCCAAAATCCATGGGAAAAGAATGTTGGAACTCTATTCCAGATTCATAATTTCCTTAGAAATAATAACTAATATTCTAAATAGTAACTTACATTGTTCTGGATCTTTAAGGTTTACACTGTGCTTTCTGTATTATAATCCTGTAAGGTGGGTATTATAAGAATTATTATCCCCATTTTACAAATTAGGAAAGTGAGGCTAAAATGTTAGGTACATTATGGTCACATAGATACTAAGGATCAAATCCACAGGTATCAACTTGAATTTCATGATTTTAAGTCCAGTGCTGTATTTTTTTTAAGCGGGATAATGGGGGTTAAGTGACTTGCCCAGGGTCACACAGCTAATAAGTGTCAAGTGTCTGAGGCCGCATTTGAACTCAGGTACTCCTGGTGTTTTATCCACTGTGCCACCTAGCCTCCCCCTCAGTGCTGTATTTTTTAAATAAATTTTTATTAATATTTCATTATGTTACCTTTACTTCCCAATATATCCCTAATCCTTTCTCCACTGAACTAGCCATCCCTTGATTCAAAGAATAACAAGGAAAGAAGAAAACTATGCACATTGTATATGCAAACAATACATCAAGCAAATCTAACAATACAGGCATATTCCTTTACCTCTGAAAAGAAGGGAGAAAGATTCATATTCTTATTGCTTCTTCAGGGCTTAGCTTAGTCATTATAATTATAGAGTTCAGACTTTTTCCCTTTTCCATTTGCATTGTTACCATAATCATGTATATTGTTTTCTTTGGTTCTGATATTTCACTCAGCATCATTTTATATCAATCTTCCCATTCTTCTTTGAATTTTTCACATTCATCATTTCTTATAGTGCAGTAATATTCCATTATGTTCATGTAACCCAACTTGTTTAGCGATTTCCCCATCAATGAAAGTTTACTTTGTTTCTAGTTCTTTACTGCCACAAAAGGTGCTCCTCTTAATATTGGATGAATTTTGGGAGAGTCTAATATCTTGGATTTCAAGTTCAGTGCTCTTTTAAAAAATAGTAAATTGTGATTTTACATAGCAAACAAACACAAAAAGTATATTCCTTGACAACAGTCAAGCAAAACAGCTTTAAAGAGTGACAGGGACAGATAGTTCTCACAGCTATTTTGTTCATAGAAAGGAAAGGTCTGTTCTTTAACAAGGTTGCATCAAAACTTTCCCATTGTATTTAGGTGTAGGTTTGTTGCTGGCTAAGGCTCTCTTTATGTAGTTTCAGTTAGCATATACTATTCATTTACAAATGCTTTCTTTACTCTCTAGTCCTTTCCACTGAACCATGCTGACTGTTCTATAGTTTACAAAGTGCTTTTCTCATAACAAACATTTTACTTTGTACCCCTCTTTGGTTCTGCCCAGTAAATGATAACTGCTGCAGAATTCTCTTTAGAATCCTTCTCCCAACTTCCACTGGACTAGGTTATCTTCTCCAGAGAGCAGTGATTACTGCTTCCCTCACCGTTGTAGGAGCCTGGAATTTCTATTACTTTTGCTTATAAGTCCCCGTTGAGTGTTGTTAAGGGCTAAAATTCTAGCTAGTCTGTCTAAAATATCTAATGAGTGGTCGCCAATAAATTATAAGCTTTAGCAAGAGTTAGACTTTTAAGCGTTTATTAAGGAGAATAAGAATTTGGTAAAGAGAGAAAGGCCTAGATTCCTATCTATTAAAGGGAGAGCGCATTTCTAGCTCCCCTCTCCACCAGCGTCCTAAGGAAAAAGAGCGCCAGTCTCTTCCTTCCTCCTCCCACTAGCCCGCGTTACTTCCTGACGCCAAAGAAAAGACTCCTGGTCTTGCCCTCAAAGACCTTCGCTTCATGGGCAGGAACTCTTCTACAGTAAGTCTCCAGCAGGTGGCGTCATTCCAATTGTTACAGTGTGTTCCAATTTATCAATCAACTTATTGGCATCAATCATCTTTCATAAAAGGGTATTTATGGAGGCAGCTAGGTGGCGCAGTGGATAAAGCACCAGCCCTGGATTCAGGAGTACCTGAGTTCAAATCTGGCCTCAGACACTTGACACTTACTAGATGTATGACCCTGGGCAAGTCACTTAACCCCCATTGCCCTGCAAAAAAAGAAAAGAAAAGAAAGGGTATTTTTGGAAAAAGTACAACAAGAAAAGTAGTTTTTAAATTCTGCTGCTTCCCTGCCCCCCATAACACCCCCCCCCAGTCCCCCTAACTAGGGGCCATACCTATAGAGCATAGGGTCAGACTTAAAGTACAAAGGTAAGGTAAGCACACATGTAAGGAAGAACAAGGGGTACCTTGGAACTCTTAGACCTGGGAATCTTTTTCTCCTTTTAAGAAATCCCCACTAAGCTCACTTCTGAGCAAGATGTTGTAAATACATGATCCACTCTCCTCAACCAGCTGTGCTGATCATTGCAGAGTAGGGTGTTTTAGATCACAAGTCAATCATTGCTAGGCTAGGTCAAGCAGATAGCACAATTGCTATACTGGCTTCTCAATAGAGTAGACTATGTCTGCTTCTAGTTCTAGTTGACAATTGGAACTTTCTAAAGGCTTTGATGGGTCTCCTGATCTCACAGGTCACCTGGACACTCCTGGGAGCACACCCCTCTCAGAATGGTACTCCTCTTGCCTAAATTAAGGAAAAAATAAACACAAAAGCAGGAGTATGGGGGAAACTGTATACACTTTTAAGTTAATCTGCATTTTAAACATTTTTTCCAGCACTTTCTTTAGTCTAGACAATCAACAGAATGATGACCCAAGCCCTGATTGTTTGCTCTTTGATTTGATTTCCTTTCTAGACCTGATTTGAACAGGATCCAGGATACCCCTACAAGGTGGTCATGTAGGAGATAGGGCAACTGCCCCTCCTTTCCCTAGTGGACAGTCTACAGAATTTATGCCTGACGTCTCAGGGAAAAAAGCACAAAAAGGCAAGGGAGAGGCATAGCAATCCTTTTGTATTCACATTGAATTCTGGTACTTTCCTCCTGAGTCAGCCTCTCTGAAGATTGATGAAACCAGTTTGAAGGCTTTTTGTCACCAAATAATACATACCCCTGAGTCATCATAGTTGAAAACAGCTTCCAAAATTCCTCATATTAGATTAGCAGTACTGGGAGAATGTCTGTACATGCCACAAAGATTGGGCCTTCATTGGCTAGTACCCACATTGCACTAATGACAAATTCAATTTTAAAAAATTAATGAAAAAAAAAATTAATGCCTAATCCCTACCCTTACATCTTTGCAGAGTTGGGGTATTATGGGCATGTAATATTATATATATATTGTAATTTTTTCCCAATATGTGGGTTATTTTGCTGAACTGGTTTTCCCTCAATATTTTTTAATTCTTTGTTACTGGGGACTAGTCTCTAGGAAGGGGTAGGAGTAGGGTGCAGAAGGAGACATTGAGAAATGTAGATGATATAAAAACAAAAGGTATCAATAATAATTTTTAAAGTGAATACTCCAGGGGCAGCTTGGTGGCACAGTGGATAAAGCAGCAGCCCTGGATTCAGAAGGACCTGAGCTCAAATCCAGCTTCAGACACTTGACACTTATTGGCTGTGTGACCTTGGGCAAGTCACTTAACCCTCATTGCCCTGCAAAAAAAGAAATAACAACAAAAACAAAAACAAAAACAAAGTGAATACTCCAAAGAAGGCAGCCTGGGGGATTAGAAAGAACACTGGAGGGTGTGATGTTTAAAATCTATATTGTGTGATCGCCTTAAATTAAAAAGCTTCAGTACCACCAGTCTTTGGGCATTAAACATTTATTAAAGCATACAGATATTTACAAGGAGTTCAGAAAGTTAAGAAAAAGAAGTCCTACCTAGCCTAGAGTTCCAGCCTGGTCTGGTTCTTCCTCAAGTCCTCCTCCATGAGCCTGCTTTAATCAGGAATTCCTCAGCAAGCTGATTATGGAAGCTTTTTATAGGTCTGGAACAGAGGTGGTCCTTACACACTGCTTCAAGGTGATTGGTTGCTGTCCTCCAAATCCATTGGCTTTGAAGGTGTTCTCAAGTTGAGTTCACAGTCTAGTTTCTGAGAACAATACCTTCTTAAGGGCTAGCCAGGTGTGATTACAATCCAGTTAATTTGAAGTAGGCTTAATCAGCAGTCAATCACTCTCACTTGATTCAATCAGTATAGATTAATCTCCAGGCAAGTCTTTGAGTATCTGCGACATCCCATTATTTCATCACAAGGGGCAGCTAGAAAGTGCAATGGATAGAACACCAGTCTGGAAGTCAGAAGGGCCTGAGTTCAAATCTAGCCTCAAATGCTAACCAGCTGTGTGACCCTGGGAAAGTTACTTAACCCCGCTTGCCTCAAAAGAAGAAGAAGAACATGGACAGGAGGGGAAAATGGCATTCAAGGCCTGGCTCTGCCACTTTATGTGGCCTTGGACTAATCACTTCACCCACCCTGGCCTCAGTTTCTTCATTTTTTTTTTTAGTGAGGCAATTGGGGTTAAGTGACTTGACCAGGGTCACACAGCTAGCAAGTGTCAAATGTCTAAGGCCAGATTTGAACTCAGGTACTCCTGACTCCAGGGCCGGTGCTCTATCCACTATGCCACCTAGCTGCCCCCAGTTTCTTCATTTTTAAAACAAGGATGGTAGGTTGAACTAATTGATCTCTAAGGTCAGTTCTTCCACATGTTTACATAAGGGGAAGAGAAAAATGTAAGGGACAGAAGAGCAAAAAAACAACCCTTCTTTCCTGCCAGAGCAGCCAATCTGAGGTCTAGAGAAAAGAAAGCTGGGGAGGTCATAGAGAAGGTATTCTGGGTCTCCCTGGAGTCACTTGTCTCAAATTATTTCTAGGTTTTGTTGTTGTTGTTGTTTAGCAACAAACATTTATTTTATTTTCTCAGTAAGGGTAGTTTTCAATATTAATTTTCATAAGATTTAGAGTTCCAAATTTTTCTCCCTCCCTCCCGCCCTTTCCTCCCCCCTCTACAAGATTGCAACCAGGTTATATATGTACAATCCACAAGTGTTCTTTTTATCAGTTCTTTCTATGGGGGTGGATAGTAAACATTGTCATTAGTCCCTTGGGGTTGTCATGGATCATTGCATTGCTGAGAGTAGTTAAGTTATTCACAATTGCCCATCAAACAATACCACTGTCACTATGCACGATGTCCTCCCAGCTCTGCTCACTTCACTATACATCAATGTTCATTAGTCTTTCCAGGTTTTTCTGGGATCATCCTGTTTGTCATTTCCTATAGCACATGACCATTTCACCACAATCATATAGCACAGCTTTTTCCATCATTCCTCAATTGATGGACATTCCCTTGATTCTCAATTCTTAGCCCCCACCAAGAGTTGCTATAAATAATTTTTGTACAATTTTTCCCCCTTTTCTCTTTTTCATGATTACTATTGTTAACTGTTTCCCTTCCATCCTATTCCCTTCCCCATGATATTTATTCTATTATCCATTTTCTTTCATTCTATCACTCTTCAAAAGGATTTGCTTCTGTCCCCTCCCCCACTCTTCCCTTCCTTCTTTCGTGTGTGTGTGTGTGTGTGTGTGTGTGTGTGTGTGTGTGTGTGTGTCTCTCTCTCTCTCTCTCTCTCTCTCTCTCTCTCTCTCTCTCTCTCTCTATCCCCTTCCCCTCCTATTTTCCTGCAGGGTTAGAGAGATTACTCCACCCAATTGAGTGTGTGAATTATTCCCTCCTTGAGCCAATTCTAATGAGATTGAGGTCTTTGAACCAATTCTGATGAGTGTTAGGCTCATTTACTGCCCAGATTAAATAGATTACTCCACCCAGTTGGGTGTGTCTGTTAGTCCCTCCTTGAGGCAGCTCTGGTGAGTTTAAGGTCTTTGAGCCTTTTCTGATGAGTGTAAAATTCATTTACTGCCCTGCTCCTCTCCCATGTCTTCCCCCACTCCATAAGCCTTTTCCTGTTTCTTTCATGTAGGATTTCACCTCTGCCCTTCCCCCTCCCCCAGTGCATTCCCCTCACCCCTCAATTTAACCCTAAGGATGTCATCATGGGGCAGTTAGGTGACACAGTGGACAAAGCACCACCCCTGGACTCAGGGGAATCCCAGCCAAAACCCGGCCTCAGACACAAGACAGTCACCCACTATATGACCCCAGATATGTCCCCCAACTCCAATTTTTTATAGTTCTCTAGGGTCTTGTATTTGAAAGTCAAATTTGCCATTCAGTTCAGGTCTTTTCAACACAAATATCTGAAAGTCTTCTTTTTCATTGAAGTCCCATTTTTTCCCACTAAAAGATTATGCTGAGTTTTGCTGGGTAGATGATTCTTGGTTGTAATCCCATTTCCTTTGCCCTCTGGAATATCATATTCCATGCCTTCCAGTCCTTTAATATAGAAGCTGCTAGATCCTGTGATATCCTGACTGAGGCTCCACAGTACTTGAATTCTTTCTTTTTGGCAGCTTGCAATATTTTCTCCTTGACCTGAGAGCTCTGGAATTTGGCTATAATATTCTTAGGAGTTTTCCTTTTGGGATCTCTTTCTGGAGGTGATAAGTGGATTCTTTCAATTTCTATTTTAGCTTCTGCTTCTAGAATTTCAGGACAATGTTCCCTGAGAATATCTTGGAAGATGGTGTCTAAGCTCTTTCCTTGATCATGGTTTTCAAGTAGACCAATAATTTTCAAATTATCTCTCCTGGACTTATTTTCCAGGTCAGCAGTTTTTCCCAGAAGATATTTCACATTGCCCTCTATTTTTTTTATTCATTTGGATTTGCTTTATTGTGTCTTGGTTTCTCATAAAGTCACTGGCTTCTATTTGTTCAATCCTAATTCTTAGGCAATTATTTTCATCAGAGAGCTTTTCCATTTGGCTTTTCAAGCTGTTGACTTTTTTTCTCATGTCTTTCCTGCATCACCCTCATTTCTCTTTCCATTTTTTCCTCTACCTCTCTAACTTTATCTTCAAAGTCCTTTTTGAGTACCTCTATGGCCTGAGACCAATTCATATTTTTCTTGGAAGCTTTAGATATAGGGGCCCTGATGTTGACATCTTCCTCTGAGGGTGCATCTTGGTCTTCCTTGTTACTGAAGAAACTTTCTATGGTCCTCACCTTTCTCTGTCTGCTCATCTTGCCTTTCTTTTACCTGACTTTTAGCTCCTTAAAGTGGGGCACTGTTTCTAGGCTGCAGTATCCCAAGCTTAAGAAGTCCCAGGTGGTATGAATTAAGGAGGATCAGGTTCTTCACTCACCTGGTCTGTTCCATGGTCCTGGATGACCCCAGACCAACTTGCTAATCAACCAGCTTTGTGTGTTGTGCTTGTTAGCTCTGACAAGCCTGTGCCCCTCCCCAACCTGGGCCACTGCTACTCAAGCCTACCTCCTGGTTTCCAGCAGGGGTGAAAAACCCAAGTTCTGCCTCAGCACCAGCATAGACCCCTGTAGTCTCCCCCCTGCCCAGGGCTCAGCCCTCTCACCAGACTGTGAGCTTAGTTCTAGACGACACTGGTGCTACAGCTGATTCAGAGGCTCTGGGGGTCTCCTTCTCTGGTGAGGCCTTCCTGAGACTGGATCTATGTCAGGGTGACTGTGGGGTTGGACTGGACTCCTGTATCAGCACAGCAGCTCCCTCCTTCTCTAAGTTTTTTGTTTGTTTGTTTTGTTGGGTTTTTTGCGGGGCAATGGGGGTTAAGTGACTTGCCCAGGGTCACACAGCTAGTAAGTATCAAGTGTCTGAGGCCAGGTTTGAACTAAGGTCCTCCTGACTCCAGGGCCTGTGCTCTATCCACTGTGCCACCTAGCTGCCCCATACCTATTAGTCTTTACCAGCCACAAGAGCAACATTAATTTATCCAGATATTTATTAAATGTCTACTGTGTGAGATCATTGTGCTAAGATCTGGGGGAGATAGAAAGCTTGGACAAGCAGCAATTCCTGACCTCATGGAGCTTACAGTCCAGTAAAAGAGTAGAATGCATATACACACAATTGCAACACATAACACTATGTGATAATCAGCAAGCATTTGTCTCTACTATGTGCTAGGTACTGTAATAGGAACTGTTAATAGACATAAAAGTGCTCTCAAAAACTGATATTCATATAATTTTTTTTAATTTACAAAGTATTTTGCATACATTATCTAATTTGGCCCTCAGCACAATCCTGTGATGTAGGTGTTACAGATATTGTTATCTCCATTTTATAGTTGAGATAATTGAAGTTCAGAGAAGTGATTTGTCTATGGGGGGTTCCAGCCCTGGTCTCTCTTAACTCAGAGTAACCACAATCTGTCACTGATAAATGTTGTAATAATAATAACAACAGTTCACATTTACATAGTGCCCAAGGTTTACAAAATACTTCCCCAATAATAACCTCGTGAGATAAATTGTGCTTGGAATATTGTCCTTATTTTCACGTAAGGAAACTGAGGCTCAGAAACTTGCTTAAGGTCATACAGCTCTAAATTTTAGAGCTAAAATTTGAGTTCAGATCCCCAAGTCCACCCCCTCTTATGTTCAGAAGAATAAGACACAAGCAGAGATAATAATAGAGCACAACACTGCATAGATGGGACTCTAGGGAGTTGTGAAACAAAGAGCTATATATGAAGACTAAAAGGCAATAGGATGAAGTCATCCATGATAAGATGTCAGAGACTTATTGTGTTGCCTCTCACAGCAGTATTTGCATTTTTAAAACCTGTCCTAAAAGGAGCAAAAATATTTATGCATAATGGGTGCTTGATAAACATTTACCAACATTAATAAATATTTGTTTAATAAACATCTTTGCTTAATAAGCATGAAAAAAGAGGGAAGAGTATGGTTTTCTTGTTCTGTGTATATTTAAAGGTTGGTATTTGTTAATGATTATTAAATTCATAATGAAATATTTAATTAGAAAACAAAAAAAAAGAGAAAATCAATGCTATAAAAATAAATCCCTAGTGGTGGAATTTCAGACATAGAGATGTTGGGGGGATGCATATTTGGGGGCAGAAGAGCCTTCACAGCACCACTCAGGTCCCACCCAACCATAGGACACCACTCATTTCACTAAGGAATTATTGACCTTGTCTGAACAAGTAATCAGAGGGGAGCAGAATGTCTTGCCAATTTTGCTGCTGTCCTCCCTCTCCTAGAACTGTAAGTAATTAGGCTTACAGCAGCTGGTGGAGGGCATTGGGCCAGGGAATTAGCTTTAAATTCTATGGGTAGCAGGTGCAGGGACAGTGCTGAGAGCAGGGGATCCATTGTGCAATAATAGCCTGGAGTACTTAAGCTTCCTCCTCATCCTCATGCTGATATTTATCACGTACCTTTCAGTAGGATTGAACTCCCTCCCCAGAGCACGCACGCAGGGAAAAATGCTCAGGATTCCAGACCACTACACCATTTCCAATTTCCTTCTGCTTCTTCTCTCCTAGAAAAATGCAAAAAAAAGAAAAAGAAGAAAAGAAAAGAAAAGAAAGAAAGAAAGATGCAAAATGTAGATTATTCACAGGCCAGGCTCACAGGGATATGTGTGGGGGAGTCCCACTCTGCCCTTCTCTGCTGAACAAGACTTTGGCAGTGAGGAGGAGGGAAGGGTCTATGGTAGTACCAAATGGCCTTAGAGAATAGTGTATTTTCTCCAGTGGAGGCTCTTGGGTTATTAAGGAGCTCAGATCTTTAGAATTAAAGGATGGGGGAAACAAGAGAAAGCTTCTTGAACTCCAAACATTTGTAATGACAACTTTTTCCAGAGAGGAAAAACAAGGACCATTCTGTTCCAAGAGTCCTTACCTAAGCCCCATTTTTGTTTTTATCTCTCTTTGGGAGCTTAGTCATATGTGTTCATGTCTAACAGGTTATACCCAAATTTGGTTTTCTGAGACTTGACTTGGGCACTCTCTCTTTTTGGCAAGGAACAAGCAGAAATGTCAGCCTTGACTATTACTTCCTAATTACCAGATGAAAACCAGGGATGACTGGTTGTAACCTCTTCAAATAATTATAATTTAAGTATATCTGAGATTGAATGTTTTTATTGATCCTGTCTTAGATGCTGTAGACAACTCCCCAAGCCCCAAATATCTCTCTTCTGCCACTCTGACTAAAGTATATTGTAAAGCAAAACCACTGTGCAAAGTGATTATAATTATTAGTATTTCATTATATTCATATGTAGCCCTGGCTTGCCAGTTTAGTGAATGTTGTCCAGGACATTTAGGACATCGGAAGTATCTTTGGAAATAAGAAGACTTAAAAAAAATTTATTTAATAGTTAATTTTTCCTAATTCCATGTAAAAACAATTTTAACATTCTTTTCTTTCTTTCTTTTTTAGTGAAGCAATTGGGGTTAAGTGACTTGCCCAGGGTCTAGTAAGTGTCAAGTGTCTGAGGCCGGATTTGAACTCAGGTACTCCTGACTCCAGGGCCGGTGCTTATCCACTGTGCCACCTAGCTGCCCCAACATTCTTTTCTTAAATTTTGGGTTCCAAATTCTCTCTCATTGAGAAGGCAAGCAATTTGACAGAGGTTATACATGTATAGTCATGCAAAATATATTTCCATGTAAGTTATGCTGTGAAAGAAAACAGACAAAAAAAAAACACCCAAGAAAAATAAAGTTTAAAAAAAAAAGTATCTGGTCTGCATTCAGGCTCCACAAATTTTGGTTTTGGGTTTTTTGGGGTTTGTTGGGGTTTTTTTTGTGGGGCAATGAGGGTTAAGTGACTTGCCCAAGGTCACACAGTCAGAGTCACATGTCTGAGGGCAGATTTGAACTCAGGTCCTCCTGAATCCAAAGCCAGTGCTTTATCCACTGAGCCACCTAGCTGCCCCTTCACCAGTTCTTTCTCTGGAGATGGACAGCACCTTTCATCATAAGTCATTCAGAATTTTCATGGATCATTATATTGATGAGAATAGCTAAGTTATTCACAGTAGATCATCATACAGTATTGCTGTTGCTATGTACAATGTTCTGGTTCTACTCATTTTACTTTGCATCAATTCAGGTAAGTGAGAAACAAGCAGACTTTTATCCAAAATTCACAGGACCTATAACTGTTCATCTTAACATTGAGAACTCAATGGTGATCATTCTCTTCTATGAGATAAGCAAAGGTGTAAGGAAGCACCTTTCCAGGATCAAAGAATAGTAAAGATTGCTCAGGGGAGAGAAGAAGCATATATAATGGAAAATATATTGGATTTGGAGTCAGCAGGGAAGGGAATAAGTATTTATATAGTGTCTACTATATGCCAGACATTGTGCTAAGTGCTATTTACAAATACTATCTTGCCCAGGGTCACATTGCTAGTAAGTGTTTATGGTCAGGCCTTCCTGACTCCAGTCTTGGGGCTCTAACCATTGTGCCGCCAGATGCCCCTGACCCAGCAGGTCCGGATTTGAAAGCAGGAGTTAACTCTATCACCTTGGGCAAGCTGCTTGACCTCTCTAGGTTTCAAGCTCCCTACCTGTAAAAAGTCCAGTGGAGAGGAGCTGGGGAGGTAGTGCTGTCTCCTCAAGCTTTTAATCCCATGATTATAGAGAACACTAAGTCTCTGGTTTAATGAAATGCTTCCACTTTTCAATATTTTGTGCTCTTATCCCCTTGAATCATTACCAACATTTTAATATTTTGGCAAACAGTAACTTAATAAATCAAGTCAGGAAGCATTATAACGCAAAATCAACAAATGTCATAAGACAGAGAACAAGACGAAGAAGTATGAAAATTCTCACAAAACACTCCTGTACACTACTGCATCCCAGCTTGCCAGTATCTGAAGTCTAGGGCTACATACTCATTCTATTTGTGGCTCTATTGGGGTGGTAACCCATAGAGAGTGCCTACAAAGTTAACCTGTTCATAAAGCCCATGAATCTCATATTCTCTGCACCAATAGAAAACCTTCACAGCCATCCTGATTTGGGGGACAAAGTTCCTCTCCACCTTCTCTGAGTTTTTGATTTGGTAAGTATGTCCATCAACTAGGACCAATAATTCTTTATCTCCTTTTAACAAGGAAAATATTATCAAAGGGTGGAGAAAGAAGAGAGAGAATGATAAGTAAATATGATATTTGGAAGACAAGATAATGATGCTAGGGCCCTTCATGTCCAGAAAGGGTAGGGTGAGTACAAGTAGGCAGTTTTTCTTTGAAGCATCTGTTTAGGCTTTGTGGAAAAAGCAGAACACTACATATACCCCAAGGAGGTCAAAGACAGAGGAGAAAGATCCATATATCCAATATTTATGGTTGCCCTTTTTGTGGTAGCAAAGAACTGGAAGTAAATTTTTGACTGTTCACCAATCAGGAAATGATAGATGAATGTGAAGTACAGCATTGGAGATCATTGTCTGTGGGCGTATATAAAGTATATCTGTCTATATGAGCTCATGGGAGCTGTAGGACTGTGTCTAAATCTAAAATTGTGGACTCCCTCTTTTAATCCTAGAAGGAAGGGAAAGCGGAAATCTTGAAAGAGCAAAGAGAGACAACCAGGAGAAGAAAAAAAGGAGGGGCGGCTAGGTGGTGCAGTGGATAAAGCACTGGCTCTGGATTCAGGAGTACCTGAGTTCAAATCCGGCCTCAGACACTTACTAGCTGTGTGACCCTGGGCAAGTCACTTAACCCCCATTGCCCCGCAAAAAAAAAAATTTAAAAAAAAAAGAAAAAAAGGAGAGAAGGGAGTGGGGGGGCATAAAAACAGAGAAGAGAGAGGGAGAGAGGGGAGAGAAAGGTGGGGGAGAAAAAAGGGAGAAGAGAGAAGAAAGAGGAGACAGAGGGGGAGAGAGAGAGAGAGAGAGAGAGAGAGAGAGAGAGAGAGAGAGAGAGAGAGAGAGAGAGAGAGAGAGAAAGAGAAACTAACCTGCATTTCAGCTGAGTCAATTGTATACATAATATCTCACACCCAGAAGGGAGATACATTTTCTCATTTCTTCTTTGAACAAAATTTGGTCATTATAATTAATGTTTTCCTGTCCCCCCCCCCTTTTACATTGTTGTTGTTACTGTGTATGGACATTTCCTGGCTCTGTTTACTTTCCATCAATTCATGTAAATCTTCCTACGCACCTCGCTAGTCTTCATATTCAGCATTCCTTATAGCACAATAATATTCCACTTCATTCATGTACCAGAATCTATTTAGCCATTCCCTAGTTGATGGACATCTACTTTGTTTTCAGAGGTTTGCTACTATAAAAAGTGCTGCTACAAATATTTTACTGTTTATCCCTGAACGTTAACAATCCTACCTATCCTTTAGGTTTTAGTTCCAGGCACAGCATTTCTAGCAAGATTTTCCTAATCCCCTGGCTCTGGAAGTGTTCTTTCAGCCATCCCAATAAGATCAAGGATGAAGCAAGAATGTTTGTTATCACCATTATCATTCAATATTGTACTAGAAATGCTAGCTTAAGCAATTAGACAAGAGAAAGAAATTGAAGGAATAAGAACAAAGAGGGAAACAAAACTATAACTCTTCACAGATGACATGATAGTATACTTAGAGAATCTACTAAAAATTTGTTGAAACAACTTAGAAAAGTTTCAGGACATAAAATAAATCCACATAAGTCATCAGCATTTCTATATACTACCAATAAAGTATAGCAAAAAGAGATAGAGGGGCAGCTAGGTGGCGCAGTGGATAGAGCACTGGCCCTGGATTCAGGAGGATCTGGGTTCAAATCCAGTCTCAGACACTTGACACTTACTAGCTATGTGATCCTGGGCAAGTCACTTAACCTTCATTGCCCTGCAAAAAAAAAAAAAAAAAAAACCTAAAACAAATAAAATGACTGTAGACAATGTAAAATAACTGGGAGTCTACTTGCTAAAACAAACCCAGGAACTATGATAAATACAATTACAAAACACTTTTCACACAAAGACAGATCTAAACAACTGGAGAAATATTAATTGTTCAAGGGCAAGCTGATCCTGTATAATAAAATGACAATTCTACCTGAATTATTTAGTTCTATGCCAAACTACCAAAAATTATTTTATATCTTTATAAAAATAATAAAATTCATCATCAAGAGAATCAATAAAAATATGAAGGAAGGCAGCCTATATGTACCAGAATTCAAACCATATTACAAAGAGGTAATAATGAAAACAATCTGGTACTGGCTAAGAAATAGAGTGGTAGATCAGTAGAATAGATCAGGTACACAATCCGCAGTAATAAATGACTATAGCAATCTAGTGTTTGATAAACACAAAGACACAAGCTTTGGGGACAAGAACTCACTATTTGCAAAAATTTCTTGGAAAATCAGAAAGCAGTTTGGCAGAAACTAGGTAGAGACCAACATCTCACACTGTATACCAAGATATGGTCAAAATGAGTACATGATTTAAACATAAAGGTATTATCATAAGCAAATTAGGAGAGCATGAGAAAATGCACCTGTCAGATCTATAGATAAGGGGAGAGTTTATGACCAAATAAGAGATAGAAAGGATTACAGGAAGAATAATGTTGCCCATGCTCTTAGATTACCCCCTCCATCATATAAACTCTTTCTTGAGAGCCCCAATTATGTGAAATAATTTTTCCTATTCTTCCTTTCTTCTCTCTTCTTCTCCCTCCTAGTATATCCCTCTTCCCCAACCTTCCATTCTTCTTTTGAGATCATCTAAACATAACAGAATCACACCCAGTTCCTTTACCTAACCAGACTCCCTCTAACATCCCCAGCAATGATGAAATATGATGTCTTAGTGCTCTGTCTCTGTCTCTGTCTCTCTGTCTCTCTCTGTCTCTCTCTCTCTGTCTCTCTCAGTTCATGGTTTTCAGATAGTCCAATGATTCCAAAATTATTTTTCCTTGATCTATTTCCTAGATGATGTGTTTCCTATATTTCACATTTTCTTCTATTATTTTCCAGTCTTTTAATGTCTTAAATTTTTTTTCTTAATCTCTCATTGGAGTAATTAGTTTCTGTTTAGCCAATTCTAATTTTCAAGGAGTTATTTTCTTCAGTAAGGTTTTGTAGTTGTTTAAGCTGTTAATTCTCTTTTCATATATTTCTTCCATGGCTCTCATTTGGCTTTTAAAATAATTTTTTAGCTCCTCCTTTAACACTTTCTTTAACCCTTGTAAGAGTCTTGTTGGTCTTGTGTCTGATCTGCATTTTTCTTTGTGACTTTGATTATCTATGTTTTCATTGTCTCTTGAAGTCATTGACTTCATGTAGTCATTGTCTTCTTCTGTTTTTGAATCTTAAGCTTCCCTGTCATCATAGTAATTCTTTATGGATGGGTTTTTTCCTTTCTTTTCCTTTTCTTTTTCCCTCATTTTTCTAGTTTATGTCTTAATTTTGGGCTTTATGTTAGTGTTGGGCTGTGTTCACTTCTGGGGGACATGTCTGCCATAAGCTTCTATCTTTTTATGTCCTTTCACAGCTCAGTCTAGGGGCCTGCAAGTTTCCAGTGCTTCCAAGGTGGTATGATTCAGGGAGAAGTCTGTTCACTGACCTCCTGATATGAGCTGTGCAAATTGGGTCTGTTGATTTGTGTATAGTTAAGTTTCAGTAGACTGCTGCCAGACTCAGTCACTGTTATCCCTCCAGAAGGTTCTGCAGGTTCAGATTAACTAGACTGCTGACTCCTCTTTGGTCTTGGTCTCCTGCCCTGTTTATTTCACTGCAGACTTATGTGCCAGGCTAAAGGTTAGAACTGAGTTGCTGTTCTGCTCCTTGGCTCGGAGCCACATTGCTAAGTTTCTGAAATTTGTTTTTGGCTCAGTACTCAGTTGGGACTCATGCTTGTGTTCTCAACTGCTCCTCTCCAACCCTGCATCTATGACCTAAAACAGGGTAATGGGTGACAGAGCTTCCACATAGCACCCCTTCTTGCCCCCAGTGGTAGTTCAGGGATCCCCTGGCTTCTCTTTCTGCCCCAGTGTTTTCTGCTCTTGTTTTCATTCTCAGTCTTCTTACTGTGTTTGGGCACCAATGCTGCTTCTTTAATGCTGCTTTTGCTGCCTTGTGCTCCTTGCCAACCCCTACCCCAGTGTCTGCAGACAAAATGACTCACCATGACTTTGTGTTGGCTTTCCCACTCAGAAATTATGCTAGTGCATTTTCTAGGTTGTTGTGGGAAAAGAGGACTAGGGAGTTAAAACACTTTTTCTTTCTCCACTACCTTGGCTCTACCTGGACAAACCTCTGGTTCAATTAGCAGAATGAGCTCTATCTTGCCAGTCTTGGGAGAAAATGCCTGAGTTGGGATTCCCTGTTTGTTCAAACTGATGATTTGAACATTATATAAACATGGCAAGAGCAAAACACAAGTGATGAAAACTGAGGGCATGAAAAAGTTTATCCACCTTGTGAGATTTAAAATTGGATATTAGATCATAAATCTCCCCTCTTTAACCTTTCCCTTAATTTATCTCCCAGACTAGTAAATGGAAGAAGCTTCTGGTTTTCTAGTTAGAGCTTTATTGTGTGGTAGTTACCAGGTGACGTTGATTAGAGGGATAGGAAAGTAGAAATACAAAACAAATAGTCTTAAGTCTAAGCTTAGTCTATATTCCATATAAAACTCACCAAAAGCCCAAGGCCACCTTTGGGGAGAGAGAGAGACCGAGTCAAGCTGCTAACCGCGAGCTAGGCCGAGTCGAACTCCAGTCAGCGTCTGTCTGTGCAGCACAGCCAGGGGACCAGCAGAGCAGGAAAAAAAGATCCCACTTCCGTTCTCTCCTTGCCTTTTAAGCTCACACCCCGGAAGTCGAGTGCTAGCAGGCAGTCTGGTGTGCGGTGGACTGGCGTGCGTAGCTCATGCTGTTGGTCTCCTCCCCGAAAACGTGGTCCTTAAAAAAACTGGCGTCTCTCCATTATCGCTAACCAACTGTTAAAACTTTTTACCACAACCTAATATACCCACCTAGCATCATATATGATCAAGAACATTATAAAGAAAAATAATCAGATATTGCATTTTATTTTATTTTGGGGGGGCAGTTTGTTTTTATTTTTGTTCTGTTTTGCAGGGCAATAAGGGTTAAGTGACTTGCCCAGGGTTACACAGCTAGTAAGTGTCAAGTGTCTGAGGCTGGATTTGAACTCAGGTATTCCTGAATCCAGGGCTGGTACTTTATCCACCTAGCTGCCCCCAGACATTGCATTTTAAATGTAGCAATGCCACATAATCCTAGAGATTATATACAACATTAATTCAAGGTTCTAGCTGTGCCTATTTACCATGGGCACAGAGAACATTTATATTTTGCCTTTTCTCTCTCATTGTAACACACAGGTGTAATATATGACTACAATATACCTCAACCACCTTTCTCCTCCTTTTTGTATATTTTAGACAACAGTGGCAACAATAACTTACAGTTATACTTACAGTCAGGGGTGTGCTGGAGTTAGCACAAACTGGCTTAGAAGGGCCAAACCTTCCACTCACCTCATGCCTTGTGCCTTCCATCTCTTTCTGATTGTAGATGCCCTGGGGACTAGATCTTAGCTTTCTCCCTTACTGAACAACTCATAGTTCACCAGCCTAGGTCTCTACCCTAAGTGACTTTTGGGTAGTCAGAACTGGCCTTGGCTGGATGCTGTCCTCTTTCTACGAGCTCGGTGGAGTGCTACACAAGTCTTCACATGCACAGCATTCTGTCCTGGTAACAGGTTCCACTCTCTTGGATCTTCACTAGACACTGGCAGTTCAGAGCCTGCTTTGCCCAGCACTGGTACTTCTGGGTTTTAGCTCCTGGCAGGCTTTTGCTTGCGGAGGTCTGTGGCCAACTTGGCTGTATAGGCCTGAGGAAACTTCTAAAGTCTGGAGCCTGGGTCTCCATGACACTGGAAAGAGGGAGGAGGAAGTCACATACAGGAGTGTTTGTTTGTTTTTTTTTTTTTTTTGCAGGGCAATAGGGGTTAAGTGACTTGCCCAGGGTCACACAGCTAGTAACTATCAAGTGTCTGAGGCTGGATTTGAACTCAAGTCCTCCTGAATCCAGGGCTGGTACTTTATCCACTGCTGCCCACTTTATCCTAGCTGCTCCTCCAGGCTACTTTTCAAGGAAATTTGACTATTAAAAAAATTAGATAAGTGGCATCTAATTCATGGACTTTCTTATTATTTTTCACTTTTCAAAGGCTTATAACTAACAAATCTATTGTTTCCTGATCTGAGTGATAAGAAGAAGTTACTCATAAAGTTCCTTCCCACAAAGAAAGTACTTTATAAACTTCCCTATGGTTGGGAGAATATTGTCCCCTTCTGTGATGAGTCTGATAAAAAGATACTAAGGGATATTCTTGACCTTGGAAAATTCCTTCTTTAATAGACTTTAATATGAACACCCCCTAGGAAGCCAGCAAGGACATCTGTTTCCTCACCTCCAACTGGCTTTCCCACTGTGAAGTAGGCAAGTCGGATCCTTATATTGCTAATGAGTGCTGGTCTGCCACCATTATTTCAACTCAAACCTAGGCTTCTGACATTGTCCTGGGGCTGGATAAGCAGTGAGTGGTGAAGAAATTGTCTTATTTCTTAAAGGGATGGCTCTTGAAACTCTGTTTTTAAACCAGAGGGGAAACCCCGCCACAACAACCCTGCTCAATTGGACTTGCCCAGCTGCCCTGGGGAGCAGTGCTGCTAGCTATGTGCCATATGACTTAATAGCTGACTGCTCTCCAGACAAAGAGATAACAAGTAGGCAATAGATTGTTAAAATGGAGGTCAGGAGGGTGCTGCCAGGAGGGTTTTAAATGAAAGAGGTACAAACTGTGGTCTTGTGGAGTGGCCAATGCAAACCTCCCCCACCACCTCTGTGGTTCTAGCTACACTATAATTTCCCCTCTCTCCTCTCTTGTCTAAGAACGGTGTACCATTTTTATGTGTTTTTAATTAATTCTTTAAAAGGCTATATAACCCCAGTCCCAAAGCCCATTGGTACACTTCAAACTGCCATAGAAGTTATTACAGAGAAGAAAAGTAAAAAGATACCCCAATCAGATGCATGAAGATGCTACTTTAAAACTTTGATGAGAAGGGAATAAACACTTATCAAGTGCCTACTCTGTGGGGCAGCTAGGTGGCACAGTGGATAAAGCACCCACCCTGGATTCAGGAGGACCTGAGTTCAAATCTAACCTCAGACACTTGACACTTACTAGCTGTGTGACCCTGGGCAAGTTACTTAACCCTCATTACACCACAAAAAAAAAAAAAAGAGCCTACTCTGTGCCTGGCACTATGCTAAGCACTTTATAAATATTATCTCATGTGATCCTCAAAATAACCCCGCAAAGTAGGTTTTTATTATGATCCCTCTTTTAAATTTGAGAAAATTGAGACAGAGCTTAAGTGACTTTCCCAGGGTCACTTAGCCATTAAGTGAGGCAAGATATGAGCTCATGTCTTCCTGATGCTAAGCCTAGCACTCTCTCCACTGGACCATCTATCTGCCATGGGATTGGGACCAACTGATCCCATCAAGACTATCATTTCATCTCTTCTTCCCTTGTATAGCCCATAGTGTATATGTTTTTGCCAATGCTATCATCCTTGAGGAAGCAGACATGTAAAACCTTACTAAAACAGACATTACTGACACAGTATGCCTTTCTTTATGGCAATTTGAGACCAATCACCCAGACTGGGAAGGTGCTGATAGGCCACAAATGAGGGAAATATCCCTGTCCCTTCTCAGTTGCCTTGTCATTACATGTCTGAAGCCTTTTGTTCATTCAGGAAATTAATGAGAGATGCTGTGGTCCTAGAACCAGAAGAGATGGGGGAGGGGAGAGTCCTCAAAGCAGGTGCAAAGTGTTCTGCCTGCTGCCAAACCACATGGGGATGCTGAGTGACCCTGCAACCGAAAGCTCCCAATAATGTATAATGGAGGGCCTTAATTTCCACTTCAGAACATACATAAGTATGTCAGTTTCTGGTGCATTAACTGCATAGTGAAGAAACAGACTTTTGATTAGCGGCTGAACTGTGACTGGGTATGTATTCATAAGGCACACTCACCAGTCAAAGAGGACAATCTCTTTTTTTTCCTGGTTCCACAGAGAGAATGCACATTATAAGCTTTCTAGATGGGAAGAGAGGCATCATGCTCTCTCTACCCAGGCTGACATGAGGCTTATCACCCCTCTAATTCTTCACTACTTTGCATTTTTTCTTTTCCTACCTTTAGGAGAAAGATTATTTATTGGAGTTAAAAAGTTCAGAGCAGTTGAGATCCACTGAGGGAAATCCATGCCAGAGTCTGCTACCAACCTGCTCAGGTCCAGCACAGCAGACACTGAGACTCTGTGATAACCTGCAGTAAAGGAACTACTTGTCCAGCGATTTGGAAGTGAACTCGATGGGGCAAATACTATGTAGAAACTGTTTTCAATTTGAGGCAATTCTCAGAGGTCGAGGTGAGACAGGAGCAAATGTGACCCAAAGTCTTTTTTTATTTTTATTTTTTTTAGTGAGGCAATTGGGGTTAAGTGACTTGCCCAGGGTCACACAGCTAGTAAGTGTTAAGTGTCTGAGGCCGGATTTGAACTCAGGTACTCCTGACTCCAGGGCTGGTGCTCTATCCACTGCGCCATCTAACTGCCCCGTGACCCAAAGTCTTAAGGGGAAATGTTGGTACATTTGTTCATGCTCCATTTTCTCAGTAAATATCCCTTTGTAAAAATTAAATAACGTTAATTGGTTAAATGAGACTTGGGAGCTAGTGATTAATATTAGGTAGAAGACACCAGAATGGGGAGTTTGGGCATTGATTAGTAGAGGGAGATATAGCTGCCCTAACTATGGAAACCTGGTGTGTGTGTGTGTGTGTGTGTGGTATGTTTTGGGAGAGCCCTAGTTTTTTGTTTTGTTTTGTTTTGTTGCTGTTGTTTTGAGAGCCTTGTTTTGAAATGATACCTCAAATACCACCTTCTTGAGGTCTTCTTAACCACCCTAATCAGACTAGCCCTCAGGGATTCAGTGATAGCTCCTGCCTTTATTTTGCTGTGGTATACATTTTTGCAATTACAGAATCTTAGAGTTGAAAGGGACCCCAAAGGCCATCTAGATGAACTCATAGCTGACAGAGATGCCCTCTGCAATGTCTGCATGAGGTAGTTATCCAACCTTTGCTTAAAGATTTCCAGCCAAGGGAAACCCTCTGGCACATTCTACTTTTGGATTTTCTGTACAATTCTTTTATCATTTAATATGTGCTGCCTTAGACCTGGCCTCAGAGTTAGTGTTAACCTGTGTTAAAGGCCTGACTATTCCATACCTACTCTGGGCAAGTCAATTAATCTCTCAGTGCCCAAGTAACTCTTTATTTATTTATTTATTTTATTTTTTTGGTGAGGCAATTGGGGTTAAGTGACTTGCCCAGGGTCACACAGCCAGTAAGTGTGAAGTGTCTAAGTTCAGCTTTGAACTCAGGTCTTCCTGAATCCAGGGCCAGTGCTCTATCCACTGCACCATCTAGCTGCCCCCCAAGTAACTCTTTTTTTTTTTTTTTTTTGCGGGGCAATGGGGGTTAAGTGACTTGCCCAGGGTCACACAGCTAGTAAGTGTCAAGTGTCTGAGGCCGGATTTGAACTCAGGTACTCCTGAATCCAGGGCCGGTGCTTTATCCACTGCGCCACCTAGCTGCCCCCCCAAGTAACTCTTTAAGACTAAACTCAGTGCCCCCAAACTTTCTCAAAGTTCAAGAGGAGGCACTCACCTGCATTAGTACAGGAAGTTCCCTATATTAATAAAATCAAAGTTGTGTTATAAAAAATGTTCTGTCTTGGGGCAGCTAGGTGGCACAGGGGATAAAGCACTGGCCTTGGATTCAGGAGGACCTGAGTTCAAATCCAGCCTCAGACACTTAACACTTACTAGTTGTGTGACCCTGGTCAAGTCACTTAACCCCAATTGCCTCACAAAAAAAAAACAAACCCAAAAAGAAAAATGTTCTGGGGGGCAGCTAGATGGCGCAGTGGTTAAAGCGCTGGCCCTGGATTCAGGAGGACCTGAGTTCAAATCCAGCCTCAGACACTTAACACTTACTAGCTGTGTGACCCTGGGCAAGTCACTTAACCCCCATTGTCCCGCAAAACAAAAAAAACAAAAAAAAAACAAACAAAGAAAAATGTTCTGTCTTATATTGTTATTTATCTTATGCGTTATATCCTGTCTCTTTCAAAAGAGTATTAGTCCACTAAGGGCAGGGTCTGGGCCTACAATTTATGGTTCACCTCCCATCTCTGAGAAGTCCTTCCCTTTCTTCAGAATCTAGTTCTGCTAGCATTTCCTCTATAAAGCCTTCTCTGACACTCTTAGCCCCCTGCCCTTGGATTAATTCTTCTTAAATTTCCCATAGCACTTTGTAGCAATTCCATCCTCCCTTGCTTCCTAGTTATCTGTATACATAACTTCTCCCCTACCCATAAAATTGTAAACTCCTTGAGGGCATTTCATATAAGCTCTTTGAAAGATGGTATCTCTAGAGTCTAGCACTGTAATTAGCAGGCACTTAATAAATGTTTATTGAATTGAATATAAAGAAATTAAGTAGCAATTCCATAGTGACCTGCTCCATCACTATTTGTGGTTGCTGGGGAAGATATTGGTAAGGAAACTGAGTGTGAGACAAGAGACTTGCCTAAGGAAACCAGCAATGGACTTAAGAAGGCTCCAGTCTCTTGGTTTCTTTCTTTCTTTCTTTCTTTCTTTCTTTCTTTCTTTCTTTCTTTCTTTCTTTCTTTCTTTCTTTCTTTCTTTCTTTCTTTCTTTCTTTCTTTCTTTTTTTGAGGCAATTGGGGTTAAGTGACTTGCCTAGTGTCACACAGCTAGTAGTGTCTGAGGTCGGATTTGAACTCAGGTCCTCCTTTCTCCAGGCCGGTGCACTATCCACTGCGCCACCTAGCTGCCCCTGTCTCTTGGTTTCTAACAAAAATGTCACGAAGTGAGGCTGCCTCATTCACTTAGGAATTTAAAATAAACAAATAAACCTCTCTGCCTATCCATTAGAAAACTAATTATGCTGCTATCTCCTGAAATGTGCTTGTGTCAGATGGGAAGATTTATATTTAGACTTTGTGTCTCTTTGGCAGATTCCATATGCTCATGTAGTCTTTACCTGTAGAGGCCAATAGCATCTAATATGCAGTTCACTCAGTTAGAACCCTTCCTAAAATAAAGAAAAACAAATGAGAGTCTTTATAATATTCCTTTTCCATGCTAAATCAACTCACTTTTTTGTTTAAATTAATTTTTTAAAAAATCAGTATTCATTGTCAGCTTTATTTGGAGGAGGAGTTACATAGAATCCTGGAAACTCATAGAAATCTTTGGGAAAAATGGAATGTACAACAAAATGGGCCTTTAATTGGATCTTCATAAAAGAAACCTCAGCAGAATATTCTCCCTAAATTGCTTTTCTTTGTAAGAACCCAAAGTGAAAATCAACATCTTGTACAGCAGCTCCTTACACAGCAGTGGTTTTGCACCGTTCCCTTCTGCCTGGTGACCTTGGCACTCCATCTGTTAGCTCTACCACTGAGTGTGTTTCTGCAGGAAACTTAGATTTTAAAAACCCTCTCTATCTTTGGTGTGGTTTTTAAATGTATTTTACTGAAGTCATTTTGGTTTCATTCCCACAATTAGTTCACCAACATAACAGGAATGAAAATGGTTCTTGGTGTTATTTCAGAGATTATATTAAGCTATGAAATGATGCAAACACCAGAGAAGAAAGCTATACCATGTCTAAGAGCCTTAAGGAGGTTAAACAATTACTAGAAAAGAATAAAATGGCATTCATGTGGGGGGAAAGAACAGGAGTTCATCATCTTGCTTCCAAGGATAGCAGGATGACAGAGTAGGAACGAGACAAAATGAATATAAAGGAGATACCTAAGAGTGTGAAGGGAAGGGTTTGGTGAAAAGTAGATAGAAAATTCAATGTGAAATTACCTATGCATGCAGAGATTTCCAAAGTTTCCAATATGATACAGAAGGAAGGAAAAAGAGAGAGAGGGAGAGATTCTCTCTTCTCAGAGAGAAAGAAGGAAAGAAAATGCATTAGGGAGACGAAAGCAGATTCTCTGTCTCTGTGAAGCTTTGGTGAGGCATAGCATGTTAGATCCCATTTTCAGTTCTAGGCATCTTGATATTAATGATAAAACAAATATATTAAATGGAATGCAAAAAAGGCAAGAAACCAGAAGGAAAGATCAGAGCACTCACTCATAAAATGAAATGAAAAGTAGTACCAACAATATATAGCATAGATCAGGAAAAGAGGACTTAAAATGAACTTACTGGTATTTGAAGAGTATCAGTTTCAAGAAATGAACAATATTACTTCATTGAAAGTATAAGTAAATAGGGGAGCAGCTAGGTGGCACAGTTGGATAAAGCACCAGCCTTGGATTCAGGAGGCCCTGAGTTCAAATTTGACTTCAGACACTTGATACTTACTAGCTGGGTGACCCTGGGCAAGTCACTTAACTCTCTTTGCCCTGCAAAAAACCCACCAAAAAACCCCAAAAACAACAAAACAAAGTATAAGTAAATAAAAGTAGCCCCAGTCTCATGAAAATGGGAACAAGA
Organism: Dromiciops gliroides; assembly: GCF_019393635.1. NCBI lineage: Eukaryota > Metazoa > Chordata > Mammalia > Microbiotheria > Microbiotheriidae > Dromiciops > Dromiciops gliroides. The sequence goes on along the minus strand of NC_057861.1, from coordinate 294,419,305 downwards.
AAATCTATTTTGAAAGCAGATTAGTAATCCTATAGAATAAATAATGATAAAATATGGAATAGTGTTATAGAAATAATGATTATAATATGAGCACATTTTACATTTACATCAGGGAAACCTATGTCCCGGCAATAGGCTTCTAAAGACAGAGACAGAGCTGGAAGGGACATCAGAGAGCATCTAGTCAGTCCATCTGCCTCATTTTGCAGAAGGGGACAGTGAGTCCCAGAGAAAGTTACTGTTTTGTATAAGGCCACCTGGAACATCCATGGCAGAACTTCAATGTGAACTTCACTCTTCTAACTCTCTTGTTATTTGGTCATTTTTTAGCTGTGTCTGACTCTTTGTGACCCCATTTGGGTTTACTTGGCAAAGATACTGCCATTTCCTTCTCCAGCTCGTTTTATAGATGAGGAAACTAAGGTAAACAGGGTTAAGTGACTTGCCCAGGGTCACACAGCTAGTAGTATCTGAGATCAGATTTGAACTCAGGTCTTTCTAACTCCAGGCCCAGTACTCTATGTGCCACCTAGCTGCCCTCTTCTAACTGGGTCCCACTTTCTTGTCACTGTGCTCTACTGCCTCACAAGGCAGGGTTTGAGACTGAGCCCAACACTTACCACTCTCTTTTTTTTCCATCCATCCCTCCCTTCATACTCAGTAGTTTGAGGATTGGGATTGGGGAGATGGGGAAGCAATAAAAAAGGAATACTGCTAACCCTAGGTGAAAAAACAAGTATGATACTTTCTAGGACTCTTTGAGATGTGTGGTATTTATTTTTCAAATCTGGTTCCATTTCAAGCCATTTGACCTCGCTAATCCTTAGCTTTTCAATGGGAGAAATACCCACATAGTCAAAAAACATCTTTTTTGAGATATTAAAAGAATCTGCAAGTGTTTGAAAGGTCTAGATATTGATGGCTCGGAGTCTAAAGAACAGGCTATTACATTAAGGCAGGTTTAAAGTGATTAGGGCCTGAACCAACATTTCCTCCAACTTTTTTCTTTTTCCTGGGGTAAGCAATCAAGTGTGATAGCAACATGCTATAAAAACTGAGTATATGGGGCGGCTAGGTGGTGCAGTGGATAAAGCACTGGCCCTGGAGTCAGGAGGACCTGAGTTGAAAGCTGGCCTCAGACACTTGACACTTACTAGCTGTGTGACCCTAGGCAAGTCACTTAACCCCCATTGCCCCACAAACAAACAAACAAAAAAACAAAACTGAGTATATATAAGTAATTTAGTACTGTCATTAAATAAAAGAACAAATTATAATACACATATTCATTAAATGGAATCATTACATAGAACAATAATGGTTTCTGCTTTTGGTAGTATTCACCTGGCTGACACTAGGTGGCACCCATATTCTCTAATAGTTAATACTCCCTCACTTCAAGGCAAGTAGAGAAAGAGTGAAGCTTTCTATCCCAGAGCTTCTTAAACTTTTCCCATTTGTGACCCCTTTTTATCAGAGAAAATTTTACACAACCCTGGATATATAGGTATATAAAATGGGTATACATAACCTTTTACTGTTGGCAAATTTTTTGTGAACCTACGTTCAGGTACCTGACCACCTATGGGGGAGCGAAACACCGTTTAAGAAGCTTTGCACTATGGGGGCAGCTAGGTGGCGCAGTGGATAGAGCATTGGCCCTGGATTCAGGAGGACCTGAGTTCAAATCTGATGACCTAAGACATTTCACACTTACTAGTTGTGTGACCCTGGGCAAGTCACTTAACCCTCATTGCCCTGTTTTTAAAAAAAGAAGAAGAAGAAGCTTTGCACTAGACTGAAGGCTCATTCTTCCTCAGGGAAGTCACATCTCAATTCGGGCCAGTTGCTAGTGATCAGAGAGGCCCTGGGTTCCCTTAGGATCCTTGTACTTGACTAACTTAAGATCCTTGACAGATTGGCTTGAGTCCCACCATGCTAGCCCTCCTGAGGCAATAGAATAAATCCTAACCTTGATATCCAAGTTACCCTGTACAGCTGTAGAGAGTCACAAGAACCCCTCTCTATCCTGGTATTTGAACTACCCTGAACCCAAACTTAGCGGTGCAGAAGTTAGAGTGTGAAGCAGAGGCCAGGTGGGGTTGATTGGCTCATTGTTGTTTTTCAGTCATTTCAATTGTTTCCAATTCTTCATGACCCCATTTGGGGTTTTCTTGGCAAAAGTACTGGAGTTGTTTGCCATTAATTTCTCTAGCTCATTTTACAGATGAGGAGACTGAGGCAAACAAGGTTGAGTGACTTTCCCAGGATCACACAGCTAGTAACTGTCTGAGGTCACATTTTGCACTCAGGTCTTCCGGACTCAATACTTCAATACTTCATCTGAAAATGCATGCAGCATTCCATATGAGTAGTATCCCTTTCATTTACCCATTTAAAAGAAATAAAAATCTATTTTTTCTTCTTCCCAAATCTCATTCCACTAAAAAAAACAGAGAGAAGAAAAACAAATTCCGTATAACAAATAAGCATATCAACCATAATGTTGTTTGTACTTTATTTTGAAGAGGACCAATTACAAGGTGATGTCTTGACTTGTGTATGAATTGGATTTAATTAAGGCAGAGTTGCACAAAGTCATAAGCCTCTCTCTTCCAGAGACATTGACTAACTCTGATAATGTATTCAGTGTTCTATGCCCATAGTTCCCCACTTGTGCAGAGAACGGAGGTAGATGTGTTTTCTCTTTTCTTCTTCAGGGTCAGTTTTGATCATTGTAATTGCCGTGTTTAATTTCAGCATTCATTTTGTTGTTCTTTTTACTTACACTGCTGTAATCATTGTGTGGGTGAGTACATTTTAAAATTAAACTTTGCTGTAGAAAACGGTAGTTTATAAGTTACTAATAGTTGATTGTATTGTAGCTATTTACGTATGAGTCTTTCCTCCCATTAAGAATGAAAAAGTATTTTATTAAGTACCCACTATGTCGGGCATTGTGATAAGGGCTAGGAATACAGAGACAAAAACAAAGGCAGTACCTGCCCTACTGGAGTTTACATTATAATAGGGGAAACAACAATATAGGGTAGTAGTAGCCTGGGAAGTTGAAGAAACATCATCCCAGAATAGAAATTTGGATTTGAGTGGCTTAGCTGTCTCTAGGCCTGGTAGCTGAATGCCCAGTTTGGGAGGATGGAGCAGCAGGAGTGGTAGGGTGGAAGATGACCATAATGAAGAAGACTTACCCCGGAAAGAGAGTTCAAAGATGAAAACACAGAGGAGAGAAGGTGTACAAGAGAAAGGGTGATGCCAGGCTTGGAGTGAAGAAGACTTCACTCAGAAATTCAGCTTCAGAAACTTCCTAGCTGTATGATCTTGGGCAAGTCATTTAACATCTGTTTTCCAGTGGAGAAAGAGATGGCAAGCCATTCTAGTATCTTTGTTAGGAAAAAAAACACAAACCATGGACAGGGTTAACAGGATCACAAAAAGTTGGACTCAACTGAAATGACTGAACAACAATAAAAGCTTCATGTTATAAGATTCTTGATGGTACAGTCTATGCCCTATCTTTTTATCCCCAGTGCCTAGCATGGTACCTTATACACAATAGTAATAAATTAAATGTAGATTATTTGGTCAATAGCATCTATTAAGTGCTTACTGTGTGCCAACTACTGGGTATACAAAGTTGAAGAATATTGGAAATTGAAGTTTTTAGCTAATTTGTAAATATTAGAAAAGGGATCTGTCACTTTTAAGCCAACTTTTGACTCTCTAATAGTATAACATAGGGCCTTTATAACCTTATTTTCAACTGGTGCCCATTAAAAAATATTGAAATATTTTGTTTTGGTTGCAACAATCACTTCTCAGCAAACAAAACCCATGTGGCACCTTCTCATAAAAACCATTATACAAAACTTGTGACTGAAAGCATATGTTAACAAAAAGAGAGAGAGAGAGAGAGAGAGTGTGTGTGTGTGTGTGTGTGTGTGTGTGTGTGTGTAACATTGAACATCTGGAATCAGCACTGGCCTTTGTGTTTGATCTGAATTTTGTTGTCTTTTAGGGTTATTTTTATTGCATTATTATCGTCATTTTGGATATTCTTTGGTTCTGCATCAGTTTGTATGTCTTCCCATGTTTCTTTAGACTTTTCACATTTGCCATTCTTTATAAAAACAACAATATTCCATAATATTCACATATTAAAACCTATTTAGCTATTCCCAATGAGTGGAAATGCAATTATTATGTGGAAGACAATTATTTTGTTTTGTGCAAGAAAGCAGAACAAAAGTGAAACAGGTAAAAAACCATAAACTTGGTTTTTCTCCATGTGAACCCTATTATAGTATGAGCCAAGATTCAAATCATGAGCTTAGCACAGAGTTGAAAGGAATTTTCACACTTTAAGGAAAATAAAAGTTAAGAGTGAAAGAATTCAAAACACAGGCTTAAAATGTCTAAGAGTTTCTCTGTCTATGGCTGGGATCTGCATCAGAAAAGCTAAAGATAGCCTCTTGGGCTATAAGCTAAAGAACTGACAAATTCTGTTTCCCTACAAAGTAAGGTAGTCACATCTAGCAGCAACAGCTCGGTGTAAACACTTGGCAGAGAGCAGAGATATCCAGGAGAGGGCAATGGAGAATACCCATCTCAACTGAAGAGCAATTCCTTATCTTATTCTTCACTGCATCCCCACTTAGGGTAGTACTATAAGTCATGGGGATTGTACAAGTCTCTGAGGAAATGGCCCACAATAAGGAGGTGCATCTCTCTACTCTTTAATAAACCCCAAGTTGTTAACCTTTACTAGGTATCCCAATGAGAGGAACTCTAAAAGTCCTAAGAATCACAAAAGTTACTGAGGAGTAGGAAGGAATTGAGGGGAATAGGAGGGAAATGTGAGGTTTTTAAACTTTTATGCTCTCAAGTATAAATCTTTTTTGCTTTCTTTGCTGTGTAAATAAAATCTCTTCCATGTTTTATGCCTTGTGAACCTGTGTACCTGTACGTGGGAGTTATGGCCAATTTTTGGCATTTTCTGTTGATGTTCTCAGGCTGATGTTCTCTGGTTCTAAGTAGTAGTAAATTAAATAGGTTAGTGAGATGAACAACATGATGGACACTCATTGGGGAGTAATCAACACTGATGTTCTGAAGTTTCACCTTGTGTAAGCTAATAAGCCAGAGGAAAGAAGTGAGAGGTGTCCCCCCAGCTGTACCTGAGCCAATTATATCATGACAAAGCCTATGGCAGAAAGGATGAACAAGAATTAGCCAGGGAGGAGTCACATATTGACCCTTGATTTGAATTTTTCAGGAAATGGAACCAACTGTTCCTGCTTTTCACTCTTTCTAGGTGACCTCTCCTACTCTTGATCAATGCTACTTGGAACTTTCAGGAACTCATAATTTTTTTTAGAACCAGGAATTTTAGGTATATGAGAATTGTTTAATTAATAAAGTGACTGAAAGAATATAGTACTTTCCTTTCATCTAACCTCTGTACCTGACTTTGATCCTTAATGTTTTCCTTGGTGCTTCAGTAGGGAAGATTCTGCCTTTGAAAGACTGGTCTTGGACTTGCAACTTTAATCTTCTGCACCTCAAATTGTTAGTTCTCTGTATAGCTAACTTTGTCTACAATTATTAAAAAAACAGTATAACCGCACCACTGGGGGAAGGAAAAGAACAATTGTAGCTCATAAATAAATCCAGGGAGTATACCAGCCTCCATGGTTTGGAGCTGCCTGAGGGTCAGCATTATTTAACTTAGGTAAAAAATAACTTAAGCAATGAGAAATAAGGTTTTCATTGCAGGTATTTAGAAACTAGCCCTCAGTATAGTACAGTCACAGAGTCATTTAGAACTTGGAGAAAGAGGAAAGGAGACAGATAGGATCTTGCCATAACAGTACAATGCAGATGCTGGGGTCAGGTATTCTGGACATTCTTTTCCTTTGCAGTTTCCTTGACCTATAAGTATTCCCCTGCTTGTGGTGCTGTTACTCACATTATAGTCATATATCGTGCCAGAGAAGAAATATCCATGATGAATTTGTTTTGTATGTTCAGCAAAGGTTTATCATTACTTTCTGTGATTTCTATCATCACTCCCCTACCCTTCAATAAATAGGACATCCTTTTTTTAGATTTTTTCTTTACTTAGTATTTTATTTTTCCCATTTACATGTAAAACAATTTTAACACCCATTTTTAAAAACTTTGAGTTCTAAATTCTCTCCCTTTCCCCTCTTCCCAACTTTGAGAAGACAAGTAATTCAATATAGGTTATGCATGCGTAGCAATGCAAACATTTCCATATTAGTCATGTTGTGAAAGAAAACAGAAAAAACCTCAAGAAAAATAAAGTAAAAAGAATTATGTTTCAATCTGTATTCAGACACCATCAATTCTTTCTTTGAGGATAGCATTTTTCATCTTAAGTCCTTCAGAGTTGTCTTGGATCATTCTATTGCTGAGAATAGCAAGGCATTCATAGCTGATCATCTTACAATATTGCTGTTACTTTGTACACAGTACATTTCTCTTTGCATCAGCTCAGGTAAGTCTTTCCAGATTTTTCTGAGAGCATCCTGCTCATCATTTCTTATAGAACAATAGTATTCCATCATGAGCAGGAGGAGTTCAGAGAAACCTGGAGGGTCTTGCGTGAGCTGATGATGAGTGAGATGAGCAGAACCAGAAGAACATTGTACACAGTATCATCAACATTGAGTGTTGATCTACTGTGATGGATTATATTCTTCTCACCAATGCAATGGTACAGAAGAGTTACAGGGAACTCATGATGGAAGAGGATCTCCAAATCCAAGGGAAAAAAAAAAAGAACTGCGGAGTATAGATGCTGAATGAACCATACTATTTCTTTTGTTTTTGGTGCTGTTGTTTTTCTCTATTTTGAGGTTTTTCATCAGTGCTCTGATTTTTTCTCTTATAACATGACTAATGCAGAAATAGGATTAATGTTATTATGTGTATATATGTATATATATGTATATGTGTATATATATATATATATATATGTGTGTGTGTATATAGATAGATAGATAACCTATATCAGATTACCTGCTGTCTAGGGGAAGGGGAAGGGAGGGGAGGGAGAGAGAAAAATCTGAAATTGTAAAGCTTGTATAAACAAAAGATGAGAACTATCTTTACATGTAATGGAAAAAAATACTTTATTAATTAAAAAATAGTATTCCATCATAATCACATACCACAATTTGTTCATCCACTCCCTAATCGATGGGCAACCCCTCAATTTCCAATTCTTTGCCACCAGAATAAAAACTGCTATAAATATTTTTAGGTCCTTTTCCTTTTTGTTTTTTATCTTTAATGGATACTGACCTAGTAGTGGTATTACTAGGTCAAAGAGTATGCATGGCTGATAGCCCTTTGGGCATAGTTCCACATTGCTCTACAGAATGGTTGAATCAGTTTACAATTCCATTCCATGTCTCATTTTCCCCACATCCCCCCAATATTTGTCATTTTCCTCTTCTGTTCTATTAGCCAATCTAATAGGTATGAGGTGGTACCCCAGAACTGTTTTGATTTACATCTCTCCAATCAATACTGAGTTAGAGTATTTTTTCTTTTTAAAAATAGTATTTTATTTAATTATTTTTCCAATCACATGTAAAAATAAGTTTCTTTTTTTTTTTTTGGTGAGGTAATCGGGGTTAAGTGACTTGTCCAGGATCACACAGGTAGTAAGTGTTAAGTGTCAAAGGGTGGATTTGAACTCAGGTCCTCCTGACTCTCGGGCCAGTACTCTATCCACTGCGCCACCTAGCTTCCCCAAGATAAGTTTCAATAATCATTTTTGTAAAATTTTGAGTTCCAAATTTCTCTCTCTCCCTCCTTTCCTTCTCCCCTCCCAAAGCCAACAAGAAATTTGATATGGGTTATACATTACCATCATGTTAAACATATTTTCACATTAGTCATGTTGTGAGGGAAGAATTAGAACAAAAGGGAAAAACAAGAAAGAAGAAACAAACAAAAAGTGAAAATAGTATGTTTCAATCTGCATTTAGACTTCATACTTCTTTTTCTGGATGTGGAGAGTATTTTCCATTATGAGTCTTTTGAAATTGTCTTAGGTCATTGTATTGCTGAGAAGAGCTAAGTCTATCACAGTTGATCATCACACAGTGTTGCTGATATACTATGCACAATGTTCTATTGGTTCTGCTCACTTCACCCAGCATCAGTTCATGTAAGTCTTTCCAGGTTTTTCTGAAATCTGCCTATAGAGCATTTTTTCATATGGCTATAGATAACTTTGATTAATTCATCTGAAAATCATTCATATCTTTTATTTATTTGTTTGTCTGTTCATTCATTCATTCATTCATTTATTTATTTAATTTTAGTGAGGCAATTGGGGTTAAGTGACCTGCCCAGGATCACACAGCTAGTAAGTGTTAAGTGTCTGAGGCCGGATTTGAACTCAGGTACTCTTGACTCCAGGGCTGTTGTTCTATCTACTGCGCCACCTAGCTGCCCCCATTCATATCTTTTGAACATTTATCAATTGGGGAATGGCTCTTATTTTTATAAATTTGATTCAGTTCTCTGTTTGAGAAATGAGATCTTTATCAGAGAAATCTTCAAAATTTTTTTACAGTTACTATTTCTGTGTTTTCCTCCATTCTATTTATTCTATTCTCTTTCTCCTTTCACTGTTCCTCCTCAAAAGTGTTTTGCTTCTGACGACCCCCTCCCCCAATTTTCCCTCCCTTCTATCATGTAGCTCACCTCCTCTTATCCCTTTCCCCTTCTACTTTCCCTCAGGGTAAAATAGATTTCTATACCCAACTGAGTGTGTATGTTATTTCCTCCTTGAGCCAATTCTGATGAGAGTAAGGTTCACTCACTCCACCTCATCTCCCTCATCTTCCCCTCCTCTGTATAAGCTTTTTCTTGCTTCTTTTATGTGAGATAATTTACCTCATTCCACCTCTCCCTTTCCATTTCTCCCAGTGCATTCCTCTCTCACCCCCTTAATTTTATTTTTTTTCTAGATACCATCCCTTCATATTCAACTCACACCTGTGCACTCTGTCTATATATACTCCTTTCAACTGCCCTAATAATGAGAAAGTTCTTATGAGTTTCAAGTATCATCTTCCCATTCAGGAATGTAAACAGTTTTACCTTTTAAAATCTCTTATGATTGGGGCAGCTAGGTGGCGCAGTGGATAGAGCACCAGCCCTGGAGTCAGGAAGACCTGAGTTCAAATCCGGCCTCAGACGCTTAACCCTTACTAGCTGTGTGACCCTGGGCAAGTCACTTAACCCCAATTTCCTCACCAAAAAAAATCTCTTATGATTTTCTTTGAATGTTTACCTCTTTATTTTCTTATGAGTCTTGTATTTGAAAGTCAAGTTTTCTATTCAGCTCTGATCTTTTCATCAAGAATGCCTGAAAGTCCTCTTTTTCATTGAATGCCCATTTTCCCCTTGAAAGATTATACTCAGTTTTTCTGGGTAGGTGATTCTTGGTTGCAATTCTAGCTCTTTTGCCCCCCCCCACCCTGATTATCATATTCTGACCCCTCTGATCCTTTAATGTAGAAGCTGCTAAATCTTGTGCGATCCTGAGTATGATATTTTAATTGTTTCTTTCTGGCTGCTTGCAATATTTCTTCCTTTACCTGGGAACTCTGGGATTTGGCTATAATATTCCTGGGAATTTTCACTTTGGGATCTCTTTCAGGAGGTGAGTGGTATATTCTTTCCATTTCTATTTTACTAGAATGTCAGGCCAGTTTTCCTCAATAATTTCTTGAAAGATGATATCTAGGCTTTATTTTTGATGGCTTTCAAGTAGTCTAATATTTAAATGATCTCTCCTGGCTCTATCTTCCAGATCAGTTGTTTTTCTGATGAGATATTTCACATTGTCTTCTATTTTTTTATTATTTTGGTTTTGTTTGATTATTTCTTGATTTCTCATAGTCATTAATTTCCATTTGCTCAATTCTAATTTTTAAGGAATTATTTTCTGTCTTTCTTTTTTTTTTTTTGGTAAGGCAATTGGGGTTAAGTGACCTGCCTAGGGTCACATAGCTAGTTAAGTGTTAAGTGTCTGAGGCCGGATTTGAACTCAGGTCCTCCTGACTCCAGGGCCAGTGCTCTATCTACTGTGCCACCTAGCTGTTCCAGGAATTATTTTCTTTAGTGAGCTTTTGTATCTCCTTTTCTATTTGGCCAACTGTACTTTTTTTTTTTTTAAGTGAGGCAATTGGGGTTAAGTGACTTGCCCAGGGTTACACAGCTAGTAAGTGTTAAGTGTCTGAGGCTGGATTTGAACTCAGGTACTCCTGACTCCAGGGCCAGTGCTCTATCCACTGCGCCACCTAGCTGCTCCAACCAACTGTACTTTTTAAGGAATTTTTTTCTTCAGTGAATTTTTGTGCTTCTTTTTCCATTTGGCCAATTCTGCTTTTTAAGGCATTCTTCTCCTCTTTTACTATTTAGCCTAGTTTGGTGTTTTGATTTTTTTGTTGTTTGTTTTGTTTTTTGTTTTTTGGTGGGGTGATGAGGGTTAAGTGACTTGCCCAGCTAGTAATAGTTTGTTTTTTAAGGTGTTGTTTTCTTCAGTATTTTTTTGTGTCTCCTTTACCAAGTTGTTGACTCTTTTTTCATGAATCACTCTCATTTCTCTTCCCAATTTTTTCTCTACCTCCCTTACTTTATTTTCAAAGGTTTTTTTTTTTTTGAGCCCTTCCATGGCCTGAGACCAATTCATATTTTTCTTATAGGCTTTGGATGTTGGAGCTTTGACTTTGTTATCTTCTTCTGAGGGTGTGTTTTGATCTTTCTTGTCACCATAGTAAATTTCTATGGTCAGAATTTTTCTGTTGTTTGCTTATTTCCCCAGCCTATTTCTTGGCTTTCAATTCTTTGTTAAAATAGGACTGTGCTTCCAGGGTGGAGGGAACACTGTCCCAACCTTCAGGGGTTTGGGGCAGCTGTTTTCAGAGATACTTCTAGATAACTGTAAGTTTTCAGTTCCTCCAAGGTGGTATGATCTAAGGAGAGGTGTGTTTACTATTCTCCTCACCCGTGCTCTGGTATGTGAGCAACCAAAAGCATTCTTTTCAACCCTAGAACTGTGAGGACAGTTTGTGCTCCACTGTGGCAACAAGGTCTGCTGTATTAGTACTCCTCCCAGCCCTGTGACTGTCCCCCAGGACTGTGACCCAGATCTGAGTATGGGCAAAGCAACAGAGTCCTGCCCCCAGTGTCAGCAAAGAGATGTAATTTCCTTCTGACCAGTTGTTTGACCCCTTTGCCATCTGTGGGCTGAGAGTTCTAGAAGCAGCCACTGCCTCCACTGATTCAGTGGCTCTCAAGGCCTGTTACTGGTTTGTTGGGACCTGGTCTGTGCTAGCTTAACCTGTACTGGACTGCACTCCACTCTCACCCTAGTATGAAACTATTCTTACTGACCTTCTAAGTTGTCTTTGGCTGGAAAATTATTTCACCCTGTCCTTTCATGGGTTCTACTCCAGGAATTATCTTATGGTGCTATTTAGAGGGATTTGGAGGGATTTGGGGGAGATTTAAGGGGAACCCTTGCCTTTCTTCCACCATTTTGGCTCTGCCTCCCCCAAATATTTTATAAGTGTACTTTAAAAGACTAATAGGTGATAAAGTTAATAGCCTCGGACATATACTTTTTTTGATTCACTATCAATACTGAGGATGTTCAATTAATAATGGGATATCTTCTACTTTAGATATGTTTTTTCTCCAACCCCAAGTTGGGAAGATAGAATGCTCTTACTGCCTTGTAACTATTCCCCAGACTGTGATGACCATTGTTTTAGGGGAAACTTTTAAAAAAGATTTTTAATTTTAATTAACAAAATTCTATTTTCTCTCACTTCCAGATCCACACCCCATAAGAAAAATAAAAAATAAAATATTTCTAATATCTATATCTATGTGTGTATACAAATTACAAAGATTACATGCATGTTGCAAAGATTTTATTTTTTCCAATATATATATATGTTCACATACATATATTACAAAGATTTTATTTTCCTTTATTTTGTATATGTATATGCATATGTATGTATGTGTATACAAAGTCAAGCAAAACAAATTCCTACATTGACCAAGTCAAAAATATATATGTCTCGGAAAAATAAAAATATATATATATATATGTCTCAGGGCAACTAGGTGACACAGTAGATAGAGCACTGGCCCTGGATTCAGGAGGACCTGAGTACAAATCCAGCCTCAGACACTTGACATTTACTAGCTGTATGACCCTGGGCAAGTCACTTAACCCTCATTGCCTCATTAAAAAAAAGAAGAAGAAGAAGAAGAAAAGAAAAATATATATGTCTCAATCTATACCTGGAGTCTCTTACCTCTCTGTGAGGATGTGGCAGTATATTTCATCATGAATCCTCTGGAATCATAATTGGTCTTTATGTTGATCAGATTTTTAAGTCTTTCAGTTGTTTGTCTTTACAATGTTGTTATATAAATTATTCTCTTGGTCTGCTCACTTCATTCTGCATCAGTTTATACAGGTCCTTTCAGGTTTCTCTGAAATGATCCCTTTCATTATTTTTTACAGCATAATAGTATTCCATTACATACCTATGCCATAATCTGTTCAGCCATTCCCAAATTAATGGATGTCATCTTAATTTCAAGATTTTTGCCACTACCAAAAGAAAAGCTTCTGTAAATATTTTTGTATATAAGGATCCTTTTCCTCATTAAAAAAAAAATCTCCTTGAAGTATATACCTAGTAGTGGTTTTACTGGGTCAAAGGGTAGGTACGATTTAGTGACTGTTTGGTCATAGTTCCAAGTTACTTTCCAGAATGACTAGACCAATTCATAGCTCCACCAGTAAATCAATTAAAGTCAGCAAGCATTTATTAAATGCCTGCTATATTTCTAAGCACTGTGCTAAGCACTGAGGATAGAAGGAAAGACAAAAACAAAAAACATGCCCCCCCCCCGAAAAAAAACCCCCAGTCCCTGCTCTCAATGAGCTTATAATCTAAGGGGAGAGATAACACCATCAGTGTACTGATGTACCTGTTTTTAGGGAGAAGTTTAAAGTCATTAAAAGTATTATATCTTTCCCCAAAATAATTTATCCTACTTTTCTCTTCCTGTTAAATTCTGGGCTCAGGTCACTGCTCATTTGAAGTTTCTGTAAAAGTTTCATGTAATGATGAACCAGCTCTAAATGTTGTCCATCAAATTGAATATCTTAGTCTAGACAACAAACATTCTTCATCTATTTAGTTTTCCAGTGTGAATAGTTAGGCAAAACAGTGAGATCTCATTTAGGAAGTTCTTCAGTTTTATGGGGCTTGATGAAATCAGGACAATGTCATATGCAAAACAGAGCTGGAAAACTTAAGCATCCATAAGGGATTTCTTTTCCTTTTGAACTCTGTATTGGATCTCCTCCAAGACACTGGCAAACACCATTGAAGTAAAAATCAATGTAAAAGATCAATTAAATTTTGCACTGAAATTAATAAATCTGGGCTAAACTAGATTTGTGCTTCATAATCAAGGATGCAGGATAAAAATTCAACACATATTTATTAAGTGTCTACTGTATGTAGAGGATTGTGCTACGCATTGGAGTAAATAAAAAGTTTAAAGGAAACTTTCCATGAAATATTTAAGAGGAAATCGATAGAATAGAAAACAAATTATCTTCTTAAATTTTCAAAAGATATCAAACGAATGGAAAGTTCATCCAGTAAAACAATCTTGGACTGGTGCTATAGTAGGAAAATAAGCTGGGTTTAGAATTGACCAGGAGGTGGGACAGCTAGGTGGTACAGTGAATAGAGCACTGGCCCTGGAGTCAGGAGGACCTGAGTTCAAATCTGGCCTCAGACACTTGACACTTATTAGCTGTGTGACCCTGGGCAAGTCACTTAACCCCAATTGCCTCACCCAAAAAACCAAAACAAAACAACCTATATTTGAGAAATTGTGAAGTACTTTAAATGATTCCAGGTGGTTCCCTTTGGCAAAGTTTTTTATACTAATATTCTATTTGATAATCAATGTGGTATGGTTAATAAAAAGTCAGGACTTCTAGTCAGGAAGATCTGAGTTTAAGTATCATTTTTTATACATACTGTGATGAGTAAAACTAAATCATATTACCTGATTCCCAGTGTGTGGGGAAAACTAGCTAGGATTTACTTATAATTAGAAGCTTCTGCAACAGTTTAGGCATTAAGCATTTATTAAAGTATATTAGAAGTTAGTAAAGAGAGAACACATGTCTCTGAAAGAATGGAAAAATCTAGCTCAGATCTATGCTCAACAGAGAGAGAAAAAGCTGCCTTCTCCTAGCTGATCACGCTTCCAAAGAGAAAGAGCCTTACTCAGTTCAACCGGAAGCTCCCTATGGGACTGGAAGAGGGTCGGTCCCCACACACAGCTCCAAGCTAATTGGTTGGTAGCATTCAAGTCCCTTGATTGACAGGACCTAAAGGCAGTCCATGAATTGTGAGGCAATTTCCAGATGCTGGGACCCATGCTCTCTCAGCAAGGAGGGGGGTGGGGCCTGGTTCTCACACTACTGGGCACATGACTCTGGAAAAGTCACTTACTTTTTCAGTGTTTCCAGGTTAACTCATCTTCTAAGACCTTAAGCTGCAGAAGACTTGTTGACCTGCATTTATGGAAAGTGTTTCCCCACTTGAAATTGCAATGGAATGACACATCTGGAAGAAAGAAAAAGAATAAAGCAAGGAAAGAAGGAAGGAAGGAAGGGAAGGGAAGAGAGCAGGGAGGGGAGGGGAGGGGAGAGAAGGGGAGGGGAGGGGAGGGGGGGAGGGAAATTCCTAGTAATGAAATAATAAGACCACAGAAGAATCAAAGTTTTGTTTGACCCAAAGGGAAAACTGTCTAATAGGAATAAGTATATTAATAATGGTGACTTTTGTTCAGGAAGTAGAATAAAGGACATAAAGAACACATATGTGTATGAAGAGAGAGAAGCTGATCACATAACAAGAGAGAAGGCTAACAAATGGACAGTCTAACTATCGCAATGGAATTTTTGAAATATTAAAAGATCCATAGGAGAGCTTCTATTTCACTGGATACATCATCTATAGAAGATTTATAGAAGGACATGGGGAAAGAATTAAAGAGGATGAGACAATGTAAATGGGTTTCAATAATCCCCAGTTGAGGAATCTCCATACTTATGTCATTGTTGACTCATGTCTGACTCTTCATGACCCCATGAACGATAGCATGCCAATACTGTCCGTGGGATTTTCTTGGCAAGAGTACTGGAGTGGTTTAAAGGCAATTAGAGTTAAGTGACTTGCTCAGGGCCACATAGCTAGTAAATGTCTGAGGCTGGATTTGAACTAAGTTCTTCCTGACTTCAGGGCTAGCACTCTATCTGCTGCCTCTGCCCACACTTCTACATCCATTGTAATATTGAAGGATGTACGAAATACTTCCTGAAGTGTATGTAAATCAAAATAATAGAATAAATTTATATAGTATCTCATACTTACAAAGCACTTTAAAAGTATTTCATTTAATCCTTCCAACAATTCTGAGAGTTGGAATTACAATTATTATTATTAAATCCATTTAAAAGATGAGGAAGCAGAGACCCAAAGAGAGGAAGTAACTTTCCCAAGGTCATACAGCTAATGAGTTTGAGAAACTGGGTCTTAAAATTGGGTTTTCTGCTTCCAAATATGGTGTCTTTTCCAGTACTCTGTGCTGCCTCTTTACATGTATTCACATGTGTGTATGTGTTTAATGGGTTACCATGGCTAAAGAATATATTACTTATGGATAGAGCACCGGCCCTGGAATCAGGAGGACCTGAGTTCAAATCCAGCCTCAGACACTTAACACTTACTAGCTGTGTGACCCTGGGCAAGTCACTTAACCCCAATTGCCTCACTAAAAAAAAAAAAAAAGAATATATTACTTAGACGACATACTTAAGCTGATCCTCAGACAGACTCCATCTGTCACAGGAACAGAGTAAACTAGGCCAGAGGTTAAGTGACTTCCCTGTAAATGTAAATGTCTGAGGTAGGATTTTAACTCATATCTTCCTAATGCTGGGTCCAACACTGTATGTACTGTACCAGTTAGCTGCCACTTGAATTATACTCAATGCCTTCCTTTCATTGGTGGAACCTGATAGAGCTTCGGTATCACTGGCATATATTTAATCTATTAAATAAACCAGATGAGTAAAATTAGAATAATATTCTGAGAAATAATACCATTAACCTGTATGTATAATAATAAACATTTACAGAACCTAAATGGATTCAGAATCTCAACATCAGTTCCAAAATAAAAGGAGCTACAAAAATATGAAAATAACAACTTTGTGCCAGTTGTTTAAAGGTGATAAATTTTTTAAATAAATAAATGATTTCCAAAAAGGTGCTAAATTTATGCAATTTTACTTTGAATTAGAAATGGATGGAGATAATGCCAGTTCATCAGAATACACAAAACTAAAATGTTCTGCCAAGTGGAAAACAATGAGGTCCAAATTAAATGTCAGATATCATTTTGAAAACCCAGGAAATCAGACAAAATTTAAAATAATATGAGAATGAATCACAAATATAAAAACAGATTAAAAATGTAGCAAAAGAAATGGGCATTACATTTGTAATATAAGAAATTAAATCATAAAGCTAGGGAAAGAGACCAGACTTGTGATTTCATATTATAAGAAACTTTTCAGTAAAGAAACTCCCTCTACCAATGCAGGTTAGCTTAGTCCCTATAGTTTATAGCAACAGAGTCATATATATCCATGAGACTGTTGTGACTTGCCATAGGGCACACAGACAATAATTGTTAGAGGCAAGACTTGACTATGTCTTCACAGCTTTGAGGTCAGTTCACTATCTACTATGCATTGATGTCTCTCTAAAGATGGTTGTCATTACAAAATCTCTCTGTTTTCAGGAGATCTGAATAAGTTTACTAAAGATATTGCTATATACCGATCCATCAGGTAGCAGTGAGGTTTTAAGTATTTTTTAAATGCTGAAAACTGTAACCAAACCATACTTTTATTTTACCCTAGGTCAAATGGTAAAAAGTACAAATGTAAAAGAATACAGACATACACAATTTAAGCGTTAAAGACCTACAAAATTAAAGTGACAAAACATTTACCCTCTTTTTCCTGAATTTGGTTTTATGGGTGTGATACTTAAAACAATTCAACAGATAACAAGTACCTACTATATATTGTATAGAAAAAGACTAAAGCAAATTATTCCCTGCCCTTAAAGAACTTACATTCTACTACCGGTATATAATATGTTATATTCACTTAATTCAGGACATAAAATACACTTAGTATGTTAGGAATTAAGTGTTAAGGAGAAAACACTGACAATTGTGTGGATCAGGGAAGGCATCCCAGAGGTGACAGAGCTGAGCTGAGGCTGGGAGGATGATAACTAAGTGGAAAAAAAAAGAAGTCAGTTGGTTTATACATACACACATAGTGATTACAACAAGACTGGTTTTAGGGAAAATAGATAATTAAAGCTGTCCGTGGGGCTCTCTCACCTCTTCTTTCATCACCTGTATTCCCCTACCTGGCACTACATACCAATTATATCCCTAAATTACTTGTCCTTTATGTATTCTGCATCCCATTTCTATAGAGTCTTGTAATCAGATGTTTAACATTCTCTAAGGTTTCCAGTGGTAGCTTAAGATGTTATTGCTATCTATAGTTTAATGGGAGACCCTAGAAGATCCCCCCAAACTTTTAAGAACCAAAGTAATGAATTGGGGTTTTTCCCTTAAATAGTATTTTCTTTTCAAAGTGATGAATTGTTAATAAAATTCATTTCAAAGTGAGGCAGTGATTTCAGTGCCTATCAAATCACATTATGTGCCTTGGGAATCAAAAACTGTGATTCGTTCCGATACCTGGGCAACACAGGGAAGTGTTTCATTGTCTTATGGTTCCATCTTCTTAATTTAAATAGAAAGGAAGCTTCCCTCAGTAATTTAAATAAGCCTACCCAGTTGGCCCCTGAATTTCTATGAAGCAAAGGGAGCCTCTAGACCCATGGGAGGTGTGGGCACAGGAAGGAGGCACACTGAAGGGAGAAAAGTCATATTGTAGAGTCACCATGACTCAAACCAACACTGAAGATGGAGACATTCTTGGAAGTTGTAAAGAATGGTATATTCCTGACCCATAGAACTTTTCTGTGAAGCTGTAGGTCATGAGAACAATAGTAAGAGATCTGCAGAAAGGAAGTACCTTGATTTAGAACTGTATTATGCATTTAATCTGTCACCTGCCACAATAGGAATTCTGAAGTATTCTTCTATGTATCCATAAAAGCTGACTCCTTAGGAATAAATTAAAGCAATCTGCTGAGGGGCTGCAGAGAATTATAGGCAGAATGACATGAAGGAAATGATTCCACACACAATGCCATTCTGATGTGGTTGGCTAAAGAAGAATGGGCCGAGCAACCTTGCACAGGCTAAGGAAAAGCAGCAAGAGTGAGCAACAGCCCCACCATATACTGAGAGCTATGCAGGATCATAGAAAGGTTCCCAAGCAATACTTGGCCAGAGGGACTGCATAGTAAAATGCCAGTGAAGATTAACCACAAAGGTCTCAGAAGTAGCCATACTGGCAGCATTATGTAATGAGAGCCTAGCCAGGTTTTGAACGCAAGTGATACCAATCAGGGTTTCTAAGTGGATGTCTCTATTTCCTACTAGCTTTGGATTCTTTCATTTGTGGTCTATTCATTTTTTGAGCATTGTAAAGAAATGTGCTTCCAGGGGAAATTGGGTAGAAATGCTGAGAATTTTAATAAGTAAAGTTCCAAGATTGTTTGGATAAGAACAATGAGCAAGAGAAGAAACCCCTAAGGTGTATATAGACTACAACCATATAATTTTTTTAGTCTATCAACTTTGTAAGCATACAAACATATTAATCCTGTGTCATTTCACACAAGTTCCATGTTTCCCTGAATTCTTCCATGTTTTCCTGAATTGTTCACACTGGGCACCGCAGAAAAGAAAGTGAAGGGCTCAGTCTAGTTACTTTATTTTATTTTGGGGGGGCTAGGCAATGAGGATTAAGTAACTTGCCCAGGATCACACAGCTAATAAGTATCAAGTGTCTGAGGCTGGATTTGAATTTAGGTCCTCCTGAATCCAGGGCCACTGCTTTATTCACTGCACCACCTAGCTGCCCTACCAGTCTAGTTACTTTTTGTTGTTTTTGTTTTTGTTTTTGTTTTTGTTTTTTTGCAGGGCAATGGGGGTTAAGTGACTTGCCCAAGTGTCAAGTGTCTGAGGCTGGATTTGAACTCAGGTCCTCCTGAATCCAGGGCCGGGCTTTATCTACTGTACCACCTAGCTGCCCCAGTCTAGTTACTTTTAAAGACATAGGCAGCCAATTAATGAAGGCTACCCCCATCTGTGTGGTAGGAGTGGTAGTGAGCTCCATGTTAGACAAACTTGGCGGGGAGGTCTATGGGGTGTTCAGGGAGGACTAGCACTTCTGGTATGAAGGTTTGATGAGCCCCTTTTAGGGCTGCCTATGTCTACCTGTCACCCAACTCTCACCTCTTTCTCCAAGCAGCACAGCAGCTACACCCCCAAAATGGGATTCAGCTGGACCAAATCAGCTTGAAGATAACTGACAGGTCTCAAACCTTAATTCATGGGAATGTCTACCCAAAGCATGTAAAGACTTCCCCTGGTGGAATGGGTGGATGAGAATAATTTGTTCAAATAGTTGTGAAAATGGTGGAAGCAAGTACAATGGATCAGTCACTACTTAAAAAAATTAATGCAGACTCTTCACTGGAAGGTCAAATACAGAAGCTGAATCTTAAATACTTTGGCCACATAATGAGAAGATAGGACTCATTGGGAAAGACCCTGATGTTGGGAAAGAATGAAGGCAAAAGGAAAAGGAGACAGCAGAGGATGAGGTGGAGAGATAGTGTCATGGAAGCAACAAACATGAGCTTGGACAGACAGAGAAATACTGGAGAATAGAAAGGCCTGGTATGCTATAGTCCATGAGGTCACAAAGAGTCAGACACCACTGAACAACAGTAACAAAGCTTTCCACAGCCCCTCCAACATTGAATTTTTCTATCTTTTTTACTATCTTTGCCACCTTGATGTATGCGAAATAATACTTTGGAGTTATTTTAATTTGCATATTCCTGAATATTAGTAATTTAGTGAGTTCAAGGGACCTCAAAGACCATATACTCCAACTTCCTATTTACCAGGGAGGTATACCATTCACCATCTTTTCTCTGGATCCCACATAAATCTCCTGGATACCCTACTGATGAAGCATATGGTCCCATTTAAAACTGTTTTTTTTTCTAGGTAGCTCTAAAGGCTCTAAAGCTTTTTCCATTTTTGGTATTTGAGTTTTATATCCTCCTAGACAAAGTTTTATGACATTATCTAATCCCTCCATCACAAATTTTTTTTTGTTGTTGTTTTGTTTTGTTTGTTTTTTGCAGGCAATGGGGGTTAAGTGACTTGCCCAGGGTCACACAGCTAGTAAGTGTCAAGTGTCTGAGGTCAGATTTGAACTCAAGTCCTCCTGAATCCAGGGCCAGTGCTCTATCCACTGCAGTTGTCCTCCCTCACAAATTCTTAATCAGCTATCTTAGCAGAACTATGCCAGGCTCTCCCATTCTAAAAAGGAATACCACTTTTTCCCCACTGCCTTGACAGATGAGGAAACTACAGTTTGGGGAAGTTAAACGACTTGTCCAAGGTTACACAGATAATTAAGGTCTAAGGAAGAATGTCCTCTGACTCCAGAATTAATTCTTTTTCTATTTTCCCACACTGACTCCAGGAATAGGGTTTAATGTTAAAAAAAAAAAAGACCTGCATTTTATACCTGGCTCTACTTTTTACTAGTTGTATTACCTTGGGCAAATAATTTCCCTTCTCTGGACCTTAGTTTGTTTCTCTGTGAAATGGGGGAATTGGACTAGGTACTTTCCGAAGTGCCATTCCACTGTAGAAACTGTGATTTTATGGTTTTCCAGACTGCAGTGGTGAGTTGCAGAAATGGTCTTAAACAGTAGAGGGCATTCTTGTTATTCACTGACCTTTTTTTTTTTTTTTGCGGGGCAATGGGGGTTAAGTGACTTGCCCAGGGTCACACAGCTAGTAAGTGTCAAGTGTCTGAGGCTGGATTCGAACCCAGGTACTCCTGAATCCAGGGCCGGTGCTTTATCCACTGTGCCACCTAGCCACCCCCTATTCACTGACCTTTAGTGAAAAACACTATTTGGCTTAAAATAACAGAATGAAGAATCAGACAGAACTGAACACTAAACTACAATTTATTTCAAAGTTATAACAAAAGCAAACATCCAAACATTTCTACTCAGTATTTCGGGGGCATAATACCCCCTGAATACCCTGCTTCACTGATTAGCTCAGTTCCTACATTGTATTAGTTGCACCAAGTCACAAGTCCAAAGCATCCCACAAGAGACACATCCCAGGATGCTGGGCCCTTGGGATTTCCTTGCTGAGCTGTCAGCAACATCCAGTCCAGAATCCTGGCCTCCAAGGACCCCTTACTCAAGATCTCAGGTCAGGGATTCCAGTTCCAATTCCTAGAACTGACAAATAAAACAAGATCAAAACCTCAGACCTATTTCTTGGGGTCAGTTGGCCTAAGAAAAAAGGAAAAGTGGCTCTTCCCTGACTAGTTTGTTGCATGCTATCCCTGCTTTGAGTGAATGATTCTTTTACACTCAGACAACACTGGAACAAGAGATATGCCTCAGTGAGGTAGATTTAAAGACACAGGCAATTCCAGTCCCATATCCAAAAGAAGGAGGCTGTTCCCTAGCACATGACAAGCCAACACACAATGTCTAAACAAGCACCAGCCCTCAGAGAAGCAGATCCTTGGCTTCTCCCACATAGGATCCTCCTTAGGTGATTTGGGCATGCACCAAGGCCCAATTACATGAGAAGAAAACAAAACTGCAACAGTCTTTGTTTCAGATATTCCACTTAATTCAGGTAGTATGAATTAACATTCATTGATTCCACAAACATTTCTTGAGCACCCTTATAAACTTTAGACACTGCAACATGGTTTAAAAGTAAATATTTGAGGATTGTGCTGCCTGCTGCCATTGATGACTTAAAATTCTTTATAAAAATTTAAATCCTTTGTTGCTAGTGTTGTCTTTAAATCACAGTAATTTACCATCCTCCCTCCAATTTTAACTCTTCCAGTGACAAAGGAAAAAACTTGCAATACTGTGACTGCTTTTGACAATGTATATATACACTATCCTGTCTTAGGAGTCCCTCACCTCTCTGCTGTGAGGAAGGAGGTATGTCCTGTTATCTATTCTCCAAGACCTTTGATGGTTTTTCAGTGACTCAGATTTAGACTTCACTTTGGTGAATGTTTCACATACATTGTTGGAGTCATTTTATAACTTGCTTTCCTGGTTCCACTTGACTTTGGTCCATGATAGTTCATGCACATTTTCCTATGTTCTTTTGAGTCTTCTTATTTGTCATTTCTTACTACACAATAATATGTTCTGTTACATTTATATACTATATATTTTTCAGCAATTCCCTAATCAATGTGTTCTTTGCTGTCATAAAGAGTGTCATATGAGTCATATGAGTTCTTTGCTGTCATAAAGAGTGCTGCTATACCATCAATAAGGGCTAAACAAAGGCATGGGAAAGTGAATTCATATTATGTAGAGGAGATGCCAACTTTCATTAGCAATTTCCTTACCTGGGAGTTCCCCATATTAGTAAAATCACAGGTCCATTTCCTATCCCTTTCTCTAAGAAATTACAAACTTGAGTGCAGAGAAACTAGTGAAAATTTTTATGAACCTCACAATGCAGAGCAAAAAAAAAACACCACAAAGAGACAAATTTATGAGATGAACACTGTCATAGGAAGGAAAGAAACTTTGAAAGGTTTCAGAACCTTGGTCAATGTGGCGAACAATCATGTCTTCAGTGGACAGATGATAAAATACCTGTCTCTCAGTAAACAGGTGATTTGACTACAGGTACAGAACAAGACTCACATTTTCAGACATGATCAATGTATTTATTTGTTTTGCCTTTTTAATTCATTAGAAAGTAGGGCATGGGCAGCTAGGTGGCACAGTGGATAAAGCACTGGCCCTGGATTCAGGAGTACCTGAGTTCAAATGCAGCCTCAGACACTTGACACTTACTAGCTGTGTGACCCTGGGCAAGTCACTTAACCCATCAAAAAAAAAAAGAAAGTAGGGCACTATTCAATGGGATTGGGGGGATAATTTAGTGGGAAATGGAAATATAAAAAATGGGAAAGAAAACATCACTACAACAAAATATAAGAAAAATTAAGAATTTCAGAAGGAGACAGAAATAAATTGGATACTATTGTTACTAACTTAATATGTACTCTAAGAAGAAATTTCATAAAATGAGTTACAGTTTCACATACATTCCTCCTTCTTCTTTGTGTATTTGAATGTTTTTGATAATTTTTTTTTGTTCATTGAATTTGTGTTGTTGATTCTTTTTGTTCTTTATTCAAAGAACAAATGTTTGAATTGTACCTTTGTTTTTTTGACTTACTTGGGGTATATGTTCAGATTGCTGTGTCAAAAGGTATAAATTCTTTAGTCATTTTTCTCATCTAATTCCAAGGTAACATCCAGAACAATTAAACTACCTTCTTGCTCAACCAATAGGGTATAGATGTGCCTATGTTTCTACAGTCCTACCAACATAGTTCCCATTTTAAAAATTGATGGATGTGGGGTGGCTAGGTGGTGCAGTGGATAGAGCACAAGCCCTGAATTCAGGAGAACCTGAGTTCAGATCCGGCCTCAGACACTTGACTTACTAGCTGTGTGACCCTGGGCAAGTCACTTAACCCCCATTGTCCAGCAAAAAAAAAAAACAACAACAACATAAAAATTGCTGGATGTGAGAACCCTGTGAATTGTTTTAATTTTAATTTTCCTTATTCTTAGTCATCTGAAGCATATATCCATTGGTCATTTATGGTTTATAAGGCTTCATTAGAAAACTATTTATCTGACCATTTATCTATTGGGAAATGGCTATTGGGTTTATATATTTGTGTCAATTTTCTATATATTTTGGATAAAGGGCATTTATCAGTGATATTTGATGTAAATATTTTTCCTACTCTGCCATTTTTGTTCTATTTGTGTATTAATGATTTTTTGTCCAAATGCTTTTCAGTTTTATATAGTAAGAATGATTGGTTTTATTTTTTATGCTCTCATTTATCTCTTATTTACTTAAGAATTCTGTCCCTAGCCAGAGTTGTAAAAATCCTCCAACTGTATTCTCTTCTAAATTTTTTATGGTAGCCTTTTATATTCAAGTCATGTATCCACTCTGAATTTATTGTGACATATGGTGAAGATTTTGGCTCATCTGAATTTCTCCCATACTGCTTTCTAGTTTTCCCAGTAGTTCTTTTAAAAACTATTCCCTATTCCTTTCCTCAGTGATTTATATTCTGGAGTTTATTTATAAACAAACAAAGAGTTGGGCTACTGTTTCTGGTTGCTTTTGGTTTTTACTATTGTAGTCTCATTTCCTTTGTTGACTTTGTTGTAATTGTTGTTGTTTTCAACCAATATCAAACCAATTTTGAGAACCCCTACTTTATAAAATAGTTTGGGATCTCATAAGCAACAATAATTACAAGGAGCAGAGTTTGTATAAACTACCAGGTGTAAAAAAAAAATGGGATTTGCTAAATGCCCAAAGGCCCCAGATTGTTTTGTACTGATTAGATTGACTGAGAGTGATTGACTTTGCTGATTAACTTAACTTAAAGTTAATTAAAGCCACACCTGGCTGACTCCCAAAAGGAAGTGTTCTGAGAGGCTGTGGACTATGACATCAACACAGGACCACCCTCAAGTCCAGTGAACCAATGGATTTGAGTGACCTAACCAGTCAGCTTGAAGCAGTGTGTAAGGATTGCTTCTTCCAGGGGATGCAGGAAATGCTGCTTTCTCTCTCTCAGTTCATCTCTCAGACAACCTCATGGTGGAAGATTTGGGAGAAGAACCAGGCCAGGTTGAACTCTTATCTCTCCTCTAGGGTAGATATGCTTTTCTATCTCTTTGAATTACATTTGTTCTATTTTTTTCACTAATAAATGCTCAATGCCAAAATTGATGCTAAAGCTTCTAATTTAAACTTTAGCTAGTTTTCCCTACACCTGGGACAGATTTTACTCATCACACAGGGAAAGTGTGGAATCTTTTAGATTCTGATTCTTCTTGTTTAATAAAAAGGGTTTTGTGACTGGCAATACAACTTGATGATGAAAAGAATTTAATGTGGTAAAAAAGTGAAAGTTTTTAACAGTCGGTTAGCGATAACAGAAAGATGTCAGTTTTTTGAAGGACCACCCTTTCAGGAAGGAGACCGTGACAAACCGCCAGGTCCGGCTGCTAAGCACTCCACTTCCGGGGTGCGAGCTTAAAAGGCAAGGAGAGAACAGAAGTGAGGTCTTTTGTTGGCTTTCCTTGTCCGCTGTTTGGGCTGCACACACAGACGCTGACTGAAGTTCTACTCGGCCCAGTTCGAAGTAACAGCACGTGCTTGACACGGCTCTCAGCTTTAGAGGTGGCCTTGGGTTTTTGGTGAGCCCTATACGGGTTTTTGGTGAGTTTTATATGGAATATAGACTAAGCTTAGATTTAAGACTATTGTTTGTATTTCTACTTTCCTATCTCTTTAATCAACATCACTTTGTAATTTCCAAACAATAAAAGCTCTAACTAGAGACCAGAGGCTTCTTCCACTTACTGATCTGGGAGATAAATAAGGGAAAGGTTAAAAGGGGAGGTTAATGCTCTAGTATCCAATTTTAAATCTCACATTATGATGTTCCTGTCCCTCCCTCCCTGCAGTTGATTAGAGCAGATTTAGATGAACAAATCTAGGAACTTAATCAGAAATCCTAAGGGCAACTTATTTGGGACCAGAACGGCATTTTTATTTGCATTTGTTGAGAGATAGCATGGTCTTAATAAATAGTGTTGGATTGGAGTAAGGAAAGTCTGGGATCAACAATTGCGACTGGGGGGCAGCTAGATGGCGCAGTGGATAAAGCACTGGCCTTGGATTCAGGAGGACCTGAGTTCAAATCCAGCCTCAGACACTTGACACTAGCTGTGTGACCCTGGGCAAGTCACTTAACCCTCATTGCCCTGTTAAAAAAATTAAATTAAATTAAAATTGCCACTGACTTTTACTAGCTGTGTGATCCTAGGCAAGGGACCCTTTGTCAGAGACAGTCGAAATGTGGTGATGGTCAATTTTTACACCTGGAGTTTTACTCATCAAAGAAATCACAGATTTCCATATTTCTGGAAAATTACATCTTAAGAAAGATGAGGATTGGATAAATATTGTGAGTCTTAAAACACATAGGATTTTACTTAATATTGGTATGTTGCTTTAATTCTTGATAGTGCCTTAAGGAGATGTTGTGCAGAACAGAGCTGGCATAATTACTTTGAGATGTGACAGTTGTCAAGGTAATCATTCTCATAAGGAAATGGGCAATTAAGCATGCAAAATTCATGGAAATCACTGATGTGTAAATAATTTCCACTCTAGTGCTTCAGAAATGCCTTATACTTTTGTCCTGGTTTTCTTTCCTTTTTTAGTTTTAATCAAAGTACTCAAAAAAAGATTGGTAGCAAGTCACATTTCATATGTCACCCAGGTGAAATGGCTCAATGTGTTTTAGGTATCTATAGAGCAGTTCCCTTCTCACTTTTGTGTCTATACCCTTAAAGGAAGAGGAAGAAATAGCAGGGGGAAAGGAAGAAAAAATGCTAGGAACCTTCTTTTTATTTTTCTAATTCTTTAAAGTAATCTTTTGGAAGTTTGATTGGCATGGCATTGCATAAGTAAATTAATTTAGATATTTTATTATATTGATGCATCCTACTCATGAGCAAATAACATTTTTATGATTATTTAGATCTGTCTTAACTTATGCCAACAATTGTTTGTAGTTGTAGTTATATAATTCTTGTGTGTGTGTCTTGAAAGGTAGACTTTCAAGTCTGCCTACTTTCTGTACTCATTTTACTTATTTACATATATATATATATATATATATATATATATTTTGGGGGGGGCAGGGCAATGAGGGCTAAGTGGCTTGCCCAGGGTCACACATCTAGTAAGTGTCAAGTGTCTGAGGTCCTATTGCTATAGCCAGAACTTTTGGTTCTATATCGAAGAAGTGGTAATAATGTCTCCATGACAAATAATAGTACCTCTTGGGTTTAGATGTATGCTATTTATCAATAATGTTTTCAGTATTTTCTTCTTGATCTGGGATCGCTGATTTTGGCTATAATACTCTTAGGAGTCTTCATTTGGGGATTTTTTTTTTCAGGAGGTGATTAAGATATTTTTTCCATTTCTACTTTGCCATCTGTTTCTAAGATATATGGGCAGTTCTCCATCATAATTTCTTGAAATATGATGTCTAGGCTCTTCATCTGATAATGACTTTCAAGTTTTCCAATAATTCTTTTTTTTTTCAGGGCAATGGGGGTTAAGTGACTTGCCCAGGGTCAAGTGTCAAGTGTCTGAGGCCGGATTTGAACTCAGGTACTCCTGAATCCAGGGCCGGTGCTTTATCCACTGCGCCACCTAGCCACCCTCCAATAATTCTCAATAATCTTTCCTCAATCTATTTTCTGGGTCAGTTGTTTTTCCTATGAAATAGTTCACATTTTCTTCTATTTTTTCAGTATTTTGACTTTATTTTATTGTTTTTTGATGTCTTGTGGAGTCATTAGCTTCTGTTGGAGCAATTCTTTTTTTTTTTTTAGTGGGGCAATTGGGGTTAAGTGACTTGCCCAGGGTCACACAGCTAGTAAGTGTCAAGTGTCTGAGGCCGGATTTGAACTCAGGTACTCCTGACTCCAGGGCCGGTGCTCTATCCACTGCGTCACCTAGCTGCCCCTCTGTTGGAGCAATTCTAATTTTTAAAGAGTTATTTTCTTCAGCAAGGTTTGTACCTCTTTTCCTATTTGGCCAAATCTGATTTTTAAGGAGTTATTCAGTATTTTTTGTGCCTCTTTTGCCCATGGTTAGTTTTCTTTTCCTAATTTTCTTGCATAGCTCTCATTTTTTTCTCTAATTTTTCCTCCACAACTTTTATTTGAATTCTTACTAAGTTCCTTCTATGACAAATATGTGGTCCAGATATACAAACCAGTGAGAATTAAAACAAGCAAAGAAGCAAGTATAGATTAATATATCTAATGAAATGTAGAAGCAAAAAATTTGCATCAAATATTAGCAAAGAGGCTAAAACAACAAAGATTTTACACTATGATGCTGTTGGATTTATATCAGGAATACAGTGTTTGTTTAATATTAGGAGAAATAAAGAATTAATTATATTAAGAAAAAATAAACAAAAATCAAATGATTTTACCAATTAGATGTAGAAAAAAGCTTTTGCAATCCTCACTTCTGTTAAACACACTAGAAAACATAAGAATAAGTGAATCTTTCATTAAATTGATAAATAGCATACATCTAAACCCAAGAGGTATTATTATTTGTCATGGAGATAAACTAGAATAATTTCCAATAAAATGAGGGATAAAACAAAGATGTTCATTATCACCACCTCTTTGATATAGAACCAAAAGTTCTGGCTATAGCAATAAGACAAGAAAAAGAAATTAAGTGATTAACTGTAGGTAAAGAAGACAATACGATGTTGTACTTAAAGAACTAAAGGGTCAACTAAAAATTAATTGCAAAAACTAATCACTTCAGCAAACTTTTAGGATCCAAAAGAAATCTACACAAGTCATCAACATTTCTATGTAATGTCAATAAAACCCAGCAGGGAGACACAGAAAGAGAAATTCCATTTAAAATGAGTACAGAAAGTAGGTAGACTTGAGAGTCCACCTTTCAAGACACACACACAAAAATTACATAAATACAACTACAAACAATTGTTTACATGTTAAAACAGATTTAAATAATAATAAAATTGTTATTTTCTCATGAGTAGTATGTGTCAATATAATAAAATATCTAAATTAATTTACTTATGCAATACCATACCAATCAAACTTCCAAAAGATTACTTTAGACGATTAGAAAAATAAAAAGATTCCTAGTAAAGAAAAAAAGGTAAAAAATATTAAGAGAAACAATGAAAAAGAAATGGGAATGGAAAGGGCCTAAAAGTGCCAGATCTTAAACTATAATACAAAGAAATATTTTTGGGGGGGGGAGGGCAGAGCAATGGGGGTTAAGTGACTTGCCCAGGGTCACAAAGCTAGTAAGTGTCGAGTGTCTGAGGCCAGATTTGAACTCAGGTCCTCCTGAATCCAGGGCTGGTGCTTTATCCACTGTGCCACCTAGCTGCCCCCAAAGCAATAATTAATTAAAAAAACAATAACAAAAACAATTTGGTACTGGTTAAAAAAATAGAGAGATTAGTGGAAGATTACATATGCAAAGAAGGAAAGAAGAAAGGGAATAAGAATTTATAAATGCTTAACCACATGCCAGGTACTCTTTTGAGAATTAACCCTGTGGGGGTGCCCAGGGTCACATAGCTAATAAGTATCTGAGACTGGATTTGAATTCATATCTTTCTGACTCTAGACCCAGCACTCTATCTGATGCACCACCAACTGCTACAACATCCAGATATAAATATATCTATTACCCTAGTATTTGATAAACAGAGAGGTTCCTACTACTGGGAGAAAGAATCACTCTGACAAAACCTTTCAATATGGAAGAAAATAGATTTAAACCAATACCTCACACATTACACAAAGAATCTCCAAATGAGTATGTGACCTGGATATAAAAAGTCACACGATGCTAGAAAATTAGAGAGACATGGAAAAAATTTCTTCTCAGATTTATAGTTAGGAGAAAAGTTCATGGCCAAATGAGCAATCATAGAAGATAAGATGGATAACTTTAATTAAATAAAATTAAAAATTTTTCACAAACAAATCTAACAAAGCTAAGATTAAAATGGAAACAATTAACTGGGGGAAAATCTTTGCAGCAAGTTTCTCTAATAAAGGTCTCATTTTTAAGACATATAAAGAATAGGTTCAAATTTGTAAGAATAAGAGCCTTTTCCCAATTGATAAGTGGCTGAAGGATATGAATAGACTGTTCTCAAGGGAAGAAACCTAGGTCATTCATAGTCACATGAAAAAAAATGTTCCATATCATAACTAATTAGAGAAATACGGATTAAAGCAATTCTGAGATTCTACCTCACACTGATCAGGGTAGCAAAGGTGACAAAAAGGAAAAATGATAAATGTTAGACTGTGGGAAAACAGATACATTGATACACTGTTGGTAGACTTGTGGTTGGGTACAACCATTCTGGAAAGCTATTTGAAATTATATAAAAGGGGGCAACTAGGTGGTGCAGTGGATAAAGCACTGGCCTTGGATTCAGGAGAACCTGAGTTCAAATCCAGCCTCAGACACTTGACACTTACTAGCTGTGTGACCCTGGGCAAGTCACTTAACCCTCACTGCCCCGCAAAACCAACCAAACAAACAAAAATAAATTATACAAAAAGTTGCCAAACAGTTCATGTTTTTTGATCCATCTATGCTGCTGTTATATCTATACCTAAAAGATATGAAAAAAAGAAGAAATCCTTTATTTTCAAATATATTTATAGCAGCACTCTTTGTGGTGGCAAAAAAAACCCCAAGCCCCCAAAACAAAACCAACTGGAAACTAATAGGATATACATTAATTGAGAAATGGCTGAATAAATTATGGTATATGAATATGATCAAATATTGTTATGTTATAAGAAATGAGGAAATTGATGACCAAAAAAGGAAAGATTGATATACAGTGAAGTGAGCAGAACCAGAAGAACAATTTATGCAATAACATCGATGTTATTTTAAAAAATGAACAATTATGCAGACTTTTATGAACTAATGAAGAATGAAATGAGAACTGGGAGAACAATTTTTACAATAACATCTCTGGTAATATAAATAACTTTGAGAGCTAAGAACTGTGAATGTACAATGCTTATTCATGATATCATCCAGAGGCCTGATGAAGCATGCTATCCATTATAGAGAGGTGATGGATTTAGGGTACTGAATGAGACATATATATTTTTGGATACAGCTGTTGAGAAAATTTGTTTTGCTTCATTATGCATATTCTTTACAAGAACTTTGTTTTTCTTTTCTTTTGTGACATGAGGTTGGGGAGAAAATTGATTTCTATTAATTTTTTAAAAAATAGGTATGTGGGGGGCAGCTAGGTGGCGCAATGGATAGAGCACCGGCCCTGGATTCAGGAGTACCTGAGTTCAAATCCAGCCTCAGACAGTTAACACTTACTAGCTGTGTGACTCTGGGCAAGTCACTTAACCCCAATTGCCTCAATAAAAAAAAAATAGGTATGTGGGTAAGGGGTGCTATAGATGTGAAATGTGTGTACTTTCAGGTGTTGTCTCTGTATTGTTAGTTTTATTTTACCATTTTACTTCATTATAAGAAACCTCTCAGGAAATAGGAGTAATCTATAAATGGCTGCAATGTAAAAACAAGACACATCTATAAAACTTTTTTTAAAGTTTGGCTTTTCTTTTAAAAAATAACTAATTTTCTCTGGCTTCTTTTGTCTTACCAACATATTTTTTGTATACACTTTCAAGATGTCATTTCAGTTTATTAGATTTCATAGTATCTGCAACTAAAGCATAAATGTAAACAAATACAGTGGTCTTTCTTCTCCATCACTGACAGTACTTGTGAATACCAATGATAAATAAAATGGCTGATTTTTTTTTTCTGGTTTTGGACTTTTTATTTTGCGTTTGTTTTTCTTCTAGTCAGAATATTTCTATTGTTTTTGCTCTTCCTAGTTTCACCTATTCAAACTGACTATTTTATCCACCATGAAGGGAAGTTATTTCACTTTTTTCAAATTCAAGGTAATACATTTAGACAATTTAAGTTCAATTGTTGAAAACTTAACTAATTTCAAGGGGTTTTTTGTTGTTGGTGGTGGTTTTTTTTAGTGAGGCTATTGGGGTTAAGTGACTTGCCCAGGGTCACACAGTGAGTAAGTGTTAAGTGTCTGAGGCCGGATTTGAACCCAGATACTCCTGACTCCAGGGCCGGTGCTCTATCCACTGCGCCACCTAGCTGCCCCAAGGTTTTTTAAAGTTGCAATTTTGGGGGTGGGGAGAACCAGCTTATAACATCATACTTGTCAAATAAATGATCTGGAGAAACTGGATATGTCATCGTACATATAATTTCCACAATGACAATTTTTTAAATAGGAGTTTACACATTTTACTTTCAAGTAAAATAAGCAGAAGAACAAAGCAATTTATTGTTACAAGCCAATGCTAAGTGACTATATTAGTGGAAATTTGTGCTTTTTTCCCCAGATCCAACTTGCACCAACTCCAATTTGACTTGCTTTGCACATACTGCATTAAATAATTACTCTAGTACATTCACTGTCAATTGGAATAAACTCACCATCATTTTCTCTTGTCAACTTTGATTTGAACTTTGTCTTCATTTTTTAAAAAGTAGTGTGTTTAAGTGGGAGTCGTACAAAAAACTATCCAACGATTTTAGCTATTATATCTCCCATGGCCCCATTGTCCATTCCCACATAAACTTTGTAGGTTGGAAAATAAAATTCTTGCTTAAGGGTATGATAGGATGAGAACACAAAAAAGAAAAGCATCAAGTGGGGAATACAAGCAGGGGAGCACCTAAAGTCAATTCCACATTAGGAAAACTGGCCTATGACCAGGGAACCCTCTGAAACAGGTAAGAGTGATGGTCTTATAGGGAAGGGATTCTGACTGATGTTCTAGTCTTTATGTCACAGGAAGGGAATGGGAATGGAAGTTGGGGTGGGATGGGAGGTTACTGTCCAGCATGGAAATTTCCAGAATAGGTAAAGAAGAAGTGGTAGGCTTAGATAGCAGCATCAGGCTTCAAGAGAGGAGAGGCAAAAACCAGCAAAACAAAAAAGGTGGGTTTTTTGTTTTTGTTTTTGTTATTTTAATACTGCTCAA
This sequence comes from Dromiciops gliroides, assembly GCF_019393635.1. Taxonomy (NCBI): domain Eukaryota; kingdom Metazoa; phylum Chordata; class Mammalia; order Microbiotheria; family Microbiotheriidae; genus Dromiciops; species Dromiciops gliroides. The sequence goes on along the minus strand of NC_057861.1, from coordinate 294,386,078 downwards.
CAGAGGAATATGTTTTATTTTAGCACTCACAGGTTAGCAGAACTCAAGACCAAAATTCATCACAAGTTCTTTCCCTTGTCATTTAAGAAAGCCAGGCCAGTTTGCAGGGCCTCAGAGAAGGGAAAGAAATAGCTTCCTGCACTGGTCTCATTCCCATGTCTAAGACCAACCCCTTGCTTCACATCATGAAACCAGGCAAAGAGATCCTAGGGTGTGAATGCCAATACAAGGAGTTCCAGAAAAGTGAAGGATGAAACAAGACCATCATGGATGTGAAAAGCTTTATAATAAGTTTTCTGGACCAAATTCAAGCTATCTCCAGCACACCCCTGGGATGAAAACCAAAGAGTGGCAGAGCACCTGTGAGAACATTGTCAGGAATGCTAACACACAAAATAAGCAGATCCTTGTGATTAATGCTCAAAACAATAAAAAATAAATCAAGAATTGGATCTCTGCTTTAATATAGCACATAGTAAGATAAGAACACATGAGAAAGAAAAGGTGAAAGCATTTGACTCTGTTTGCTTATATTTTCTCTACCAAAGAAAATTATCTTGGATCTTGGAACGAGAGAACAAAAACTGTTACCACAGAGTTCAAACCCCAGAAAAGTGAAGGAGTGGTCAGAAAAAACCTAATTGCCTTCAATGAATACAAGGCTTGAATAAACAAGCTATTGTACTTTGCGTAGCTACTGCCAATGATCTATGAGAGATGGTAGAGAATGGGTGAAATCCGAAATCCTGGAGATATACCTAATATTGTCCCAAATTTTCCACAAATGGAAGCCTAAAAACAGTGATTTAAAAAAAAAAGCCTGGATCAAGACATCCTAAATGAATGTTGCCCATATCTAATAGAAGCAGAAGCAAAGGGAAGATAGAAAGAATCCATTAATCCACTAAAAGTCTCAGGAATGGCATGGCCAGAATCTAGAGCTCCTACATCAGATTTAAAATGCTACAAGTATCCAGAAAGAAGCAGTTCAAGAACCAAAAAACCATAGTTGGGATCACAAAAGACCGAGCAACTTATACTAAAAACAATATTCCAGAAAGCAAAAGCTATAAGCTTACAACCAAGAATAATTTTACCTTGGCAAAGACTGAATATAATCCTACTGGATTTTTTAAATAAATCAAATGTTTAATGGAATAGAGGACTCTCAATCATTCCTGATGAAAAGATCAGAGGTGAGTAGGAACTTTGTCAATAGATACCTAGCAAGGTAAACAGAGTTGAGCAATTGGAAGGGGCTGTATGACAATATAATGTTAACACTCTAATAGGGGCACAAAAAACAAAGGTCCCTTCAAAACCTTATTGTATTAAAAGAGAATTGAGTGAGTTGAGTAGAAAAAATAGAGGACTTAAAGTTGAATTTGTTCTGTTCTAAGGGCAGTAAGAGGAGGGTAAAGGGAAAACATATAACACAGAGTAGAAAGGAGGAAGAAAGGGGTGGAACTTGTAAAGATAAGGAGGGAGTGGTAGGGAGGTAGGTGTCAGATGGACATATCTGAAATGAACAAAGGAGGGTTGAAAATACACATAAGCACATATGCTCATGTAATTTGGTATAGAAATACATCAAACTCAATAATACATCAAACTCAATAGGGAAACTGGAGGGTGTGGAGTTGAAGGGTTAAGAGAGAGGGTAATATAAACTATTCATAAGCAAAACAGAAGCAAAAATTCTTGATTCTGAAAGTAGGGATTGAAAAGGAAAAAAAGAAGGGTTAAATTTAAGAGAATGACCATCAATTGGGGAATGGCTAAAGCACTGTGTTATATGAATGTTATAAGCAATGACTTAAGAGAATATTCAGAGAATCCTGGGTATTATAAAGTGAATAAAAACAAGAGAACAGTTCATACAGGGACAGCAACATTGTAAAGAAAAACAACTTTGAAAGACCTAAGAACTCTGATCAATGCAATGACCAATCAGGTCTCCAGTAATATGTGACAAAACATATTACTTATGCTCCTGACAGAGAGGTGATGGATTCAAGTTACAGAAAAAGACATACATTTATGCATATGACCACTTTACGGATTTGGGGGTGGATGGGTGGGGTTGGTAGGGCAGCTAGGTGGCATAGTGGATAGAGTGCTGGGCCTAGAGTCAGGAAGACATCCTGAGTTCAAATCTGGCCTCAGACACATACTAGCTTCGTGACCCTGGGAAAGTCACTTAACCCTTTTTGTCTCGGTTTCCTCATCTGTAAAATGAGCTAGAGAACAAAATGAAAAAAACCACTTTAGTATGTCTGCCAAGAAAATCCCAAATAGGGTCATGAAGAGTAGGACACAGCTGAAAAACAACTGAACAATAACAACAAAAGGTGGGGTTGGCAATGCTTATTTGTTACAAATTTTTTTTCCTTCTCACTTAGTTTCTTTTGATTGGAGGTGGAAATGGAAAGACTGGAGTATGGGGTCAGCAATACTGATGATAAAAAAAGGAGGGCAATGGAAACATTTTATAACATGCACAGAAAATTTTTAATAAATTTGTATAAACATTTAATAAATTATAATATTTAATATTTTTATAAAATTACAAATACAAACTTTATAAAAATACAAAAATATTTAAAGCAGCTCTTTTTGTAGTGGCTAAGAAGTGGAAATCAAAGGAATGCCCATCAATTGGGGAATGGCTAAACAAGCTGTGGTACATAATGATGATGGAATATTATTGTGTTATAAAAAATGCAGGATGATTTCAGAAAGGCCTGGAAAGATTTGTATGAACTGATGTATAGTAAAAGAGAGCAGAACCAAGAAAACATTGTGTACAAAGTCAGCAATATTGCTCAATGAAGAACTATGAATGACAACTATTCTCAGCAATACAATGATCCAAGACAATCCCAAAGGACTATTGATGAAACATACTATCCACCTTCAAAGAAAGAATTGATATTGATTGAACATAGACTGAAGCATGCTATTTTTCACTTTCTTTCATTTTTTTCCTTTTATTCAAGTTTTCTTGTACAAAATGATTAATATGGTAATGTTTTACATAATTGCACATATATAGCCCATATCTGATTTCTTACTGCCTCAGGGAGGGGAGAGGAGAGGGAGGGAAAGAGGGAGAAAATTTGGAACTCAAAACTATAAATTAAAATGTTTATTATTTTAAAAAAGAAAGTGAGGGGGCAGTTAGGTGTGTGCAGTGAATAAGCACCCGCCCTGGATTCAGGAGTACCTGAGTTCAAATCCAGCCTCAGACACTTGACACTTACTGGCTGTGTGACCCTGGGCAAGTCACTTAACCCCCCATAGCCCCGCCCCCCCAAAGAAAGTGATATATAGAATTTATTATATACTTAACAATAAATAGAATGAAATGAAGATTCATGATTTCTGAGAAGCCTCTTTTTGCATATGCAAATGCTTTTTTGGTGACATGTTAGGAATAAAAAATAAAAAATTTAATCATGAAAAAAAATGCCTAGAAGGGAATGGAAGGAAGTTCAGGTGAGGAGGACATATTTAAAAAGTAATGTGTGGAATTTATCACATATTTTTTTGAAAAGAAAAGAAAACAAGTGGTATTGAAAGGGATTGTAAGCTCTTGAAGACAGGGACTGTCTTTTCTTTTTCATATTTGTGTCTCCAGTGCTTAGCACAGTGCCTAGAACATCTAGCTGCTTAACAAATGTTACTGACTGACTGAAATGGAGATCTATAATTTTCATATATAGTGTTCTTTTGGTGTAGTGCCATGTATATTCAAATGCTCCTTTCTTGGTATTTAATTTCAAAACAAAAAATTTAAAAAGAAATAAATGCAAGAAAATTAGGCTCATGATGCTAATATAGCTCCTCACAGAGAGGAACCTAGTAACTGACTTTCTTTTTTAATGTTTAAAAATATTTTATTTATTTTATTCTGAACTAAATAAGTAAAACAAGCATTTCCATAATATAGTAGAATAGAAAAAAAGATGATTGTACATGAAACTGCAAATCTATTATGTACAGCTTGCTATTCCTTTTAAATTTATAATAATAAATTAATAATAGAATATAGTCTGTTTATTATATATATAAATCATATATAATATAATAGATATAATAAACATATAATAAAGCATATATTTTTTCTTTTCTCTCCCCCTCCCCCTACCCTAGAGCTGGCTACCATTAGGCACAAATATGTGTATGTATACACACACGTACATATATACATATATGTAAAACATTCTATATATACTTCTATTTATCAGTTCCTCCTCTGGATGCTTATAGTATCTTTCTTCATATATACTTTGTAGTTAATTTGGGTATTTATAATAGTTAAAATGATTTATTCACCCAAAGTTATTCTTTTTTTTTTTTTGGTGAGGCAATTTGAGTTAAGTGACTTGCCCAGGGTCACACAGCTAGTACATGTCAAGTGTCTGAGGCTGGATTTGAACTCAGGTTCTCCTGAATCCAGGGCTTGTGCTCTATCCACTGTGCCACCTAGCTATCCCCAAAGTTATTCTTAAAACAATATTGTTGTTATTGTATACAGTGTTCTCTTGGTTCTACTCATTTCACTCTTCATTATATCATGCAAGATTATCCATGTCTTTCTTTCTTTTTTTAATAATAAACATTTTAATTTATAGTTTTGGGTTCCAATTTTTATCCTTCTTTCCCTCCCTCCCCTCATCCTTCCCTGAGGCAGCAATCAGATATATTCATGTTTTTCTAAAATCATCATGCTCATCATTTCTTATAGCACAGTAGTATTCCATTACAATCATATACCACAACTTGTTCAGCCATTTCCCAATTAACAGACATCCCCAGAATTTCCAGTTCTTTGCCACCTCAAAAAGACCTGTTAGAATTATTTTAGAACATATAGGTTCTTTTCCCTTTTCCCTAATTATCTTGGGAAACAGACCTAATAGTAGTATTGCTAGGTCAAAAGGTATAGACAGTTTAGTAACTTTTGGGGCATAATTCCAAATTGCTCTCCAAAATGGTTGAGTCACTTCACAGTTCCATCAACAATGAATTAGTGACCTGATTTTTCCACATTCCCTCCAGTGGTGTCAAATGATAAGATATTAGCTTTCAAAAACCTAGTTATCTACCATAAGGGAAGGGGAAGAGTCATTAGTTATTCACTGGGGACCCAACCTTGCAGTGCAAGTTCTTATGTGCACTCTGAAACACTGTAAACTTACAGGAAGCCAAGAAAGGAGAGGCAGCCTTGAATAACCAGCAAAATCTATCAAATGGTTTCATTACTCATGCATTCTAATTTAACTTTACAATACATTTTAAGAGATGAATCTCGACCCATAGCTGGCTTTCTCAGTAGACAGGTGGCGAAGGAAACATGGAGAACTCACCTCCTGCCTCTTTGGACTGATAGTTTGTGTTAAAAAAAAAAAAAAGAGTCACTTGTGGAAGCCTACCTCTGGGTTGTTCTCTTGATGGTGCTCAAAGCAGACACCCCTTGATTTTTGGACTCCAAAGTTTAGACCCACATTTTCCTTCTCTGGATCAGTTACTGCACTAATTTCTTCCTTTGACTTTTGGATTGGTTTCCTGGTTGCTCATTTGTTTCCTGGAATGGAACACAGTAGTTGGATCTTGCTCCTTTAGGAAGGCACCTTCAAGACTTTTTCACTCCTATTAATTTTCCTCTAAATCTCAGCATATCATGGTTCCCCCTGCCTTGATTTAATAGGGGCAGGACACAAGACAATCTGCAGCACCTTGAAAGCACTTCTTAGAATGTGTGGTGTTTCTCATAGAAAGAAAGTAGGTCATACAAAAATTGTTCATTCATCCACCTCCCTCTTCGGGCCTGATTGCTATGGAATAATTTCAAAGTGTAATCTTTCTGATTTCCATCAGGGCAGCACCAGATAGACAACAGTGTAGGAAGCAGAATGCTGCTGAGGTATTTATCTAGTTAACAAGCAAAGAAATGGCAACTCTGTTCAAAGGCTGTCATTAGCTATTTTCACTTCTACAAGAAAAAAAATAAGCAGGCTCTTCTGAATAGGTATCTAACTATGTGCTAGTGCTTCCGTCCATTAAGCTAGCTTTTTTCTGTTTGTGTGCCAGAGCCAATGAATTTAGTATTGATTTAATGTCAAAGGCCTTAAGGCTTGAAGCCTTTGGAGGGAATGAAAAGGAGGAAGAAATTTTTCATAGATTTTAAGTCTCCAGGCATAGATAATGGGAAAGTACATCAGAAACACCTCTGTTATCTGCTTAAACAAGATGGGGGTGGCTGGAGGGGAGGTGAGAGCAGCAACAGCCTTTCAATATGAAGTCAGCTGACTTCCAAATGTAACTCTTGGTCAGGTTAGAAAGATAAAGAAGGCTTACTAGAAAGTTAAAAGGCATGACTGGCAGCCCTGTTAACTCTCTCAATCAAAGCAAAACTGATCAATTGTATTTTTATTGTGTGAGGACTGCATTGCTTCCAACTACCATTCTAGCTGCTTACTATGGAGTGTCTAAGAGGAAGGTGGAGAAGTTAATTTAAGAATTCCTGCAGTTTATAATCCTCACTCCAATTCTGACCACTCAGGAAAGTTGGGCAGCTGGTGGTGCAGGGGAATAGAGCAGTGGCCCTAACATTGGGAGGACCTGAGTTCAAATCTCACCTCAGATATTTTGCTAGTTGTGTGACCCTGGTCAAGTCACTTAACCCCAATTGCTTTCAACATCCAGGGCCATCTCCAGTAGTCTTGATCTATATCTTGCCACTGGACCCAGATGGCTCTGGAGGAGAGTGAGTTTGGTGACCCTGAATAGCCCTCCCTTACTTAAATCCAATGCACTGCAAGTTATGACATCACCCCAATGTCATGGTCCCCTTCAAAAACAAAGGACAAACAACAACTCAGGAACATCAACTCCCTTTCACCAGTCATAAGAGGGATAGGATAATAAAAGTTAATAAAGGAGTAGCTAGTAAGTGGCCTAGTGGATAGAATTTCTCAGCTGTATTCAGAAAAAGCTGAGTTCAAATTCACAGACATTTACTAGTTGTATGACCCTGGGCAAGTCACTTAACCTCTATTTACCTCAGTTTCCTCATCTGTAAAATGGGGATAATAATAGCACCTCCCTTGCAGAGTTGTTGTGAGGCTTAAATAAGATAATTGCAAAATGCTTAGCATAGTACATGGTAAATTATATATAAATATTTATTATTATTATTATTGTTGTTGTTATTGCTATTATTACCTCAAAATGTTTTATTTTCATTGTTGTTTCTGCTTAACTGTTTCCTTTTTGTAACCCTGACCTATTACTAAGCTGTGAGCTCATTTCTCCCTTGGCTATAATACTCTGGGACTTCTTTGACTTCTCTATCATGCCCCTGGAAGCTCATTATTGGGAAAACCTGGCTATGAAACCAGTGAAGAAAGGGTTGCTCCTATCCACATGGTAAGCGAACATGGAATGGTGATGCAAGTGCCAGTTCTCTAGTCTCCTGGAAGCAGGTCTACCAATGGCTTCCACATGGCTTCTGCCATGTTTGTGGCCTAGGCATGTGCTAAATCCCCACTGCACATGTAAATTGTTTTTTAAATCACAAAATGTTATATAAATGTTTTGTCATTGTTGTTGTTTTTATTACATAAGCTCTTTGAAGGCAAAGACTATTTCATTTTTGTCTATATCCTCAGCATTTAATGGAGAGACTTGCACATAAATGCTTAACTGATGTTGGTTTCATTGTTGAAGTAAAATAATAAGGTAAGCAATGGCAATATCAGTTTGGACTATGAAATTTTTATTAGCTCTAGGTATAGTATCTGGCACATAATAAAAGCTAAGAAATGCTTCTTGACAATTTGGAAGCATGCCCAAAGTACTATGGAACTGTGCATACCCTTTGACCCAGTAAGACCACTACTAGGTCTGTATCCCAAAGAGATCATAAAAGGACGCATATGTACAGAAATATTTATAGCAGTTCTCTTTGTGGTAGCAAAGATTTGGAAATCAAGGGGATGCCCATCAGTTGGGGAATGGCCAAACAAGATGTGGTATATGAATGTAATGGAATTCTATTGTGTTATAAGAAATAGTGAGCAAGCAGATTTCGGAAAAAACCTGGAAAGACTTACATGAACTGATGCTGAGTGAAGTAAGCAGAACCAGGAGAACATGGTACACAGTAACAACAACATTGTGTGAAGATCAACTGTGATAAACTTAGACTTAACTCTTCTCAGCACTATAATGATCCAAGACAGTTCCAAAGGACTCATGATGGAAAATGGTCTCCACATCCAGAAAAAAGAACTGGGGAATCTAAATGCAGATTGAAACATACTGTTTCTACTTTTTTTTTGTTTTTATTTCTTTTTTTGTGGTTTTCCCCCTTTTGTTCTGATTCTTCTTTCACAACATGACCAATACAGAAATATGTTTAATGTGATTATACATATACAACCTACACCAGAATGCTTTCTGTCTTGGGGAGGGGGGAGGGAAAAGAGGGAAGGAGAAAAAAATGGAACTCAAAATCTTATAAAAACAAATGTTGGGGGCAGCTAGGTGGCACAGTGAATAAAGCACTGGTCCTAGAATCAGGAGGAACTGAGTTCAAATCCAGCCTCAGACACTTGACATTTACTAGATGTGTGATTCTGGGCAAGTCACTTAACCCTAATTGCCTCAAAAAACCACACCAAACAAACAAATGTTGGGGGAAACTAGGTGGCACAGTGAACAAAGCACCAGCAGAGAGTCAGGAGGACCTGACTTCAAATCCAGCTTCAGATACTTGATACTTACTAGCTGTGTGACCCTGGGCAAGTCACTTAACCCTCATTGTCCCACATAAAACAAAAACAAAAACAAACCCCAAATGTTGGAAACTATCTTTACATGTAACTGGAAAATAATAAAATACTTTTATGATTAAAAAAAAAAAGGAATGCTTTTTGACTTGACTGACTTGTAAAGTCTTGCAGAAGGCCATAAAATAGAAAAAGAAAAATTACAGAAAGCTTAGAGAGAACCAATTAAACAAAATTCAACCAAAGGGCATTTAGGGGTGAAATTGGAAAGAGAGCCACAAACATAACAAACATTTTTCAAGGTCACTAAGATTGAAGCCCCCATGTTTGGACTCAGTCCTTAGTATACTTTTTTTTGGGGGGGGTAATGGGGGTTAAGTGACTTGCCCAGGGTCACGCAGCTGGTAAGTGTCAAGTGTCTGAAACCAGATTTGAACTCAAGTACTCCTGAATCCTGGGCCAGTGCTTTATCCACTGCATCATCTAGCTGCCCCCCCCCCCCCCGCTTTAGTACACTTTTAAGAGGAAGAATGTTATGGAAAAGCTTGTTTTATTCTATAATTTAAAAAAATAAATTGAAATGTTACTGAAGACAACAAAAGGGCTTGGAGTAGGTCAACTTCTACACATTCAGAGCATTCTTGATGAAAGATTAATAAGGGGAAAAGTGGGATTTTGCAAATGATATTCAATAGTATATCACATCTTAGTCATATAATTGGCTGAAAAGCACCCACAAAAAAGATTTTATTGTGCTTATTGTTTTTCAACTGTAAAAATGTATTTGAAGGTCAGCTAGGTGGCGCAGTGGATAAAGCACCAGTCCTGGATTCAGGAGGACCTGAGTTCAAATCTGGCCTCAGACACTCGACACTTACTAGCTATGTGACCCTGGGCAAGTCACTTAACCCTCATTGCCCTGCAAAACAAAAACAAAAACAAAAACGTATTTGATTCAGTAGAGCAAAATGCTAACTTAAACACCCTCATAAAACAATGCCTGGTCTCCTATGCATTTGTTAAAATCATACAAGATTCCCCAAAAGATGTAATAACAGAGATAACTTTGTTTATGAATCATCTGATTATTAATATCAATTGAGGCATAAAAAAGTAAACATGTCATGGTGGGGCCAACTTGTACCCACAAATGCTTAATGAAAAATTCATCATTAAAGGTCTTTGCGTGAGGATAACTGGGTACTCTTTGAAACCTGCAGTAGATTATAATCTTCTTGCTTCCTCTAGCACCTAATACAGCTCTAGCACAGAGTTGGCACTTATTTAATGATTGAATTGAATTTAATTGAATGGTTATTTCCTCAGAAACATGCTGAAAAAATATTTTATGAGGCACAAGGGAGAAAGGGAAGCATATAGAAGAATTTATTGAGGAGCTAGCATTTTACCTGACCTTTAAATGACAGATAGCATTTAAATTGTTGTTGGTTTTGTTTTGTTTTTTTTGCAGGGCAATGGGGGTTAAGTGACTTGCCCAGGGTCACACAGCTAGTAAGTGTCAAGTGTCTGAGGCTGGATTTGAACTCAGGTCCTCCTGAATCCAGGGCTGGTGCTTTATCCACTGCGCCACCTAGCCGCCCCCTGTTGTTTTTTTTTTTTAAACATTTTGTATTGATGACTTTTGTTTTTAAATCCTATTCCATTTCAAATATATCTCTCCCCTGGTTCCTTTCCCTTATAACAAATGTTAAAAAAGAAAAAAAAATACAGTTAAAACCAAGAAACACATTAAATGCATCTGATAGTAGATACAATATTCAACTTGATGTATATTATTTCAACAGGGTCAGGTAATGTATCTGAATATCCATAAGTGGATTTAAATTTTACTTACTAAGTGTTAGGAATTAGGGAGTTAAGCTAAGTCAAAATTTTCATCAGACTAACAAGCGACCAAGACACTATCTGATAAAGTCACCAAATCTTTCGAACCAAATTTATAAGACAGGATACTAATTCTTGAATGTGTTACTCTTCCTCCCACATGGTACATTGGCCGGTGTTAGCACAGTACCTGGTGGTAGATGCTTAATAAATGCTTTCTGATTGATTTATAAATGTCAATTATAATGATGTTGCTCAAACTTACAGATTTAGTGCTATACCAAAGGAGAAAATAGAATAAAATTCATTTGTAAGAATAAAAGGTCAAGAATACTAAAGGGTATAACAACAGCAAAAACCACCAAGTAGGGAAGAAGGAAGCTTGTTGCTACCAGATCTCACACTCTACTACTACAAAGCAGTCATTATCTAGTGCTGAACAAACAAAAAAATAAAAGTAGATCAGTGGAATAAATTACATGAGCAAGAACTAGAAACAAATGCATTCAGAAAGCTAGGGCTCAATAAACTGAAGGACACAGCTTATTTGGGAAAGAGCTCTTTATTTGACAAGAACTACTGGAAAAACTGGAAAGCAAATTGGTGGAAAATAGGTTTAGCTCAGAATTTTACATGACATTTTAATAAATTCCAAATGCATAAATTATCTAAATATAATAATAATAGCTGGCATTTGCATAGCATTTTGTAAAGCAACATACTTTATAAACATCTCATTTGAGCTTCATTACAACTTTGTGGTACACATGTGAGAAAGGGGCTGCCATTTTAAATGTAAAGAAAGTCATGCTTAAACAACATTAAGTTATTTGTCCTTGGAGAATCATAATTCATAGCAGACCAGTTTTCTTTCCATGATACCTTGCTGCCTCTCCTTATATAAATATAAAAAGTTATATCATTAAATAAAGTGAGAAGAAGATAGAAGAGTATATCTTCCATAATTATGGACAGGGAAAGAATTCATAACAAGACAAGGGATAGAAGAGATCATGAAATCCAAAATAGTCTCAATAATATAAATTGGAAAAGCTTTTGCACAAATAAAATCAATGCAGCTAGAATTAGAAAAGTTGAAGAAGGTAGAAATATTTGTATTAAATAATGTAAGAAAAAATATTCTCTATAGGGAAATGACACAAATGCATATGGGATCAAGAACAATTCTCTAATAAAGTAGTCAAAGGATATGAACAATAGTTTTGAAAAGGAGAAATACAGATTATAAATAGTTTAGAGAAATGAAACAAAACAATCTAAGCTAGAAAAGATACTGAGAGATGGAAAATTCACTGTTGGAAAGGCTGGAGGGGGTCCAGAGGCAAATTAATCCATTGCTGGTAAGGCTGTAAATTGATTCAACCATTCTAGAAAAAAAAATTGAATACTGCAAGAAAATTTGTTAAATTTGTTAAATTATACCCATGATATGAAGACTGAACTATAGACCTTTTGAACTATTAGACATGTATCCCAATAATATTACTGAGAGCAAGAGAAGACGCATATATGGAAGAATATTGATAGCATATTTTTCATACAATAATACATGCATAATATAAAGAAATGATTGAATGATGATATAGAAACATAGCATAATAAATTCATATAATGACTTAATATTTATAAAGCATTTTAGGCGTGTCATCTCATTTGATCCTCACAGCAATGCTATGAGGTAGGTACCATCATTACCCCCATTTTACAGATGAAGAAACTGAGTCTGAAAAAAGTAAAGTGACTTGCCAAGGGTAGCACATCAAGTAAATATATGAGGTAGGATTCAAACTTAGGTCATACCTTCATCTGGCATTGGTATCTGGCGATTTACATATAATCCTACAATACTTTAATTGATGTTTGATATATACTTACAAATCCTATCTGCATATTGGTGTAATTTGCAGAGTTCTCAGATTGAATTTAAGGAGTGCAGGGATCTTTGACACAGCTATGGGAATTCAAGGCAAAGATCAAGAACTCTGTACCCTCCTGATTCGTTGTTGCTAAATCCCTCCTTGATACTTATTAAAGGTTCAAGGCCATTTGTCTGACCTAGGCACTACCTTCTGTGGCAAGTCAGGTGTTGAAAAGAATTTACTCACCCTAGCTTACCTTGTTATGTGGGCTAAAAGGGGGAACTGAGTCTCAGAGAGGGTTAGGTGACTCAGCAAGTAAATGCTAAAAGTAGATCTTCCTGGCTGTAGCTCTAACACTCTAGTCATTAAATCAAGGCTCCTGTTTTAAAAATGTATATGTGTTATGTCCCAACTTCTCTGGCCATTTATGGGTTTTGTAGAAAATCATGTGACCTGACAACTGAGCTTTTTGCATGTGACATCTTTCTTCCTCTTTTGTCACAGTAGTTTTTTACTTGGATGTAATCAGCTGAGATGAGTTTAAGTCTCTCTTTTCTTGGATTCTGTTCATTCTTTGAAAAATGTCAGAATTTCACCAAAAAAATAGCCATCAGATCCTTTTTTGCTTTGCTATTTTTTAGAACTCAAATAATTCAACTCAATGCAAGAAAGTTTTAAGTGGCTACCTTGTGCAAAGAACCAGGTTAGACACTGAGAATGAAAAATGACAGTCTTTGTCCTTATGGGTCTATATGTCATATGTACAACATGAACATAAAGGAAAAAGCAGTTGTGTGTATTATTTGACAAAGGAGCAGTTGAGACAAATTACCCTAGGAAGGATGGAAAAACGCTTTCATCTGTGGGGATTAGGGAAGGCTTCTTGGCACCTGAGCTAAACCTTCAAAGGAGACAATTTCAACACAGTGAGATGAAGAGGAAGTTCACATCAGATGTGGGGATGGCCTGTGTGAACACACAGATGCGGGAACTGCCTTCTGCCACTATCTCCTCCATCCTTTTGTCACACCAAGAGGCAGTCCTACCTTGTCAAGCAATCCCATTCCATCCCATCTCCTCTAACAGATTGCCCCCACTGTCATCCCCCACTCTACCACATCTTCAATCTCTTCCTGTCAGCTGGCTCCTTCCCTACTGCCTACACACATAAGTATGTCTCCCTCATCCTCCAAAACCTTCATTTGATCCTTTCATCTCCTCTAACAATTGTCCTATATCTCACCAACCCTTTGTGGTAAAACTCCTTAAATAGGCTGTTTTACAATAGATGCCTTTACTTCCTCTCTTCTTATTCTCATCCCCCTACAATACTGCTTCTAACTTCACATTCCACCCAAATTGTACTCTAAAGTGACCAATAATCTCCAAATTGCCAAATCCAATGGTCTTTTTCTCAATCCTGCAGGGTGAAGATGTTTCTATGGCATTATAGATAAAGTCCTGTGGAGATGGGTCAGCAGTGTAACTCACATAGGGTGTGTTGGGAGGTCTCCCCTTGGCAACCAAAGTGCTCCCCCTTCCTCCAGTTCATTGATCCATCTGGTTCAGAAACAAGTCCCAGAAAGAAGAGATTCCTGCAGTACCCCAGCAGGTGCCCCTACTGCTCTAAGGTATGATCCAGAGCCACATCCTAGAATGTTACTGATGGGCTACAGTAGCTGAGTAAGGGGAGGGAGGTGCTCCATCTCTCCCTTGTGAGGCCTGAGTCCAGCAGAGAGAAGTCCATGGAAAGAGTCCCCTAGGAAACAGCCCCTTTTTAGGCTGCTTCAGACTCATGAGTTATTTCTCCTAAACTTCTTACCCTGAATTGAATGTTTCCTTGTTTAAAAAATCATTAAGCAAAACCAATCAATTGGGAGACCTTGTATGAGCCATATTCCATAGTCCTATGCCCACACCCCTCTAGTTCTCTGGGGTGCAGATTGTTCACCATTAGTTAAACTGCAGCAAAATATAAGCATCCTGAGGGCAGGAACTGTATGACATTTGTAGTTGTATGCTTAGCAAAGGCTCTGGCATACAGTAGGCATTTAAAAATACATGCTTATTGATTGACTACATTTTAGTGTTGCATCATTTGCATCATTGTAGTAATTGACTATATTGTTCCTTTGCTTCTATTTCTAAGCCTTGTATCACTTTGAACAAGACAGGGAAGCTATATAGTACAATGGGTGGAGCACTGGGGTTGGAGTCAGGAAGACTAGTGTTCAAATCTGGTCTCAGACACTTACTAAAATGTGTGAACCTGGGCACATCACTTAACCTCTGCATTGGTTACCACTTTTGTAAAATGGAGATAATAAGAGAACTTCCTTTTCTGGGTTGTTGTGAGGATCAGATAAGATAATAATTATAAAGCAGAATTGTGCCTGGCACATAATAAGTACAATCTAAATGTTAGCTATTATTAAGATTTCCAGTATTTCTCTGAATTCCTAATATTTGCTGTTTCTAACACTATAACAATGTTCTTTTATATCCATACGCCACATTTATTTAGTTGTTTCCCAAATGATGGAGAGCCATTTTGTTTATGTTTGTTTTTTTCTACCAGAAAAATACTTCTATGAATATTTTATTATTATGTTGTTTATTTTATCATGTCATAAGGGCCTTGGACATATATCTAGTAGTGAGATGATATGGTCAAAGGGTATGAACAATTTAATGGTTTTTACTACATAATTCTAAATTGTTTTTCATTTCACTAGACCAATTAACAATTCCAGCAGTAGTAGGTTAGTGTAAGTTAATGGTTTTTTTCATTTTGAAGCAATAAGCATCTTTCCAATTCCCTTCTCCTTCCATAAATCCTGTGCAGTGATTAATATTAGCTACTGCCTAAGTGAAATTTTAATTGACTGAATAGTGATAGAGAAACGAAGCAAGGCAGAGTTATTGTTGCCTGAAGAGTTCACTGATCATAGAAATTAGCTAAAGTGACAACCATATCATGAGGAAAGAGTTGACTATGTCTACTCTGGTTTTAGAAATAAACATTATAATAAATTTATATCCAATTTATAATAAACCCTGTTCACAATAGCATTATCTATTTGTTTATATTATAAAAATATACATGAAATTAGTACTTTGGTGGATCCATGACTTCATGCATGTGGACACTCCTATCCATGTAGATCTCATCACATCTATGACCTATTTGGTTTTTTTTGGTCCAATTCATCTTTCTTTGGGCAATAAGGCTAAAGTGGATTAGGATGAAAAGCTACACATGCTCACTGTGGCCCACTGGATCACCAAAGTTCTAAGCTTGTACATAGGGATTGGTGAAAGGAGATAAATTCACTTTATTCACAGCACATGAGACTGAGGTTTTGAAAGGAAGGGTTAACAAGGATAAAAAAATATTGCATATGTACAACCTGCCCAACTTTCCAACTCTTTGACTAAAAAGTCAGAGTCCAAGGAATTCTAGTGCTTCTGACTTCTGAAGTTTTATTGATCTTCTAAGGGTTCGAGGGAGACTGATGGGGAGGAAACCTTTGCCAGAACATTCCATACCTGCCTTTTGTTTTATTGGCATTTTCCTTGGGAAGAAAAGGGAATTAAGTAAAGGGAGGGGAGCAAGTGAGAAGAGCAATTAATCAATAAACATTCATTATTATTTTTAATTCATGGAATAAAACAAGCATTTCTATAACATAGTATAATAAAAAAGATGATTGCACACGAAATTGCAAATCTATTCTGTACACCTTGCTATTCCCTTTAAATATATAATAATTTTATCATGTAAATTTCTTTTCTTCCCCTTCTCCTCTTCTCCCTCCCCCTCCTCCCAGCTGCCCTAGAGATGGCTACCATTACATACAAACTACTATGCCAGGCACCATGCTAAGCACTGGGGAATACACATAAGAAAATGAAAGTCTTTGTCCTCAAGGAGTTTATAATTTAATGGGGAAAGACAACACATAAAAGGAAGTTATAAAGCTCAAAGGGGTTTGGGGAAGGAGGAAGGGAAAAGGTAACCTGCATGGGGGTGTGATAAAGAAGTCCACATGAGGGAAGCCAAGTAGAAAATGTAGAGAGCAGCTCTGTTACTTTTTTTGCCCATTTCTTTTCTTTTTTTTTTTGCAAGGCAATGAGGGTTAAGTGACTTGCCCAGGGTCACACAGCTAGTAAATGTCATGTGTCTGAGGCTGGATTTGAACTTAGGTCCTCCTGAATCCAGGGCCAGTACTTCATCCACTGGGCCACCTAGCTGCCCCCTTACCCATTTCTTAAAGAAGAGATTCTTCCCCTAGATCTTATCCTGGGCTCTAGGAGAGAATGCTTGAAAAGGTTAAGAGATGGCTTTTCTCTCTTTTGCCTTCAAGGTTTAATAGAGAACTGGGCTTATGCCATATTTTTTGAGTGATGCTACCTTTGGGAAATAGTTGAAACATTGAAAGCATCATGATGATTTAATACAGAAGTGCTGAATGCATATGATTGGGGAAAATATTTTATTGCTTTGTCATTAAGTTGGCAGTCAAACATGCATTTTTATTATTCTATGTAACTAACAATGAAAGAGTAGTACATTTCCTTAGTCTCATAGTGTTTTTACTTTGCAATATTCATTAAGATAGAAGGAAGTTTCAGGTATAAAAATTTTTTTTGACTCTTCAAAAAGCCCTATTTTGGCTCATGGCAAAGAATAACCTAGAAAGCACTAAGAAGTGTGTAAAAGGTATAATAACAATGATAGTAACTTCAACGAAAATATTTTGTCATTTCCATTCTTATTGTTCACAGGTAGGCTCCATTTCTCTCCCCAAAAATGAAAAGGGAAAAAACCACCATGACAATATTTCATAATTGTAAAACCTTTAGGAGGCATAATGTGAGGGGAGTGGGATCCCTTCATGTAACAATGTGTAATGCGGTAAACTCTACCTGGAATAGATAAAGTCTCAAGGAGTAGAGGATGTTTAGATGAAAGAGAACTCTAGCACCCACATAAAATGAACAGAGAGGCAAATCCCTTGTACTAAAATGGCACATACTAGTTTTTCCACGTCTGTCTCAAGGGCTTATCTCAGGTCTAGTGGGAACGATATATAAATTATGTCTCTCTGCTGAAAGGTTCTCCCATATGGGATCAGCATCCATTCCTTCCCATGTACCTCAGGCTGTGCTGAAGAGGAATATGTTTTTCATTTCTCTTAAGGAATGAAATCCCTGCTTGCTGCCATGATTTAACACAATAGACAAGGATTTGGTTGGGCTACCTTTTATTACAATTGGACCCAGGATATACAGGATTATGTAGGTAGGGGAAAAAACCCCAGTGCCACAATGTAAGTGTTGGTGGATTCCACAGAAGCATTTCTCATCTCACTTTCATAGCAATGGCAATGCAGGATTACAGACACATTTTCTACCTTCCTTGTGCTTTGCTGATTTATTTCCTCAAGACTTCTGAGAGGAATTAGGAACACCTGTTATATAAACATTTTAAAAAAGTTAAAAATTCAGTCACCCATTCAATTGTTGGGCTTCTTAAAAAAGAAAAAAAAACACATAAGTAAGAGAAATTTTAGGAATAGCACAATTATTCTTTCTATATTCCCGAACTAGGCATAATGCTCCCTAGACTTAGAAGCTTTTCTCTTTTCCCTGCCAAGTTTCAGAGATAGGAACATTGACCGTGTGATCCTGGGCAGTCACTTACCTTCTCAGTACTCTAAGCAATTCTCTGAGACTAGAAGTGGCAGAGAAAGGGTTAGCCTGCTTTGGTAGGGGGAATTTCCTCACCCAGTAGTTCCCTATACCAATAAAATCACAGATCCAGTACCTAGCCACATGCTAAAGCACTTAACATAGATCATCTAATTGATCCCGGAAACAACCTTGGATGGTAGGTG
Source organism: Dromiciops gliroides (assembly GCF_019393635.1). Classification (NCBI taxonomy): domain Eukaryota; kingdom Metazoa; phylum Chordata; class Mammalia; order Microbiotheria; family Microbiotheriidae; genus Dromiciops; species Dromiciops gliroides. Next base: position 294,367,655 of record NC_057861.1, on the reverse strand, counting down.
GATTATTATCTTCATTTTTCAACTGGAGAGGCAGAGGTCAAGAGAGGTTAAATGACTTGCCCAGGGTCACAAAGCTAGTAAGCATCTTATTTTATGCAAGAAACCTTTTTCAGGGGGCAGCTAGGTGGCACAGTAGATAAAGCATCGGCCCTGGATTCAGGAGGACCTGAGTTCAAATCCAGCCTCAGATACTTGACACTTACTAGCTGTGTAATTCTGGGCAAGTCACTTAACCCTCATTGCCCCACAAAAACCCCCTTTTCAGCTGTCTTTTATCTTAGTGCCTTCTCTACAAGATTACTCCCCAATTTATCCTGTGTATATCTTTTTTTTTTTTTGTACATAGCTGTTTGCATGTTGTCACTCCCATTAGACCATGAACTCTTTGAGAATAGGGACTGATTTCTTTTTATTTTTTCTTTTGTTTTTCTTTGTATCCCCAGCACTTAGCACAGTGTTAGGCCTATAGAAGGTGCTTAATAAATGCTAGCTGACTGACTGAAACAAGATTCAAACTCAGGTCTTTCTAACTCTAAGCTCCACATGCTACTCTCTCTGCCACCCACCTAGGTAACAGGGTGTTAAAGGGAAAGAGAGAAAAAAGGATAGCAAACAGGGTTTGACTTTTTCTACCACAAATATCTAAACCGGGTGTTCTATTTTTTTGTCATACATATGCTCTATAGTTTAAATTTTCATTTTCAATCAGTGAAAATCAGCCTCCTGCTCCCCTCCTGCCCTGCCCCTCCATTGAAAAAGAAAGAAAAACAAAAACCCTGTTGTCAACAGGGTCAGACAAAACAAATTCCTGCACTGACCATGTTAAAAAAATATTTTTCAATCTTCACGCAGTCCATCCCCTCTTTGTCTGGAAATGAGTAGCACATTTCATCATAAGTCATCTGAAATCATGGTTGGTCATCATTCTATAAGTCTTTCTAAGTTGTTTTGTCTTTACTGTATTGTTGTTATTTTATAATGAATTCATATATCTTCCCAGGTTTCTCTGAAACCATTCCCTTCATCATTTCATATGTTACAGTTTTATTCTATCATATTCATATACAATAACTTGTTTAGCTATTACCTAATTGATAAGAACCCCTGTTAGTTTCCAATTCTGTGCCATTGCAAAAAAAATTGCTATAAATATTTTTGTACATATGGGTCCTTTTCCTCTTTCTTTGATCTCTTTGGAGCATAGGCATAGTAGTATAAAGTACTACTGGGTCACAAGATATATATATATATATATATATATATATATATATATATATATATATATATATATATATATATATATATATATATATATATATATATATAGTTTAGTAAGTGTATGAATATTTTTGGGGTATAGTTTCAGTTTGCTTTCCAGAATGGCTCAATAAGTTCATAGCTTCACCAAGAATGTGTCAGATTAAGTTTCTTTTCTTTTTTTTCTTTTTTAAATTTTATTTATTTTTAAAGTACTCAGGGATCTTTTTTTTTTTTAATTTTTGCAGGGCAATGAGGGTTAAGTGACTTGCCCAGGGTCACACAGCTAGGGTCAAGTGTCTGAGGCCAGATTTGAACTCAGGTCCTCCTGAATCCAGGGCCAGTACTCTATTCACTGTACCACCTAGCTGCCCCTCAGACTAAGTTTCTTAACCAAGTATCCATGAATTCAATTTTTGGGCTTTTTTTGTTTTAATTTTGTTAACATTTTAATATAATTGATTTCCTTTGTAATTTTACGTATTTTATACATTTTAAAATGTTATTCTAAGAAGGGATCCAAGGGTTTCATCTGACTCACAAGAGTTAGGTGTTTCATGACACAAAAATGTTTAAGAACTACTGCTATAGACTATAGGCAAGTTCTCACTTCTTGATAAACCTAGGGTAATGTGATAAACACAGAATTGAAAATGGACAAAAAGATGGGGGGAATTAAAAAGGTCTATGGTTTTTATTAACATAGGCAAAATCAAAATTTTGAGATATATTTTGTCAGAAAATTACTTGTCTAACCTATATTACTGTTAAATAGTTGAAAAACTTATCTCTTGATACCTGTTCACTTAAAAAAAATAAACTTCTTCAATTCAGTTTGATATAACAAGCATTTATTGACAAACATCCCTCTCCTGTGTTTCATCATGGTACAGAAGTTTTGCTGCCACATTCTCCAAGGCTATGCTTATGGGGACACAAGCTCTTCCAGGTTCTACCAAGCTGGAGAGTAATTTAATATGGGCCCCAGCAACAGATTGTTGTTTGTTGTTGAGATGAAATAATGAGATTTAGCAGATACTCAAAGACCCACCTGGACTAGATTGAATCAAATGAGAGTGATTAACTACTGATTAGCCTACTTCAGGTTAACTGGATTGTAATCACACCTGGCTAGCCCTTAAGAAGGTATTGTTCTCAAAAGTTAGACTGTGAACTCACCTTGAGAACACCTTCAGAACCAATGGATTTGGATGACACCAAACAATCAGCTTGAAGTAGTGTGTGAGGACCGCCTCTGTTCCAGACCTATAAAAAGCTTCCACAATTAGTTTGCTGGAGAGAGTTCATGATTGAAGCAGGCTTATGGCAGAGGACTTGAGGAAGAACCAGACCAGGCTGGAACTCTAGGCTAAATAGGCTTTTTTCTTAACTTTCTGAACTCCATGGGAATATCTGTATGCTTTAATAAATGTTTAATGCTCAAGGACTGGTGCTAAAGCTTCTAATTTAAGGCGACCACAATTTAGATTTTAAATATCACATTGTCTTAGGACTGGCTTAGGAAAATATGGAGAGGATCATTGGGTTGACCATTGGTGATAGATTCTCTGGCCATGGCAACCCATGAATCAAAAATTCAAAGTGGCCCTCAGGCCTGAGCAGCTGAGTCTCATAGGAGAAGAAAGCATTACTGGGCTTACAGCTAGGTTACAGATTCCTTGAAATGAGCACCACCTATTTTGTTTTCAATCATTCCTGTCCTGTGTAGATCAGAGGATTTAGAATTGGAAAGGACCTGAGAGACTACATATTCTAATCCTTTCTTTTTATAGGTAAGGGACCTGGGCCTCAGAGGTTTGGTGATTTCTCCAAGGTTATATAGCCAGTAAATGGCAGGTCATCTGACTCCAAATATAGTACCACATTCCCCCCACACTTTTATATTGGCTGTTAAAAGAACATAAGAAGGTAGTCTGGTGTATGCTGAAGCAGAGAAAAGCATAATTTTTCAAGTTATTAAATTAAATTCTTGGTTTTAACATTTAAAGAACAATTAATTCCAATACTACACAAACTATTTGGAAAAATAGATGAAGGAATTCTACCAAATTCCTTTTATGACACAAATATTGTGTTGATACCTAAACCAGGCAGAGATAAAACAGAGAAAGAAAATTATAGACCAATTTCCCTAATGAATATTGATGCAAAAATTAAATAAAATATTAGCAAGGAGACTATAGCATTTCATCACCAGGATAATACACTATGACCAGGTTGAATTTATACCAGGAATGCAGGGCTGGTTCAACATTAGGAAAATTATCAACATAATCAAAATAAATTCTTGGTTTTTCTAACCAGTCTTTAATTTCCTGGGTTCCCAAATAGTTTGCTCTTAACAGTTCAGGTATGGAAGATCAGTTATGGTGCTAAGTTGTTTTGTGGTGTATGTTGTTTTGTTTTTGCAAAACTGAAGTTATATTGCAGTGATTATTATTTTTGGCCAATCTAACAGGTTCCTCATTTCATTTTGTCCAATCTACTCATTTTGTCCAATTTCTGAGGGCTGTTAGTAAATGAAGACTCAAGGGAAAGCAGATGAACCCTCAGTGCTATAGTTTTCCAATGTATTTATTCAATTACATTTCCAATGTATTTCTAATGTATTAAATAACTTTGTATGTCTCATGTCATCAAGAGATCCTTTCTTGAGTTTGGCTATGGAAGGCAATTTAGACAAAAAAAAAAAGAAGCTTCCAAAGAGCTAAGATAGTATGATTCTAGTCAGCACTATGTAATTATAAGATAAATAAATTCATGTCAAGAGTCTATCAAAATAAGGAGTTTCTTAAATGTTGGGTCAGCTAAGTGCATCCAGGCATTTTGTTTAAATATTTGCAACTCTCCCATGATCCCTTTGAGCATTAAAATATAAAACCCTGTTCATTTTAGGACATGGAACATAGTATGACCTGTAGTTGTGTCGTACATATTCTGTTTATCAACCCCCCAAAATATAGTAAATGAAAGGAAAAGATAATAGGAAAACTTCCACACTAATATGTTATATACAGGAACATAATGTTCTATGTCACTAAAATTATTAAGCTAATAATTATTACCCAAGGCTAGGCATTTCATGAACCTATCCATTTGTGTTGGAATAGGCCAAAAAGATTTTAGAACATGGTAACATTATATAAATATACTTTCTGAAAGGCAAACTTTTAGTTGGTTGCTAAAATATAATTTGTAATGTGGAACTAGAGTTCTGGGAGACAATAGACACAGATATATGGATCTGGAAATCATTTCCATAGGGATAATAATAGACTCCACAGGAGCTGATAAGATCACTGAGAGTATGTAAAGTTCAGAAGAACAATAGAAGAGAGCCCAAGATAGACACTGGGTGACTTTAAGCCATAGTGGGTAAGAAATGAATGATGATCTATTGAGGAGACAAGAAAGGGTGGTCGGGCCAGTAGGAAAATGAAGAAAGAGCAGTGTCAGGAAAACTCAGGGAAGAAAAAGTATCCTCGATGAAGTATTTTCAAGGGAAATCTATTGAGTCTAGTTTATGTGATGTCTTTCTGGAAAACAGGAGCTTGAGAAATATTTGATCCAGAATCTTAGATAGGTTATGGGTTCGATATAGTCAAAAAGTCAAGGCAACAAACACTAATTAAGCATTTACTATGTGCCTGGCATTGTGCTGAGTTCTAGGGATACAAAGAAAAGCCGAAACAATTCGTGCCCTCACATTCTAATGGATGAGAAATGTCCTAACAACTATGTACATAGCAGATGTATATGGGCTAAATTGGAAGTAATCTCAGAAGGGCACTGGAAGGTGGGAAGGGGGGGCTGGGGAGTGGTTTTTTCCTAGCCCAGGAAAGGCTTCTTGTAGAAGATAAAATTGTAGCTGAGTCTTGAAGGAAACCAAGGGAACTAACTAGGAGGCAGAGACACGAAAGAAGAGCATTTCAGTCAGATAGATAACCAATAAACAGCCCATAGTCAAGAGATGAAATGTTATGTTCAAAGAACTAGAAGTCCAGTCTCCTGAATTATAGAAATGTGGATGAGAGTCAAGTGTAAGAAGGCTAGAAAGATTAGGAAGGGTCCAAGTTGTAAACATCTTTAAAAACTAAATGTAGGATTTAAATTTTTGATCCTAGAGGAAGTAGGAAGCTACCAGGGTTTACTGAGAAGGGGAGTGACATGGTCAAACCTGTGTTTCATAGGAAGATTATTTTGGCAGCTAAGTGGAGGGTGGACTGGAGTGGGGAAACAATTGAGGCAAAAGAGGCCAACCAGAAGATTACTGCAATAGTCCAGGCATGAGAATGAAGTAAACAAGATATTGCAAAATTAGAATTGACAGAAACTGGCAACTGATTGGATATGTGGAATCAGTGAGTAAGGAGTAAGGAGTTGAGGATAATACCTAGTTTATGAACTTAGGTGACTTGGAGCATAGTGATGCTCTCAGTGGCAAGAGGGAAGTTTGGAAGAAGGCAGTGGGGGTAGCTTATGAGTTCTGTTTTGAACACATTGAGTATAGGGTGACTTAAGGACATCCAGTTTGAGATGTTTAGTAGGCAATAGGAGATGAGAGATTGGAGGTCAGGAAAGGGATTAGGTCTAGATAAAAAAAAAAAATCTGAGAATTATCTGCATAGGAATGATAGTTGAATCAATGGGAGCTGCTGAGATAATTAAGACAAATAGGGGCAGCTAGGTGGCACAGTGGATAGAGCACCGGCCCTGGAGTCAGGAGGACCTGAGTTCAAATCCAGCCTCAGACACATAACACTTACTAGCTGTGTGACCCTGGGCAAGTCACTTAACCCCAATTGCCTCACTAAAAAAGAAAGAAAGAAAGAAAGAAAGAAAGAAAGAAAGAAAGAAAGAAAGAAAGAAAGAAAGAAAGAAAGGAAGAAAGAAAGAAAGAAAGAAAGAAAAAAGACAAATAATACAGTGGGCAGAGGACAGAGCATTGGGATTCACCCACTATTAGCAAGTGTGATTTGGATAAAGATCCAGCAAAGGAGTCTCAGGAGTGTTCAGATAGATAGGAGAAAAAACAGAAGAGAGCAGAGTCATGAAACCATAGAAAAGTGAATATCAAGGAGAAGATAGTGTTTGATAGAGTTAAATGTTGTAGAGAGATCGAGAAGGATAAGGACAAAGAATGATAAAGATTACAGGTACATTATATTTATAGTTATTAGTCAAGACTTATTATATGAATCCCTAATGCAGCTTTCTCCTATAAAAGAGAACATGATTAAGATTTAAGGAGTTGAATGGCTAATATGGAAATTTTTTTTGCATGACTTTGTTGTTGTTTGTCCTTCATTCTGGAAAAGGACCATGACATCACCAGTGTCATGACTTGCACTGAATTTGGATTTAAGGGAAGGAGGGCTGTGCAAAGTCACCAACCTCACTCTCTTTCCTCCAGAGCCATCTGGGTCCAGTGGCAGCATATATATCAAGCTGATGTTGAAGGTATTTGGGATTAAGTGACTTGCCCAGGTCATACAGTGTCTAAGGTGGCATTTGAACTCAGGTCTTCTTGACTCCAGGGCCAGTGCTTTCTCCACGGAGAAACCTAGCTGCCCTTGCATGACTTTACATGTATAATTGATATCATATTGCTTGCTCTCAGTCGGTATTGGAGGGCTAGGTGAGAGGGAGAGAATTTGGAAATGAAAATTAAAAAAAATTAATGTTAAATTTTTTTACATGTAATTGGAGCTATTTAATGAAATAAATAAAAAATAATTTAAAGATTAAGGAGAATGACACAGGGTGGACAAATTATTGTAAAATACTTTGAAATTGCAAAAATGATAAATAGTAAAGATAACAGTGATAGCAGGAGAATTTTGGGGCAGTTAACATTGTTAAGTTGTATCTTTTGTTTTATATCTTTCTTTCCAGCATATTCCTCCCCTTCCTTCCCTCAAAAGTCATCTCATATAACAAATTATGAAAAAAAAATCACTTCAGCAAAGCAAACCAAGAAATCAATCAAGTCCAGCAGTATATGCTATGTTCTATCACCATACTACCTCACTTCTGCAAAGAAGGGAGGTAGGCATATATTCTCATGTTTTCTTTGCAGTCAAGCTTGGTTATCATAATTACACAGAATTCTATTTAGATTTTTATTGTTATTCTTTACATTTGCATTGTTTTTGTCATTATCTTTATTGTTTTTCTGGTTCTGTTTAACTTCACTTTGTACCAGTTCAAATAAATTTTCCAATGCCTAGATTCTTTTTTATTTCTTTTTTAGAGTGTAGTAATATTCAATTTTCTTCATGTATCCACAATTTGTTTAGCCATTCCCTAAAGAATGCACATCTATTTTGTTTTTAGCTTTTTGCTTTCTGGGCATTTATTATTTTTTTAATAGCAAATTCCAAAAGATCTCCATGTTTAATTCTTTAGTTAATTACATGCATTAGATTACTTTCAGCCACAAAATAATTACCCTTAATACTGGCTCTTCGCAGTTAAACCATTCCCAAATGGATATCTTCCACATTCATCATCTAAAAATCTAAATTTAGCTATCAATAAATTGGGCTGTTTTTTCCAAGTGTCCAAATGAAAGATAGTTATACTTTATTTACAACCTATATTAGTTACTTAATGTATTAGCTAGTTGATGTATTAACTAGTTACTTACTGCATTAGTGTATAATCACTGTAAGAGCAACATTTTTCTACGAAGTAAATAACAAAGAGTACATTTTAAACTTTGTAACCCTCTGGTATTAACTATACAGAGGCAGATGTTGATCGTAACAGTGCATTTGTAAAAAACAATGAATCAATAAGGATTTTTAGGTGCTTACTATTTGATAAAATCACAGTTCCAGTTCTCTCCTATGTACCAGTCTATTGATGATGATGACGTAATAATAAACAATGCAAAGCTATTTGAAAATAATCTTGCGGTTGTGACTAAATGTTGGACCTGGATTTAAGGAAGACCCAAGTTAAAATCTTGTCACAGTTACTTACTATGTGAATTTGGGAAAGTCATTCAATCTATCTAAGCCCATTTTCTTGTCTGTAAATAATAATTGCAACTACCTAGCTGAGTTGTTCTTAGGATCAAATGAGGTGAGATATAAACACACAAACACATCGCTTTGCAAACCTTAAAACCCTCTACAGATGCTAGTTAGTATTATTTTTACACCAGCCACAAGCAGGTGCCAGTGAAACCAGAAAGCTTCATAAACATCAAGGAGAAATATTTGGTTAAAAAAAAAAAGTAACTTGATAAATAGTATGCACACGTCGCCCCTCTCCCCTCCTCCAGGAGCATCCCGTGGTTTCCGCCTTTATGTTTGCTTCTGCTCCCCTCCCCCCACCAGCTGCTGTCACTTCTCCTCCTTTTCTCCCAAGCCTCCTCCTCCTTCTGGAAGATAACTCTCCCTCCAGTCTGCATCCATCTCCGCCCGAGGGCCCAGCCCCTCCTGGGCGGCCGCCGCTGCTGACTCTGCGGGGCGGAGCGGAGCAGAGCGCAGTGCCCAGGTCTGCCGGGTCAGGTGGTTGGGTGACGCCCCGGGAAGGAGCTCTCCTGTAGGTGTGGGCCTCCGGAGAAGGGGTGGGTGGGGACTTTCCGGAGGCGGCGGCAGCTGCAGGAGCCACTCTCGGCGGCCCCATCCCCAGCTCCAGCCCAGGCGGCTGCAGTGCGAGCCCAGCCCTTCCCGCGGCCACTCCGGCGCTGGCCACTCGTGGTGGCAGGGAGCTGCGAGCGAACATGGACAGCGGGGAGCCAGGTGAGCAGGCGCCGGCCGCTCTCCGGCCCTTCCCGCAGCTGCTTCCCGGCTCGGCTCTCGGGGCTGGAGAGGACGGGTGGGTTGGGTGGGCAGTAAGAGAGGGTGGGCTGAGCTTCGCTGGCTGCTGCTGCCCCGGCTGCTCCAGCGCCATGAGAGCGGCTTCGATCGCCTCTCCGCGTGGGGGAGAGCTGGGCTGGGGCACTCTCCTTGGCTTTCCGGGTTCGGGTCCGGCAGGAGGGGCAGGCGAGGCTCGGGAGCAGGTGGCAACTCAGGTGCCAATACCAGAAGTTGCGATTTACCTGGGAGCAGGAGCGGGAGCGGGAGGAGAGGAGGGGGAAGAATTCTTCTGAGTCCCTGCGGATTCGGGGAGGCTGCTAGGGGGGTAATTTCCAGCAAGACGTGCGTGCGTGTGTGTGTGTGTTCCGTGTGTGTGTCTATGTCTGTGTTCCTTTTCTCCCTGTAGAGTTTGCTTCCCGCAGGGCAGGGGCCTCCATCACGCTCTGCCTATGCACCTGACAGACCCCGGGTCAGTTGTTGATTGTGCTACGCGTGCCTTGGGAGAAAGCTGGCGGAGAATGAGTTAACTTTCTGGCAATCTGTAGTAACTGAGTTAAGAAGGTTCTTCCTATTTTTGGTGGAGTTTGCTTGAAGTGCATCAAGATTTTAAACTGAAGACTTTGGGGATGGGGAGGGTGCTTTTTAGATGGGGTAGGGAGGGACTGGAAAGGGAAGGGGCCTATTCTCTGTCTGCTATGTACTAACCTTACACCGGAAAACACTGGCTAATTTATCATAGTTTTTAATTCGCTTGCTCATAAGAAGTAGTTACTGTTTGTAATAATAAATAAGAGCTGTGGTTCAGTTCCCATTAAAAGTCTCGTTTTAAAATATATTCGGCTTACTATTGCTTTCAGATGCAAACCTCACATTTATAGTACCTCTTATATGGTCCTTGTAATCTACTAGTTCTGTGGATTAATGTAGTGATTTTTAGCTCAGGTAATTGTAGATCTGCTTTTCTCATGTTGTAGACTAGAAGCCTTCACTTTGTTCATATCATAAAATCTGGTCAGAGGTCTTGATAATGTGTAGAGTGTCGACCATGAACAGAATTGTTTTCACCATGTAGGTTAATGTCATTATAGCAGGCATTTAGTGTATGAAATTATATTTAGGAAGACTTGTTTTGATCCATAGGACCTTTGAATAAATGGAATAAACTATATGAAAACAAATGGTATGGTTGTACTTAAATTTCAGAACTAGCTACTTGAATATGACAAATAACTGACATATACAGCATTCAAATTCATGATCTCTTCTCCTAAACCCATTTCTCCTCCTAACTTCCCTATTTATGTCCAGGTCACCACCATTTTTCTGGCCTTCCTATACATTCAGTTGCTAATTCTTTCCACATTCTACACCTCCAAATTCTCTCACATCCATTTCCTTCTCTCTACTCACATCCCAAACACCCTAGGCCAGGTTCTCATCATCTCTACTGGATTATGGGAATAACTTTTCAATTGGTCTTCCTGCATCCAGTCTCTCCAATCCATCCTCCACTGTTAAATTGGTATTCTTAAAATACAAATGTGATTGTCTTTCCTCTGCTCAAGAAACTTTAAGGAGGACTCCCCGTTTTTAGAATAAACGTGTCCGTTTCACATTTAAGCCTTTGACATTTTGTCTCCAACCTATCTTTCCAAACTGACACATTACTCCCTCGAAGGCATGCTACAATTCAGCTAAATTGACCTATTTACTGTTCCTGGTGTACAATATTCCATTTCCCACCTCCATGCTTTTATTCTGGCTTTACATTTCATTTCTGGCATTCTCTCCCTCCTTAATTCCCCCCCTTTTGGAACCCCTAGCTCCATTTAAAGCTTAGTTCTAGAACCACTTTCTTCAAAGGACCTTCCCTGATTTCTCCTCTTAGTTGCCCCATCCCCCACCAGTGTGTGTTTTCTCATTTACTCTTCAGTGTATATGTTGTATCTCCTTAGTACGAGATTATACTCTATTTTGGGGCAGGGACTGCCTATCTTTTTATTGTTTCCCTTGCACCTAGTCAGTTAAGTGCTTGATAATAATAATAATATTAATTAGCTAGCATTTATATAGTGCTTTTGAGTTTGCAAAACACTTTACAAATATGATTGTATTTGATCCTTACAATGTCCCTGGGAGGTAAGTGCTATTATGATGTTATTTTACAGTTGAGGAAACTGAGGCAGACAGGTCAAGTGACTTGGTCAGGGTCATACAGTTGATAAGTGTCTTCGGTAAGATTTGAACTCATGTCTTTCTGATGCCAGTTCTAGCACTGTACTGGACAATCTAGCTTCCTCTACCATGGACTTCAGTATTTGAATGTAGTCAAAGTAGGTTGATGATTCATAAATGGTAATTTTAGACCTGGAATAATAAGTTCTTTCCAGCTCAAAGAGATCCCCTAGCAAATAGTCAGCATCCTTTTATGAGGAAGAACTCTTTGGAGTAATAGAAAATAGCATTCTGAAAATCCATATTTTAGTATGTGTAAGAAGAATTTTAAATTTATTTCAGGGAGATTTCACTGCAGCTTTACCTGTAGTAATTTGTACACTTTTTATTTTTACAAATTACAGTTATCCTGTCCACATTTTGACTTTCCCCATTGAGGTTTTGATATATGGGAGGTTGGCATAAGAAATTAAATGATTGGATTCAGGAGGCCCTGAGTTCAAATCTGGCCTCAGACACTTGACACTTACTAGCTGTGTGACTCTGGGCAAGTCACTTAACCCTCATTGCCTGGCACCCCCCCATAAAAAGGATTTCTTTGGGGAATTTTGTGGAAGCTTTAGACAACACAGAAAATGTTTGGTAACTCAGACATGCATAAAATGTATGTATGGTATTGTATAATATCAAGATATTTTATCTTTTAATGCCATAATAATTTGGACTTCTTCTCTGGGACAAAGGGAGAGCCAGAGAATTTTACTTGAATTTTCCAGATCAAGGGGGGCACAGAATTAACTCTAGAGTTGTTGAAGGGATAGTATAATACAACAGACCAAGGAGTAGTCCTCTCTACAAGGCCTTTCTTATAATGAATATGTGGTTAAGGAACTAGAAAGGGAGGGGCCTTTGAAGATCTCCTTTAGCCTTTTTCTATTATATCATTAGTAAAATGACCATATCAGATTAGTTACCTAGGAACACAAGGAGAGTCTGAGGTATAGCATGGAAAAGGAAGGGGAAAACCCTATGTCACCAGCAAGAGTGTCTTGTCCAAGAGGTGACAGTGGATGAGTGCCCTCTGACCTTGGCTTTAAAGGGGAGAGAACTTGAGCCCTCTAGACTCCTGCAACTGCTTTTGTATGCATTTTCCACAAGTATTCTGACCCCTGATATTCTTTAAAATTAGGACTATTCTCCATCTCTAGAAGGGAGCCCCCACTACCAAACTCCCATAGAGTGAGTGCTTAGTAAATATTGAGACTTAAAAGCTTGTGCTTGTCAGAGTTTTGGAGTATTGTGCTGAGTACAGCATACTTAGGTAGTTCCTAATTGGAAAGTGCTAACTAGAGCATGAATAGTGGTGGTGGTGGGGGGAATCCTGCCTCCTTTTATAGGACAGGACAAATATTTAGTATTTTGTTGTAATTGTTTTAATATTAGGACCAGAAGAGAACATTGAAAAGATCTCTGGTAGACAGATTGTTAAATATTTGATCTGTGTTTTTATCCTTGTAAATTTTTTTGGTTTTATATCTGGGTAGAAAAACTGGAGTCAAAATTATATTGTGTGCAGAAGAGGTCCAATGGCTTCTCAAGCTCAATGGAACCGGAGGAAGACATGAAATCATGACAATTGGGTCCCCTGCAAATTTGTTCTTTAATGTCTACTGGCCCCACTGCTGCAAGCCAAACATTTTGTTATTCCTTCCTAATCAGTTTGCTATCCCATTTCCCACAGCATCTGTTCCAATCCTGATCATTCCTTAAGACCAATAGCACCGGGGGCAGCTAGGATAAAGCACTAGCCCTGCATTCAGGAGTACCTGAGTTCAAATCCAGCCTCAGACGCTTGACACTTACTAGCTGTGTGACCCTGGGCAAGTCACTTAACCCCCATTGCCCCGCAAAAAAAAAAAAAGACCAATAGCACCCCTTCCCGCCCTCAGCCAGTATATTGGGTTTGTTCTGAAACTGACTATTCCATAGGCATCTCAGATTCAGCATACCTAAATCAGAGACCACTGCTTTTTCCCCAAGGGCCTCTCTTCTTACCAACTTCTCCATTTATTTTCAAAGGCACCATAATCCTCCCAGGTACCCAGGCTTGTAACTCTAGTATTATCTTTGACCCCTGGTTTTTTACTTACCTCATATATGTAAATCTGTCACTAGATCTTGTCATTTTTACATTCACCCCATCTTTTGTGCACATCCTCTGAACTTACATAGGCATTACTGTGGTACAGGCCTTCATCATAATTTGGCTTCTCGTCTTTATCATTCAGCAGAAATTGTTCTTTCCAGTTATCTAATGGTACCTTCTTGCCAGATCAGATGGCCTCTCTGTTCATCTTTCTTGACATATCGACCACATTCAACACTGTTGACCACATTCTCCTACGTACTCTTTCTCTTCTTTGAGTTTTGTGACACTACTATCTCTTGCTTCTTCAACCTGACTACTCCTTTGCTGCCTCATCACCTAATGCTTGTGCTATTGCAGTAGCATTCTGATTAGTTTCCTGTCTCAAGTCTCTCTCCATACTAGTCTATATCCTCCTCTCAGAAACCGAGGTCATTTGTCTAAAAAGTCGGTCTGACACACATACCCCTCTCAGTGAACTTCAGTGGCTCCTTATTACCTCTAGTATAAACATACAAATAAAAACTCTCTCACTAAAAGCTCTTCATAACCTAGCTCTTTCTCATCTTTCTGGTCTCTTCACATTTAACTCTCTTCCATACACTCTATATTTCAGCAACACTATTCTTCTTGCAGTTCCTTGAACAAGATATTTCCTTCTTCCAACTCCAGGCCTTTGCCCTGACTGTCATTCATGCCTGGAATGCTCTGGCTCCTCAATACTGCCTCTTAGTTTCCCCGACTTTCAGTAAAACTCAGGTCAAATCCCTTTGACTCCATTCCCCACAGCTGCTAATGGCTTCCCCTCTGTCATGTCTGCTTTTTGTATCTCTTCTATGTACTCAGTTGTTTAGATAGTCCCTGCCCTCAAGGAACTTACTGTGTAATGGAAGAGATTCTATCTTTCCACCTTTTTTTTTGCAGGGGGAGGGGTATCTTCAGTGTACAGTGTTTGGCTCATAGTAAGCACTTAATACATGCCATTAACCTGACTCAAGTAACAAAGAATTTTTTGAGCTTTTCTTTGATTAGCTCAAGGTGGGGTCAAGGACCCAAAGAGAGAAAGTGACCCAGGTGTTGGACTGGTCTCCCGAAGTCTTTGGAAGGCTCTGGACCATTGATTTATTACTATCTGTCACATACTTTGTGGTCTAGCCAAAATGGCCTGTTTTCTATTGTTTCTGAGTATTTCCATCTCTTTTCCCCATGTTTTTGTCCAGATTGTCCTTTAAAACTGGAAAATGTACTCCCTCCTTAGTTCTTTCAGTTAGAATCCCAGTTTTAAACTTTGAAAATATCTGATTGGCTTGAACCTTATTGTAAAATAATGCATTTAAACCTCTCCATAAAAAGTTTCTCCAAGTTTTTTTCTGTGATCCAGTCAAGTGATTTATTTCCAGTCATATCTGAGCATCAGTACTAGCTTCTGATATGATGCTAATATCTTCTTAGATTAGAATTCACTTAAAAAAAAACATTGTTATATCAACATTTGGCACTTGATTCCTATTCTTTTGTTTTTGTTTTTGTTTTGCAGGGCAATGGGGGTCAAGTGACTTGCTGAATCCAGGGCCGGTGCCCTATCCACTGTGTCACCTAGCCACCCCCTTGATTCCTATTTTTATCCTAACTATCCCCTCTCCTTACCACTGAACCTACAGTATGTTACAAATCCATGTTATTTTAACTTCATTTGGGCCCTTACTGCAGCAGGGTTATCCATTCATTCCTCCCTAATTCTCTATCTCCCTACAGAAGCTTTTCTATACCTCCTCTTCCCTTCTCAAGCTGATACCTTTCCTTTTCTTTCTTTCTCTCTGACTTTGCCTCTTACTCTACTCAGAAAATTGAGACTCATTGAACATCAGCCCTGTCTTCATTTGTTTTTAAATGTTTTTGGGGGTGGGGCAATGAGGGTTAGGTGACTTGCCCAGGGTCACACGGCTAGTAAGTGTCAAGTGTCTGAGGCTGGATTTGAACTCTGGTCCTCCTGAATCCAGGGCCGGTGCTTTATCCACTGCACCACCTAGCTCTCCCCTTTATTGTTTTGTTTTTTTTTTTAGTTTTTTTTTGCAGGGCAATGGGGGTTAAGTGACTTGCCCAGGGTCACACAGCTAGTCTGAGGCTGGATTTGAACTCAGGTACTCCTGAATCCCAGCCGGGCTTTATCCACTGCGCCACCTAGCCGCCCCTCCCCCCTTCATTGTTAACCCCCTTGATACCATCTCTTTGGTTTTTTTTGTTTTTTTTTTGGTAAGGCAATTGGGGTTAAGTGACTTGCCCAGGGTCACACAGCTAGTAAGTGTCAAGGGTCTGAAGCCAGATTTGAACTCAGGTTCTCCCGAATCCAAGGCCGGTGCTCTATCCACTGCACCACCTAGCTGCCCCCACCATCTCTTATACTATCTTCCTTTCCCCCTAGTCTGGAGAGAAGGGGAAAGGGAGGAGGAAGTTGTCCTTTTCATTGCCAAGGCCAAGTCCCCTACATGAGTACTTGATCTCATTACCTGTTGTTTTCTCCAGCATATTATATCCTCAGTTATCCGATTTCTGCCTCTTTCAACCTTTTCCTATTAACTGGTTTCTCTTTTACTTATTTTATTTTATTTTTTTTGGTGAGGCAATTGGGGTTAAGTGACTTGCCCAAGGTCACACAGCTAGTAAGTGTTAAGTGTCTGAGGCTGGATTTGAACTCAGGTCCTCCTGACTCCAGGGCCAGTGCTCTATCCACTGCGCCACCTAGCTGCCCCATTTACTTATTTTAAATGTGCTTATCCTCTCATCTTGCTCATTGTGCGCCCCCCCCCCATTCACTAGACCCTACTATCCTCTCTAGTTTTCATCTTCTTTTTCTCCCTTTCTTAGTAAAATTTCTTGGAAAAAAAACCTGCTATGCTCTTTTCTTATCACTCACTCAGCCCTTTGTAATTTGGCTTCTGAGCTCATCATTCAGCATAAATTGCTCTTTTCAGTTACCAATGGTCCCTTATTGCCAGATCTGATGGCCTTTCTCAGTCTTCATTTTTCTTGACGTATCTACCTCAGTTGACACTGTTGTCTACACTCATCTGCTATATACTGTTTCTCCTCTCTGAATTTTGTGACACTGCGATCTCCTAGTTCTTCTCCTTGTCTGACTACTCCTTTTCTGCATCGTCATTCATATCAGGCCCCTGAAGTGTGGATATTATCCAGAATTCTGACCTAGTTCCGCTTCTTCCTCTTAACACAGTCCTCAACTTTTTTTGTGTCATGGACCCCTCTGACAATTTGAAGTACATGGACCCCTTCTCAGAACTTTTTTTTTTTTTCGGCTTCTTTTTTGGGCCAGGGCAGTGAGGGTTAAGTGACTTGCCAGGGTCACAAAGTTAGTAAGTGTCAAGTGTCTGAGGTCAGATTTGAACTCTGGTCCCCCTGAATCCTGGGCCGGTAATTTATCTACTATGCCACCTAGCTGCCCTTCAGAATGGTTTAAATGCCTAAAATGAAATACATAAGATTATAAAGGAAATCAGTTTTATTGAAATGTAGGTTATTAATTCTTTCTTTTAAGTTCACTGGTCCCAGGTTAAGAACTGCTATTCAGCATTCTCTCTTGGTAATCTCATCAGTTCACATGAGTTTAACTCTCCTCTCTATACAGGTAACTCATAGATATAGCCAGCTTCAATCCATTCCAAAGATGTCTTTCACTCATCATGGCCAAAACTGAACTCATTATCTTTTCCCACAAGCCTTTCCCTTTTCTGCAATCCTGGTTTTGTCAAAGGCATCACTGTTCTTCCAGTGACCAGGGTTTGTAACCATGGATGGGGTCATCCGTGTCTCACCCCTCAGTCTCCCTCATCTTCACATCTCCAATCAGTTGTCAGATTTTGCCCTTTACAACTCTCATTCAGCTACTACCATATTTCAGGCCTTCATCACTTCTTACCTAGAGGTTTGTTTTTTTCATTTTTTGTTTTTGTTTTTGTGGGGCAATGAGGGTTAAGTGACTTGCCCAGGATCACACAGCTAGTAAGTGTCAAGTATTTGAACTCTGGTCCTCCTGAATCCAGGGCTGGTGCTTTAGCCCCTGTGCCACCTAGTTGTCCCCTTGCCTGGAGTTATTATAAAAGTCTCCCTGCCTTTATCTCTCTCTGTTCCAGTCTATCCTACACATTGCTGCCAGAATAATTTTCCTTAACTTCAGGTCTGACCGTGTCATTTCCCTTCTCATCTACCTCCAGTGACTTCCTGTTGCTTCTTGGATAAAATATAAACTCTTCTCTTTAGCTCTTAAAGCTCTTTACAACCTGCTCTCAACTTATGCTTCTAGGTTCATTATATTATAAACCTCCTCCTGAACTTTGTGATCCAGTCAAACTGGCTTTTTTTCCTTTTCCCCACACATGACACTATCTCCAGCTTTCATCTCTGGGTTTTCCCACCTGCTTAGAAGGTACTCAATCTTATCTCTGCCTCTAGGAGTTCTCTTCCTTGAGAAGCAGCCCTAGCAGTATCATCTGCATTTACTGATTTCCCTCCTTCCCCAACTCCTAGTGGTCCCCTCCTCTGGCTACCTTGAATTTAACTACTTTGTTTATATTTGTATTTATTCCCTTTATATTTATGCTGTTTATCTTTGTGTCTTTGTAGTCTTCCTTGTTAGAATTTAAACTCCTAGAGAGTATGGATTATTTCTTTCTGTGTATGTATATTCCTAACACCTGGCACAGGCCTCGGTGAGCCTAGTAGATTGTTTTTTTTTTTAAATCTTTATTTGATTTCTAATTTATGGAATAAAACAAGTATTTCTATGACAGTATAATAAAAAAGTGATTGCATGAAACTGCAAATATATTAGGTACAACTTGCTCTTCCTTTTAAATATATGATACGGTTATCATGTAAATTTCTTTTTTTCTTCTCTTTTCCCCTTCACCCCCCTCCCCCCATGGCTACTATTAGACACAAATATGTATATGTGTAAAATCATTCTATACATACTTCTGTTTGAGTTATTTCTCTGGATGCAGATAGTGTCTTCCTTCCTATGTCCTTTGTAGTTAATTTGGGTATTTGTCATACTCAAAATGACGTTTGCTCAAAGTTCTTAAAACAATATTGCTTTCACTGTATACAAAATTCTCTTGGTTGTGCTCATTTTGCCCTTCATTATTTCATGTTAGTCTATCCATGTTTTTCTAAGATTATTAATAAATAATTATTTATTAGAGGTTGTCTGGTTCAATGCCCTGATTTTACAGATGAGGAAATCAAGGCCCAGAGATGCTGAGATTTGCCCAGAGTCACACAGCTACAGTGTATTCACAGGGTTGAAATAAAACCAATGACATGTTTGCATTTGTCCTCTTAATTGCCCATAAGCTTTTCAGATCTGAAAATTGTTGTCTACTTTCTTCATAACTTTGTTTTTGTTTTTGTTTGGTTTGGGGTTTTTTTCGCGGCATTGGGGTTTAAGTGACTTGCCCAGGGTCACACAGCTAGTAAGTGTTAAGTGTCTGAGGCTGGATTTTGAACTCAAGTACTCCTGAATCCAGGGCCAGGGCTTTATCCACTGTGCCACCTCGCTGCCCCCTCTCCCGTGTATTTTAACTTCCACAGAGCACTGAAATCGACCAGGAGTCAAAGGCCTTAGATTCAAATCCCATTCCAGCCCTGGACCTCGGTTTCCTCAACTGTAAAATACAAGAAGTGGGCTAGATAAGTTTTGAGGTCTCTTGCAGATTAAAAACCTGTGATTCTTTGATCTTTGTAAACAACTAAAATCATAAGGTTACATATAAGTAATTGCCAGGAATTTTCCCATAATCTGCAACTAGTTGAACAAAGCTTTAATGGAAATTGCCTTTCAGAAATAGGAGGATATAATTTGGTGGGGGCAGCTAGGTGGCACAGTGGATAAAGCACCGGCCCTGGATTCAGGAGGACCTGAGTTCAAATCTGGCCTCAGACACTTGACACTTACTAGCTGTGTGATCCTGGGCAAGTCACTTAACCCTGTTGCCTCACAAAAAAAAGAAAAAAAAAAGGATATAATTTGGCAATGAGAGGGATGTATGTTCCAGAGATAGGTGTGCATTTTTATATACCTGTTCAGTGAGTAGAGCTCTCTCTATAAGTTTGTGTAGAAAGATACACCAGACAACTCTGAAAAATAGCTTTCTTAATATGAGCAAAGCTGACAGATTATATTTTTATCAGGAATCATTTATTTGTAATTAATCTCATTTTCATGCCAGAAGCTGACAAATCTATTTATGTGTATTTAAATATAGTATGTAAGTATGCATGTGGGAGTGGATCATTCATCAACAAATTTGAGAAACAGTGCTGGAATCCATTAAAAGAATTGTATTCACAGTGACATCTCCCCTATCTAGCAACTCCACCTATCTGAAACATCTGTAAGAAGCAGGAAATAGTCCCCAAAGGCCTCTGAATAGTTAAAATGGAGGTCATAAAGTTGGCATTCTTTATTCATGCATAACAGCTCTCAACTCTTACCTTCCCAAGCTCCTAACAGCAGGTGAAATTATAACCTCAAAGGAGCACAGTAATTGATGATCATAATGAAGAAATGGTTAAATTCTGCATAATCTGCTTAAGAAAGTAGGGAAGTATGCAATACAGTTTAGAAATATTTTTCTTCTACGATGGTTAAAAAAAGCTATTGTGGACTCTTATTATGAAGATCTGTATACTCTTGATTTCCAAATGACTTGGGTATTGCTGAGCCTTAGTAACTATTTTTCAACTACTGTGGCACGACATAAATTCCTTTAGATGAGAAATAGCCTTAAGTTAAACATTATGTTACTTTCCAAACTAGAGTAGTGTGGTTTAGAGCAGGGCTTCTTAAACTTTTCCCACTCACCATCCCTTTTTGCTGGAGAAATTTTTATGTGACCCTGGGTGGTATATAGGTATATAAGATAAGTATACAGAACCTTTTTATTGTTGCTAAATTTTTCATGACCCCCACATTCAGCTATGTGATCCTATATTGGGTTAAGACCTACAATTTAAGAAGCTTTGGTTTAGAGTAACAACCAACCCCTGGGACAATGGAACCTCAGTCAGGAGGGACATACTTAAACTAGAATGTGGTCTGTATTTTTTACCTAAAAGTTCTAAGGTGTACTGATATTTTTGTGTGTTTATATGTCAACAATAGATATTTAAGCAATTGGGTAGGTCAGTATCTCTACATACAACATTGTTTTTAATTAGTATTCTTTCTGTTCAAAGTCTCTTTGTGACGTTTAAAATCTAATGTGTGGTTGCCTTATTTCTGTCCCAAGTGTAGGGAAAGCTAGCTAGGGCTTACTTATAAATTAGAAGCTTTAGGACCATGTTTGGGCATTAAGTATTTATTAGTGAAAAAGAGGAACACCTGGGTCAGAAAGCCAAAAAAAGCCTATCTACCATAGAGGAGAGATAAGAGTTCAGCCTGGCCTGCTTCTTCTCCCAAGTCGTCCACCACGAGCTTGTTCCAGCACCAAACTGACAGAGGAAACTCCCTCTGTGTCCCAGGGAGAGGTGGTCCTTCCACCCTGCTTCAAACTAATTGACTAGCATTATCCAAGTTCATTGGACATGAGGGTGGTTCCATGTTGAGGTTAGAGTCTGAAGTCTCTGAGAACACACCTTCTTCAGAGTCAGGCAGGTGTGGTTTCAATTGAATTAACTTTAAGTATATTAATCAGCTAAGTCAGTCAATCTGTCAATCCAATCAGTCCAAATCAATTCCAGCTGGGGTCTTTGGGCCTTGGCAAAGCCCATTATTTTCTTTCATCTTTTAACAGTGGATGCCAGATAATGTGAACAGATGAGGGATGTTCTTTTTTGTAAAGTAAACCTGTGAATTCCAACAGAGAATCTGTTGCTACCAAGGCTTTGTCTTAATTATGAAGTTGTCCTGGAGCTGTGTTTAAGTTGTAATAGCATTTGTCAGATATGCTTTCTCATGTTCTTTTGAGACATTATTTTCACTACACTGTGACAGTTTCCCACCCGAAGTCAGTCAGCTGTCTTTCCTGGGTCACTGATTTTAGAAAGCACCATCACATCACCTAAAATGTGAGTCTCGGCAATTTAAAAAATTGACTGAGTATGTTCATTGCAAATATCTATTATTCATATTCACATCACATAAAGTAAATTTTTAAAAAAAGTGTGATAGCTTTGTTCTGATCTAATTTTTACTTGGTATTTCAACACTTTTGTCTATGGCAAAGGTGAGGAGCCTCTATCTAGCTTAGATCTTTTTGCTTGATATCATCTGGATCTTGGATTTTTGTTTTGTTTTGTTTTGCTACTATCCGTGGACACTCCTACTGGCATTTATAGATCAACTTAATTTCATTTTATATGGGAGAGCCTTGTTTGTCCTTCCTTTGAAGAAGAGGGAGGGCTGTGCAAAATTACCAACATCATTCTCTCCTCCAGAGCCATCTGGAGATAGCCTGGGATGTTTAAGGCAGTTGGGGTTGTTGCTTGCCTGGGATCACACAGCTAGTAAGTATCTGAGGTGAAATTTGAATTCAGCTACTCTCAACTTCAGGGCTAGTGTTCTAATTCACTGTGCTACCTAGCTGCCCCATGGAAGAGCCTATAAATGTTCAAAAAAGAGGAGCTGAAAAGCTGTGTGGAGGGATTAGTTATTCAAGCAGTATTTCAAAGGTCAGTAGATAAAAAGATTACTATATGAGACCAACATTAGACAAAAATCACCTCAAAACAAACAGCCCAATTCAAAGAGGTTGTTCTGTCTCCTTCCTTCTCACCTTGAGAGTGTGACTTTCTCTATTCTCTGGATCTTTTAAATTCACTTTCTTATTTTCTGTTCTCACCCTTTTTTCCTCAACCAGCCATGCATTTGAAATTAAGTACAGTAAATATGTAGGTAGATGTATGTAATTATTAAGCAGCTACTATATGCCAATAACTGTGCTAAGGCCTTGTGATACAAATTCCAAAAAAGAAAGTTGATCCCTGTTCTCAAGGAGCTTACAATCTAATGTGGGAAGACAACACACAAAAGGTAGGGAGGAAGGAAGGAGAAATGAAATGAAACTTGAGTTGAACTCTCCTTAAATGGAGGTTTGGAGTTCTTGGCCCCACACTCCAATCAGAGAGGCAAATCTTAGAGATCTTACAGGCTGATGACCTTTCTCCAATAAGGGGCTTCCTGGGGATAGTCAATCAGCAAAGCTCTAAAGTAGTGCAGATAGGTGAGGAATGAGGTTACTTTTGAGCTGAGAAGTTTTATGTACGATGTTCTTTAAAAAGTAGATGAGTAGACAATTTTTTTTCACCAAGGAAAAGCTAAAAGCCACTTTAATCCTTGGTCCTTGATGGAAAAAAAAGTTTTCTTATCATCATCTAGGTCTTCTTTGTTAGAATCTTGGTGTAAAAATTGGAAGAAAGTCAGAAAATCGTATTGGGGAAATTGTCCGAGCAATGTTCTAATTTGAACTATTTGAGTCTCCCTAAAGAGTTGGATCTTCAAGTTTTCTTCTGTTACAGTAACTTTGTCTTTTCTGCCCTATAAAGAAAAGACTTTCTCCCCACTTCTTTGTTCAACAATAGCATACATAATCTTTAAAATTACAAGAGAATTGGGGCAGCTAGGTAGCACAATGGATAAAGCTCCAGCCTTGGATTCAGGAGGACCTGAGTTCAAATTCAACCTTAGACACTTGACACTTACTAGCTGTGTGACCTGGGCAAGTCACTTAACCCTCATTGCCCCACAAAAAACAAAAACAAAACTGAAAAGATTATAGGAGAATGAGGGAGAAACTAATTTTCTCCACCAAAGGAAAACAGTTGTTTCACATATCAGAACATATAAGCTTTGATTACTAATTAACAAAGAGAATAGCTACTTGATTTTCATTATTTGTGAATTCCATATTTGCAAATTCATCTACTTAATAAGTTTTATTTGTAACCTTCAGATCAATAGTAGTGATACTTTCATGGTGCACGGTCATGTACAGAGCAGTGGAAAATGTGAGTTGCTCAATAGGCAAATTTCCAGCTGAAGTGAATAAGGTGATGCTCTGCCTTCCTGTTTTGAGCATTCATTTTGTAAACAGGTGTCCTTTTTGTGATCCATTTAAAGCTGTTTCACATTTTTGTGCTTTTTGTTGGTGATTTCACTGTATAAAATGGCTCCCAAGCATTTAGGCCAAAGGCTGTCTAGTGTTTCTAAGGGCAAAAAGGCTGTGATATGCTTTATAGAGAAAATGTGTTAGATATCTAAGTTTTTTGTTCAGGTGTGAGTTGTGGTACTGTTGGTTGTGAGTTCAATGTTGATGAGTCAACAATACAATATATCCAGAGAAAGGAAGAAGAAATTTTTGGATCTGTAAGTGAAGGCCACTCTGAAAAGTGCTGAAGTAGTAAATGTGATCCAAGGCTTACAACATTTCCCCTTGGAGCAATAGTTCAGTATTTGCTGATTCATTGTTCAAGGGGACTTGGTAGAACATAATTACTGCAAATGACAAGAGTTGACTGTAATTCTCTTTAAATGGAATACATTCTGGCTAATTCATGTACAGATAATCATGAGGTAAATCTGGACCTCTTAGTTGCTAATGCTTTCCTAGAGGGGGACACACCCCCCTTTGCTGTCCTGGTTATCTTGTATATCTCATTATATATTTCATATGTACAGCTTTTCTACTTGTGTGCTTGTTATTTTCATAAATGCCTTGAGGGGAAGAACTTTTTATGAGTTTGCCTTTTTATCCCAGTTCCTAGCATAGTAGGGTATATAATAGGCATTTAATAAATGCTTGTTAATTTTGAAATGAACATTTGAAAGTAATGGTCCCAGGGCAGCTAGGTGGCGCAGTGGATAGAGCACTAGCCCTGGAGTCAGGAGTACCTGAGTTCAAATCCGGCCTCAGACACTTAACATTTACTAGCTGTGTGACCCTGGGCAAGTCATTTAACCCCAATTGCCTCACTAAAAAAAAAAAAAAGAAAGAAAGTAATGGTCCTTGGAGAGGGAGTTCTTCAGAGGAGTATACCAAGGATCTTGTCTTGGTTCCCAGATGTTCTGCATTTTTATTAATGACTTATATAAAGTCAAAGATGGTCCATGGATAGAGTTCTGGGCCTAGAGTCTTTAGTTTAAGACTAGTTCAAATCTGGCTTCAGACACTTACTGGATATGTGAGCCTGGGTAAGTCACTTCTGTTTGCCTCAGATTTTTTCATCAGTAAAAGGAAGATAATATCAGCACCTACTTCCAGAGTTGTTGGAATCAAATGAGATAATATTTGTGAAGGTGCCTGTTAGCACAGTGCCTGGAACAAAATAGGTACTTAATAAATGCTTATTTCCTTCCTCAATCATATTTTTCTATTATACAAAAAGATGGAAGAAATGGCTAACTGTGGAGCAACAGTCAATATTTAAAATGGCCTTGACAATTTCTAGCAGAAATGTTAAACATGTGGTGGTGGTCCACAACATTCCTAAGTATGGCCTAAACCAGATTAAAATGTAATTGGGAAACATTTACTGTATTTTTGTTGATTTTGTTAAACATAGACATTACAGTAGGATGAAATTTAATTGGGATAAATATAAAGTCCCACATTCATGCTAAAAAAAATCAACTAACAAGTCTAGGATGAGGAAGTTATGGTCAAACTAGAGTTAATATGGAAACATATTTGGGGGTTTTAGTGGCCTGATGAAAGCTCAGTATAAATCAAGAGTGTAAGATGGCAATCTAAAAAGCTATAGCAATCATGGGGAAAATGAATAGTTTTGGAGTGCCCAGAATGAGTGAGCTGATAGTCCCACTGCTCAGACTGTATCTGGACTTTCTGTTCAGTTGTTCACACCACATTTTATTAAGGACATTGAGAAACTGGAATGCATTAAAAAGCAAGGTGATGATTACTATGAAGGGGATGAAAATCCTTCCCTATGAAGGTTAGTTGAAGGAATTTTGGAAATATAATCTGGAGAAGAGAAGATTTAAGAGGATGAGGTGCATGATAATTGTTTTGAAATCTTTTAAGGGCTGTCATATAAAGTATTACACACGTATACGGTCATATATTGTCATTACATTTGTTCATTCTGCTTGGCTTTTAGAAGGCAGAATTGGGAGCAATGGATAGAAACTGTAGAAAAGCAGATTTTTATTGTAGATTTGAAGAAATTTTCCACATATTTTGAGCTATTTTAGAGCTATGAATAAATAATACCAAGTTTGACTCTGCATAACTACCTCCTTCCTTTCATTGTAGGGACAGGGAATCATGGATGTGGAATATTGCATTTACTGTTTGACATGTTTGATTGGTTAGATGTGCTTAACTGCTTCCCCCCCAAAAAAAACCAGGGGGGGAGTTTGAGAGATATATCTGAACATTTTTTAAAAAAGGTATCTTTTGGGGGCAGCTAGGTGGCACAGTAGATAAAGCACCGGCCCTGGATTCAGGAGGACATGAGTTCAAATCCAGCCTCAGACACTTGACACTAACTGTATGATCCTGGGCAAGTCACATAACCCTCGTTGCCCTGAAAAAAAAAAAAGATATCTTAAAAAATATGTTATTAAAGAAAATGTCCCACTAGGTTCAAATAGTTGAATGAACTGCCTCAGTAAGGAGTGGGTTTATTCTCAGTGGAGGCTTTCAAATCTGAGATGAAATGTCCAGGAAGATGAAGAGGGGATTTCTATTCAGACATGGGCCGGATGAGAGGGGCTTAGATTGTATGGAAATGTGAAACAGCATGGAAGAAAGTCCTGGGTTCTCTGAGATGGGAAAAATTCTTTTACAAATAACACGTTATCAGGAAAAGAGCATTTGTCTTGGTGCTAGACTGGTGGTGAATCCTGTCTCTGGTGCTCACTAATAACAGAACCTTCCCTCCACTGGGTACTGTTGAAAATGGATTTGATTCATATCAGGGACTTTATTTTCTTGAAGTTTTTTTGTTTTGCTTTGTTTTTTAACAATACAAAATATATTTATTAAGTGCTTCCTGTATGATTCAGAGCACTGTTTTGATAGAGGATTATTAATAACCAAATGATTTGGGGAGATCCAGAGTCATCCCCCCCTTTTTTCTTAAGTCTCCATTTCAAAAGTTCACTCTCTTGAGAGACATTATTGATAATGAGATTGCATTCAGACCCCAGTCAGTTGGGGAACCCATTGTGTTCTGCTCAGGTTTGGGTGGGGATAAATTCTTTGAATAGGTTGAACAAGGGTGGGGATAACAGAAGTAAATGGCATTATCAAAGTTCATTTGAATAGGTTCTGCCCCTCCATTGTAATATTCATTCTCTCATTAATTGTTTTTTTTTTTTTTTTTTAGTTTTTTTTTAGTGAGGCAATTGGGGTTAAGTGACTTGCCCAGGGTCACACAGCTAGTAAGTATTAAGTGTCTGAGGCCGGATTTGAACTCAGGTACTCCTGAATCCAGGGCCGGTGCTCTATCCACTGCGCCACCTAGCTGCCCCTTCTCATTAATTGTTAACCACTCAGAGTTGATTGCACCCTCTGGAAGACTCCTCTTCCAATGGGCATATAAACTGTGAACCTGATGCCATGATTGTTTTTGGTCTACAAAGAGAAACAAAAAAAACGACCATCCTTTTATTAATAAACATGCTGGCAATATTAGGAAAATGATTAAATTATACAGAAGCTATGTTTCTCAAACTTTTCAATGACAGTTTGATCCTAGTTCAGGTAAGAGACAATCCCTGAATTGAAGGAGCTTATAGTGTAAGGGGAGAGATGACAGACAGAAGTAACAAGGTTGAATATAAATGTAAAGGGAAGATAAAAACAACAGAACACACTGAAGAAGGCAATCACTTGAAAGTCAAGATAAGTGAGGCTGTGGGTGAAAACAAAAACAAAACAAAAGCAACAAGCTGCCCTCCAAATTCAAGTAATTGATTCAAGACAGACCACATTCCCTTGGTCACAAATTCTAGTATGGAACAAATTTCATTATCACACATAAATCCTTCTTGATGTCTAGCCTA
This sequence comes from Dromiciops gliroides, assembly GCF_019393635.1. NCBI lineage: Eukaryota > Metazoa > Chordata > Mammalia > Microbiotheria > Microbiotheriidae > Dromiciops > Dromiciops gliroides. Next base: position 294,340,201 of record NC_057861.1, on the reverse strand, counting down.
AATCCATTCTGAGACAGCTGCATCCCAGATTATCTTGTGGTGTTCCAGTGTAAAGGAAGAGTAACTAGTTGTCATTCCCCACACCTTTCCCAGCCGTCGACCTTGACTTTATGTAGTGGATATGTTCTACAGCTTCAGTAAGTGGTCTTCAAGAGCTTTTCTGTATGTGAAAAAAATCACCAGGGTGGTGGTGGGGGGGGCGGCGGGGGAGAAGACAGAAGCCCTGCTTAGGGGCCATTCTGCAGCTGCTTGGCCAGATTTTGGGTAATTTACAAAGCCATTGTTTCATCAGGTCATACTTTCAGAATCATTCCAGCTTCATAGAACCAGCCAGAGCCTCTCCTTCATTGGCAGTGACTTAGAGATCACTTTAGTGACATGACGATCTATTGGATTCATTGATTTAGAGCCAGAAAAGATCTGAGGAGCCATCAAGTCCAGTCCCCTTTATTTTACAGATGAGGACACTGAGACAAAGAGACATTAAATGACTTGCTCAGAGTCATACAGATAGTAGGAATATGAGGTGGGATTTAAACCTAAGTGCAGCTAGGTGGCACAGTAGATAGATAGACCCTGGGGTCTGGAGTTGGGAAGTCAGAAAGACCTGAGTTCAAATTCAGCCTCAGACACTGGGCAAGTCCTGCTGTGTGATACTGAGCAAGTCACTTAAACCTGTTTACCTCAATTTCATTTATAAAATTAGCTGGAGAAGGAAATGGCAAACCACATCAGCATCTTTGCCAAGGAAACCCCAAATGGAGTCATGAAGAGTCGTTGTTTGTCCTTCATTCTTGAAGAGGACTATGATATCAGGGTGATGTTGTGATTTGCACTGAATTTGATTTAAGCAAGGTAGGGCTGTGCAAATTCATCAGCTTTGAGCTTTCCTTCAGAGCCATCTGGGTCCAGTGGCAAGATATACATCAGGACGATTGGAGATGGCCCCAGGTGTTTGAGTCAATTAGGGTTAAGTGACTTGCCCAGGGTCACACAGCTATTGTGTCTGAGGTGAAATTTGAATTTGGGTTCTTCCAACTTAAGGGCCAGTGCTCTTTCAACTGTGCCCACATAGCTGCCTCCATGAAGTGTCAGACACAACTCAATAAGGACAACAAACTTCCTGACTCCCACCCAGTCTAGTGATATATCCACTATGCTACACTGCCTCCCAGCATTAGGGTAAGATTGTAGTGATGATATAGAATAAATATATATCTGAAAATTTGTAAAGATATGAATCAATTCCATTTTAATGGTACATGGTATAAGGGAAGTTTAGCCATTTAAAGAAATCCTATAGCAAATCTTTTTGTAAAATAAATAATCTTATTCTCAACTCCAGTCTTCAAAACTATGTTGTTTACTTTCTCTGACCTTGTTTCTTTTCTTTTCTCTTCTTCTCTCCTCCCCTCTTCTTTTTTCTCTCTCTCTTTTTGGACTTGTTTCTTCAAAGGTATAGTCAGGCAGCTAGTACTTGCATTCTAATCACCTCAAAGAATTCTTTCTAGGAAAATGCTTTGTAAACCACGAAGGGTTTTACAAACGGGATTTGATTATCCTCTTCTCAGAAAGAAAGTTGGGAGCAAGGTTTCATAAGATCATTGATTTAGAGCTGGAAGGGTCCTCAGAGGCCATCTAATTCAAATTCATCATTTTACAGGTGAGGAAACTGAGGCCCAAGGAGACTAAGTGGCTGGCCCAATGTCACAGTGACAGAGGCAGCATTTGAGTGCATGTTTTCAGACTGGTAAAGGAGCTCTTTCCTCTGTAGAAGGTTGTCTCTTTTGTGTTGTGAAAGTCAAAAAGTGTAGGGGCAAATTCACAGGGTAGTAGAATCCTGTAATACCTAATACAACTTGGAGTTTGCCCATCCATCCTAAGTTTTTGACAAAAGGCCTCAAAACATGGAAATGTACTTTTCTTCTGCTGGGAAGATCTGGTTTTATAGCCACTTTTGGAATACATCTATTTGTTAAATTAGGCATCCCTTGCATCTCTTAATTAAACTATGGTGGATTTAAATAGTGCTTGAGGTTTTATTCTGGTTAAGTCTAATTATCTGGGAACTTTACTCATCATTTATTACAACTGCTTCAATGTAATTTGGTCTGTTATTGGCCAAGGGTGTGAGTTATGGTGCAGAGAGTTCTAAGAGGATCAAACAGGGCAATTGGTATAATTAATGGTGAAAGACTTGCCTTACTTTTTAATTAAAAGGAAAACTAACCTGGAGTCTATTCTCAGTTCTTCTTTTCCCCTCTCTGAGAAAATTAGGTCCAAAGATCAGTCTCCTTATCATAGCCTTTTACTTGAAGCACATTACTTAACATTCTAGTATAAATATGACTCTCTTTGTGCAAGTCTTTTAAGATATCAGGTTTCTTCCAGCTAAAGGGAAAGTACACAAATCAGAAACCTATTTCTTCTCACTCAACCCTTGAGAAATTAAGGCATCTGACCTCTTCATTTTAGGATTTACCATTTATTGTTTTGAATATTAAATAGTTTGGGGACCCCTTAACAGCCCTTAACAGGGGGGAGAGAAGGGAGTAGAAGATAAGAGAAATTTGAAACAAGGAGCCCTTGGGAAAGGACCTTGAAAATCAGCTTCCTGCCTTTGGTTGCTAATAATACCTGAGTCAGAATGTTGGGTATAGTTTGAAAGACTAAAAACTCAGGGGAAGGGGAGAGAAAAAAAAGGGGGGGGAAATTTACATGATAACCTTGTTGTATATTTAAAAGGAATAACAAATTGTACGTAGTTACAGAAATGCTTGTTTTATTCCGTAAATTAAAAATAAAACAAATTTTTAAAAATTGCCCTAGATCAGTCTCTGTAGCATGATATTTTCCTCATTTTTGACTCTGCCCCTCCCCCTCCCCAAGTGAGAGGTGAGAGAAGAACAGCAGAGGAGGAGATGGTGTGATGGCTACTCACTACTGAAGGAAAAGTAGGACTTCTGGTCTCAGGTGACCTTCTTCTCCTTAACTCCCCTCTTCCTTCCCTTACTATCTCCCGCCAATAAAAAGGACACCTGAACTTTCCTACCAGAATCGACTTCTAGAGCAGGGGTTCTTAATGGTTTTTTTGTGTCATGGACTCCTTTGGCTGTCTGGTGAGGCCTGTGGACTCCTTTGGACAGTGCTGGGTTTTTTTTTTTGTTTTGTTTTTTGTTTTGTTTTGTTTTGTTTTTTGAGGGGCAATGGGGGTTAAGTGACTTGCCCAGGGTCACACAGCTAGTAAGTGTCAAGTGTCTGAGGCCAGATTTGAACTCAGGTACTTCTGAATCCAGGGCCGGTGCTGTATCCACTGCGCCACCTAGCCGCCCCTAGTGCTGGGTTTTTTAAATGCATAAAATAAAATACGGAGAAATACAATTATATTGAAATAAAGTTATCAAAACATTAAAAAAAGTTCACAGACCTCAGGTTAAGTATTTCTGCTTTAGAAATTCTCTCCTGAGCCCAAATCCAAAGCAGACTCCTTCTATACTGTCTTGCTAAGTCGAAGTTTAATTCAGCATTGGAAGTAAATTTGCTTTATTGTCATTTTGCCTGATCCTGCCTAGATACTAATTCATACAGGTGCAGTTGAAAAGGGATCCCTGATTTAGACCTGGGAAGGACCTCCCTCAGAGTGCATTTGGTTCAACTTCCTAATTTTAAAGATGGAGCTAGATGGCAAAGTTGACAGGATGCTGGGCCTGAGGTCAGGAAGAACTTAATAGCTAGGTGACATTTGGGTAAATTAACCTTTGTTTGCCTCATTTTTTTCTTAATGGTAAAATCAGGATAATAACCGTACCTATTTCCCAGGGTTGTTGTGAGGATTAAATGAGATAATATTTGTAAAGTGCTTAGCACAGTGCCTGGCATAGTAGGTGCTATATAAATGCTAGCTATTGTTTTGTTAATGAAAAAACTAAGGACTAAGCTTAAGTGACTTACCTAAACTTACAAAGGTAGTGAGTGGCAGAGAGGTACAATTTGAATTCAGGCCTTCTGAGTATAAAACCAGTGGTTTGGTAGTAAGAGGGGCTCTTATGTTGACTTACCTGTTTTGCTTAAGTACATTTTAAGGTGTTTATCAGTTAGCAGAAGCAAGCCCACCTAGTTGAAGCAGTAGAGCAATCTGAGGGAGAGAGAGAAGGCAACACATTCTAGGCAGGTCAAACCACCATTACTTCCAATACCAGTTGACCACTATCTCCTCTCAGATCCTGATGGAGACAGCCTAGGACTATAGGCCGAAGAGTTTTGAGGATAGCAGTATCTCACCAAGCCACCAGACTGAACCTTGCCACCAACACTGAGAGGAAAGGCCACTGTGGAGAGGGGTCCACCTTCCTTACCACCACCAGCACCAATTACTGTGCAACAAGTAGATAGGCATAGGATTCCTTGGGGTGGCAGCAATCCTTCTCCTCTCTCCGCAAACTGATCCAGCTTTCAGGCCACCCCTTACGGCCATCATCCGGAGAAGGAGTCCTTGTGGAGAAGAAGCCAGTCATCCCCACCACCTGCCAACCAGCAGCCATTCCCAGGAAGTCCAGCCTAGCTGAATCAATGAAACACCCACTGTGAGGGAGAGACAGGGGGCTGCATGTGTCTGGCAGGTCAGACCACCACCACCACCACCACCTTGACCACCATCTCCCCTTAGACACTGATGGAGAAAGTCCATGACTGAAGCCAAGAGTCTTGTGAATAGCAACGCTTTCAGTCGTCTCTGTTCCCATTATTCAGCAAAGGAACCCTAATGAAGATACAGGCTAGAAGCTGCTCCTGCAGGTTGCTACAGTCACACATTTGAAAGACCTGGAAAAGATGTTCTTGGCATTGTCAAATGGTTCACCATCAGAAGCTGATATGATTTTATCAGTGGAAATAATGTGAAAGAGGAGGTGTTACCAACTGCTTTGCTAATGAACCCTAAGGACCATGGGACCTTTAGAGATTGTCTTATTTTTCTTTGTATCCCCAATAGCGTAAGACTTTGTACACAGTAAGTGCTTAATAAATGGTTCATTCATTCAAGTTTCTAAACATTCTGGACAAAATAATGCTGTAGAGACAAATATTTGAAATACTTCTTATCATTTTCTCATTTTAATTTTTAACACTCTAAGAGTAAAACTAAATTTTCTCCTTAGGATTTTATCTTTTAAAAATCTCCTGAACATTTCTGCATCTTATTCCTATACTCAGCTCAGGTGTCACTTCCTGTGTGAAGCCTTTCCTTATTCCCTTTATTAGTGGTGTCCTTCCCAAATGTTCTGATATTTACACATGTTTCTATGTCGTATCTTCCAGTAGAATGTAACCTCAAGGGCAGGGATAGTTTTTCATTTTTGCCTTTCTATCACTAGCACCTAGAGGATGATGCTTGCTTTTTAAGAAAGCACTTTAAAATACTCGATAATTTGAATTTCCTTTGAATTGTTTTAGGCATATCATCTTTAGAAGGGGGAAATATATTCCTTATTCTTTCCCAAGGGAAATAAATGTTACCTGACAATAATTGGATACCCACTCACTGTAGGAGGCCATACTAGCTATTCTTTTTGAATTCCTTTCCTGAAGGATAAAAAGCATCAAGGCTTGTAGAATTCTACAAGTAGCTATATAGTGTATTTTTTAAAAGGGAAAAATAAAAGCTTGGCAGAAGTGAAATCAGTGAAATAAAGAAATAAGAACTGAGCTAGATTTCAGGTTTTAAAAGGATATATATATATATATATTCCAGTATTGGAGAATCACAGCCCTGAAAAGTTGAATGATGTGCAGCTGTTCTATTATGGCATAATGCATTCAAGCACAGTGGGGTTTTGCTAAGATCATAACCTTATGGGAATCAAAGTACAAGTGGGCAATGATACCTGGCACTAGCTAAGCTCTGGAAGCTAACGGTTCTCAAAACTTATTAGGAAGAGCTGCCCTTTATTTGCCTTTCTTTGAACTCTGAAAAAGTGCAGGGTTCTAACATGAGGTAGCAAAAAAGCTCAAGGTGGTTTGAGCTTTCCTATGTGAATTTGATGCAGATAGCTTTGAGGTTTGGTCAGATGCTGACTTTTGAAAGTGTTAGGGATGGTGAGTGCTAGGGTGGCATATGTAACCTGAGCCACGGGAGAACAAATGGTGGCCATTTTTAGAACTGCACAAAATAAGAGGGAGGGGAAAAAAAGGCATCCATCCTCATAAAGTGATATCATCACTGCTCCCACTGGCCGTTCTTTGTGGACATTCAGTGGAAGCCATCAAATGATTGAGTATGAGGGTAGATAAAAAATGAAGTAAGTTTTACTAGGCAGATTGAAATGAGGGGAACTGCACATGGGAACTGTTAAGAAGTTGTGACCTCCTGTATTTCCCGAACTTCTCTTTTTTTCTTGCTCTTCTCACTTCAGGAACTGATACAGCCTTTTTTTTTTTTGACTGGTTCTTAAATCCTGACCTTTCTCAGACTTTGAAGTCTAGAACTTACTTGTGTTGTGTTGAGGCTTACATAAACAGGATTCTGGTTTCTCTTCCTTCCTCAAAAGATTGACTTGACTTTTTCCTGAAACTTCAATAAAAAGTAATAAAAGAAACCTCTATCTAGCTAGGTACAAGTTACTCAAGGATTTTAACAAACTGAAAATATTTGGAAGTGTTTTCAGGTGTGAAGACATCCTAGAAGACTAAAAGGAAAAATTCTGTGTGTTTTCTGGAAGATTTATAAACAAGTTCATAGAAATGGAAAAAAGGGGGAATTTCTCTTAATTCTCCCTCTTACCACAATTCTCTGCTTTCCCCCCTCTCCTTCTAGATACTTCCCCCACCCTCTTCTATTTCTAATTTTCTTTTTGAGGGGGTTGTAAAAGGGAAACATGTAACTTTAATTCTGTCACATGAGTTATACCTAATATTCACTTGTAGAAAAAATGCTGCTTTTCTAATCTGGACCTGTTTGACACAGTTTAAACATTGGAGAAGCAGCTTTCAAGTGCTATGATGGTCAGTGTACTTAACCTTCCCCCTCATCCTTAACTTAAAGGGTTAGGGATTTATAGCTTTACAGAGGTTCTGTAGTAATTAAAGGGTGGGAGAGTTGGATAATATTTATGTGAAAAGTGGGTAATACCTACTTTTGAGTTGTGAAAGGGGCTTTTGAGTACCATGACTTATTAAAGTTCTTGTAACTCATTCTAATGATCTTTTACAACAGAGGCAGCAGGATATTGGGGGAAAGAGCACTAGGTTTGGAGTTACAGGGCCTGGATTAAAATCTTTCCTGTTGCAACCTCTGTGACCTTAGACAAATCACATAACTTCTTTGGACTTCAGTTTCCTCATCTGTAAAATGCACTGTCACTACCCCCAGTCCCTTGCTTCTCCCTTATTTTTCCATTTTTGTCAAGGGAAGCAGCATCCTTTCCATTTAGGGAGTAATTTTTCACTCTTCCTTTCCCTAATGTTCATATGCAACCAGTTGTCAAGTCTTATTGATTCTCCCTTTACAATATATGTTGTATGCATCCCATTTCTACTTACCACCCTAGTTCTGGCCTTCCTTACTTCTCACTTGCCCAATTGCAAGAACCTAATTGGTCTCCTTGAATCCATTGTCATCCCTCTCCAATCCATCCTCCTTATAGCTACTAAATTGATTTTCTTCAAGTTCAGAATTGACTATATTACTCTCTGGATTCCACATTCCAGCTAAAGTGGTCTACCTCTTTTCATGACCTTTCTTCCATGTCTGAAGTGTACTCTTTCATCTCTATCTCTTAGTATCTTTAGCATCTTTCAAAGCCCAGCTCAAATGTCACTTCCCACAGGATGCATATCCTGGTTGCTTTAGTTATTATACCCTCCTTCCTTAAATGAAATTATTTTGTATTAACCTAATCTGTGTTATTGCGCCTGAAAGGGCAGGGACTTTGTCTTTATCTTTATATTGCCTTCCCCAGACCAATCCTCTCCCATCATAGTATGAACTTAATAAATCCTTATTGAATGCTGGTGGGGGTGGGAGTGGGAGATCTGTTATCTGACCTTGCTGCCCAATTGAAATAATATTCTTTCCTGGAAAAAAATTTTCTATAATATTCAGCTTAAAAATATGCTTTTACTTCTGCTTTTACTGTACTTCTCTTCCTGAATACAAGTTTCTCCAGATTTTTTCCTCTTTGCTCAAATATATTTTCTCTCTAGTCATTTCCTTTCTTGCAGTTGTCTGGACACTATATATCCGGTTGTTTATTTCTCTTCTGTCTGTAATATCGTAATAACAAACATAGAGACAGAAACCTGCAGTTTTTAAAAATAAAAGTATTTTATTATTTTCCAGTTACATGTAGAGATAATTTTCAATATTTTTTTATAAGATTTCCCATTTCAAATTTTTCTCTCTCCCTCCCCGCCTTCCCAAGACAGCAGGTAATCTGATATAGGCTATATATGTACAATAACATTAAACATATTTCTGCATTAGTCATGTTATAAGAGAAGAATCAGAGCAAAAAGGAAAAACCTCAAAAAAGAAAAACAACAGCACCAAAAACAAAAGAAATAGTATGGTTCAATCAGAATCCATATTCCACAGTTCTTTTTTTTTTCTGGCTTTTAAGAGCCTTTTCCATCATGAGTCCTTTGGAACTTTCTTGTAGCATTATATTGATGAGAAGAATCTAGTCTGTCACAGTTGATCAACACATAATGTTCTTCTGGTTCTGCTCATCTCATCATCATCTCAGCATCAGTTCATGCAAGTCCTTCCAGGAGAAACCTGCAGTTATAGAAACAAAACTATGGGAACCAACGTTCCATGGAGTAGTGTAAATGATCTGATTGGACATTGGCAGCTATTAGTAGAGGAATTTTCTTTTTCTAAATCTTTAGAGGATTTTTTTGGAATGCAGTACTTTTTGATGCCATACCTTATAGACTTCATATAGTTCACAGCCTGCTATGTGTAATCTTTCTAAAAATCTGAAGAAATGTTTAGTTGCTATTATGCATTGATTATTTGATCTAATCCATGTTTTGTGAATATAAGCAAATTTTAAAAAACAGTCAAATGACTGTTGAGGTCTAAGCTGTTAGATAATACAACAACCCGGTGTCTGGTTACTACTTCATTCTAAGTCCTTCTCTAATCCTTTTGATTGATTATACCCTGATTTGTTATCACATAATAAATTAAGGGTAAACAATTCTTAAATTTTAAAAAATCACAAATCTGCTTTAAATAAACCTTCCCTTTCCCCCACCATTTTTTTTTTTTTTAGTGAGGCAATTGGGGTTAAGTGACTTGCCTAGGGTCACACAGCTAGTAAGTGTTAAGTGTCTGAGGTCGGATTTGAACTCAGGTACTCCTGAATCCAGGGTTGGTGCTCTATCCACTGTGTCATCTAGCTACCCCTCCCCCACCTTGAAAAAATTATTTGCATCCATCCAGATTAGACATCTTTAGGTGATAGGATTATAAATTCAGACACAGCTGGAAAGGACTTTAGATGTCAACTCCCTGATTTTACAAGTAAGTAAACTGAGACTCTTTTTTGAGGGGGGGGGGCAATGAGGGTTAAGTGACTTGCCCAGGGTCACACAGCCAATAAGTGTCAAGTGTCTGAGGATGGATTTGAACTCAGGTCCTCCTGAATCCAGGGCCGATGCTTTATCCTCTGCACCACCTGGCTGCCCCCTTTGCAACTCCTTTTTTTTTTTTTTGAGTAAACTGAGACTCAAAGAAGTTAAATGACTTGTCCAAGGTCACACAGAAAATGGTAGAGATGGGTTTTGAACCTGGATCCTCTGTTTCCAAAGCCTTTATGCCTTACTGCCTTTTTTTTATTACTCTGTTATTACAGTGTTGCTGCCAGGCACCAGTTAATTTATGTAGAGATAGAGGGGAGGGCATTGCTTGCCACAATCATAGTAGCTAACAATGGAACAGTTTGATAAAGGAGGAAGGATATTTATTCAGAACAGCATTTTCATTGTTTATCTATTCTCTTTCTACTTTTACCATTCCCCAACTCCACAGTCATGCAGGAAGAAACCAGACAAACCAACAAAGCAGTAAATTTTGTTCAGTATAAGGAAGGAAAAATCTTACTGTACTTGTACCTGGTCCTTTGACCACCTTCATATTTCCCTAGTTCCCTTGTTCCTCTAGGGTTCCGTTCTTCCCTACTGAGCCCATGGTACAGCCTTTTCAATGCTTCCTCAGTTCCTAGTACCTTTGTCACCTTAAACTTATACCATGCCAAGCCCCAAATCCCTGGGTCTGGGCTTTTGAGCCAACGATTCTGGAGAAAGCCACAACAATTTGGACCTTCTTTTGATTTTTGCCCAAACTCATTTGGGCTCTTACTGAGCTTAGTGATCTTATTTGCCTTTCTAATAAAGGCTGTTCCAGACATTTTTTGGCTTCTGAATGTCCCCATCCTGCCTCTGCCTCCCTCTGTCTTTCTCAGCAGAACACTTTGGCTTTCAGGTTCTGTTATGATAGGCTCCAAGCCTATTGTTATAGCCTTACCTCCTTCTAACCTTTTATTCTACCCTCCCAACATGTATCTCAGGCTGTAGCTGAATCCCACTGCTTGTTGTCTTCTCAAACACACCCAGTGCATTCCTTCTTTCATACATTTTATTCTTAGGCTGTTCACTTTGCTGAGAATATTCTTTCGTTCTTGGCCCTCTTTCATCCTGTCAGAATCTGATCCATAATTCAAGGAAAGTTTACCTCAAATACTTCTTCTTTATGAAGTCTTCTGTAATGGCCCCATTACTGACTGATACACAGCTAGAAGTTTTTTCTTCTCCCTGAACTCTTAGGGCATTTTACTCTTACCTCCCTCTATTACATCACATAAGATATTTTGTTTGTATGGTAATTATTTCATATATGTATTATATCTCCCACACTATATTATAACATTCTTGAGGACAGGATCCATGTTTTTTTAATAATAATTAAAATAGCTGACATTTGTAAAATGCTTTAAGGTTTGCAAAAGTTTATTTTATTTGTTCTCAGAACAGTACTATGAGATGGGCATAATAATACCTGTAGTCCTGGGGTTCATAACCTGAGGTCTATGAACTTTTGTTAATATTTTGATGGCTACATCAATATAATAATTTCCATTGTGATCCTATTTATTTTATCAACCTTTCCCCATAATTTTATCCGATAATAAATATGATCAAGTAATTTTATCTTATGCATTAAAAGATATTATTCTGAGAAGAGATTCATAAGCTTCACCAGACTGCCAAAGGGGACCAGGCATCAAAAAAGAACCCATTAAGAAACCTTGTTTAGTGATTTTTGTGGATAAAGAAACTGGGACTTAGGTTTAGTGTCAACCATGGTCACACATGACTTTAAGTTCAGCACCCCAGTGACTATGCCATGCTGCCTTTTCTTTATGTCTTCCTATCCAGGAGGTATTTGTTGATAAGAGAGGAGTACAATACTATTGGCTTCCTCACTCTTAGCACTGTGCTTTTATTAATTCAGCCTAAGGTCTTGTTAACTTTTTTTCTGCCATGTCATATTCTTATCCCATGAAATTTGTGGGCCATTAAAATCCACTTTCTCTTTAACACTGTTTTGTAGCCCAATATTCCTTATTCTATACATGTGTAGTTGCTTTTTGTGTGTGTGTGAGGCAGTTGGGGTTAAGCAATTTGCCCAAAGTCACACAGCTAGTAAGTGTTAAGTGTTTGAGGTCCGCCCCGAACTCAGGTCCTCCTGAATTCAGGGCTGGTGCTCCATCTACTGTGCCACCTAGCTGCCCCTGTAGTTGCTTTTTAAAAAAAAAAAGCCTAACTGTAGGACTTTACATTTATCCTTTTTTTTTTTTGGTGGGGCAATGAGGGTTAAGTGACTTGCCCAGGGTCACATAGCTAGTTAAGTGTCAAGTGTCTGAGGCCGGATTTGAACTCAGGCCCTCTTGAATCCAGGGCACATGCTTTATTCCCTATGCTACCTAGCTGCCCCTACATTTATTCTTATTTTTTTTTTAACATTTATCCTTATAAAATTATATATTTTTAGAATATCCATGTCAAATTCTATCTTAGCTTCTATACCATTTAGACCACTTTGGATACTGATTCTGTCAGAATTTATCCCTTTCATGTTCAAGCGTGCAAATATGAAAAGTATGGCATCTATGCCTTCTCTTCAGATGATTAACCATGTTGGACAATATAGTGTTCAGGACAAAGGCATTGTGGCTGTCCAGTGAAGGATATTCTACTAAGTTGACTTTGAAGCATTAATCACTCTTCTTTGGAGCTGGTCTTCCCATTATATTAGCTACCCCATCAATCATTACACAACTTCAACAATACATTGGCATGCCTCTCTTTTTCTCTAACACCATAGTCTTTAACTAGCTATTTTTAAAAATTGTCTCTTCTTTTGGGAAGCTTATTTTTTACAAATTAGCAGCAGTAATGAAAATATGATTTATGTTCTTAAAGTCTTCGGTTTCTTACTCAGGATCTTATAATTTCTAGAAAAATTTCAGTCTTCTGACTGAATGCCATGTCTCTTTGCCATTCATGGGCGAATAAGAGGGCTTTCTATTGGACATTTTGGCTATCAGATTAGATTTATCTCTGAATACAGTCACATCCTATGTACATGTGCTGAGAAAATAACATGCTTCCTGATTTGTTTGTCAGGTTGACATTTGGTCACCTTGATATCCTCTAGCAGGAACATTGTAGCCTTATACTTGCCTGATAGTGTTTCAGAAGCTTGACTTCTGTGATTCATTTCCTACCTAATTGCTGAGAGCTGTTGATAATGGAGATTGCTCTGTTTTACTGAGTAGCATTTGTTGGACTATGCTCTAGTTACAGCGTGGCCTAAAGGTAACCGGAGTTATCTTCCAATCAATTGACTCAGTTGCTCCCCAGCAGATGCCACTCATTGGGTGTATGCTACAGACTAGGGGTCCTTAGCCCCCCTTCTTTTGGTCATGAACTCCTTTTGCGGTCTGGTCTCAGAATGTTTTTAAAAGCATAAAATCACATACATAGGATTGCAAAAGAAAATTATATTGAAACAGTTATCAAAATACTGGAAAAAGTGAAAGTTTTGGAAGAGAGGAGTGATAACTCAAGCAATCTCAAAAGCTACATTGAGCTTGAGCTGCTGCATGAGATGTGGACAGCACAGTTTCCACAAGTCGTTTACAAAGGTGGGCAGGGGAAAAGTGCTTTGTTAGTAGCTTTTGCCAAAATGACTATAATCAGTAAAATTTATAATCTACAGAATGGATTAGCTTGAATGACTAATTAGTAATTACCAAAGTTTGGTGAATGCTAGGCTATAGTCAGTTAGGGATCAAAGGGCAATCATGATAAAATATGATGGACCAAAGCTTCTTGGTGGGTGAACTGGAGCAATGAAAAACCCCTGGTTTTTATGACTTGGTAGCTTGGCATAGTAGGTGGAAAACTGGTCTTGACAGGAATATGTGGGGTCAAGTCCAGACTCTGACATTTACTGGGTATGCGACTCATAAAATTAACCACTCAATCCTAAATTAGTCAGCAAAGGTTTATTAAACCTGACACTGTGCTAAGCACTTGAGATATGAAGACTAGAACATGGTCCTTGCCCACAGGGAGCTGACCTCCTAATAAAGGAGACATTTAAATCACTATGTCCCTACAAGATATGAATAGTGAAAATGGAAGGTAAACTCTGAAGGCTCTTGGAGTTACTGGGAAAAGTCGTGAAATTTGAGCTGAGTCTTGAAGGAGGAAGCCAGGGAATCCAGGAGGCAGAGGTGAGGAGGGACCGTGTTCCAGAAACCTGGAGCAGAACTCAAGAAGGCAAAACCAGGGAAATGGAGTGTCACATGTGAGGAGCAACAAGTGGGCCAGTGTTTCTGAATTGTAGACTATGTGGAAAGAAGTAGAGTGTGAAAAGGTGAGAAAGGTAGGAAGAATCCTTTAAATGTCAGCGTTTTACATTTGATCCCAATGAATGAGCACGCAGCGAAAGAGACTGGGGAGGATTTCAGATGAGTAGAAGGAGAGCCTGGAGAAAGCAGTATCACAAAAACTTAAGAGAGGTGAGAGTCTGGAGGAGATTCTGTGTCAGAGGCCACAGGAAAGATTAAGGAGGTTGAGGCCCTTATAAAGAGATCGCTGGTAGTTTCATTGACTGATGAGGTCAGAAGCTAGGCTTTAGAGGGTTTGGAACAAAGTGAGAGGAGCAGAAGGGGCATCAAGTAGTTTAGATAAACTTTTTTTGTTGTTAAGTGACTTGCCCAGGGTCACACAGCTAGTAAGTGTCAAGTGTCTCAGTTCGGATTTGAACTCGGTCCTCCTGAATCCAGGGCTGGTGCTTTTATCCACTGCACCACCTAGCTGCCCCTAGATAAACTTTTAAAGGAGTTTATTCAAGAAAGAGAGGAAAGATATGGGACTTCAGTGAGAGGGTTGGTCAGATCAAGTGAGGGCAGTGACCTTGCATTACTGAGCAGGAGCTGATCCATGTTAATGGAGAGAATCCTCCTCTTAGGGAGTTCACTATGTAATGAAATCTCAGGACTGGACTAAAACAGGACACTTATGAGCCAGGAATTCCTGTGTCCCTCTGGGTAGTGCAGAGCAAGCTACAGGATGGGAAATGAGTTTCTCTTGGTCAGGGTTAACATGGGAAATGACTCCTGGAATTAGGCCTCTCCTCCTGGGATCCCTCTGAATGAATGGTAGAGAACTCCCCAAAACTCCATTTAAGGAGAACACCCCAGCCAGCCATCTCTTTATTTCCCACCTAGGTGTACTCCTTTGGACTTCATCACGACCCTCCCCCCACACCTGATAATTTCCACCCCCCACACACACACCCCATTTCCTCTTCAGCTTCCTTTTGTGTTTTCTTCCCCCATTAGATTGTAAGCTCCTTGAGGGCAGGGACTGTTTTTCCTATTTGTATCCCTAGTACCTAGCACAATGCCTGGTACACAATAGGCACTTAATAAATGTTTATTGACTATGACTGCACTGCTAGATCAGATGCCCCTTTCCTTGCTTCAGATCTCTGAGGGAATTTTTGGTCAGGAGTGTTTCTTTCTTTTTTTGGTACTGTTTTGTTTTTAAACAGTTAACTAGGATCTTAGGCCTGTGAGAACTGTGTGAAATAACACAGAGAAGGGGCTCTGGATACACAATATACATGTGCATGGTTAAAGAGCTGGTTACTCGATTTCCCAAGGTTCAGTACCATATAGACTTAGTGTTTGGCACATTTGACCAACATATGCTCCTGGTTGATTCTGTTCAACAAAGAAATCTGGCTTTGGCCCTTTGCTATTTGCTGCACCCAGATCTAGAGGGACTTTTGGGAGTTGCCAAGCTTTCTATGTTTCTTACAAGGAATCATCCTCTTGGCTCCTCCTCATCCCCCACCATGGCTACAATCATCTCTTTAGTCTAAGGCAGGGCTTCCTAACCTTTTTCCATTCTCTACCCCTTTTTGCCCAAACACAACCCCAGGTATATAGGTATATAAAATAGGTATATAACCTTTTTACTATTGCCAAATTTTTTATGACCCCAGCATTCAGTTATGCTACCACTTATGGGGTTGCAGCCCACAGTTTAAGAGGTTTTGGTCCAAAAAAAAAAAGAGGCTTTGGTCTAAAGAGTGTGCTTACTATGGACTTATACAATCAGAATGATTGATCCCTTGGAAAGACCCCTACCTCCCTGAAGCCACAGTAAACTCTCTGAAGAACTTTAATCCCATGAACCTAATACGATGGAATTTTCATCACAGATAGACATGTTTAACTGTATACAATGGTTTTTTTTTTAGATACAGAAGCAACCAAAGATATAAAATAGCACCTATTAGAACACCTACCTACCTTATATCTACAAATTTAAATCGCTCTAATTGGTTTAGAGATATGGCCCCCAAACCTAGGAGTTTTGGACTGAGCTGTTGGTCCACGAATCATTACCCTCCCCAGGAACATGCAAAACATATTTCATGGCATCAATCTTTCCATCTGTTAAATGAGAGAGGTTGATGGACAGTGGCCAAATAATACCAGAGTACTCTCAACCAATTTGGGTGAGTTGAACATTAGTGTTTCCTAAAAAGAGTCCATCTTCAACCTTGAGTACTATTTAAGCTTACCTTACCTCAAATACTTGGTCAGTTTGAGTGCACTGTGGTATATGGCAACAAATGTTTGAAATGTCTGATGGGTTACTTCTTTTTAAAGAGCTGTCTCTCAGCTGTTTGTGAAATTTTGAAATGCATGCTTCTCTTTAATTTTTAATACTCATTGCCAAAACCATCAGATGAAGTATCCAATGAATCAGAATAGTGTAAATGATTTTAACAAATAGGTTTGCTTTCAGAGGCTTCTCTAAATGAAAAAAAAAATGCCCACCAAACTATTGCAAAGAAGCCTGTTTTGCATCTATTTTGAAAAAATGGGGATCTCATGCCATCATTTAAAAATGAGGGTTATAGGCCATGAACTCTATAGGAAAAGCATGATTCTAGAAGGCCTGATCACTATTCTACACAAGATGCATGAAAAACTGAAAGGTTTGTTGTAGTTGCCATGAAGAGACTGGTTACATGATTGAATCAAATAACCTTAGAATACTGAGACATTAGATAACCTGATAAGGAGAAGAGTAAAAGGTGCTTTTTAAAAAACCTTAATTGAGGCAGTCAATCTTCTTTTGGGGGGGGGCAGTGAGGGTTAAGTGACTGGCCCAGGGTCGCACAGCTAGTAAGTGTTAAGTGTCTGAGGCCTGATTTGAACTCGGGTACTCCTGAATCCAGGGCCAGTACTCTATCCACTGCACCACCTAGCTGCCCCCATCCATTTCATTTAGGGGAGAGAGAGAGAGAGAGAGAGAGAGAGAGAGAGAGAGAGAGAGAGAGAGAGATATTCTACCTCACTCCTAATCAGATTGGCAAAGATGACAAAAGTGTGAAAACACTTTTCTCAGTATACTAATGGAGCTATGAATTGATATAGTCATTCTTGAAAGCAATTTGGAACTATGCATAAAACATTACTATACTATGCATTCCCTTTGACCCAGCTATACCACTAGTAGGCCGCTACCCCAAAGGGATTAAAGACAGAGGAAAATAGCATGTATATATAAAAATATTTACAGCAACTCCTTTTATGGTAATGAAAAATAGGAAACTAAGGGGATGTTCCCCTTTGGCTAAACAAATAGTGGCCTATTAATTGAATGGAGTATCATTGTGACATAAGAAAGGAGGAACTGGACAGTTTCAGAAGAAACTACAGAAACCACTCGGAAGTTCTGCATGATGATACCATTATAGAGAAAAACAACTTTGAAAGACTTTTGAAATCTGATCATTGCAATAACCAACCCAACCCAAAAGAATGAAGATGAAGCACCCTACTCACCTACTTCCAGAGTGGTGATAAATTTAAAATTCAAAACAAGACATATTTTCAGGCTGTGGCCAATGTAAATTTTATTATTATTTTCTTTTGCCAGACTATGCATGCACTGAGAGTTTTATTTTTCATTGTGTGTTTCTTAAAATTCCCCATGGGGAGAGAGTAGTAAGAAGGATGGATTTCAAAAGAAATAAAAGATAAGTAGTTGAAAAAGAATTACTGTGTCATAAAAAATACATAAAGGTATTTTAGGAAACTTTGTACCAAAAAGAAGCTGATCCGTTTTTCGAAACAGTGATCATAAGTTATGCTGATTTTTTTCCTCTCTAAAAATTATTATTTGTCACATGGGATGGCCCTCCTTCCAGGAGAGGGAAGGATATTTGGGATAATTATGCTGATATAACAAACAGAAAATATCTATAAAAACATAAAAAATGAAGTCTACCCAACAAATCACTATCATTAGTACAGTTATTTTATGTTAGAAGTATGTATTTTTATGTTAAATATTGGCTTTTTCTATTAAAATAATTGAATAAATATGAGGAAAAAAGAAACAACAGCTTATGGAAACTATTTCCTGGGTCAAACATCTCGCAGCAAGCATTTATTAAGCCTTTTTGCCCCCAAATAGCTTACTTATGCTGTGTATATTTTTTTGCTTCACTTTATTACAATCTATTAAATTATGCTGGTTGCAAATTCTTTTGGATTAACAAAGCAAGAATGCTGGCATCTCTTGGAAGGTTAGTGTCTGTATATTGGTTATCCTATTTCGCCAGTTATTTTAGCAAGATTGTATCTTCCTAAGCTTTAGCTACATTGAGAGAATGGGGGAGGGGGTGGTTAAATGGAATTCATAGCTCAAAGAATCATAGATTTAGAACCGGAAGGAAATTTAAATAATTCTAGAACATAAATTTCTTTAGTAATTAGGAAGACCTGAGCAGAATGTAGAAATGGTGGGCTTTGGGTAGCATAAGCATATTGTACGCCTGAAGAGTAAGTGGAGAAAGGTAGAGAAAGTGGCAGAGGAGGGGGGAGTTGTGGGATTGTGCAGTAACATTAAATATAATGTTGACTTAAGAGAATCTTCCTGTAGCCAGTTATGTGAAAAGAAGGAGAAAACTTCCTCCCTATGTATAGATTAATACTATATAGTTTAGTTATGTGATCAGTTAAATAGGCATTTTTTTTTTTTGGTGGGGCAATGAGGATTAAGTGACTTGCCCAGGATCACACAGCTAGTAAGTGTCAAGTGTCTGAGGTCAGATTTGAACTCAGGGCCTCCTGAATCCAAGGCCGGTGCTGTATCCACTGTACCACCCAGCTGCCCCTAAATAGGCATTTGTGTGCTAGCCTGGGAACCTAATTGCCATTTATAATATTCTTTTTTTGGAAAAAAAAGTGTTTTGAGTTTCCAGTAACAAGCTTACATATATACTTATATATGTATCAGTCAGTCAATAAACAATATGTTATGTATGTTATGTATATTTACACATATGCTTTGGAAAACAGTCATAAGTATATAGGTCATTGTATTTTTGTTATTCAGTCATTTCAGTCATGTCTGACTCTTTGTGACCCCATTTGGACTTGGCAAAGATGCTAGAGTGGTTTGCTATTTCCTTCTCCAGCTCATTTTACAAACAAGGAACTGAGGCGAACCAGGGTTAAGAGGCTTGCCCGGGGTCCCACAGCTAGTAAGTGTCTGAAGTCAGATTTGAACTCACAAAGATGAGTCTTCTGATCCCAGGGGAGGTGCTCTATCCACTTTGCCAACCTAGCTGCCCAGTTCACTGTATATAAATATACAGTGATCTAAATCAGAGGTCATTTTATAAGTGACTAAAATTCTTCTGAAAAGGTAATATGTAAGAGAATAAAGAATAAATCCCAGCCTCTAAAATGGCACAGTCTCTAACAGTACTTGCACTGTTTCCTGCCATTCTCTCATGTTGAAATACGCTTGGCATATTTCCATAATTGTTTGGTGTCTGGATTGAAGTTTTCAGTTTTTTACTTCAGTTATTCTATGGTAGGTCTGATTGACCATTTGCATAACAATACCAAGGACATCTAACTTTGCTGCAGGTAGAAGTGTTGTTATTATCCACTGATGTCTGTCCTAGAGTTGCCACTACTGCATATCTCTCGTGAAAGGGGCAAAAGAGAAGAATTGTGATGAAAACAGCAGTGAAAAAACTTACTTTAAAAATGGTTAAACCTATAAGCATTCTTTTTCATGAAAACAACTAGTACCTTTTTGAAAGCTTATTAAATATTTCTGTTGTAAGCTTTGATTTAAATTGGATTATCCAATTTATCATAAATATTTCAAATTACAAATTAACTCATAAAACAGATAATGAAATAGTTTGCATTTTCACATGCAAGTTCTGTTTTAATATACCTCATGTGGTGGTATGAGAATGAACATTGTTTTTGTCAGAAGATTTATTATACTACTTTATAACCCCTTTTTGTGCCTAGACAAGTGTTTGTTGTGTAGTAATACTCTAGCAAGTGAAATCTAATCTATCTAATAGTGCTTGAATGGTTATATCCCTTTTTAGGTTATAATCAGAGATGTTTTTCATTAGTAGCCCTTTTATAGAAGCTATAAATAGAATTGTACTTTATATACTTAACAAGAGTTGATCAATATTAGAGATATTTATTTGACCTTGGTATTCATGCTTAGTCCAGGCTAGACTGTGTGTGAAGATACAAAGGAAAAATAAAACATAGTTCCAGTCCTCATAATTGGCATGAAAACAAACAATGCTTTGGTTTTGGGTGCTGACATGGGTGAGAGAGGAATGTTCTTCCTAGAATGGAAGACTGTTACTTCCCCAGTTTTGCAACTACTACCCCATGTCTCAGTGGAAGATAGTAGTCCTCTGCTGGTGCCATTTCAACTATTTTTGTCCCAGGTGAATGTCTGCTCAGGTGCCTCTGATAGACAGTCTAGTTGGAGAGAAAATACACAGGAAAATCCATCAGAGAACTGTTAAGAACTAACCTGGGTGGTACTGAGGAAGTATAACATGGTAGTTTTATTTTTTTCAGGGCAATGAGGGTTGAGTGACTTGCCCAGGGTCACACAGCTAGTAAGTGTCAAGTGTCTGAGGCTGGATTTGAACTTAGGTCCTCCTGAATCCAGGGCCGTTGCTTTATCCACTGTACCACCTAGCTGCCCCCTACATGGGGGCAAAACATGGTAGTTTTAATCATTATTTTAAGCCAAACAGATAGGAAGTTATAGCTAGCACATTATGTAGCACTTTATGGTTTTAAAGTGCTTTGATAAATAAACACACTTTTCTCATTTAATTCCTTAATAGTTCTGTGAGGTATAGGCAACTAAAAAAGACAAGGGAGAGATAGTGGTATTTCAATGGATCTACATTTCATCAAAATCCCCTCTTCCTCCAACAATACAGATCCCCTTCTAGCTATACCTTCTCACAATGCAATTCTCATTCATCTTTCCATAAGTCCTTCACCTAACCCAGTGGGGCTCTTTCTCTAAGTCTTATGATGTTTTGTTGGTAAAATGTTGTGTTTGGTCTAGCTTTTATCCCTCTCACAACAGAACTGGCCCAACTCTTTTTCTAATCATTTCTTGGATGCCTTTAAAAAATCATATCTTGATGATGCTGAAAAGCAGGGGGAGGAGTCAGAAGTCTTGATTTATTATTTTGCTGATTGTTTTTTATTTTTTTGGTTGTCTAGACTTAAGAAAGTGATGGAGAGAATGTTAATAACAGATTAAACATAAAAATATGTCCTTATATATACTTTTTGGGGGAAGGAGAGAAGGGAAGAGCTGGTTGTTGAACATTTGCTAGCATACAGCTCGATGGAGGTACTTGGTTACAGGGATGTGGTGGGGAAAGTCTGGGAGAGGCAGGAGCACAGCCTAGAGAGGAATGAAGACACAACTGGCCTGTGTATCCTCCTTAAGATGGAGCTTCTAGGAGGAAGCTCCCAATCAGAGGGAGAGACAAGGAGTTGGGACTACTTTTGGTGTGTGAATTCTAGGAGTGGAGTGGGTTTCTATGGTAAAGAGGTTTCTGAGCCATTGTAGAGAATGCGCAGGAGAGTCAGGAATGCACCTGGAAAAGAATGGAAAGAAGGAAAGCAACTGTGCAGGTAGTGTCAGAGCTGGGATTTGCATCCTGGTCTTCTGCCTCCCAAGAGCAGGGTCTTTCCATTGCATGCACCCACACTGTGTTGGTTTTGGGTTGTCTCTATGTATGACTTGAGTTTTCCTTCTTTCTGTGAGTAAACGAGTGAAAAGGGGAAGCAGATTTTGTGGTCAGAAGTAGATTAGATCTTGGGTTAGAATCTGTGGAGACCTGGGTATTTGGAGATAAAGAGACAACAGATAGAGGTTATTTTAAGCTGCTTTTTATTCCTTGAGTGACTGGTAAATTTCCAGGGGTTTCACTGAGAGATTCAGAAATACTGAAGACTGTTAATGGATTTTATTATTTCAAGTACATAATACTTCAGATATTATTTACAGAGCAGTGAATAGTATAATTTGTCTGTCAATGGAAGTGTGTGTATATATATAAATATATATATATATGTTGTAAGGGGCTAAAATTCTAGCTAGTCTGTCTAAAATATCTAATGAGTAGTCACTAATAAATTAGAAGCTTTAAGCAAGAGTTTAGACTTTTAAGCATTTATTAAGGAGAATAAGAATTTGGTGAAGAGAGAGAGAAAGGCCTAGATTCATCTATCTCAGGGAGCTACAGTTCTCCTGCTCCGTCCTCGACGAGAGTCCTGGCGAAAAAGAGCGCGAGAACCAGCTTCGCCCCCTCTTCCTCCCACAAGCAAACGTCACTTCCTGATGCCAAAGAAAAGCCACATGGCTTGCCCTCAGATGCCTTCTCCTCATGGCGGAGCTTTCCTACAGTAAGTCTCCAGCAGGTGGTGTCATTCCAATCATTACTATGTATATATAGACACATCATTTAGATTCTGAGAAAATCATTTACTATCCCTGCCTCAGTTTCTTTGTCAAATGAGACTTCTACTTGATAATTTCTAAGATCCCTTTTTAAAAATATGTGTTATTATTTTCTAGTTACATTTCGAGATAGTTTTCAACATTTGGTGTTTTTTTTTGTTTGTTTTTTTAGTGAGGCAATTGGGGTTAAGTGACTTGCCCAGGGTCACACAGCTAGTAAGTGTTTAAGTGTCTGAGGCTGGATTTGAACTCAGGTCCTCCTGACTCCAGGGCCGGTGCTCTATCCACTGCACCACCTAGCTGCCCCGATCGCTTTTCTTTAATTCATAACAATATTATTTTTTTGTCTTCCTTTATATTTTACCTTTGTATTCCCAGTGCTTAGCACATAATAGTTGCTCAATAAATGCTTACTGAATACTCCTATGATCCCTGGAGAACAAGGTGCTACATTTTTCTCAGAGATTATTTAATGGCTCCTCCTGCTAGTATGAACTGTCGCTACAAGATACCTAGGTGGCATTGTGAACAGCACTGGACCTAGAGTCAGGAAGAGTTGGGTTCAAATCTAGTCTCAGATACTTTATTAGCTGTGTGACCTAACCTCTGTGTGCCTCAGTTTACTCACCTGTAAAATGGGGTTAATAATAGCACCTATCTCTCAGGGTTGTTGTGAGGCTCAAATGAAATAATATTTGTAAAGTGCTTAGCACAGTTCTTGGCACGTGGTAGGTGGTAATAGAAATGCTAGTTATTCATACAACACTACTTATCTATATACTGTTACAGCCCCACCCTGCTTCATAGGATGTAAGTACTAGGAAGTGATGGGGGGGGGGGTATATATGGTGTGGTTAGGAAGAGCAGTGGAGATTAGGTGTGTGTTTCGTGGAGAAGGCAGTGCCTGAGTTGAATTTTGAAGGAAGATAAAGATCAGAGATGAAGGTTAGCTCTAATGTCACCCTTCCTACACAATGGAGGCATGTCTTGAGTTCCCTTTTCTAACCCCCACTCACCAGCTGCAAGTGCCCTTCCCCCCACCGATTACTTGGTTTTTCACTTGTATGTATTTATATTTACTTAACTGTTTTCATGTTTTTCCTCCCCCAGTCTAATATAAGCTCCTCTAGGAAGCTTATGTTGTTTTTTGTCCTTATGTCCTCAGAACCCAGCATAGAACCCAGTGAATGATTCAGGAAAGACTGGAAAGAGCCTTGATGCACTTTATAAATTATCATAGATAAATGCTCGAATAAATGTGTGCTTTTCAAGCTTAGAGCACGGGGAGAGAAAGGGAATGTTGAGTCTGAGGAACAGCTCAAGTCCATTTTGATGGAAATGCTGAGTCTGTGATGGGGTGTGGTTTTAAATAGGTCTAGAGAGCTAAGCTGAAGCCAGGTTGTGGAAGGCTTTAAATACAAAGCTGAGGAGTAGGTATTTTATCCAAGAGTCTACTGCATGCTTTTGAGCCCCAGAGTGACATGGTGAGACTTCTGACTTAGGAAGATTATTTTGGACATTTTTTGGAGGATGGATAGGAGGAGAGGGGGGGAAAACTGAAAACAGGGAGACCAGGGCACTCAAGAGTCCGCACAGGAGAAATGACCTGAGCTCTCTTAATAGAGTGAGCAGAGAGAAGGGAAAAGACATTAAGGATATTGTGAAGGGAAAAAAAAATAAGATTTGGTTGCTGAATAGATAGGGGGTTTGAGGGACAGATCTGATGATACTGTAGTTATGAACCTTGGTGACTTGGAAGATTATAGTGCTCTTTAACTGAAATGGGCATGTTTGAAGAAAGTATGAAGGTAATGGTACAGGGAGAAGGTGTGGTATCTAATGAATTATACTTTGGTCATTTTTTTTTTTTGCAGGGCAATGAGGGTTAAGTGACTTTCCCAGGGGCACACAGCTAGTGTCAAGTGTCTGAGGCTGGATTTGAACTCAGGTCCTCCTGACTCCAGGGCCGGCTCTATCCACTGTGCCACCTAGTTGCCCCCTCAAACTTTTAAAAGAGAAAAATTATGAAATTACAGAAATCTTAATGAAGGACAAGTTAGGTAGGCAATAGTTTTTCTTAGTCCCCTCCTCATACTGATGTCTTTAGACTGCTAGTCCGGTTCTGAGGGTGGATCACGCCTTTTAGGTTTTGATGTTTTAGATGATTCTGTCGATAACACATGGCAGGTTTTGGATTTATTATATGGGAAACTAAATGGCTCCCAATGTCTTAATCTAAATTGGACATTTAGCCCCACCCTCATGGACCTGAATGAATGGTCTGATCCCATAGTCTCTTTATTTTTCTGGAAATCCTCTGTATCAAGCATGTCATAGGGCTTTCCCAAAACTGGAGAAAATGTAGATTAGGATGCAAATCCATCCAGTACTCCAAAAGTACAAGGAGGTGAGAAGATGGTCTGAGGACCACTTAACCACTAATAACATCTTGCCTTTGTTCATTTAACTGTGAGACTTGAACTATTAAAATTTGAAAATACAGTAATGAAATAATTATGACATTATTTTGCAACTTGACAGTAACTCTGAGATTAATAAACATGTTAAACTTAATTTGGTCTAAAAATGTAACATGCCAATGCTGAGAAACAACATGAAAACTATAACCAGGCCAAAGGGTTAATTGCTCTGTGGCATAGGACAGTGATGTGGGAAGGGTCAAGTGATGCAGTGCATGTGAAGCAGGTTCCAAAGGGCTACTTAAGAGCTGTTGTTGTAATTCTTATTACTGATAACTACTTTCCTCCTATTGTTTATACTTAGAGTTTATTCAGAATGGAATAATGATTTTGATGCCTCTTAAATCCAAAGGCTAACACCCCCCCTCCATTCTTTTACATGTCATTACTACTAGCAAGTACTCTTCTATTACCCTTCCACCCCTAGCCAGGAAGGTAGTGGGGTAACAGCTGCCTTCACAAACCATGCCAACCATGTTGTCTTCAGTGGTTTCAGTAGTGTCTGACTTTTGGTGACCCTATTTGGAATTTTCTTGGCAAAGATACTGGAATACTTTGCTGTTTCCTTCTCCAGTTCATTTTATAGATGAGGAACTAAGGCAAACAGGATTAAAATGATCTGCCCAGGGTCACAGAGCTAGTTAAATGTCTGAGATTTGAATTCAGGAAGATGAGTCCTCCTGATTCCAAGGCCAGTGCCCTATCCATTGTGCCACCTAGCTGGCCCCGTGCAAACCATACCCCAACATATAAAGGCAGCTGCTTATCCATCCTTACCACTCACTGAAAGAAGAGGGTTGGAGATATAGGCCAATATCTAGAAATGAGATTGGTTGTGAAGGTACCTGATTTGTCTGCTTATGAAGCTTATAAAGAGGTTCAAGGTGGCAGTAGCTCTTAAAAATAAGTACAACCAGGGGTATTATGGAACCTCCTCGAACTGGCAGAGCCAGATGTTAAGTTTTCAGTGTAAGCAATTATATCTCAGTGAGTGCTACAAAACAGGGCTTGATTTATTGGTTTTATTCATCATCTAGACTTCGCATTTTCCTGTATCACTTTCTTAATGCAGATTAAACGTATGTGTGTTCTACATACATTTTTTGCTCCCAGAGAGTCAGTTAAACATTTACCAGTTCTCATGGCCAAATGTAAAATTTCCACAAATTTCAGGGACAGACATAGTATTAAATTCTTTCTCTCATAGAATATTAATATATTGTTATTTTTGGCTTTAAATTGACCACAGTCATGATATCGGTTGTTTCTGTGTCACTTTAAATTTGCTACTGCCAGATAGGCATATGGGCAGAGAGTTTCCATACAAATAAAGACTCCCTTTTCTCTAAGGTACTTCTGAAAGTAGTGGAATCTGAGTCCAGATCTCCTGACTTGGGTTGAGCTAAAACAACTAAAGATGAGGTGTTTAATTAGGGCATCAAATCAGCATGGGGTGTGGTTAGGCCAAAGCTGGAAAATCTCCAGATGCTCAGGAAGGAACAGAGGAGTGATTTATTGTGATGAGAGCATAAAGAGGGTTTGTTGTTGTTCTTAGTCAACTCTTAAGTCAGAGCTGATTAAAAATAACAACTCCTCACTATTTCTTTTAGGCTTGCCACACTCACTTCTGATATAGGATAATAACTAAATGTTGAAATTTCCCCAATGATAAAATTTAAAGTTTTACCTTTATGTTGAAAAATCTCTTGGGAGAGCCTGTCAGATAATGATTAACTGTTTAATTCATCCATACTATGTACAGTACAGTCTTAAGGGAGTACAGGGAGCCTTCCAGTTTATGAACTGATTGTTCCAAAGTTTCATTTCTAAGCTGAACTGAGAAATAGTAGCTCCAGATAGTTCACAAAATCCTGCTTAAATCTCTAGTACAGTGTCTCAACTTCCTAATTGCTCAGGAACTTTTGGTTGACTAAATATTGAAAAATGTAGCTAGCTGTAATAATTCTGAGTCTTGTATCGTTGACAAATGTAGGAAGGGTGGAGAATGGCCAGAGGCTGTAGTGACTGGGAAGCCCCAGTGGGAGAACAGGGGGAACATTCTCTCAACAAGGGAATTTTGTTAACAGCAAAGGAGTAAGGTAAAAGTGCCACCCACAGCAAGCTGAGTACTGCTCATGGCCAGTGTCTTCAGTGGTAGAGAGTTTTACTAGATCTGGGACAGGTGCCTTCATTTTTATGTTGTTACAAACTGGCAGCTGATATGTCTCATGACTAATAGAGAGAGAGGGGGGGGGGAAGAGAGAGGGAGAGAGAGGGAGAGAGAGAGGGAGAGAGGGAGAGAGAGAGGGAGAGAGAGGGAGAGAGAGAGGGAGGAGAGGGAGGGGGAGGGAGGGGTGTGTGTGTGTGTGTGTGTGTGTGTGTGTGTGTGTGTGTGTGTGTGTGTGTGTGTGTGTGTGTTGGTCCTTGGGTTTCCTATTCCAGGAAGTGCTAAGGTGAAGATATACTTGTTTATATATATATATATATATATATATATATATATATATATATATATATCTGGCCAGCTATATATTTTTTTTTAAGTGAGGCAATTGGGGTTAAGTGACTTGCCCAGAGTCACACAGCTAGTAAGTGTTAAATGTCTGAGGCTGGATTTGAACTCAGGTACTCCTGACTTCAGGGCCGGTGCTCTTTCCACTGTGCCACCTAGCTGCCCCTGGCCAGCTATATTTTTAAAAATTAGAAAAATAGAGAAGTAAAATGAGGCTAGAGAGCAGAAAGAAGACCTTGATTTTGGAAAGGCAGGAAAACAAACACCAAAACCCCCCTTATGAGAGCAAAAGGTAATGATGTCTAGGAATTTTTGTTATATTTAAATTATCCAGTTTTTATTTTGATTAGACTTTTTTTGAAGAATGGATTTGAGATAGATTCATGGTTTCAAAGTTAATAACTATGTGACTTTGGGCAAATCATCTCTCTGGGCCACAGACAATTGCTATCTGCACTTAAAAAAGATGAGACAAGATGAATAACAATAATAACAAAAACAACAATAATAATAGTAATAGACATTTTAGATAGCACTTTACAGTTCGAAAAGTTCTTTACCTTCATTATGCCATTCAATGCTGGCAATAACTTCTTGAAGCACATGTTATATTCATTTCGTAGATAAGAAAACTGAATCTGATTGAGGGTAAGTGCTTTGTTCATGGTTCCACAGCTAGAGTAAGAGTTTGTATTTGACAGGTTTTTCTGCTTCCAAATCCACCACACCAGTGGTGTTTAATTCAACTAAAAATGGCAGCCACTAAGCTATATATAACGATTCCCACAGGCTGCATATTGACTCACAAAAACCACATGTGGTAACATTTTTTAAAGAAGTTAATATACATTAAAGTAATCACATTAAGATCTTGGCACATAATAGGTTCTTAGTAAAATGTTGATTGATTGAAATCAGATAAAAACTACTTTTTCATCTGCTTTAGGCCACACTTAGGAAACCTGTGACCTGAATGTGGTCCATGGACCTTGTGTTTGACACCTCTGCTCTAGCTTCTTTATGAAATCATGAGTCAACAGAAAAATTGAGACGCATTGATAGCAAGGATGTGTGTGTGTGTGTGTGTGTGTGTGTGTGTGTGTGTGTGTGTGTGTATTCTAGAATCACAAAAGGCAAGAGGTATGGAATCCAGACCCTATAAGCCTGTTTTATTTTGTTGTGCTCCTAGAGGTTTGACATCTTTGCAAAGGTCTTTGGGTAACATTCCTATGGGATAGAATTCTGTTTGTAAGAAGGACAATAGAAAGCATGCACTGGACTTAAGTACTTGTTCCTAGACTGTTCCATTCACAACTTGGCCCCTGTGCCTCCTAACTTCATCAGTCTCTTTACATCCCTTTTTCAGCAGTACTGTCCTCTCTATTTGTCTTTCAGCTCTGAACCATCCCCAATTATCTGGTAGATCAGTGATCCCTCTGCTTCTATAAAGTGCATGATTCAGCCATTTTTTACTTCTTTTTTGGGGGTTGGGTACATGTAGATGTCATTCACTGAGTACTTATTGATTCTGTCCTTAGTTATTTAATAGTCACTCTTCAGTCATAAATCACTTTTGGTTACATTGAACAAATTCAGTGTCAGACACTTGTTTTTACATGTTAATTGCTCTATGTTCTTCTTGCTAAGCTTTCATTTCAGAATGCAAGTCAGTCTAGCAACATACAAAGCTCTAATGTTGCTCATAATAGCCATATATTCTATGAGTCTTGCCTGGATAAGATCAAGGTATTTGTAAGCATCACCTTCATCTATTGGACCAGTTTGACCTCTGGGGTAAGGTTTAAAGCCTTCAGCTTCTAGTCTTCCTTGGCAGAGAACTTAAGAGTTTTGCATTTATTGAGTCCAAATAACATTTTGATATTGCTGGAGAAAGTTTTAATGAGATGAAGTGGCTGTCTAATGTGCTTTTTTTGTGGCATCATATAACTATCATCCATGTATGGCATGTGAGCAATACAGTGTTTTATATAACTACCTCTTTGATTTGAAAGATATTCAGGACTGACAGACAGAACCATAGTGGGCTTAAATCCTAGAAGATGTAAACTTTTGTATAGATTGTTTTTTGCATTAATGTGTTGGCAGCACGGCTTAAGTAAAGAATGATTTTCCACTTGGTCATTACTGTGGCATTATCAGGACAGCTTGATCATACACACACACATATGTAGTATGTAGTATATATATGTAGTATACATGTCAGAGGCTTTGTGATGATCAATAAAAGTAGTATGTGTTGTGATGCTTTGGGGATACTTGTTCAGTAATTACTGAATTGATAATCAGATAGTAGTTTTCAAATTTACTACTGCACTTCTATCTAGCTTTTGATGTCTTTCAGTGTCTTTCTGTAGGTCTTAATTAGTTTTCATTACCTTATTCTCTCAGTGAATTTGAAGCCTGGCCTTTGAGTATTTCTAGGTGACTCCACTTTTATGATCTTTACTATGACAATGACTGCAACAGGTGTAATGTATATTCTTCCCCACTCCACCCGCTCTGGTGACTTTCCTCTGTGATTACCTTCTCTACACCATATGTATCTTGTTTGCATGTTGTTGCCTTCTTTAGAAAGGGAGCTCTTTGAGGTCATGCAGGGTGCTTTTGCCTTCCTTTGTATCTCTGGTGCTTAGCACATTTCCTAGTTTGATGTATAGATTTAAAAAATTATATTCGGGTCCTATAATGTTTGTATACTCTTTGTAAAATATTGTAGAAGAGAGCATTCATTCATGATGGTTATAACAGATACCAGCTTTTAAGGATTAATTTGTTTTGGTGTAGTTGTTAAGCTTTTTGGATTCGAGCCATCAAATTAAAAAAGGCTTTTAGGGGCAGCTAGATGGCGCAGTGGATAGAGCACCGGCCCTGGATTCAGGAGTATCTGAGTTCAAATCCAACTTCAGACACTCAACACTTACTAGCTGTGTGACCCTGGGCAAGTCACTTAACCCCAATTGCCTCACAAAAAAACAAAAACAACAACAACAACAACAACAAAAGCCTTTTAAATTGTAGTCTGTATGCCAGCTCCTTTTCAAAATAACCTGAGATACCAGTATTATTTTTGCTATCCATTTTACCATTAGGTAAAATTTCTGAAGTTTGTATTAATAGTATAGATTTTTAATGCCTTCAGTCTCTTCTTTCTCCCTCTTAGAAGTAACTCCTCAATTTTCACTTTTTTCATCTAATCTGTGTTTAGGAATGAAGGTATTTCATGCAATTGTTCTGCCAATTTTTTTGTGTGTGTAATTTATGGGAGATATTGTTGAGTAAAAGCATTATTAAGTCTTTGTTGACCAATCCTCAGTCTTCTTTGCCGGATCTTCATCCAGGTCAAACCTATTAACTATTGTTGTCCTGGGCCCTCTTCTCCCTCTCTTTTATCTCATCAGCAGTTCTGAAGTCACTTGTCATCTCTATGCAGATGATTCCCAGATCCATTTTATCCACGCTTAATCTTTCTCTTGACCTCAGGTGTTTGGTAGATACTTTATTCAGCATACCCAAAATAGAACTCATTATTTTTCCTTCCAAACCTCTCCTTCTTTGGAACTTCTTTATTACTTTCCAGGACTTCACCAATCTCCCACCACCATTACACTCTGTAAGTCCCCCAGGATCACAATTTAGTGTCATTCTTGATTCCTCACACAGCCCACTTATCCAATCTGTTTCCAAGTCTTATTGTTTTTATCTTCAAAACATATCTTATATCTGTTCCCTCTTCTCTTGGTGCAGGTCCTTTCTTTGTTTTCCTTGATAATGTTATAAGTTCTTCCAGTTCAGCTTACTTCATTCTGCATCATTAACATCTGCACTTTCCCAGGTTTCTCTGATTGGGTCATATTTGCAATTTCATATAGGGCACTAATTTTTCATTACATTCATATGCCATTATTTGTTTCAGCCATTTTCAAGTTGACAGACACCCACTTTGTTTCTAGGTCTTGGCTACAACAAAAAGTTCTATTATAAATATTTTTGTATATATGAATCCTTTCCCTCATTCTTTGACCCCTTTGAGGTATAGGCCTAGTAATGATATTGGTAGGTTAAAGGGTATATGCTCAAAATAGTGATTTTTTTGGATATAATTCCAAATTGCTTTGGGTAATGATTAGACTAGTTCACAGCTCCACCAACAGTGTATTATTGTGCTTATACCACCCACTCAGAATTTTAGTTTTTTCATCATTGCCAATCTGTTGGCAAACTTCAGAACTGTTTTAATTTGCATTTCTCTTTTTATTAGCGATTTGGAACATTTTTTCATATTGTTGTTGATAGCTTGGATTTTTCCACCCTATTTCCTAGCTTTCTAGGAGGACTTGTACCTCACAGGTTGTTGTTGTTCAGTCATTTTTCAGTTGTGTCAGACTCTTCATGACCCTATTTGGGGTTTTCTTGGCAAAGATCCTGGAGTAGCTTGCCATTTCCTTCTCCAGCTCATTTTACAGATGAGGAACTGAGGCAAACAGGGTTAAGTGACTTGCCCAGGGACACACAGCTGGTAAGTGTCTGAGGCCAGATTTGAACTCAAGAAGATGAGTCTTCCTGATTGCAAGCCCAGTGCTCTATCTACTGTGCCACTAACTTCCCTTTGTCTTCTACCACTAGCCCCTTCCCCCCTTTTCCCTTTGGTTAATTCCTTCATGAGGCCTACGTTTTGGGGATAGGCCCAGGTCACCTAGGTACCCTGTAACCCGTAGGCCAGTATACTAATTCAGTTAGTGATATGCCTCGAGGTTAAGCGGAGTATTTTTCAGGGTTCTTGCTAGTCCATCATAGCTACTGTAACTGTTTCAGAGCATTCAGGGTCTTGGTTATACGTTACCATAGTTAGTATTCTCTTACTTTCCTCTCCCTGCTCCAGTCCATTTGATATTTGACTGCTAAAATAACTTCCCGAATTACAGTTTTCTTAATATTTGGCTCCTTTTAAAGAAACTGCAAAGGGTTTCCTTGTTATTTGAGATGAATAAACTATTCAGTTTTAGCTTGTTTCCTTGACCAATACAGGGAAACCAGACCTAAGTACATATGACTACTATTCCATTGTTTTTTTTCTAATTTAATAAGTATTTTTAGTTGAGTTGTTGTTTGTCACTTCATTTTCCAAGAGGACCCTGACATCAGGAGGTGATGTCATGACTTTCAGTGAATTCGATTTAAGTGAAGGAGGACTGTGCAAGGTCACCAACCTTACACTTTCCTCCAGAGGCATCTGGGTTCAGTGGCAAGATATACATCAGGATGACTGGAGATGGCTCGGGATGTTTGACTTGCCCAGTCAATGTTGTGACTTGCCCAGGGTCACACAGCTAGTAGTGTCAAGTATTTGAGAAAGGATTTGAACTAGGGTCCTCCTGACTTCAGGGCCAGTAGTCTATCCACCTAGCTGCCCCTATTTTAGTTGAGTATTATTTGTAAGACTGTATTAGGTGCTGGAGATGTTACTGTTTTTAGTATGTTAGTCCCCTCTTCTCTAGGTTTTTACAGTGTATTAGAGGAGATATATACATAGGAAATGTAACATGACACCAAGAAGTCATATGGATTGTAAGTCCCTTAAGACATTTAGAAGAAGGGAAGGGGAGAGGGAGAGGGAAGGAAAGGGAGAAAGGACCACTTTTGTTTTTGTTTTGTTTTTTTCAGGGCAATGGAGGTTAAGTGACTTGCCCAGGGTCACACAGCTAGTAAGTGTCAAGTGTCTGAGGCTGGATTTGAACTCAGGTACTCCTGAATCCAGGGCCGGTGCTTTATCCACTGTGCCACCTAGCCGCCCCGAAAGGACTACTTTTAAACTAGATTTATCAGGGATTATTTCCTGGAATAAAGAGGTGACATTTGTGCTGGGTTTTATAGTGTGCACAGAATTTTTATAGAAGATAAGAGTGTAAAGAACAGCTTTGTAGAGAAAGAAAACAGGCACTTCCTGGCACTTGGTGGGATGCCCTTGGGAAATGCATATTTATTGATCAGTTGAAAGAAAATGAGTAGAAATGCATCAGCAAAGTGTGGGTGTTAGAAAAGTACCAGATATATATATTTTGGGGATTATATTTGACTAGAATGGAGAGGAATGGTAGTGTAACTTAAAACTAGAAAAATAGGCAGGAGACCTGGTGTAGAGAACCTTGAATTCTAGGTTAATAAGCTTGGTCTTTGGTAGATTATAAGGAGTCAGGAGTCTGTGTGTGTGTGTGTGTGTGTGTGTGTGTGTGTGTGTGTGTTGTGTATAAGTAATATGATCAAAGTAGTATTTGGGGAAGATGAGTGGCAGTTTGTGGGATGGATTGGAAAAGCAAGAAAATAATTAAGAGGGTTTTAGAGATAGTGTGGTGGTAGTGAAAAATAGAAAGAATCAATGGATATTAGTGTGAAAGAAAATTAACTGAATTTAATGGCTAATTAGCATTTGACTGGTTAGAGGAAGGAATCAAAGATGGTAAAATTTTGTTCCTGAATAAATGACAGTTTTTATAGACAAGAGTTATAGACAGCAACGTGAGAAGGAAGAGAGGGTGCATTTTGGGGTATTGGGAGATGATTAATTCAGTCAGGGATATTTTTATGTGGCAGTAAGATATCCAGGTTAGAAATGTCCAGAAGTTAGTTGGAAACATGGGAATAGAGCTTGGAACATGACTATTCTTTGATACTGTCAATCTAGGAACAAAAGCATGACAAATAAAGATGGAGAAACTAAAGAAGATTATCGGAAAATAGCCTGATTCAATAACCGAAGGTGGGAGCTCTTTTACAGATGGCTTGTGTATGTTAAATAATTCTAACCTGTTGAGGATTATTTTTTCTCTTTATGATTTTTATTGATACATTTCCTTTTGGTACAGCAAACACTGAACAAGTTCCCTTTCAAACATATTCTTCCTCAAAATGAGATTGGTTGTTTACAGAAAGGAGGGATGATTCTTTTAATTGTGCTAGTATGGGATTAACATCAACAGTTGTATTTTGCCAGTGCTTTGGTTTTTCATTTTGGCTTCATTTTCATTGCTGCAATCATTATTTATGCTTTTCCTTTACTTTGAATCAGCCTATACAGTTCCACTTTTCTCTGAGATTTTTATATTCAGCATTCCTTATAGTACAATAATATTTTAACATTTATTTATTAATAATGGGCACTTATACAGTGTTAAGTATTATTTGTTAACCATCAACTTTATATCCAGAAAGCAGCTTAGAGATCATCTCATTCAGTCATCACTTTGGATTTCAGTTTCCTCATCCCAGAAAGAGATATAGGTACTTGCTCATGGGTCTTGAGCTTTTTCTATGAAACTAGGTCTTCTTGACTCCAAGTTCAGTACTCTATTATGTCAAACTGCCCCCAATCTTTGACTTTTCCTTCTTTCTCCCCTCTCATATCCAATTAGTTATTAGTTGTTCATCTCACCTCCCAAATACCTTTTGAATCTGTCCATTCTTCTCATGTTCCCACTGTTACCACCCTAGTACATAATTTTTTTTACCACCCAGTTGAATTCACTCAATAGCCTCTTAGTGGGCCTTCTCATCTATGTTGTTTGCCTCTTCTCCATTTCCTCCTTCATTTTGCTACCAGACTAATTTGCCTTATGTAAATATCAGGTCATGTAACTTAACTGTACAAAACCTTTCAGTTGTTCCTTATTACCTCCAAAATAAATATCAAACTCCTTTGCCTGGCAACAAGAATCTCTACAATCTGGTGCCATACTTCTTTTTAATGGTCTTATTTCCCATAACTTGTAACCCAAATACATGAATCCAGGGAAACTAAAGTACTTTCTGATAGGACTCTGTGCTTTGCCTGCCCCTATGCTCTCTTTGTTTATGCTGTTTCTAGTATTTTTACTTTTCTTCTGCAATTTTACTTCTTTCATGAAACCTTCCTTGATTTCTCCTCATCAGCAATGAACGTTTTATTCAAACTTCCTGGCAATAAACATGCTATTCCACTTCTCTCAGTATGTCTTATTCCACCACCAAACTGCTAGTTTCATACAGACACGACTGTGTCTTATCTAAACTTTCTGTTTGTACTAGTACCTAGCACAGTTCTTTACATGGAATGGATGCCACTTAATGTTTTGTTGAATGACCGAATGAGTCAAAGGGTGAGGAAAGGCATGGTAAAGGATGAGTAATGAAGATGAATAGTCCAGTTTGCCTGGATGAGGGCAGAGAGTCAATAATCATGCCAATGTTTCCATAAACCCAAGTCGCCTTTCCCAGATCCTTCTGATTCTTTTGGGTTTGCCACCAGTGGTCACTTGATTGTTTTTTTGCTTTGTATTCACAGATATGTCTTATATAATTCAGAAAAGCTGAGTGCACTTCTGGTTTCATAGGCTATATTTGTAACTGGCAAAAAAAAATCCTTTTAGACCACAGACTTTCAAATGTCTTGCTCTAAAGAAGTCCTATCTTCAGTAGACTTCTTGGGTACCAGGATGGCCGAAAGAACCACCATGCTTCTCTTAACATAGTGTATGATAACATTCGTTTTTAAAAATTGTTTTTGGTACACTATCTATCTTGAAGTATGAGTGACTTAGAGGAGGACCACTTTTGTGATAAAGGCACATGCAAAGGCCTTTTGCTTTTATTCTTCTTTTGTGTCATGGACCCCTTTGGTGATGCTTACAGATTCCTTCTCAGAATTATGTTTTTTAAATGCATAAAATGAAAAAGAATTATAAAAGAAATCAATTATATTGAAATAAAGTTGTCAGAATATTAAAAGAAAAAAAAAAGTTCACAGGCTCCAGGTTAATAATTCTTGCTCTTGTCTTTTGCATGATGAAATGGGGAATGTGGTTCCTGTGATGATTCAGAGACGAGTTTTAGCTGAAAAGTTCAGAAATACCGATGTCTTCTGTTTTTTGTTTTGTTTTGTTTTGCTGGGCAATGAGGGTTATGTGACTTGCCCAGGGTCACACAGCTAAGTAAGTGTCAAGCCTCTAAGGTCACATTTGAATTCAGGTCTTCCTGAATCCAGGGCTGGTGCTCTATCCACTGCACCACCTAGCTGCCCCCATCTTCTGTTTTTAATAGATTTAGTTGTCCTCCAAAGTTACCTAACTTCTCAGTGATTGAGAAATAAAGGTGAGGAGGTATTATATGTCATTGACTATATCCAAGGTTCTTTTAGCTTTACAATTAAATAATAATTTTTGTCATAAATGAAGAGTACAAATAGAGCTAAGGCTGAAAAGAAGGGTCTTTTGCAATTTTTTTCGGGTGAGTGACACCAGAATCACAGTCAATTGCTAACCTCAATCCAAAGTCTTGAGAAATTCATGAACTCTAGAACCTTTGAAAGGAAAAGAATTCATTTGCCACTTGAAGATAGAGGGAGGACAGATGGATTATTAAGGATAGCAGAGTAAAATGAACATTATTAACTTTTTCATTGCTTCATTCTTCACTGGAAAAAAAGAGGCCACTCACCAAGAGCTCCCTCTTCTCTCCTCCTCCTTTCATATCACTCTGATGTCTTCTTCCACAATTTCCTCCTTCACTTCAGTCTGACATAAAGAGATAACCCTTCTTGTCAAGGTAGACCTTTCTATGTGTTCCCCTGATCCTTTCCCATCCCATCTTCTCCAATAAATTGCCTTTTCTATCATCTCTACTCTCTCACTGATCTTCAA
Organism: Dromiciops gliroides; assembly: GCF_019393635.1. Lineage (NCBI taxonomy): Eukaryota > Metazoa > Chordata > Mammalia > Microbiotheria > Microbiotheriidae > Dromiciops > Dromiciops gliroides. The sequence goes on along the minus strand of NC_057861.1, from coordinate 294,303,086 downwards.
TTACTCTCCATCTACTGGCTGCTCTCTGCTTCCTATAAACATGGCCATGTCTTCTCATCCTAGAAAAAACAAAAACAAACCCTAACTTGATCCAATGCCAATATCATCTTTTTTGTGGTTAAACTCCTTGAGAATGCTCTTTCCTTCTCATTCACTTGTAAATTTTCTGCAGCATAGTGTCTGGCCTCATCATTTGACTAAAAAGGCTATCTCCAAAATTATAGGTGATCTCTTAATTTCCAAGTCTGCTTACTCCTTATCCTTCTTGACCTCTCTGCAGCCTTGGACACTTTGATCATCATCTCCTCTTAATATGTCTTCCTCTACATTTTCCTGACATTGTTCCTTCTTAGTATTCTTTTTACCTAACTGATCCTTCTGGGGCTCCTTTGCTAGTTCTTCATCCAAATCATACCTCCTAATTGTGGATGTCCCCCAAAACTCTATCTCTTCTCCCTTTATACTATCTCACTTGTTGATTTTGTCATCTCCCACAAATTCAAACGCCATTTCTATGCAGATGATTCTCAAATCTGTTTATACAGCCTTAATCTTTTTTCTGACTTCTAGTCTTGTTATCTCCATTTGCTTTTTGGATGTTTCAAACCAGATGTCACACAGATCATCTCAAATTCATCATCTCAAACCTGAGCCCCCCATACGCTTCCCTCATTCTGATTTTCCAAGGGTATCACCATCTTTCCACTCACTCAGGCAATGAAGGTATTATCAACTCCTCATTCACCTCCATATCTGAACTGTTGCCACATCTTGTCAACTGGACCTTCACAACTTCTCGTGTAACTTCCCCCTTCTCTCCATTCACAGAGCCACTATCCTGGTGCAGGCTCTCATCTTCTCACACCTGGACTATTGCAGTAGCCTTCTCCTTGCCTCAAGTTTCTTCCCATTCCAGGCCATTCTCCAGTCAGCTGCCAAGTGATCATTCTAGAGTGAGAGTCTGACTATGTCTTTCTCTACTCAGTAAACTTTAATGATTCTTTCTATAATCAAATATAAAATTCTTGAAGTTCTGGGCCTGGAGTCAGGAATATTCCTCTTCATGAGTTCAAATCCAACCTCAGACACTTATTAAGCTTTGTGACTCTGGGCAAGTTACTTAACCCCATTTGCTCCTCATCTGTAAAATGAGCTGGAGAAGGAAATGGCACAGCACTCCAGTATCTGTCAAGAAAACCCCAAATGGGGTCACCAAGAGTTGAATGTGACTGAGAAATGACGGAACAAGAATTTTAAAAGGTTTTAAAGCTCATCATAACCTGATCCCTTCCGACTTTTCACTTTTATAGTCTTCTTATACTTTCCCTTTTACAAATTCCATAATCCAGTAGCACCAGTTTTCTTGCTGTTCTTCACAAAAGACACTCCATTTCCTGACTTCATTCTTTTTCACTGGCTGTCCTCCATCCCTGGATTGCCCTGCCATCTTCTGCATTCCTTGGCTTCTGTTAAATCTCTGCTCCAATCCTCCTGTCAAGGGGCCTTTCCCAGTCCTGCTCAATGCTGTCGTCTTGCCTCTGATGTCACCTCCAATCTACCCTGTTTATGTTTTGTATGTACGCAATTATTGGCAAATTGTCTCCACCATCTTAGAGTGTGAGTTCCCCGAAGGAAAGGACCTTGTTTTTGTCTTTCTTTGCATCTCCAGCGCTTAGCACATTGTCTGGCCTGTAGGAAATGCTTGTTGACTTGACTTGGCTTTGAGCCGTTAATAAGGTTGCAAAGAATAGAAATTATGGGATTAATGAATGCAGATTTCTATTCTGGTTTTGTGATTTCATCAGGCTAGGGAACTCTTGTTGAGGAAACTGTCTCCATTGATGAAGAGCAGTCTGAAATTTAATCTTAGAGAGTTCTCTGATGATGCTGAGACAGGACTTGAACCCAAGCCTTCCTGAATTCAAGGTCTGTTTCCTGTTGTCTACACTATGCTGCCTTTCAAGGTTCCTTGAACTTCAAAAATTCTGATTCTTTATTTGGGTTTGGTTTTATAAAGTATCTTCCCTTTACTTCCTCTTTGGGGGGAAATATGTCATACTTCTTTTCAGATTCTTATTTCCTATGTCCTCACCCCTAGAGCCCACAAATGCTATGTAAACCAAGATCCCCCACCTGCTTTTTGCCTGTTCCTTTCTTTGATGTGATAGATGGAGGAGCTTCTGAGTGGGGGATTGTTGAATGAAGGCCTGTGCCTTTGGGTGGCAAGAGCTCCTCAGATTTAAGGATTCAGTAGAGACTTTTTTACAAAGCTGTTTTAAATCATTCTGAAAGATGTATTATATGTGAACAACAGTGTGTGGGTGGGGAAAGAGAGGACTGTAACAACTTGGGGAATATCTGGGAACTTCTCCTTAGATAAATCCAAGAAAATAATTTAAGTTATTTAGCATTTAGGTCAGAAGCTTATTTGTATTTGTGTGAAGTTAAAAATTTATACTGTAGTCTTATTCCCTCTTTTTTTCCCCATTGCATTGCCATGGGAGCAAATATTTCAATGTTTAGACTTGACTCAGTATCATACATGGAAGAGTGTTGTCAGAGTTGTATTAAAGAGTGGCAGAGTTTTTGGGGGCAGCTAGGTGGCACAGTGGCTAATGCACTGGCCTTGGATTCAGGAGGACCTAAGTTCAAATCCAGCCTCAGACACTTGACACTTACTAGCTGTGTGACCCTGGGCAAGTCACTTAACCCTCATTGCCCCACCCCACCCCCCAAAAAAGACAAAAAAAAAGAGTGGCAGAAACTTTTGGGGGGGGCAATGAGGGTTAAGTGACTTGCCCAGGGTCCCACAGCTAATAAGTGTCTGAGGCCACATTTGAACTCGGGTCCTCCTGAATCCAGGGCCATTGCTTTATCCACTGCACCACCTAGCTGCCCCAGAAACTCTTAACAGCTTCTTAAGGAGGATGATTGTGGCTTGGCCTAGGATACTGAAGTCACACTGGTAGCATCTCACTACTCCTGAAGGTCTTGCCCTTTTCCCAGAGCTCACCTTTCCCATGGTGCCCCTCTGTGTGGTGTCTTCCCTTCTCCATCTGGAATTTGAGGGGCAGCTAGCTGTGCCATGGGGACTAAGGGTAAACTCTGAGGAAAGGCTGTTCCATCTCTCGTTCTGAGTGTGCCTAAGGGGCAGACTGTCCCACCCCCTCTCAATTTGCCCCCAATACCAAAATTCTTAATTATGACTCTGGAGAGGATCCTGATACAGTGGCATGAGTGTTGGAGACAGAGTGAGAAAAGATTTGAGTTTAAATCCCCACACTGACATTTCCCAGCAGTGCTAACATAGACAATTATCTTAACTTCTCTAAACCTCATTTTCCTCAACTGTAAAATACCTAGAATAACTATCTCACAGGATTGTGAAGCTCAAGTGATGAAATATATAATATGTACATATATACTTTATAAACCTTAAATTGTCATACAAGTCAGCTACTCTTATTTATGAAGATAATATTGAAGTTTAGGTTTCTGAAAAGTTGAAGTAAGGGTAAATCCTGATATTTTATATAATTAAAATGGATAAAACTTGCCTGATGATTTGGTTTGGGGGTAGTATTTTGTGTATAGGGTCATACATAGCTCTAGAGCTAGGAAGGAACCTCAGAGTTATCCAGTCCAACTTCTTCGTTTTATAAGTGAGGAAACTGAGGCCCAGGTAAGTTAAGTGGTTTATCTAAGTTTCCATAAGCTATATGTGCCAGAGGCAAGATTTCAACTCAGATCCTGTGATCTAGAAACAATGCTCTTCTTCTCTTCTCCCCCCCTCCCAAAAAAACCAACAACCATGCTCTGCTGAAAAAGAACACCTTTGGGGTTGTAGACCAAAAGTCCAGTCCTAGTCCCACCATTTGCTAGCTGGATAACCTTAATAATTTTTTTGTTGTTTTTGTTTTGTTTTGTTTTGGCAGGGCAATGAGGGTTAAGTGACTTGCCCAGGGTCACACAGCTAGTAAGTGTCAAGTGTCTGAAGCCAGATTTGAGCTCAGGTCCTCCTGAATCCAGGGTGTGTGCTTTATCCACTGCGCCACCTAGCTGCCCCAGGATAACCTTAATAATAATAATAATAATAATAATAATAATAATTCACTGATGTCTTAAATATTTTTTTTCTAAACTTAAACACCTTGTCCCCCGTCTCCAAAAAAACTTTTGCACTATCAGCATTTCCATAAACAAAGTAGAACACAAAGAGAAGATTGCATATGAAACTGAATTTTTATTCCAAACTCCTTGCTTTAGGGGAAAAAAATTTGTAATAAATTCAATGTGTTACTTTCAAAACTGTTGTGCTTTCCTCTGAACTTCCTTCTTTTCTCCTCTGGGCACTTTAAAAATATTTCAATAACCCATCTTTGTTTCTTTTTTTGGCATCGCCATCTCTACCTCTCTTCCCTCCCTTGCCCCACCATTAAAAACAGAAAAAAGCAAAACTTGTAATAAATAAGCATAGTCGAGCAAAACAATCACACTATGGCCCTCTCCAAAGTGGGCAGTCTCCTGCACCTTGAATCTGTCTCCTCTCAATCAGGATGTGGGCATGCATCATCTTCCTGGTTCTCATTTTACTCTGTGTCAGTTCATACTTCCCAGGATTCTCTGAACTTGCCTGTTTCATCATGTCTTATGGTGTAATAATATTCCATTATATTCACATACCATAATTTGTTCAGTCATTTCCTGATACCAGTCGTTTAGTTTGAGTTCTTTTCTTTTCTCCTTCCCTTTTAGTCCCTCCCACTGCAAAAGTAGGAATATTGTTTTGCTAACAATTAGCCTCTTCCCGGTATTATCCTCCCTTTTATACCCTTCATTTCCCTATTGCAGCTTGTTCCCCTGTTGACTCAGATGTGTTTTTACCTTACTTTTTATGTGTGTCTGCTGTATACCTGTGCTAACATATGCACATATGTGAAACCCTCTTTTATCTGGCTTAGACAATAATGAGGTTCAGCCTATGTAAGCTCTCCCCACCCTTCCTGTATTGTTTGTTTACACTTCTTACACATCCTACTTATGAGGGTAGGAAGTTTTACTTCCTTCTTCCTCCTTTCTACATTAATATATTCCTTTTACTTTCCCTTTTATTCATACTCTTAAATAAATCTTCAGAAAAGAACCAATCTACAACCTCCCACCATATACATATGCAGGTCCTCTATTTTCTTAACAATAACAATAACTAGCATTTATATAGGAATCTGAGGTTTGTAAAGTTCTTAATTTCACTTGATGCTCATGACAACCTTGGGAAATAGGTGCTATTATTATGCCCCCTCCTACAGATGAGGAAACTGAGGCAAGCCAAGGTTAAATGACTTAATAAATGTCTGAGACTGGATTTGAACTTGAGTGTTCTTGGCTCTAGATCCAGAGCTTTACCTGCAACACTACCTAGCTTCCTCTGGTAGTTTTTAACTAGATTTGGGGAATACTTGCATCATTGTCACACTGTTCTGATTTAACTCCTTCAGTACCCTTTGAAGACATTAAGGTTCTGAAGAGATATTTGTTTTCTTCTACTCCTGTTGAGATGCTAGTCTGTCATCATTATACACCTTCTAATTGCTCAAATAAATTGACCTTTCTTTTTATTTAGAATTTTATTTTTCCCCAATTACATTTAAAAACAATTTTTGACATCCACTTTGAAAACTTTGTAATCCAAATTCTCTTCTTTCCTTCCTCCTCCTTTAAGAAGGCAAGCAATTCAATATATTATTTCATGTGTAGTCATGCAAAACATTTCCATATTAGTCAGATTGTGGAAAAAACAGAGAAAAAAAACGCAAGAAAAATAAAGTTTAAAAAATGATGCTTCAGGGCAGCTAGGTGGTGCAGTGGATAAAGCACCAACCCTGGATTCAGGAGTACCTGAGTTCAAATGTGGCCTCAGACACTTAACACTTACTAGCTGTGTGACCCTGGTCAAGTCACTTAACCCCAATTGCCTCACTTAAAAAAAATGATGCTTCAATCTGTATTCAGACACCATCAGTTCTTTCTCTGGGGATGGATAGCATTTTTCATCATAAGTCCTTCATAGTTGTCTTGGATCCTTGTATTGCTGAGAATAGCCAAGTCATTCATAGCTGATTGCCTTACAATATTGCTGTTACTTTTTACACAGTACATTTCACTTTGCATCAGCTCATGTAAGTCTTTACAGGTTTTTCTGAGAGCATTCTGCTCATCATTTCTCATAGCACAATGGTATTCCATCATAATCATATACCACAGTTTGTTTAGCCATTCCCCAATTGATGGGCATCCCCATAATTTCAGATTCTTTGCCACCAGAAAACAACTGCTATAAATATTTTTTGTACATATAGGTCATTTTCTCCTTTTTTGTTTTATATCTCTTTTTGGATACCAGCCTAACAGTGGTCAAAGAGTGTGCATGGTTTTATAGTCCTTTGGCCATAGTTCCAAATTGCTCTATAGAATGGTTGAATCAGTTTACAACTCCTCATATCCCATACAACATTTGTTGATAAATTGGCATTTCTATGTTTATTCTGAGCCTTTTGTTTGCATTTCAAAGTTCTTACTCAGTTCCAATATTTTCATCAGGAATACTTTTAAGTCCTTTGTTACATTCTCCACCTCCACCTTGATCTCCCAACCCCCAGGATTATACTTAGTGCTGCAGAGTAAGTCATTCTTTCTTTCTTTTTTTTTTTTTTTTTTGGTGGGGCAATGAGGGTTAAGTGACTTGCCCAAGGTCACACAGTGTCAAGTGTCTGAGGTCGGATTTGAACTCAGGTCCTCCAGAATCCAGGGCCAGTGTTTTATCCACTGTACCACCTAGCTGCCCCAGAATAAGTTATTCTGAGTTGTAAGCTTACATATTTTTAAAAATTATATTCCAAGACCTTTATATTAGAAGATGCTATGTCTTATGTGATCTTGACTATAGTTCCTTAGTACTTGAAGTTTTTCTTTCTGCATTCTTGTATTAGTTTTCTTTGATGTAGAAACATGGAAATTTGGCTATGAAATTCCTGAAAATTTTTGTTTTGGGGCTTCTTTTAGACAGTGATAAGTGGATTCTTTTTATTTTCACTTTGCCCTCTGGTTTTCATAGATGTAGACAGTTTCATTTATGATTTCTTGAAATATAGTATTGAGCCTTTGATGAAAAAAATTAATTTTCTGGGAGTCCTTTTATTCTTAAATTATTTCTTCTTGATCTGTTTCCCATTTCAGATACTTTACATTCTCTTCTGCTTTTTGCTGTCACTTGATTTTGTGTTAATATTTCTTGTCTCATGGAGTCACTGATTGTTTTTTGATCTATTCCAGTTTTCAAGGAGTTCATTCCTTGGGTAAGATTGACCACATTTTCTTCTAAGTTGCTTATTTTCCGCCTAGTTTTCCTTTAGAGCTTTTGTTTCATTTTTGATCTTGCTTTCTTTTAGGTATTTATAGATTCCTTTTGGAAAATCCTATTTTTCCCCTTTAAGTTGCTCCTTGTGGCTGTTATTGACTTACCTTCTCTGTCTAGGTTGGATTTTTTAATATCTTTGGATCTATAATGATTGTTTATGGTAGTTGTCTTTTTCTGTGTATTTATCTTTCCAGCTTTAGTTCCTGAATTGAGGCTTTGTGCCAGGATCAGGCTCAGACCCCTAACGGGTTTTTGGGTAGGGACTTTGTTGGTCTTCCACATGGGTCAGTTGGTTCCTGTGCTGACCTAAACCTCCTGGCATGTGTTTATTCTAAGAGTTCTGGTAGACTTTAGGCCTCCCTAGATATTTGAGGTTTATGCCACTGGATCTTAGATTCTTGATGGCATCTGAGTGCTAGGGACCTTAGAGCCCCTGGGTCTGCAGTGTCTTGGTTTGAAGTGCAGCTGGAATGGCCACTGTTGCTTTGGTTTTCTCTCATGCTCACAAAGTATTGGAGGTAAGATTTTAACCCAAGTCTTCCAGATACTGAGTTCAGAACTTTCTCCACTAGATTATATACTTCACTTCTTTAAGACTTACTTTACACATGTATAAAATCAGGTAATTGAATGAGATGACTGCTGATGCTCTTCCTAGCTCTAGAAGTTTATAATTCTTTGTACAACCTGTCCTCTTGCCGATAAGTAATAGCTGCCTCTTTCCTCAGTGCCTCTCTTATCAGTAATGAAGTCCTGTGGATTCTTCCTTCAGTCTGTATAACATCCATCTCCCCAGCCCTGACTTTTTTTCTAACCTTCATTCCCACATCTCCAATGGCCTGTAGTTTAGCTATACCTGCAGCATCTCAAATTCAAAATATCTAAAACCAAACTTCTAATCCCATTCACTCCCAAAATTGCTCTTGAAGTTTTTATTATTTTTATAAGTGATGCTAGATGTTTTATTTATTTATTTATTTATTTATTTATTTATTTATTTTTACGGGGCAATGGGGTTAAGTGACTTGCCCAGGGTCACACAGCTAATAAGTGTCAAGTGTCTGAGGCCGGATTTGAACTCAGGAACTCCTGAATCCAGGACCGGTGCTTTATCCACTGCGCCACCTAGCCGCCCCGATGCTAGATGTTTTAATCAGTCTCTTCCAACACTGAAACCTTGGTGCTGTTTTGGGCTCTTCCTTTTCCCCTACCTCTCCTATCCAGTAAGATAGAATTATGAAGCATTCCTCAAATCTATTCTATTCACTCTTTTCCCACTGCATCTATCACGATAGAAGCCCATATTATCACCCATTTGGGCTACTACAATTTGTTTTGGAGAGAGCTTTTCACTTACTTTCTCTCTCCAATTATTCTTCCTACCACTATCAAAATAATCTTTATATAATGTTTTGGTTAAGTCAGTTTCTCTGTTCAAACATTCTGACTTCCACTTTCCACATTTACAAATGGATGATTAGAGGAATATGGAATAGTGGATAGAAACTTGGCTTTGGGGTAAGAGACCTGGGTTCAAATTCTACCACTTAGTAGTTGTGTGATTGTGCCAAAGATGCTTAATCTCTCAGTACTCCAAACAAATCTCTAAGATAAAGTTAAAGATGAGATGTTGACGTTCATGGAAAATTTTTTTGTACTAATGAAGAAATCATAGGTCTCAATCCCACCCTGTCCCCCACAAAAGAAAAGAAATGTTAATACAAATTCTACCAATCTGGAGAGGGTGAGTATTTATGAAGATCAAAAGAGATAATGTAGAAAATTTCTTTGAAAAATATAAAGAGCTGCAGAAACTCAAGATGGTTGTTTAACTTTTCTCTATATCTTTATCCTCCTTTTGTCCCTTGGCTTATAGGAACTCAGCAGGCACTTGATAAATATTGTTACATGAGTGGCAGGGGGGATAAAGCCTTTAGGCTGAAGTTCTAGGCCATTGTTCAGCTTTCTGAAGTAGACTTCCTCCCTGAAAGGGGGACAGAGAAAAGGTCAGCGTGTTAAAGGGAGGCTTTGCATAGTGCTAGACCAGATCTGTTTTGGAATTAATTTCAGGCACTTATGCTAAGAAAACATGATCGCAGCAGGAAGGCTCAGTAACCAACTTACTGAATCTCGGAGGACATTGATATGACATTTTCTGTATGTCCCTAGTGTTTTCTGAGGATTAGTTTGGATGGAGAGCTTTGCTTTGACTGCTTATTATACAAGGCATTCATTAGCGTTGGGAAAGTGTTTACAGGGATTAATGTCTGCATTAGGAAGAGTCACCATCAGACTACTTGGAGAGCTTGTTATAGAAAACATTTGGAGAAAATCCCAAGTCTGGATGGCCATAATCTCTTAATTGAGCAGAATACAACCTGGCCTCTTTTCCTGTATAGGAAACAGAAGTCTTGTCACTTTCATGTTCATTTGTGCCTATTGTCTGCCTAACCATGATTTTTCTTGGCACTGAATAGCTTCAATTTATATGACGGGGAAAAAAGTATATCTTCATCTGGAAATAACCCTGAAATGAAAATTTATACCACTCTATCTTTTTCCTAGGAAGGAAAAATAATGTGTTTTTTTTTTTGGGGGGGGGGTTCAAACTTTACAGGGTTTGGGTTTGTTTGTTTCTTTAAAATTGTTTTGATTTTGTAAGGAAATTGTACCTTGGTGAGAAAATTGTTCCTAATGGGAACATTTCATTCAATTTTATGATTAATATTTTTCATTTTCATTTTATTGCCAGCCTTTACTGTTAAACATAACACGAAAATCATATTGAGAGTAAACTACTTGTGACAGACTTTTGAAGACAAACAGAGTTTTATAATGTAGGAAACAGAGAATTAATTGACTTGGATCCAAGAATACTTGAGTTCAAGTGCCCCCTCTGCCATGCGTGAGTTTGGTTAAGTCACTTTACCTTTAAGTGCTCTAGGCAGCTGTCTGTCTAGAGGTTGCAAAAAAGGTACTGATCTGCATTGTTGCGAAGAGTTTTCTCATTTGTCAGTCCCATATACCAGTGAAATGAAAGGTCCAATCCCTATCCTATTAAAAATAATAATCTACTTCTTTTAATGTTATTTCTGTGTGTTGTTTCTGGGCCTTTAAACAAAGTTTTTATATTTTATATTTATATATTTTATATATAAATAAAAGATATTTAATGTTTTTTATATACGTCTTGCTTTGATTTGGCATGAAAGGACCCCAGGGTTTTCAGAGGCCAACAGATGCAACCTAGGATGTAGCTACTGCCAAGCCAAAAAGACACTCAGAGTTTGTACCCGATGGAAAGGCCATCTAAGGGCCCATTTTCTGATTTCAGAGAAAGTGCTGAGGTTGTCATTTTGTTGTTGTTGTTGTTAAAGCCAGAATAGCAACTTGCCCAAAGTCAAGTAAGTGCCAGATAGTAAGTTCTGAACTGGAATTAAAATCCAGGTCTTCTGACTGGCTTTCTTTCTGTCGTGCTATGGAGACTTGAGAATTTAAGGTGAAGAGGTAAATATGATATATGTAGTCTGGGTAGAATGGGATTTGCAACTGGAATAGGATAATAGAAGAGGATATTAATTTAGGAGAAAAATATATGATGGAAAGTGAGAAGATGTGTCCAAGTAGCTTTGAATGTCAGTTCTACCTGCGTGGAACTTGGAGGAACGAAGCCAGAAAAGAACACTTAGATAGAGACCAAGGGAGAGAGAAACTGAAGTGATATAATTGAGGAAATGTACCAACTATATGTAACCTGTCCGGTCCCTAATGATGATTTACTGGTCCTGATCATATCCTATTGGTATAGAGGCAAGATATGATAGTGAAAGGATATTTTAGATTTCTGGAAATTAATTTGAGGTCTCATTTGGCCCTGATCAGAAGGTCTGATAAATTCTTGGTCTGCCTATCTGACAGCTTCTTCTGTTGATAAAGGTAGAAATGGGGGCAGCTAGGTGGCGCAGTGGATAAAGCACTGGCCCTGGATTCAGGAGGACCCGAGTTCAAAGCCGGCCTCAGACACTTAACACTTACTAGCTGTGTGACCCTGGGCAAGTCACTTAACCCCCATTGCCTCTCAAAAAAAACCCCAAAACCAAAACAAAACAAAAAAAAAGGTAGAAATGAGAAAATCCTATTGAGAACCTAATTTTGTCTGAAAAGGAGGACTTGTTGACATGGTGGAAGTGATGGTTACATAGGGAGAAAGTGACTATGTAACCTCATATTTTGCAGTAGGGTATCAGACTATAATTCAACATCAGTAAATAGTGTGTTGTGGCTGCCAAAAAGAACAAGTTCCAGATCCCTTCCCTTTCTCCTTCCTTCTTCCCCCCCCCTTCCTTCCTTTCTTCCCTCCTTCCCTCTCTCCCTCCCTCCCAAACTTTGATTTCATTGGTATAGAGAGCACCTAGTAAGAGACTTCCTTTGCTAATACAAATCTGGACCTTCTCTGCAATTTATAGTCTTAGAGACTTGTTTGGGGCACTCACTGATAGGTTAAGTGAGTTTTTGAGGGCCACACAGTTGCTATATGGCAGAGGTAAGACTTGGACCCAGCTCTTCCTGACTCTGAGGCCAGCTCTGTATTTGCTATACCACTCAGTATAACTTCCTTCATGTGAAAAGATTTCTATCAACACAGGCTAAGTCTGTTAGAGTGTGTTAATAGAAGTATATTCTCTAGGAGAAGGGAATTTCCTAAAAATTAGTGATAAGATGGGGTAGGTTATCTTTTTTATTGTTTAGAATTTTATTTTCCAAATTACATGTATTTATTTTGCAGGGCAATGAGGGTTAAGTGACTTGCCCAGGGTCACACAGCTAGTAAGTATCAAGTGTCTGATGCCGGATTTGAACTCGGGTCCTCCTGACTCCAGGGCCGGTGCTCTATCCACTGCACCACCCAGCTGCCCCCCAAATTACATGTAAAAACAAATTTTGACATCAATTTTTAAAGCTTTGTGTTCCAGCTTCTCTTCCTCCCTCCCTTCCCACCCCCTACCCCAAGAACTCAAGCAATTCAATATGGAAGTCATGGAAAACATCTCCGCATTAGCTAGGTTGTGAGAGAAAACAGATAAAAACAAAACTTTAGATAGGCTATCTTTTAAAGTAGCATCTACCCCATCATGGGAAGAATTTGAGCAGAAGCCAGATGATTGCTTGCCAGGGATCTTCTGACGGGGCTTCACCTAGGTGAGCACCAAAGCCTCATCTAAAGATCAGATTCTGTGACTGTATTCTGAGACTGTGTTACAAAAACAGACAAAAAGCCAGTGTGTGGAAATTTATTAGATTGTCATCTCTTTTCTTCTTTTTCAGGAAGTATACTCCCTAAGATAACAAATCTCTCTGTTGCTTGTCAGGAAGAAATCATAGCAAAGGTCAGAGTTTGTGAATTTAGTGTCTGTGTGTTCAATTTAGCTTATCTCTAATTTTATAGCTGTAGATGAATTGGACCATCTTGTAGTGGTGTTAACTGGTTATAAGGTTATAAGGGGAACTTGGTGACAATCTGTGGATGGTTCAGCCCAAATGTACAGTGTATGAACTCCTGGACAAATCTTTAGTATGTGCTTTGTAGATGATGAGTCATTTACTATGAGGGGATAGCACTTTTAGGAATTTTTTCTGGCTATCGTATTTTTATTATGAACTTAAAAATAATGAACAAACATTTCAACCTACAAAGAACAAAAAAAAGAGAATTTTATATAAAGCAGCAAATCCTTATGTAGTTTTTAAATATTTATTTTTTAATTTTATTTTTTAAATGATATTCTTTTTTATTGTGTATTGATTTTTTATTGAATAGAATTTTATTTTCCAAAATATATGTAAAAACAAATTTTAACATCAATTTTTAAAAAATTTGTGTTCCAGCTTCTCTTCTTCCTCCATTCCCACCCCCTACCCACTAGAACTCAAGCATTTCAAAATAAGTTATACATGAGTAGTCATGGAAAACATTCCCCCATTAGCTAGGTTGTGATATGTACAAAACAATTGGGGGTAAGCAACAAAAATAGGGTTGAAAACTTCTAATTAATAAAAAAAACTCTGGATAGAAGGCAATATGAACAACACAATTTTGTTGCCACCTTAGTAACTTTAATATTTAAAAACTAGCACTTTCAGAAGGAGTAAAAAGTAGTAGTTTTCAAATATTAAAGCTACTAAGGTGGCAACAAAATTGTCTTGTTCATATTGCCTTCTATCCAGAGTTTTTTTTAATTAATTAGAAGTTTTCAATCCTATTTTTGTTGCTTCCCCCCAATTGTTTTGTACATATGTGTGTATGACATTCAATAATAAAGATTTGTTTGAAATTAAATTGGAGTTTTACACAGTTGCACATGTCTACCCTATATCTGCTTACTGCCTTGGGGAGCAGGGAGGGGAGAGAGGGAAGAAGGGATAAAATTTGGAACTCAAAACCTTAAGTAAAAATGGGAAAAAAGAGAAATTAAATTGGAAAGAATTTTTAACTCCACAGGTTTTTGATTTGTAGACTCACAGAACATTGTGGATCATCCTTTACTACCTCCCCACTTTACATTCTGAAGGGCTAAATTGTCAGGTTGTGTTGACCATCTCTTCTGAGGCTCTAGAGATTCATCCCCTAGCACTTAGCTTTAGGTGTTTCAGTAGGATGTGTACTGATGTATTCCTTATGTCTGTCTTCTCTTCTTTCATTAGTGAATTTTTGGCTGGGTTTTTGCCTTTGAGAAGCATGCTAATTATTTTCTGTCTCCTTGCTGACTGGGGAGTAATTGTAATCCAGGGAACACTGGATGATTGATATGATCTGACCCTGTTGATTTTTGAGACAGCACACACTGAACTGGCTGTCCTTTACCAGATAAAAATAAACCTTGTCTAGGACCAGGTTATGTGGTTACTAGTTGCATTTACAAGTATTCCATTTTATTTTGGGGGGAAGTGTGTGATTGTGTTCATATTCTCCTTCTAAGGATAAAGTTATATGATTTCTTCTGCTTTTACTCGAGCAAGTTGAAATCCATAAATGGAAGTATTATTGAACCTTTCTCCTTTTTCCTTTCCTAAAAAAATGAAAGTGGCTGAGAGATGTATAATGGGATCATCAAGTCAATGTCTCTAGACAGACTCGATATTATTAATGCAAACTATGTTCTTGCTACACAAGGGCTACTTGTGTCTCTTTCTCCCCCAACCCCCTTCTTGCCCCAACTGTTCATCCCATGTCCTGTCTCCATGTCTTCACATAAGTTGTTCTCTATGTCTGGACTGCAGCTAAATGTTCAAACAGATAGATCACCAGACTTAGAGTCAGATAGATCTGAGTTCAAATTAGGCTAGCTCTGTGATTCCAGGCAAGTCAGTTAATCTCTTTTAGCCTCAGTTTCCTCTTCTGTAAAATGGGGATTATCATTACACCTACCTCATAGGTTTGTTGTGAGGATCAAAAATGAGATAAGATACATAAAGCACCTTGTAAACCTTAAAGCACTATATAAATAGATGACAGCCATTATTAAACATAATCTCTTCCAATTCACCTTTTAGATCCTTAGCTTTCTTCAAGGCTCAGCAATGGTGTCATCTCTTTTAAGAAGTCCTTCCTGATTCCCTTTGCTTTTAACATTTCCTCCCTCCTTCCTCAGATTACGTATGTTTACTTATACTGTACATGTGCATGTTATACACCACCTCAGCAGAGGCAGTTGGATCTTTATCTTTACCTCTCCGACACCTAGCATACAGCAGGTGCTTAACAAACATTTTTGTTGTTGAATTAGCATGTTTTTCTGTCCCTAATTTGTTTCTGACAGAAAGGTTTCTGCATCTTTTTGTGGTTAAATGAATTTTTTTTTACATTTTGAAAAATTCAGAAGCCAGAAGGTAATAATCCCTTTCTATCTGTATTCAATCCTTTTATGATTAATCTAAATTTAGAACTTGTCATCATTTTGATCATGTTTACATAAATGATTAGTGATGTTTATTTTAGTTATTTGAAGAGCTCTGGATGATTTTTAAGGTTTCTTCCAGCTTTGAAATTTTATCCTGGTACTCCCAAGTCATTCATGGCATCTTCATTTTTTGCCTTTCCTTTTTCAAGTCTGTTAACTGACAAGAACTCCCAGGTGTTTTTAATGACATCTGGACAAAGGTGCAGCGCTTTCTGGGATGGGCTGAAATAGGCTGCTGGGTGCTGAATTCTTGCCAAGCAAAAGAGACTTTAAAAAGCAGGAGCAGAAACTTGACCTTGGCATTATATCTTTGTTTGCCATAGGCCTCTGAATTCTAACAGATTAAAAAAAATTTTTTTTCAATAATGATTCAGCCATTACTTAATTTTGTAAAATCTCTCTCACCTCTGTTGGCTGGTTAGTTAATGATCATTAACAATTTAACTGTAACTTTACATTTGCTCCAAAGAAAACAATGCTTAAGGTCTTTACCATTGAACGTGGAGCTGTGTCCAAACCTGAACTTACCACTCACCTCTTCTTACCTCCAAGCTGCTCATCGTCCTCACTTTCCCCTTTCCTGTTGATAGCACCACCTTTTCTCAGAGGCAATCAGACTCAAACTTCAGTCATTCTTTCTTCTCTCACTGCATCCCCATTCCCAATCTAATCAGGCCTCTCTATTCTATCCCTGAGAGATTTTTTTTTTCATCTCTTTGCACTATCACTACAACTACCTGAATTCAGGCCTTTATTATCTTTCACTTGAATGACTTTAATAATCTTCTAGCTTATCCCCTGACCAAAAGACCAGGAATTCTTTACCTGGGGTCTGTGAACTTGTTTCATAAAGTATTATGACTGTATTTCAATATAAGTAATTTCCTTTAAAATCCTATGTATTTTATGCATTAAAAAAAGAAAAACATACACATTATGAGAAGAGATCCAAATGCTTCACCAGACCACCAAAGGATGTGTTGCATAAAAAAAAGTGTTAAGGAATTCTGCTCTTAGGCACTGCTTCCTCTAACCTATTTGTCACACAATAGTCAAAGTAAATCTCCACAATACCCTTTTGTTGTTCAGTTGTATTTCAGTCATCTCAGACTCTTTGTGACTCTATTTGGGATTTTCTGGGCAGAGATACTGGAGTAGTTTGCCATTTCTGTAGATCATGTTACAGATGAGGAATTGGGTTAAGTGACTTGCCCAGGGTCACAGGGCTAGTAAGTGCCCTAGGCCAGATTTGAACTTGGGAAGATGAGTCCCTTTGACTTCAAGTTTGACTCTATCCATTGTGCCACTTAACTGCCCCTGTCTGACTATATTACACTGTAGTTCCAAAACCTTCAAAGCCCTTCCTCATTGTCTGCAAAATAAAGTCCAGATTCCTGGTATTCACTTCTTTCAACAGCCTGCCTGCTACTTACTTTTCCAGTAATTTGCCCTAAGTCAATTAAGTTTGTTTTTCATCTTATCAGTCCCCTCTTTCCAGTGTTCTACTCCATTGCCCCAAGCCTGAAGCCCTTCCCTGCAGCAGTTGGCTTGGGACCTGTGTCCCTCAAATATTACAGATTCCAACATAAGCTTGTGGTCCTTCTTCACCTCCCCTTGGATGATTAAGATAAGGATGAATAGATTCAGCTCTCCCAGGAATTATTTGCTATTTGAAGGGGATCAGGCAACCCCAAAGAACTCCTCATTGGTGGAATGTGTGTTGAAGGTGATTGGAGCCAATAGATTGTCTGTCGTTCCAGGTTCTTCAGTTGAAAGTAATAACTGGGAGGACAAGGTAGGAGATAGGTAGTGGGACCTCATTTCCCAAAGGCAGGAGGGAGAAAGCACCAGCAAATAAAGGTATGGTACAGTGGATAGAGCACCGGACCGGGAGTCAGCAAAACCTGAGTTCGAGGTAGGCTTCCCAGACATTGAATTTGCTGTGTGACCTTGGGCAAGTCACAACTTCTGCCTGCTTCAGTTTTCTCAACTATAAAATGGGGTTAATAACATCTAACTCTCAGGGTTGTGAGAATCAAATGAGATAATAATTGCAAAGTGCTTAGCATAGTACCTGTCACATTATAGGCACTTAATAAATCCTTATTGTTGTCATTTTAAAGGAACCTTTTCTCTCCCCACTAGGAGTTAACTATTGCTTTGTCTGAACCTTTTAAAATAAGGAAGGACCTATTTGGAAGGGCAGGATTCAAGAAGTCCAATACAGAAACCCGGTTGTGGCCCTGGATTTAGGAGGACCTGAGTTCAAATTTGGCCTCAGACACTTGACACTTAGTGGCTGTGTGACCCTGGGCAAGTCACTTAACCCTCATTGCCCCACCTCCTCCCCCCAAAAAGAAACCCAGTTGTGAGGATTAATACCTATTCAATAATGAGCTCACAAACTCTTTGAGGAAAATCTGTTATTATCAATATAAGATTTATTTTTAAGATAATTCAGAAACAAGATGTCTTTAGTTTTCAGCCAAAAGACAGAGATAATTTCTGTAGATTTTTTTTAGTCCTGAATTTGGTTCTAGAGCAACTTGCTTTATTTTGTTTTGTAAGGGGCTAAAATTCTAGTTATACTATCTAAAATCTAATGAGTGGTTGCCAATAAATTATAAGCTTTAGCAAGAGTATTTAAATGTTTAAGTATTTATTAAAGAACATTAGGATCAGAGAGAAAGGTAAAAAATCTATTTCTAAGAGACCCTATCATCCAACCCACCATGGGGAGGTCAGGAACCAAAAAGAGACAGAACCCCTTCACCAGCATCCCCTTCCTACTTTGTGTCCTCCTCCCAGAAATTGGAGGCTTCTCAAGTTGATTGGCTGGTAGCCTTGATAGACAGTACCCACCAGCAAATATCACTTCCTGACGCTAAGGAACTTGACCACATGGCTTGCCCTCAGAGGCCTTTTCCTCATGGCAGAGCTTTTCTACAGTAAGTCTCCAGCAGGTGGCGCCATTCCAATCATTACAGTTTACTTGTGGCACCAATATTCTTAAGGTTGGCCTTCAAAAGAAAAATATTTTGTCATCTGGCCTCAGATGTTGTAGTTCTTAGCCAATATTAGCAATGTTAACAATTTGCTTAAATCTGTAGGAAGATCTAGAATATTTATGGTATGTGCTTTATTACTGATTACTTCAGGCTCTTGTATATGTAAGGATTTTACTGATATAGAAAAATAACCATGGCTATTTAAATCTATGTCTTGGAGTTGGTTTCATGTATACTTGAGATTGAAGTAAACTTGGTTTTAAGCACATGTGATTTTGGAGTATTATTGAAACATGCCTGGAATTCCCTTACTGGTGGTAGAAGTTTGCAAACTTTAGTTAACTGGTTGGGAAGGACTTACAGTGATATCAATGTTATGTGCATCCTGAGATTCCTGGAATAATTGTGTGGGAGTATTTTAAACAGAACCAGGGCCTACTAATCTAATATGTCTTTTTTAGAATTTTGTAGTTCCCCAGTACCTAACAGAGTTCCCCTGTGAGTTTTTAATGTCAGTCAACTGAAAACATTTATTTTGGAAGGCCAGTCCTTCTTAGAGTGACATTATTTGAATGGTTTTCAGAAACATATCACACATCGGTCTTTCAAAAAGTTTATTAAAACTTGGAGAGGTAAGTCATGACAAGTCATACTGTCTCAAATGTCTTTCCTGTGGACCCTGAGAAATCATGACAGAAAGTCTTTTTATTTAAAAACGTTAAAAAACATTGAGATCCTTTTTCATAAGGTTATATTTCATCAGCCTTCCATGATATTTTGATGGTATGTTCAGGATTTTCTACTTCAATTGACACTAAAATAGGAACAGTGTTAACTACATAAACATACTATAAACCTGTTTCAGTGAATGTTGGAGAGAGTGATACATTTATCTAAATCTGATTTGTCAGATTTACTTGCCCACATATAAATCATATTGGAACTTAGGGCTGTGGCATTGTTAATGTCGTGAGCTTTACATTTTATGTCTGTTCATTTTGGGTGAAATCAGGTTACTGCTTTAAGCAATAAGACAGGGCAAGAACTGACACACCCAGACTGGGGAAGATGAACCAGTGGGGGGAAATGGGTAGTGATCTGCCACCAATAGTAGTTATAGAACTATTTGCAGCAATGGTGGAGGAAACGAGATTTTGACCTTGGTTGGAACTATTAGAATTAATAGCTCTAGTAGCATTAAATTTGCTTTTTGGGGTTGAAGAATGTATCCATTTCAGCATTATCTAGGAATCAGTTCTTTTGGCATCATTGGCATCATTTCAGTTTGGAATTTGGGGCTCTAGTATTGGTGAGTAGGTTGCTCTTAGGATTGGGTGTCCCAGTGGTATGAGAGTTTCTGTGGCCCATCTGAAATGTCGCAGGAATTGCGTAAAGCATCAAATGGTATTACCCTAATTTAATACTATTTTCTGTTTGCTACCGCAGTTCAGTTCCTGAACTTTATTAGCAGATGACTTAGGGCAGTTAGAACAGCTTTCCTATATCTACTCCTCTTTTGCACAAGCCTTCAGCTTCTTTTGCTTCCCACCTCCCATCCCCTTTTCCTCCCACTTCTCTCTCTTCTTCCCATTTTCCAGCCCCAGAAGCTGTAAGCTACATAATCATAAGTATGATTAACTTTTGTTAGCATTAGCCTAGCTTTTCTTATCTTTTGCATCAGGTGCTTTTTGAAAAGATAAATTTATGTGGTTCTTGGAATAGATTTTTTTGGGAGAGGGAGTGTCAAGTCATCTTATCTCTCCTTTTTTGTATATGTGTTGCTTATTTAGAAATATATTTTGGCCACAAATTTCCCTCCCCAGGCTTGCTTAAAACAATTTGTTGCACAGTAAAGGAACAAATATTGAAGAAACCATTATCTACATTCTTAGATGAGGTTGTTTGCACAGTAAAAGCATAAATATTGAACGAACCCTTATCTATATTCTTAGATGAAGTTGGTTCCTTTTGTTCCCCATCTGATTTTAAGTAGAACCCCAAATCCCAAGTTGCGTTCTTTCCATGATATGTGTCAAAGGTCCTTACTGACCTCCACCAGTTACTTTTTTTTTTTTTTAGTGAGGCAATTGGGGTTAAGTGACTTGCCCAGGGTCACACGGCTAGTAAGTGTTAAGTGTCTGAGGCTGGATTTGAACTCAGGTACTCCTGACTCCAGGGCCGGTGCTCTATCCACTGCGCCATCTAGCTGCCCCCCACCAGTTACTTTTTTGAAAAGTTGATGGGAAAAAAAAAAAACAAAATGAACACAAACCACCTTGGTCTGATTTGGCTAGACCACAAACCTCAGAATCAGTGTCCAAGAACAATTGTCATTTTAGCCAATGTAAATTAACCTTTGCGTTGGACCCTTAATTACCTTATTCTGAAAATACAATTATAATGGTCCCAGTTACAAAAGAGAGCATGGCCCTTCTCACTTCACTTCATTGATACTTTTGAGATTATTATGCTAAACCATTCCAGAACCTTCCTTTAAAAGCCTCTTTTTGGGAGAGACACCATTCTAAATATATGAGGGTTGTATATATCCATATCTTCATGCAGGGCCTGGCGTATAAAGTATGGTTTTTGTCTCTCAGCTTGACTTACTTGCTTAGTGGAATTTTTAGGTCATCACAAGAGAACTTTTGCAAAAATTATGATCTTTCTATTTCCTGTGTTCTATTGCTTTAACTATTGGACCGTGATGAAATTACAAGGGTTTATAGTTTGTTTTAAGAGGGCCATTGGGAACAAAGATAGCAGATTATTATCTAAAGAAATAAATACACCTGTGTTGGTAGTCAGGGATATCGTTAGCAAGTTTGGTTGATAACCTCAATACTTTATAGTATTTATGTAGCTCTTTAATGTTTGCAAAGCACATTAGAAAAATCATCTTATTTTAATCCTCACAATAACTGTGGGAGAGGTAGGTGCTATTATTATCTCCACTTTACAGATGAGGAAATTGAGGTAGACAGAGGTTATTAAGTGACTTGTCCAGGGTCACACAGCTAATAAGTGTGTCAAGTGTCTGAGGTTGCATTTGAACTCGGGTCCTCATGACTCCAGGGCTGATGTTCTATCCACTGTGCCACCTAGCTGCCCCAATAGTGATAAATTCCTAAATAGATATAGATCATCACATCAGTGTGAAACAATTTTTCATTCATGTTGAAATTCATTCTCTAACTCTATTGATAAGAGAATATACAGGACTTCCATTTATTATTCAGGAAGTTAGGATAAGTCAAGCACATTTTTATATTGACATAGGTAACATGACACTATGATGATGATGGATTTAATGGGACATCATTCACGTTACACTGTTTCTAAATCACTCATTTTTGCATAATTTATGTGCTTTATTAACTCTATAAAAATTTTTTATGAAAATATTGCTTTAAATAGCAGTGCCCTATAGTTTTGTTTGTTTGTTTGTTTTTAAAGTGAGGCAATTAGGGTTAAGTGACTTGCCCAGGGTCACACAGCTAGTAAGTGTTATATGTCTGAGGCTGGATTTGAACTTAGGTACTCCTGACTCCAGGGCCGGTGCTCTATCCACTGCGCCACCTAGCTGCCCCTGGTTTGTTTGTTTTTTTTTTTAAAGGGGGGGGGGCATTAATTTTGGGATTTGTATTTGAGAATCCTAGCAGAACCAGAAAGCACTTTAAAGCATCTAATCCAGGACAGTCATTTTATAGATAAGGAAATTGAGACCCAGAGAGGTAAAGATCTTTGCTCACTGTCACAAAAGTGAAACTTAGGGATCAAGTTTAAAGAGGCATTGCCAACTGAGGTATAAAGCATCCTTGAAATAATCATATAAATCAATGGAAAAATAGAAAATGATTCTTCTAAAATGGAAAGTCAATATGGTAAACTTGTATGTATGTATACCATACATACCAGAGGGCAGCTAGGTGGCATAATGTAAAGAACACCAAACCTGGAGGCAGGAAGACCCAAATGAAAAGCCTTGCGCAGACACTTATCTCTGTGAATCTGGGCAAGTGATTTAGCCTTTGCTTGCCTCAGTTTCCTCATCTGTGAAATGGGGTTAATAATAGCACCTACTTCTGATGGTTGTTATGAGGACAAAATGAGAACACATGTATAACACTTTGCAAACTTTAAAGCACGATATAAATGCTAACTTATTAAAATAAATAATAATTAGTAATAATTTTTATTATTTAGATCTCAACAGAAATGATTTTACATAAAATGATTAACTAATCTGTTTTATCTCTCTCTTTTTTGTTTTGTTTTATCTCTCTTGAGAAATAACAACATATTTCCTTTTGAGGAGTTCTAAAAAGGTAGCTTGATTTTTTTATATATACCTCTAATAAAACTCAAGATCGATATGGATTATGAGACCACAGAAAAGTGAACAGAGAGTATAAAGACGTTTTTAAACTGTCTATGAGTTTACTTGTTTGCCCTCTAAAGATGAGATTCTTCCCCAGTGATGAGCAAATGGTCATATTACTATAAGAATTGAAGCGTATCAATCTTCATATTACTTCTGTAGAAACTACTAGAAAATTGAAAGAAGTTGCATCTAAAGGAAGGATACCTCACAGGTTTTCCTTGGAGAGGGATGAACAAAGTAATTTGTTATTTAAAAAAAATAAATTGTATCTAATTGGCAAAAATCAGTTTTCTTTCACTTCTTCCCCCAACTCCCACACCATTGTAAAAAATAAAATGAAATAAACCACCTTGTAACAAATAAGTATAGTCAAGCAAAAGAAATTCCAGCCTTGGCCTTGTCCAACAACTATACACATGTCATTCTGCACACCCTGTCCATTACCTCCCTGTCAGGAGGTGGATAGCATGTGTCATTAATGGTAGATACTCTGGAGTCATGGTTGGTGATTACATTCATCAGAGTTCTTAAGTCTTTCAGAGTTGTTTGTTTTTCCTATGTTGTTGTTATAACATAAATTTAAACAAAGTAATTTGCAGAGTTGGTTTTATCAGGCATGCACAGGCAACAAGAAACTTAATTTCATCGGACATTTGGTACCAGGCAGTGTTCATGATAAATATTTTCAAAAAGACCATTTTGAAAATAATAGCAACATCCGTAACTACATCTGTTGCAAAGGATTAAAAGATAGAGAAATGTGGCCAAGAATTCAGTGAGATCCTTACAATTAGATCAACATATACTTTAATATCCTTTCAGTGCAAAGGCGAGCATAAATGAATGCAAGGGGTGAATATTATGTCAGAAAATACAGTTCAGATATAAGGAATGAGGACAGCCAGTGACTTCTGGTTTCTAGAGAATCTGATGAAGATGGTTGCCTGCACATTATGAACACTTTCTTAGAGAAAAGAATCTTGACATGTTATATAGCTGAGGGTTGAATAATGCCACAGAAAATGAAATTGAATATATTTTTAGTAGAATTTGGGGGATTTGTTATTGTTTTGATTTGCAGGGCAATGAGGATTAAGTGACTTGCCCAGGGTCACACAGCTATTAGGTGTCAAGTGTTTGAAGCTGGATTTGAACTCAGGTCCACCTGAATCCAGGGCTGGCACTTTATCCACTGCGCCACCTAGCTGCCCCTGAATATATTTTTAACATGCTAGAAATCAACTAATCAGCAAGTCTTTATTACAAGCTTACTTTAAGGCACTAAGCTAAGCACTGGGGCAATAAAGGAAAAACCACAGACCCTGCCCTCATGGAGTCCCCATTGTAACGAGGGAGATAATATTTAAATAAAAATGTTTGTTTTTTCTTTCTCTCTCCCTTTTACTCTCAGGAGTGTATTCAAGAAAGGACTACTGCAGAAAGTGACATTTGAGTTGAGTCTTGAAATGACTTGTTATAATTGTAGGAATCATTTGTAAATCAGCTGTGGATATACAATCAGATCACTGAATTGTTAGAACAAAGATAAAAACGAATACGAAACTGAAAGTTTTAATAAAAATGAGCAAAAAGCAACATGCAGTTAATCCAACTCCAGCTTGATCATAGTAATCACAGTGAACATGGAAAGTAGAGATTTCTTATGGAAGTTTAACCAATATAAAATCAGTCATCATAATAGAGATCTAAAAACTTTTAAAAAGTGTCACTAACAGCAAATAAAACTGTTAAATGGAGATTTATGGTATCTAAGTATTACACTGGTTTAGAGTACCAACTTGTTTGTAAAATCTTATGAAGGATGGTGCAAGATTGTGAGCCGCCTTGCCTCATGAGAGGGGAAAGGGAAAAACAAGTTTAAAGAAAGCTTGATGAAAACGCTTCCCACCAACAGAAATCTAGAGGAAATTTAAGGGAGAAAGTGAAAAGGGGATAATAAACAGATGAAAAATAAAAACTATCCAAAAAGAATTTTAAAATAATCCCTTTTTTCACCATCCAGGACAGTGGAAGTCCCATTTATACTTACCATCTCAATCCCAGCTATGTGGAGAAAAGACCTAGAAATGGCGCTAAAGCGGGCAGTATTGGGAAAAACAGTTGGATTAGACCAAGCGTACACTGAGGAAGGAGATCTTTTTCACAGGAGAGAGAGAATTTTTAGGGCATTGAGAAAGAAATTCTAAAAGTATTAGCGAGAAGGAAAAACACCAAAACTGTGCACAACAATCCTGGGTATTAGTATTGCACTAAAAAAGGTGACTGAGGGAACACCAGTAATTGCCAGCCCATCTAACCTATATAAAATATTTTTGTGAGAATAAAATTTTATATACAAACACATGAGAATCAAACAACATGCAAGTATGAATCTTTAGGGACCCTCTCTGCTCATTCATATCAAGAGATAGGGATATGTTTCAGGACTATTCTTATGATTTAATTCCTATGGGGAAACTCTGAGATGAGAAAATTTGTTCCAGAAACACAGCACCTTCTTTTCAACTTATAATATTAAAGAGTTGCATTGAGAGGTTAAATGATTTGTCAAGGATCACAGCCAATATGTACCACAGGTGGAATGTGAATCTGGGTCTTGTTGACTCTTCAGTGTCATAGAAGAGGTCCAGCACAAGTGAAAGAAGCATTATCTATATATAGTGAGGTCCTCCAGATGTTTCTCTCAGCAGATGACATTGCAGTGAGTGGTCCTTCTCTGGCCAACTTATGTGGGGCCTTTATCTATCCATCTATCTATCTATCTATCTATCTATCTATCTATCTATCTATCTATCTATCTATCTATCTATCTATCTATCTATCCATCCATTCATTCATTCATTCATTCATTCATGTATGTTCTGAGTTCCAAATTCTATCCCTCTCTCATTCCCTCCCTCCCTTCCCCCCTCCCTGAGGTGGTAAGCAATCAGATATAGGTTATATATGTGCAATTATGTAAAATATTGCCATATTAGTCATTTTATATAAAAAGACTCTAGTAAAAGCAAAAGAGCACACCTCAGTCTGTGTTCAATCCATATCAATTATTTCTCTGGAGGTGGATAGCATGCTTCATCATTAGTCCTTTGGGATTGTCTTGGATCATTGTATTGCTACAAGTAGTTAAGTCATTATTCACAATTGCTCATAGAAAAATACTGCTGTCATTGTGCACCATGTCCTCCCGGTTCTGCTCACTTTTACTACACATCATTTCATATGAGTCTTTCCATGTTTTTCTGAAATCATCCTGCTTGTCATTTCTTAGAGAACAATAATTTATGTGGAGTCTTGAGCAAGAGTCTTAGAGGATGGGCAGGTACAGATGTTTTAGGGTATCATTGGAAGGAATACCCACATCAGCAAGCTCACAGATGCACTTCAGTATCATGAGTAAAGCAGTTGATGTGGCAATATTTCTCAAGTTTAAGAAGAAATATAAGTAAGAGCCCATCTGTCTTTAAAGTATCACACAACCCTCCTTCCCCCAAGAAAAGTTTCTTAATAGCATTTAACTTCAGAAATTTAGGAAATTTAGACCACATCTTCTCAAC
The DNA here is from genome assembly GCF_019393635.1 of Dromiciops gliroides. Taxonomy (NCBI): domain Eukaryota; kingdom Metazoa; phylum Chordata; class Mammalia; order Microbiotheria; family Microbiotheriidae; genus Dromiciops; species Dromiciops gliroides. The sequence goes on along the minus strand of NC_057861.1, from coordinate 294,276,741 downwards.
ACACACACAAATACACATGTATATGTGCATGCATAGAATATTTTCTATATTTACAATTCCTAACTATCCTTTTTTTGTTTTGCAATTTGTGGTTTTAAATAGGTTTTGCCCATTATGTTGTATGCTTTATATCTGTTGTGTTCATGGTACTTTTGACGTTTGCTTCAACCTTTTCCATGTCTGCCCCCTGCTGGCCTTTGAGGGAATGAGCATTTTAATTTTTTGAACCTGTACAACTTTTTCCTTCTGTTGATAGATGTTCTAAGCATGTTTGCTTATTAGGTCAATTTTATGTTCCTGGATACTATGCCTAAATTTAATTTGGTCTTCATTATTTTCCTGGTCTAGGTGATTTTTAGACATCTTAAATTTTTTGTAGTGTTTACTAAAACTAAAAGTTATACTTGACCAAAAAGGTTACTAGTCACTTGGACTGCTCCAGTGGCTTCTGTCTGGTTTCTCTGTGCCTCAAATCATCCTACACAGTACTGCCAGATTAATTTCCCTAAAGGACAGTCTTGATGATTTTATTCTCAATAACCTTTCATGGCTCTTCATTGCCTGTTGGATAAAATCCAAATTCTTTTGCATGGCCTTTAAGGCTCTCCATGATCTTGTACCTTTCAGTTTTATCTTTATCACTACAAGTATGAGCTAGATTATTCATCATGCCACAAATTATCATTTTAAAGCAATCATTTATTCTTAGAATTAATATTTTAAAATTTTGAGTTTTAAATTCTCTTCCCTCTAGATCCTCTCCTACCCATTGAGAAGGCAACCAATAGATCCCTTATGCATGTGAAGTCATGCAAAAATATTTCCATATCAGTCGTGGTTGTGCCACAAATTAATCTGTGCTTCCTAGCTGCTGTATAGTTGCACGTCATTGATTCCTTTTCCTGAAATTCCTTCTCCTTTTCAGTATCCTTTCCTGTTTTCCAATATGCATCATCTGTTAAAATTATAGAAGTCTTGTATGGACCAACTCAGATGATCCTTTTTCTTTTTTTCCCTGACTTTAACATTTTTTGAATTTATTTTTATTTAGAATTTTATCTATTTTTTTGGTTCCAATGTGCCCCTTTTCTGTGAAAACTTTCCTGATCACGTTGAATAAAACTGGTCTCTCATAATTTACAATATTGTTTTTTAGTCTCTTTAATATACTACATTCTGTCTTGTATTAATTAGTGTAGGTGTCTTACCTACTAGACTAAATTTCTTGAGGGTATTTACAATCCTCCGCTCCACATCAAGGAGGGCTTAGGGGTGTTTGTTACATCCCATTATTTGGAAATTCTGTGTAAAATTTTTTGGCTCTCCCTTTGTTCCAGAGATCATGGTATTAAAAGATAAAACTTGTTGATATTGTACAACACTATACATATATCTTGTACATTTCTGAGTTTCTAGGCTTTTTCTGTGTCATTTGCTATCCTTTGCATGTTGCCTGCGGCTTCTGCAAAAGTTCTCCAAAATTCCCATTTAATTTCTTGTGCCAATCCATAATATATTGATAAGTGATGGAGAAAGTCAGATGTGGAAGGGATAACTGTAATTTTGTATGCCCCACAGCATTTAGTACTGTGCCTTTCATATAGTAATTCCCTTTGCCCACATAAATTGCTGCCTTTTGTAACATTGTTAAAAGTTTCTCTGGGCAAAAAATTCATCTCACTGTAGTGAATCTGGGGATAAACCTCTCAGTTCATCTAGACAGATCCTCAGAAATAGGCATTCGGTCCATCATGGCACCCATTCTTTTTTTAAAAATAATAAACATTTTTATTTATAGTTTTGAGTTCCAAATCTTATCCCTCCTTCCTTCCCTCCCTTCCCCCCTCCCTGAGGCAGTAAGCAATCAGATTTAGGTTATACGTGCTTGACACCCATTCTTTCAAACCTGGTTTGAAAGAGTTGAATGCCCATTTTATTCATTTTATAGTTGCTCTGTGCCTATTTACAGACTGCTTTATTTATAGTGAATTTCTCTGGACAAATAATATTAGATGAACTGTGTGGTGCAAAACCACCAGAAACACTGTGGCCCATTGCCTAAGCAGAGGCTGTTAAAGAACCTGGAGCTGATTCCACTGCTCATTTTTAGCCGAGGAGTGCTCTGCTAAAAGATTCCCATCAGGAATGATGAGTTACCAGTTTAGATTCATGTTGGCTAACTGTAGATGGTGGTCAAAGGACTGCTGTGCAAGGAGGGATTTGTTTTTCCTGTGTGGTTTCACAAGTTTGTATAATTTGGCAGGTTAAATTTGACACCTGCAGAGACAAAATTCAGCTAAACAAAGAAGGGTCACCATACTTATAGCTTTGTAGCAGCAGAGTTTTATTTAAGAAGTTGACCCCCCCCCAGTCTTTTCTGCTTTACAAATAGAATTAAAACCATTTAGTTGTTGGAAAAGGCAGTTGTAGAAATGCCTATCTTTCAACTCCATGAAGTAAAGGCTTTAGAAAGGCTTTCGAAGAACCAGGAAGCTGCTATGGACTTGGAATTTCAGTTATAATGGGGGAGGGGGTGGCACTACCCAGATGGCATTTAGAGTAGATTACTGACGCTTAATCCTTTTCTGTCCTAGAAGATTAAGGCTCTTCTAGTGGAGTTCTGGTCAGCTGACAGTGTTTGTTTAAATAAATGGAAATGCCATGGTCATGGGCAAGACCTTTTAGAAATGTGTACCTATATGTTAGGTTGGAGTTTGCTTCTCTTTGTTTACTGAAGAATATTCGTTTTTACCCTGCCCAGGTTACTCATTGTTGACAGAAATTAACTGCTGCTCCTGGGATTGCTCTGGACCAGTCACTTATTAAACAGGTGTTATATTTGCTAGTCATGTGGCTCTCAAGGGTTTGAAAAGGAAATAGAATACTTTGTGGGGGAAAGCAGGATATTGAAACACTGGCTGCTTTTATTCCTGAGGCAGTACAGCCTAGAGAGCAAAGACTAATGTGCCTCGGGCTAAATGGAAGAAGAAGCATGCTGTCATAAGACCATGTGCTGTTCATTTTCCTGGAATGGATGGTGGAGAGATGGACTTATATGAAGACTATGAATCACCCTTTGATTTCGATTCAGGAGTGAACAAAAACTATCTCTACTTGTCTCCTAGTGTAAATACATCTCCACCTGGATCACCTACACTACAGAGACTCGGTAACTATCTTATCTATTTCTGTACAAAAGTAGGTTTATAATAAAATTTCAACCTTGAATGGGGTTATGGCGAAGTCTTTTCTCATGTAGGGACATGCATGCCTCAGTGGTAGGGAAATGTTGTTGCATGAGTCAAGACAAATAAGTGATACATCTCTCTGGATTTCTGGAAGAAGAATGCTTCTTTATGATAATGGAGATTTTGTAGTTGGCTTTTTTAGCCTAGAGCTGCTTCACAGGATTATTATGAATTCATGGAGCTGATAATTAAAAAGTAAAGAGGAAGTTCTAAAAGCCTTTGTCTTTAGAGCAGAATGCTGTCTGTTGTCGTGCTCTGATATAAAGTCGCAGCCTCTAGGTTCTTGGAAGAACTGGAATTCAAATAATGGTTGTGTTTAGATTTGAGGACAGAGAACCAAAAGTGGCACAGACAAATCTCAAAGCAAGGAATAATAAAAATGCTTTGATCTCTTATCTTTTGATGCTAGTTACTCTGTATGTACCTATACATATATATATACACATATATTTTGTGTGCGTATATTATGTGTGTGTGTGTGTGTGTGTGTGTGTATCCATGTAAGTCATCCAAGAAGACACTGAGATTAGTAGTAGGAGCACATATGTCTGTCTAGGTAAACTCCTTAAGTATGTACCAAATTATTTTTCAACCTTACAAAGAATAAAATTTGAGTTTGAATTAGTGTTCTTATTAATATAGGGATGTATAGGTTATATAATATATTACTTACATATAATATATATGAAAACATATGAATCTAGACAGAGATGGTTATGGATAAAGTAAAAGGTCTAGTGGCAAATATTTGGTATTTCCATGTTTGCTGATGACCTGGAAATTCTGCTTCAGTATTTTTCCTAAAGTATAGGCAGGGATCCCCTGGGCTGTAGTTGGGAATCCTGATAGTGGTTTGTGTTGCATGTGACTGAAGACTATATGTATGTGGATACCAGAGGGGAGTATAGATGACTGCCCTGTTTCCTAGGGAAGTCAGTCTAGCTCTGTCATTGGTTATCTCTGTTTCTAGCCTCCTTCATTGACAATGGGGTCCATGGTGCAGCTAGGTGGCGCAGTGGATAAAGCACTGGCCCTGGATTCAGGAGGACCTGAGTTCAAATCCGGCCTGAGACACTTGACACTTACTAGCTGTGTGACCCTGGGCAAGTCACTTAACCCCCATTACCCCACAAAAAAGTAAACAAACAAAAAAAAGACAATGGGGTCCATTCTGGATCTTAGGAATTAGATCAGAGGATCAGAGCCAAGAGCTGGAAGAGACTATTAGAGGCCACCCTGTCCAACCACCTGTCATTGAATCATATGGAATTTGAGAGTTAGAAGGTGCCTTAGAGACCTACATCTAATTGAACCTCCTTATTTTATAGATGAGGAAGCTGATAGAGAGAGGGAGGGACATGCCTGAAGTTACATGTCTCTACAAAGCTTATTTCATTCATTGTGTTGTATTTTTAATCAAATATGAGGCTCGGAAAGGTTAAGTGACAAAGCCCTACCAGGAGTCAGTAGCAGAGCTGGGATTTGAACCTCCTAGTGTTCTTTCCACTGTACCAGGCTGCATTTAATCAAGTTTTGTTAATTTTTTTTTTAAAGCATTTGAATTTAGCAGCATGTTTATACATGGAGTCCAGGAAAATGAGATGCTTATATCATTAGGTTTTTTTGCTGTTTATAATTTGAATGGGGGGGGGGGACAGCTAGGTGGCACAGTGGATAGAGCACTGGCCCTGAATTCAGGAGGACCTGAGTTCAAATCCAGCCTCAGACCCTTGACACTTACTAGCTGTGTGACCCTGGGCAAGTCACTTAACCCCAATTGCTTCACAAAAAAAAAGTGTGTTATAATTTGAATGGGGACACTATTTCACTTCCATGAAACAGAATGAGTAGTAAAAAAACAATGACTTTCATGGTAGGAGCTGTCATTATGCTCCCATTATGGTCAGTTTCCTTTTGTCTTAGTCTTGTGCTTCAGTGGCTTGTGCGTCACATGTTATCTGTGTATTGTAGATACAGGTGGCCCACCCTAGAAAGCTAACAATCTCTCAAAAGACTGTGTATGGGACAAAGGCAAGACTGAGCAAAGTCTCATCAGCAGTTCTATTTCTCTGGGAAGGTTAGTTTTTAGTTATTGTTAGAGGTGATGAATGGAAAGACCTTGAAACAGAAGGGCCTGAGTGAAAGAAAGAAATTAAGTAGAAATGTGCAATATATGATAACAACCCCCCTAAAAACAAACAAACAAACAAACACAAAATACTAGTCAACCAAACGAACAAAAACCTCCAGGCAGAATGCAGAGAACAAAATAGGTTTTAGGTGGAGGGTAGACAAATGCTTGCAGGGGGTAGTCATGGGGGCTGGTCAGTCAGTACAAGCATTTACCAACTGCCTGCTATGTTCTTAGGCACTATGCTTAGTGCTGGGGGTACTAAGAAAGACCAAAGACAGTCCTTGCTCTCAAGGAGCTTACAGTCTAACGGGGGAGACAACATGCAAACAAATGTATGCAAAGAAAGCTCTCCACCGGATAAATGTGAACTAATTAATAAAGGAAATGCACTGGAATTAAGAGTAGTTGGGGGGGCAGCTAGATGGCACAGTGGATAGAACACCAGCCCTGGAGTCAGGAGTAACTGAGTTCAAATCCGGCCTCAGACAACACTTACTAGCTGTGTGACCCTGGGCAAGTTACTTAACCCCAATTGCCTCACTAAAAAAAAAGTTCAATTTTAGTTGGGACTTGGAGGAAGCCAGGGAGGTGATTAGTCAGAGCTGAGGAAGAAGAGAATTCCAGGCATGGGGGACAACTGTAGAAAATTGCAGGAACTGAGAAGTGAAGTGTTTTATTTGTGGAAGAGGCAGGAGATCAGTGTGACTGGACTGAATAGTATAGGTTGAGGAATAAGGTATAAGAAGAATGGATGGGGGGCAGCTAGGTTGCGCGATGGATAAAGCACCAGCTTTGGATTCAGGAGGACCTGAGTTCAAATTCAGCCTCAGACACTTGACACTTACTAGCTGTGTGACCTTAGGCAAGTCACTTAACCCTCATTGCCCTGCCCCTCCCCAAAAAGAATGTTTAGGTAAGAAGGGGGCTGGCTTATGGTGGTCTTTGAATGCCTAACAGAGCATTGAATGGAGGGAAAGTACTAGAATTAAGAGGGATTGAAAAAGGCTTCTTGTAGAAGATGGAATTTTCATTGGGACTTGAAGAGGAGGGAATGAGAAGGGAGATCATTGCAGACTTGGAGGCTAGCCAGAGAAAAGGCTGAAGCTGGTGGGGTCTGGAGGAGGTTAAAGGAAAAAAGGGAGAAACTTCTAATCTGGTGCTCCTAAATTAGTAGAATTCTGCTACTTTATTGGAGCCAAGACTTGGAGCAGCACTTTCAAATTTTATTTATTTGTGGCATAGATTAATCTCGTGATGTAGATCAGAGGGATGAGTAGGCCTCTTCTTCTGTCACAGAAATTCTGAATGGAGCTTTTGGGGTGGGGATGGAGAGGAGCAGTGTCTCTGCATTGGTGGAAAAGGAGAGGAGGCATGAAATTCTGGACCAATCCATTGAATTAAAATGTGGAAGAATGACTCATGGCCCAAAGTAAAAGAACAAAAAAGTATATGACTGAGGTTGCAAATCATAGCAAATTATTAATTTCTCAGAGCTTGTTTATTCCATACATGATCATACAGAGCAGAGGAGTTAAACTCACAGCCTGCAAAACTCTATAGTGGGGCCTGAACCAATTAAAGTGTAATTGAGAAATTTTTAATAAAAATAAACAGGGGCAGCTAGATGATGCAGTGGATAAAGCACCGGCCCTGGATTCAGGAGTACCTGAGTTCAAATCCAGTCTCAGACACTTAACACTTACTAGCTGTGTGACCCTGGGCAAGTCACTTGACCCCAACTGCCTCACCAAAAAAACCAGAGAAACAAACAAAAATACAATATAACATGGATATTGTTAACTTGTGCTTTTCTGAGTCTGTATGCAGCAGCTGGAAGGATCACTTCTATTTGATTCTATTGTTGTTTGGTCATTTTTCAGGCCTGGCCTACTCTTTGTGACCCCATTTGGGATTTTCTTAACTTGGATACTGAATATTGCAGTGGTTTGCCATTTTCTTTTCCAGCTCTTTTTACAGATGAGGAACTGAGGCAAATAAGGTTAAGTGACTTGTCTGGGGTCACACAGCTAGTAAATGTCCGAGGCCTATTTTGAACTCTGGAAGAGTCTTCCCTGACTCCAGGTCTGGCACTCTATCTATGTGCTGCCTAGCTGCTGGTTTGTGAGTCTGACACCACTGTAAATTTTATTTTTGTTTCCATTTACAAAAATCTATTTTGTCTTTCTCCTACCTTCTCATCCCCATTTTTTTAAAAAAGAAAAGAAAAACAAATCCCTTGTGACAGATGTTCATAATCAACACAAATTTCCAAATTTTGGCCCTGTCCCCAAAACGAATATCTCAATCTGCACCCTGAATCCATTACATCTCTGTCAAGAGATGGGTAGCATGCTTCCTGTATGGTCCTATGGATTTGTGGTTAGGCATTGTATCGATCAGTTCTAGTGGTCCTCGAGGTTGCTTGTCTTTAGTGTCATTGTTACTGCATACATTGTTTTCCTGGTTCTGCATGAGACTGTCCCTTGAAACTGTCCCTTTCATCATTTCTTAGAGCAAAATGGTATTCATAACATTCGTATATAGTACTTTGTTAAGCCATTCCTCAATTGATAGGCACACTTTTTTTCAGTTCTTTGCTATGATAAAAAGAGCTGCTATAAATACTTTTGTACATTTGGTAGAAGCCTAGTAGTGGAATAGCACAGTTAAGTAACTTTAGGGGTACAGTTCCAAATTACTTTCCATAATGGTTGTACCATTTCATTGCTCAACATGTAGTGCTTTAACATGCCAGTTTGCCTTCAGTTCAGCCAACATTTTTCATTTTTCCTTTTTGTCAAATTTTGTCAGATTGATGGGAATGAGGTAGAACATCAGTGTTGATTTAATTTCTCTAATTAGTAGTGATTTAAAGCATTTTTATTATGGATATTGATAACTTGGATTTTTCCTTAGAAAAATCACATATTTATATCCTTTGAACAGTTATCAATTGGGGAATGGCCCTGATTCTTATAAATTTGAATCTATATGTATCTTTTTTTTTGGGGGGGTGAGGCAATTGGGGTTAAGTGACTTGCCCAGGGTCACACAGCTAGTAAGTGTCAAATGTCTGAGGTTGGATTTGAACTCAGGTCCTCCTGAATCCAGGGCTGGTGCTTTATCCACTGCGCCACCTAGCTGCCCTGAATCTATATGTATCTCGAACATGAGATCCTTATACAGAAGCTTACTGCAGAGATTTTTTCCCACAGTTAACTGTTTTCCTTCTAATATTGGCTATTAGTTTTGTCTGTGCAGAAACTTTTAAGTTTTGTGCAATTAAAACTGTCCATTTTCTCTCATATGGCCCTCTCTACATCTTGTTTGGTCATACTCTGTTCCCTTATCCATAGATCTGAAACCTACAACAGTGTTGTAGCTCTTTGTGAACATGGGCGAGTCATTTTACCATTTTCCCTTTTACTATTTGCAATGACCCTATCAGGTTGGTGCTGTTATTTCCTCCATTTTACAGATGATGAAACTGAGGTTAAAAGAGGTAAAATGACTTTTTTTTGGGGGGGGGGATAAGGCAATTGGGGTTAAGTGACTTTCCCAGGGTCATACAGCTAGTAAGTGTCAAGTATCCTGAGGTCTGATTTGAACTCAGGTACTCCTGAATCCAGGGCCAGTGCTTTATCCACTGTGCTACCTAGCTGCCCCGGTAAAGTGACTTTCAACTTCAATTTGATCATCTGTAAAATGGGGCTAATAATAGCATCAACCTGACATGGTGGTTATAAATATCGCAAAAGGGAAAATGTACACAAAGCTATTTATAGAACTTAAAGTACCATATAAATGTGAGCTGTTATTAGGATGCTTATTATCTAGGTTGGGAGTCAGTCAGTTGCCTTCCTCTTACTCCTGCCCTTCAACCCTCAGGAATCTTATGTGAAGTAGAGGAAGGGAAGTTAGAGGAAAGGGAGGAAATAAACAGTTATATAGCGACTACTACGTGCTGGGCATTTGCATTTTATTCTCACAACACTGCTACTTGATAGGGGCTGTTACTATCTCCATTTTACAGTAAAAGAAACTGAGGGGGCAGCTAGGTGGCGCAGTGGATAAAGCACCGGCCCTGGATTCAGGAGTACCTGGATTCAAATCCGGCCTCAGACACTTGACACTTACTAGCTGTGTGACCCTGGGCAGGTCACTTAACCCCATTGCCTCGCAAAAACCAAACCAAACCAAACCAAAACAAAAAGAAACTGAGAAAGTAGAAAAGTCGATAGCTCCTGGAAAAGGATGGGAAGCTCGGACTGAGGCTTTCCTTCTCCTCCTCGGCATTGTCTCTAAGCATCAGTCTTAGAGAATGGGTGTTGACTGAGAAAAGATTTTTAAATGGCTGCACTAATACTGAGTTTTAAACAAAACTTCTCCTTTCTTTCTTTCTTTTTTTTTTTAAAGATTTTATTGGAATCTTCTGTTTCTTGCATCATCATCATTCTCTCCTTCCCCCTCACAGACAGCCATCCCATGTAACAAGTAGTATTTTTTGGGAGAGGAAAAAAAAATCAGTGCTACTGATGGTTACACAGGAAAATTCTGAAGACATGTACAATGTCTTATAATACACACATCTTTCTACAAAAGCCCCCCCCCCCTTTTGAGGGGGAGGTAATCAATGCTGCAATTAAATTGAATATTTATAGATTTATAATAGTAAGTGTAATATTTAGCATAAAATATAATTCAATACATAAGAAATTAAAGATGTAATTAATGGCCAAAAATCATTTGGGGAGTTATGTGGAAATTTCTATTTCCTTTACTTACTTATTCTATCTTTTCCTAAAACAAGTTTTTTTGAATCTTGCTTTTGATCTTCTGAGCTTCCTCCTCCCTTAGTCTTCCAGTTTACAGATGTTCTACAAATCTAGATCTCTGGCCTAGCCCTTTCAAAGCAGTGTGTGGTGCCTTTGAAATAATCCCTGGTATCAGAAGACATGGGTTAAAAAATTCTAACTCTGCCACTTGTTACTGGTGTGTCCTAGGGACTAGCTATGAAATGAGGGGGGTTGGGTAAAATGACCACAGAGGCCTTGTCCAGCTCTAGGCCTAGGATTGTATAAACTCCAAGGCTCCTTGCATCTCCGGATTTATGGTCCTGTAACAACTTTCTTTTAGTATCCTATCCCTAAATGTCTCTAGGATATTTCTGAATGAATGTTCTAATATTCCTCTTCCCAGTGCCTGCTCTACCATCTTTATAGTAGAACTGGTACCATCACTCCAGATTTCTTAGGGCCTTAATCTTTTTTTTTTTTTTTTTAGTAAGGCAATTGGGGTTAAGTGACTTGCCCAGGGTCACACAGCTAGTAAGTGTTAAGTGTCTAAGGCCGGATTTGAACTCAGGTACTCCTGACTCCAGGGCTGGTGCTCTATCCACTGCGCCACCTAGCTGCCCCTAGGGCCTTAATCTTGAAGTTATCCAGCTAAACAGTGCTCCTTTCCTTTCCTTTGCTTTAACTATAGTCTGCCACCATCCCTGGTTCTCAGTTGTCTTTCTTGCATTTTCAGTCTTCCCTCTTCTGTTTGCTCTTTTGCCTGAGTGTATAAACACGCTTGGGTCTCTTTTCTAAATATGCCCCCTTACCCCCCAAAAGAACCCCCCCCCCCAACCCTCAACATTTTCACTTTCTGGTAGGTCCCCTCTCCTTCTATCACTAAATTTTTTGGTGAATTATTGACAACTGCTCTCTCTTCCTGCCTATCATGCACTTTCACTCCTTGAGCCCTTGTAAGTTGGCTTTTGACCCTTATCACTGCTGAAATTGCTCCCTCATCAGTGACCTAATTGCCACTTTTTTTAGCCAGTGCTTGGTGTTGACCACCTTTTCCTCTCCTATTTGCAAATCTCTTTTCAGTGCTCTGTGGCATATCAATTTTTTGGTTCTTCCACCTCAAGGACTTTTCCTTTGGCCTGATCTTCATTCTTTCACCTCTTAAATGTTTGTCAAGGTTCTGCCTCCACTTTCTACACGTTCCTCCTTGGTGAACTCACCTATTCCTGAGACCTCAGTGTTGGGAGGCCTTACAGATTTCTGGCTCCAGCCTTTCCTTCTCTCCTAAGGTTCCCTTGAATAAATTATCCTCTCAGATATAAACTCTTTTCCTTCAAACTCTTCCCCAAGTAACACCCTATACACCTGATCTCCCTTTCTAACAATATCTTGGCACACAGCCTGTGCTACATCATGGATTTCTTCAATGCTCTAGGATCTGCCCCCTCTCTCATAAAACCTCCCTTTCTAGAAGCACTCGGCTAAATGCTACTTTAATGAAAACAACTCATTTCTATAGAGTTGTTTTTTTTCTATAGAGTTTTATGGTTTACAATTTGCTTTCTTAGGAGCCTTATCAGATCTATGAGGTAGGTAGTACCAGTATCATTACTCTCATTTTATAGATGAGGGAGCATAACTCAAATAGCATTCATTATGTTTCTGCTATGCACCAGGTACTGTCATAGATAGTCGGTAAACACTTATTAAGTGCCTACTCTGTGCCAAGCACTAGGAATACAAACATAAAAAGGAAGATGGTTCCTGCCCTCAAAGACTTTATTTTCTGATAGGGTAGGACTACACACAAAGGAAGCTGAAAAGTTGGAAGAAAGGCAAAAGGTACCCAGTGTGGGGGTGTGATGAAGACATCTAGAAGAGTGCAACCAGGCAGGAAATGAAGAGATGGCTGGCCTGGGCCCCCACCTTAAATGGAAAGTATGAGAGAAACTCTAGGTCTGGAATTTTATAAGCTCCAAGGCCACTTGAAACTCCAAATTTATGGTCCCTTAATCCTTTTAGTATCCTATTCCTAAATGTCTCTAGGATATTTCTGAATGAATATGAAAGGGAGGGATCTCAGGGACAGAAGGTATTGATGAGGTATGCAATTCCAGGGCTGAACTGATCTTGCAGGGTGAAAAGGATCCTGGGATATAATGGGAAAGTTCAGGGGAGTTCAGCCAGGTAGGAAAACACCATGGGTATACAATGATAAAAAATACATATCTGTCCTAAAGGTACAAGAGGAAAACCACAAAACATAAAGTAATTGTGAAAGGAAGCTAAAAGAGCACTACCATCTGGGAGAGTCAGGAAGGGTCTCTTATAGGAGGAGTTGGGACTGAACTTGAAGGGAACTGGAACTAAGGTTTTTATGAGGCCGAGGTAAGGAGGGACCTCATTCTAGGCTTGGATGACAGGCCTGCCAAGGGACAGAGGTCGGAGATGGATGCCATGTACAAGGGACAGCCAGTTTGGCTGGAATGTAAAATGGGTATAAAGTGAAATAAATTTAGAAAAAATAAGTTGAAACCAGATTGTGAGAGACTTTAAATGCTAAAAAGAAGAGTTTGCAATATATCCTGGAGGGAGTAAAGAGCAACTTGAGTAGGGAGTGAAACTTCTTTTTAGGAATGAGGAAGCTGAAGCTCTAAGAAGTGAAGTAATTTCAGCACTGTTCTACAAGTCAACCAGGTTCCTGGCTTCAAGTCCAGTGCTCTTTCCTCTGTTCCTTGCCTGTCTCTATTACTATGAAAGTTGAAACTAGGTCCATGATATACTTAAATCTATCTCAATCAATAGTGTATAAGCCCCCATTTCCCAGGAATAAATTACCTCATATACTATGAAAACAAAGGATCTTTACTTAAAATAGAATACGGTGCAAATAACTAGGAGTTAAATCAATCACCAAGCACACTCACTCCACCGATTTCCCAAAGCTTCTTGGGGGGGAATGTTGGCCCCATTTCCTCACTAACCACTGAAGGCTTGTTTTATTCTGTACAAAAAAGGAGAAGAAAAATACCTTAAATTATTCATGACAGGGTGTTAAGTTAGCATTCTCAGTAACATTATTGGATGTTCTGGGTTGCTGGCTTTTGTTTGTTTGTTTTATTTTTTTAGTTTGGGCCTTAGGGCTAGGGCGGGCATTCATGGAAGGGTGTCTGTCAGGGAATGGGAGAATAGTAGAGAGAACTGTTGTTTTCCAGCACAACCAGACAAACAGGATCCTCAGAACTGGGTCCCAGCTAGGGTTTCTGCATATTTCTCTTCTCTCTCTTAGTCCATGTCTCTACCCATTTTGAGATTATTTTTTTCTTCGGACTAGCTGTTCTTAATTTCTACTGCTGAGATCTTCACTGGCTTCTAGGAAATGCAGTTTCCAAAGACAATGGGTGGCCCAACACCCTCTTACATGTATAATTTGACCATATTGCTCATGAATCTTTGTCCTTGTTCCTCTTCCTCTGACTTTACACCCCAAGGGAAGAGAATGTTGTTTCACTGGCTTTGGAAGGCAAGCTGCCCATCTTCCTGGTATGAACAAATTTAGTAGCTGCCATACTGGGTTGGGAAATAATGGTGATAGCTAATATTTATATAGAACCTACTATGTGACAGGCACTGTATACAAATATTATCTTATTTGATACTCAACACAACCCTGAGAGGTAGGTACTGTTATCATCCCCACTTTCCATATGAGGAAACTGAAGCAAACAGAGGTTGATCGACTTGCCCAGGGCCACTGAAGTATTAAAGTGTCTGATTTGAATTCGGGTCTTCCAGACTCCAGGTCCAGTACTCCATCCACTGTGCCACCCAGCTGCTCCTAATGATAACTAACTTTGATCCAGGGTTGTTCAAATAACAAGGATGACTTTTTTGGGAAAGGGTGTAAAGAGTAGGGATAAAATCTTCTAAAGGAGAAAAGGGAAAGTTCAGAAAACTGTGTTTAGGAAACTTCAGTTAAACCAGTTAACTTTGATGTTGCTCCTGATCCTTTCCTTTAGTTTTAGTGTATGAGGGAGAACCCTCTTTTTAATTGGTTTATAGATATTCTTGGAATAAAAACTAGGGTGGGGTGGTCAAACCTTTGTCCCAGGAGGAGTTATTAAAAGGTCTTTTGAAGCTCTTGTCTTCCCTCCTAAGATGGCATTTGAGTGGAACCAAGAATAGAATGATGAGAGCAGGTTGGGAGAGCATTTCATCTCTGCCACTGCTGCTTCAGGCCTTAAAGTTCCTCTGGTAAAAGAGGCTGGAGAGGTTGTGGGGGAGAAGGCTAAGAGGCCTTGGCCAGTAGGACTTAGGCTCTAGCTAGGCCTGGGGTTGGAAAGGCAAGGCTAGCTCTGGTCCAGCCAGGCAGCCCCATCAATACCAATAGCAATGACCTTTTAAGAGTCATTTCACAACCTGTTTTTTCTGTGGTTAGAGTACTGGTTATAGTCTGGGAGATAGATTCCCTTCATTAAGAGGGAATCCTTCCAGCAAAACAATGGAAGGGAGACAGCCTTAGGCTCTGATGGAAGACATGCTTTTGGGGGGATACCTTTGCAACCCCCATTCCACTGACATTTTCTTTCTCATAAATTTTGTTCTCCCTTGCTTTTTGCCAAATAAGATAATCATGTAAAAGTGCTTTGCAGACTTTAAAATGCTATGTGAAGAGCAGTTGTTGCTGTTAATTCAAAAGCTTTTCTGACCACAGGAGCCTGGTGGGAGGGAATGGGGAGAGATTGAGTCCTCAGTTTTACCTGAGGATGTGAGGGCCCATCTAACTGCCCATTTATTCGCCCTGGGTCACTGGTGCTTTGAAAAGATCAGTAACCATGAGGAATGCTAAATTTCTACAATATTACTAAAAATACTAGGAGTCAGGAAGTCTGGGTTTTTTAGTCCTTGCTCTGACACTAACTCTGGGCCTTATTTGCCTTCTCTGTAAGACAAGAGTATTGGATAGAATGGTCTCTAAGGACATCTGAGATTTGGCCTGTCTTAGCTCAGCCTCAGTTTCATTGAGGGTTAAGCTAACTTTCCTCTGTTGACCCTGAGCAAATTGCTTTCCCAATCTAGTACCTCAGATAAATGGAAGGAGTTGGGTAAGATTCCTTCTTGCCCTATTATGATACTTCAAAGATTTTGTTTTTCTCTTACTCGGTTTGATGTTGGCCTAAAGCCCCCTTTTTGGGCTCCTCCCCTCTCTTCTGTGCCTTAATTACCAAAGCATCAGTTTATGTGTTGCTACTCTACCTCAGCTCCCCAATAATCAGGGTCCTTAGATGATGATGAATAAAAATGACAATGATATTGATGTCTGCAAAGTGCTTTGTACAGATTATCTTCCAGTGGCCCCATTTGACAAATGAGGAAACCAAGACTCAGAAGATTAACTTGTCCTTGTCCTTTATATATCTACTCAATGCCAGAGATGGAATATGACCTTAGATCTTCCTGACCCCAAGTCTAAAACTTTATATACCACCTCATGCTGACTCTCATCTTACTTTTGACATCTCTTTGAAGAAACAACTGACCTTGGTTCCTGGTTACTAAGAATAATTAGTGAAAATGGGAATCTGTAAGCATTTTTAAGCTTCTGCTATGTGTCAGGCATTGCGCTAGGTGCTTGGGATGCAAAGACAAAAGATGAAACGGGCAGCTAGGTGGCACAGTGGATAACGCACTGGCCCTGGATTCAGGAGGACCTGAGTTAAAATCCGGACTCAGACACTTGACACTTATTAGTTGTGTGACCCTGGGCAAGTCATTTAACCCTCATTGCTCCAGACACACACACAAAAAGACGAAACAGTTTCTTCCTCTTAGGGAGCTTATATTCTGTTGGGGGATAATCCATATGAGTATACAGAGTAAATACTAAACAATACACAAAAAGTTTTGGGAGGGAGGATGCTAGCAGTTGTGGGGGATCGATCAGGAAAAGCTTGAGATATGACTTGAAGGAGGTAAGAGATTCCAGTAATGGAAGGTGGGGAGGGCAGGCATTCCACAGGTATGAGGGATAGCCAGTGACAAGGCATGGAGATGAGAGATGGAACATTGTGTGGAAGGACCATAGAGAAGGCCAGCTTGGCTGGACTGTAGAGTGTGGGAAAGAGAAGAATGTAGAATGAGGCTGGAAAGATAGATAGGGCCCTGCCAAGGTAAGCTGATCACTCACTTCCTTTGGGGATGAGCAGCCTCCCCAGCAGTGACCAGATAGTATCCTGACATCTTTATCCATCTTCCCCATAGCTGTGAGGGCACCTTTCGTGCTGTTTGCCTAGGATGTGGTTTGTGGTGCTTGTTTCAGGTGCAGAAACGTCTTTATTTATGTCTCTGTGTATCCCACAGGCCCTGAGCTTCTGTCATCTCCTTTTGCCTGTGTTCATTACCTGACGAAATCCATGTGTGACTATTCGACTATTCTTTCAATATAAGTGGTCTTTTAGATTTTACTTGGATGTTTGATCTGTTTTCCCACTTCTGCCTCCCCTATTAAATGAATACATTTTTGGTGATTTGCTGCCACCTCACGGTTAACATGGAAAAGACAGAGTCTGTCATTACTAAGTTTTATCTCCCAGATCTAGAGGGTACATACAGTCTTGGGTTCATTCTTGGTGTGATCAAACTGCTGGCAGTTCTGCCTCTGTGTTCTTTGTAATATCTTTAAGTTCTTTACTTATTTTGATACATTACTGATGACATGAATTCCCTTTAGCTAACACTTTATCCTTCAGCCAAAAACCAAAACCCAAACCAAAAGCCAAACCTCTATTAATGTAAAAACTCTCTAGTAATCCTCGGCAGTGTTCATCTGCCTTCTGGAGTAACTTTCTGGGCAGTTCTGGACAGCACACTTGGAAAACACAGAAAAGCGACGGATGTAAAATAAGGACCAATGGAGAAACATAGAAAGGAATTTAGTTGCTCAGAAGAAAATGAATCCTATTTGTAGAATGGGAATGGATCTTAAGTATTATCTGTTTCAACCCCTTCCAGTGATGAGACTGTGAGGCCTATGGAAGTTAAATGCCTTGCTCATAGTTCATATCCAAACCAAGGTTCTCTGTCTTCAAATCTGTGGGTCTCCCCTTCCTCTCACATCAGGGTTTATTTGAGTACAAAATATTGCGTATTTGAATCCCATTCAATCCTCAAAGCCTAGCTCTATATCATTTTCTCAAGAAAGCCTTTCCTTATGTTTTTTTTTTTTTAACTAAAATAACATTTTCTTCCTCCCACATTCTGGCATCTGTGTCTTACGTTTTGGCAATGCCAATATATGCATTTTATTACATGAGTTGTTAGTATTGTTATTATCATATGCTATTTGATTCTGGTAGTTATCTAAGTCAACTGAAAGCTTTAGGAGGGGAGGCCATTTCGCCGTAATGCCATGTCTACCCTTCCCCAACAGAAAACTGATCTGTTGAACATCAGGAAGGTTTTATTGTGGGGACAGGGCTTATTTGCCGCTGTTCTGGTACTAAATGGGGGGAGGGCAACCTCCTAATCCAGCTGCTTTTATTCTAGTTCTTTTGCTTGGCATACAGGAGCCCAATTTTTACCTGTAAGCTGAGCTTTACAGATCGGCTTCTTACATTTTGTTTTTAAACCCCATTAAGGTCTACTGAAAACGGATCAAGTATCTGAGGAAGGGGAAGATGCTGCTGCTACAATCAGTGCTACTGAGACCCTATCTGAGGAAGAGCAGGAAGAACTAAGAAAGGAACTTGCAAAGGTAAAGAATGCACAGCTACTAAGGTCTGCCTTTTGTGTTGTGAAAGAAGCTATGAAACTTAAAGTGAAGGGATGGTTTCTCTCATGAACTGAAATTTGACCCAACTAGAAGCCCTGAATTGTAACCTCAAGAGAGAAAACCGAACTCTAGGGGTAAGGTAGACCAAGGTCTTTGCTTGCCAGAGGAGGAAACCATGGAATAAACTTCAATCCCTTTTATGCTTTTAAAGTCAATCCTCATCGTCTTCTTTCTTTCTTTCTTTCTTTCTTTCTTTCTTTCTTTCTTTCTTTCTTTCTTTCTTTCTTTCTTTCTTTCTTTCTTTCTTTCTTTCTTTCTTTCTTTCTTTCTTTCTTTCTTTCCTTCTTTCCTTCTTTCCTTCTTTCCTTCTTTCCTTCTTTCCTTCTTTCCTTCTTTCCTTCTTTCCTTCTTTCCTTCTTTCCTTCTTTCCTTCTTTCCTTCTTTCTTTCTTTCTTTCTTCTTTCTTTCTTTCTTTCTTTCTTTCTTTCTTTCTTTCTTTCTTTCTTTCTTTCTTTCTTTCCTTCTTTCTTTCTTTCTTTCTTCCTTCCTTCCTTCCTTCCTTCCTTCCTTCCTTCCTTCCTTCCTTCCTTCCTTCCTTCCTTCCTTCCTTCCTTCCTTCCTTCCTTCCTTCCTTCCTTCCTTCCTTCCTTCCTTCCTTCCTTTCTTTCTTTTTTTTTGTAAGGCAGTTGGGGTTAAGTGACTTGCCCAGGGTCACACAACTAGTAAGTGTGTAAAGTGTCTGAGGCCAGATCTGAACTCGGGTCTTCCTGAATCCAGGGCCGGTGCTCTATCCACTGTACCACCTAGCTGCCCCTAATCCTCATTGTCATAAGACAATGAGGTGACATGAAGTAGAACCTGAGTTTAGCATAGATTTTAAAATCACATGGTAGTGATTTATCTACCCATTAATTCACCCATCAAATGTTTATTGAGCATTTATTACATTCAAGGCATAGTCTGGAGAATATAGAGATGCATAAGACGTGATCTCTGCCCTCACAGTCTAGGTGAGATAATGCATAAACATCTTATAACAACCACCATGCAAAGTAGAATGTGAAAATGTCACACAGGAGATATAAACAGTCTTATGATATTTTGGTTGGGGGGGGTAGTAGAGAGAAAATGAGAATATTAAACATAACAAGGGATATAGACTCAGAATAACCAAGAGACAATACAGGAGAGAGGCATCCTCACACACAGACAAACACAGAAATGTAGACACAGACAGACAAATATACTGACAAGCACACACACACAGATGTGCACACAGACACACACAGACGAAAAGTCAGACCACAGAGACTGAGAAACAGACATGCATAGAGATAGACACATGCACACACAGAAACTCATGCATACACAGGCACATGCCAACACATTCAGAAAGAGATGCATGCATGTGAACACACACAGATCAGTTCTTGCTGAGTAGAATCAGAGAAGACTTCATGGAAGAGATAACACTTAAACAGACTTTGGAGGATGGGTTGGAATTGGACAGGTAGAGTTTGAGAGAAATATAGAACGTTCCAGGCAGGGGGAATGGTGTTAGCAAATGCATGGTAGTGAGAAAGATCATGCCTGTCCTCTTAAATAACTTTTTAAGTGTAATACTTTAGAAACATTGTCATTGTTTTTTGGACTACCACCTTGTAATTTTTTCCATCTTTTAGTAGACGTTTTCATGAAGTATATGCTGTTGTCTGTTTTTTGGAGGCCCTGTCCTGTCACTTGAATCTGACAAAAGAAGTTAGTTAACTTTACCACTTAAAAACCCACAGTATATATGATAAAGTGTGTGAAATCTGTGGGAGGTCAGTAAGAGAAAGATCAGAACCAGGACAAACGAGAGAATAGATTGACATATCTAGGTCATTGACTGTTCTCTTCAAATCTCCAAATTTAACTTTATTGCTTTTAAGCAGGGAAATGTACCTTGGTGATGAGGCCTACTAGGAGAAGTAGAGTTTGAAAATATGAAAAATTTAATATAGATAACATTATCCTCTGAATGGATTTTTAAAGTTTCTAACTAAACTAAACTATCCAAATGCCTTGTTTAGTATTTCTAGCTTTACAAAGTGTCTTTGTGTATGTTGTTATTGTTGTTCAGTTATTCAGTTGTGTCTGATTCTTTATGACCCTGTGGACCATAGCATGCTAGGCTTTTCTCTCCTTTACTATCTCTCAAAGTTAGTCGAGGCTCATGTTTGTTGGTTCCATGACACTATCTATCCATCTCATCTTCTGTCATCCCCTTTTCCTTTTGCATTCAATCTTTTCTCCATTAGAGTCTTTTCTAATGTGTCTTGCCTTCTCATCATGTGGCCAAATTATATAAGCTTCAACTTCATATTTGACTTTGCAGTGAATAGTCTGAATTAATTTCTTTAAGTACTGACTGATTTGATCTCATTGCTGTCCAAGAGACTCTCAAAAAACACTACCATTATGAAATTGTAATATTTTCACCAGCTACAAGCTATGATACATGATCTTGTGTAAGTACTCGTGGCTACTCAAGAACTCTGGTTCACCTTATTGGCTTCCTATCTTGTCACTCACAGCAACCATTACAAACCTTTTCCCCTCTTGTTTTTTGCCCGAAGAAATATCATGACCTTTAACCACTTCAGATGACCTAGCCTCCTAATTCCCTGAAAAGACTGAGACTGTTTCATGTGAGCTCCCCTCCTCCATTCATCAACACTTTCAGCATCATCCCTCCCTTTCACCCTCTTCCCCACGATTCCAGAAGAATAGAGATCGTTTCTCTTAACTAAGTTAATTCTTTCTCCCTGTGGCCTTGATCCCATTTCTTCTTGCTTCCTCTAAGACCTTCCACCTAACATCCCTGCTTTCATGTATCTTCAGTCTCACTTCACTTCCTTTCTCTTCTCATCTAAGGCATACATGGATTGTTGGTAGGTGTGTGGGCATATCCGAGGAGAGCTTGTGTATTCACCTATCCTCTCTGGAGGGGGAGGACCATGAAGAATATTTCCCCAGTGTGTGCCACTATACCTACCCACTGAACATGTTAGTAGGTATATCACAGGTGTATCGAAAACGGCATGGGAAGTTTAAACTAGATAATGGGAAGAATTTCCTATTGTGATAAACTGCTGTGCATAGCAGCCTATAAAGCCCAGTCATTTGGAAATCAATTGATTCTGCCTAATGCACAAGCGAAGAAGGTAGCTATCTTGCTCAACCCTGCAGCTTGCAGAGGCAAAGACAAGAATCTTTTTAAAAAGAATGCTGCCCCCGTTTTACACTTACCTGGCATAAATGTGGCTATAGGCAAGATTATGAGGGACAAGCCAAGAAACTGTTAGAATTAATTAATGGGAAACCCACCTGTGAGACACCTACTAACATGCTCAGTTCTCCCTGATCCTAAAAGGCAAAAAAGCCTTTTCTTGACCTTTTTACCCAACCTGGCAACAGTTCCAGGTTTTTTTTACCTTTCATTGCTAAACTTTTAGAACGTTTCCTACACCCACTGTTTCTGCTTCTTAACTACCCAGTTTCCTTTCAACTTTTCTATTTTCATGAAACCTTCTCACCATTCTTTTAAAATTGCTTTCTCAAAAGGGCTGTTATGGGATCCCCCCAAATTGTCTTTTTGAGTTGCAATATTTTTCCAGAGCATGCAGGAAGCCCTGAAAGTCAAGGATGAAGCTCCCTCTTAACTGATATAAGTTGGTGTTATGCCCTAAGCCAGACTCCCTGTGTGTCCTTGGGAGGCAAGACAGGTGCTAGCCATCTGTGCCAGGCTGGGATATACTGCTTGTGCAGCTGGGGTCTTCTGCAGATAAGGGAGCCCTCCTATCTTCTTAGCTTAGCAGTTCCCAAGGGAAAAGAATTCAGCTTTTGTTACTACCCTGCTCCTCCGTGTTGGGAGTGGTTTGGGTGTCCTACCTACTCCTTTGCTGCACTGTTTCCCCTCATCCTACTATCCCCTCCCCTCTTTGTTCTGCTATTATAAAAGTGTAAATTTCTGTAAAAATGGGACCCCGGTAGGTACTCATACACGTTCATTTCTCTTGTAATAAACCTGATTTTCACATAAGTCTCATGACATTGTGATTGCCTGTTGACATCACAAACAGCCTTTTCCAATACTTGCCCTCCAAGGTGTCTGTAGGTTCTGCTAGATAGTCTGTCTCTCTTTGGCTTCAAAGACAGAAGCTCTTTTGGTTCTCCACCTGCTTTTCCAGTTACTTTTCATAGCTCTCCTTTTCTGGCTTCTCTCTTAAAGTGAGTATTCCTTAGCTAAAGGTCTGTTCTTGATCATCTTTTCTCTTAATATTCTTTCCTTTAGCAATCCCACTGACTTCCATGGGGTTAACTAACCATCTCTTTGAGGATGGTAATCTATCTTACCTCTTTTCTGAATTCTGGACAGAATTCTCCATCTTGTCTATAGGATATCATTACCAAAGATGTCCCATTGCCACTTTAAGTTTAACATAGGATAGGCAGCATGATACAGCGGAAAGAATGTTGATTTGGGGGTCAGAGGACTTGGTTTCAAATCATGCTTCTGAGACTTAAGTGTGTGGCCTTGGGAAAATCAACCTCCATGGGCTTCTGTAAGAAGAAATAGTTGGTGTTAAAAAAATTTAGGGGCAGCTAGATGTCACAGTAGATAAAGCACCAGCCCTGGATTCAGGAGGACCTGAGTTCAAATATGGCCTCAGACACTTGACACTTAGTAGCTGTGTGACCCTGGGCAAGTCACTTAACCCTCAATGCCCTGCTTAAAAAAAACACACACACACACAGAAGAAATAGTTGGATTGAAAGGCCTGAGATTTTTATTTTAGATCTAGATTTATGATCCTCTGTCCAAAACTAAGCTTGTTATCTCTCTTTCTGAACTTGCTCATCATTTTAAATTCATTATTTTTGTCCATGGCATTGTTATTTTCTTATTAGTCTCTTGACCAATCAGTTCAACAAACTTTAAGAAGTCTGACCTTACATGCTGTGTTCAACATTTATAGTCCTCTACTTTGTAAGGAGCCTTTTAATTTTTCTTCTTTAGGGCCAACCTTGATCATTATAATTTTATAGCTTTCAATTTTTATTATTTTATTCCATTAGCATTTATATAATCATTATGCATGTTATTTTCCTGTTTTCTTATTTCACTTCACATTAGTTTATGTTTTTTCATATTTCTCTGTGTATCATTTCTTATAGCACCATAATATTGCATTAAATTCATCTACCATAATGTTTTTAGCCATTCCTCAATCAATAGACATCTATTTTACCCCCAGTTTTTTTATTACTATAATAATGCCACTATAAATATTTTGCTGTATAATGAACCATTCTTTCTATTTTAGATTTCTCAGGGGAACTCAAAATACCCATAAGAGGCAGACTGGTCCAGGTCAGAAATGGAGCAAGTCAAAGTTGCTTGTCTGATCATTAGTGTGATAGGGACCATGAATAGCCCATATACTTCCAGCCTAGCCAAGATAGGGAGACAGTCTTAATTTTTCTTGTTAAATCATGTTCCACCTCTGAAGCTATGATGAATTTTTATACTAAGAATTTTTTTGAAAATTCACATATAGTGTTGGATTATCCAGGTTTTCCTAATGGCATACGAGGCATTTTTCAAGCTGAGGAGATAAAGGTTAAAAAAAAGTATTGATGGCGTGTGAACCTTTGGACTCTGCCCTGTGCCTTAGTATCATGGGACTCTGCTTGGCTTTCTTGTAAGAACAAATTTTCTAATCTTACATCTAATCCGGTTTGCATATGATATAAAGCAGGCAAGTATTTCATAAAGTTTCATGTAGTCATCTGGTATTATTATAATTAAAGAAATTTAGGTCCATGAGAATTACGCCATGTGACACTAGAAACCAAAAATCTAAGCCCAAGTCTAGTTTCTAGATCTCTAAGCCAAGTAAGAATACATTGGGAAAGGGACAGCTAGGTGGTCCAGTGGATGAAGCACTGGCCCTGGATTTAGGAAGACCTGAGTTCAAATCCAGCCTCAGACACTTGACACTAGCTAGCTGTGTGACCCTGAGCAAGTCACTTAACCCTCATTCCCCCGACCCCCCCAAAAAAGAATACATTGGGAAAACCTAGACTACAGGGTTGTGTGTGGAGAGTAAGAAAAGAGCAGAAAGATTTGGGCCATGTGAAAGACAACACTTGACTAATGCCATCTAAGGAATCTTCAGACTCCAGAAAAATAGCTTTTCCCTGCAATGCTACACACTAACTTCATGTACTCTAGTTTTTTCTTTTTCTATTTAATGGAAATAAGATGATAAAAAGTTATCAGGAAAGAATGAAAACCAGGGCAGGTTATTACTCATTTTAAAAATAATCAAAAAATTGAATTATCACTTTCAGAAATTAGCTGGAAATTATTTTTATTTATTTATTTATTTAATTAAATTATTTATTTATTTTGTGGGGCAATGGGGGTTAAGTGACTTGCCCAGGGTCACACAGCTAGTAAGTGTCAAGTGTCTGAGGCCGGATTTGAACTCAGGTACTCCTGAATCCAGGGCCGGTGCTTTATCTACTGCGCCACCTAGCCACCCCTAACTGGAAATTATTCAGGGCTTGCCTTTTGGAAATATGGATAAAATGAGACCTGTTGCTATGGGGAAAGGTAGGAGGAAAAGTAAGAAATGTTTTTGTAAGCACTTCTTCATTTTTCCATGTCTCTATTCTTTACCCAAGAGTATCTCTTCCCACTTGTGGATATCCATAGAAAGTTATAATCATATCCCAGTATATTCTGCTTGTACTATGTGCAACACAGTAGAATGATGCAGGTTTATATTTAGCCCTAGTATAGTTTGTGATTTTTCTCTATCACCAATCTCTTAATCATGTGAAATTCCCAAAGTAATAGCTTTGGGATATTTCACTTAGGGTAAAATAGCTGATTACCTGTGTATATTAAAATAGCTATTCAGGGAGAGAGCAGTCATTTCTCCAGACTAATAGGTTGCATGTACTTTTTGGGGGGGAGGGGGGTGAGGCCATTGGGGTTAAGTGACTTGCCCAGGGTCACACAGCTAGTAAGTGTTAAGTGTCTGAGGTCGGATTTGAACTGAGGTCCAGGAGTACTCCAGGGGCTGGTGCTCTATCCACTGCGCCACCTAGCTGGCCCCGCATGTACTTTTGATAGCTGTTAATAGTAACTTTCCTTAGGTATAACTAAATATCAGTATTTTGTGTGTGTGTGTGAGGCAATTGCACAGGGTCACACAGCTAATAAGTGTTAATCATCTGAGGTCGGGTTTGAACTCAGGTACTCCTGACTCCAGGGCTGGTGCTCTATTCACTGCACCACCTAGCTGCCCCATTATCAGTATTTTTAATGGCCCCAAAAAATTAATAATCTGAAAAGCTAGCATAGAGAGCTGGCCTTGGAAGCAGAAACACCTGGATTCACATTTGTACCTTTGACACATATTGGCTGTGGCCCTTGGGGAGGTTGCTTAATCTCTCAGTACTCTGGCCAACTCTTTAAGACTGTAATTTGCAAACAAGGTACTGAATTGCTTTGATAGAGGGAGTTTCCTCATCTGGGAGTTCCATATATATCAGTGAAATCACAGGTCTAAGACTTAAAAAGAAAATCAAATTAGATAACATTGAAAATCTGGAGGATTTTACATCTATTCTGTTCCTAACCTGTTTTAAATTCTTGTTGTATATTTTCTCCCCCTTTTTCTTATAGGTAGAAGAGGAAATACAGACCTTATCTCATGTGTTAGCAGCCAAGGAAAAGCATCTAGCTGAGATCAAGAGGAAACTTGGAATCAATTCACTACAAGAACTAAGGCAGAACATTGCCAAAGGCTGGCAAGATGTGACAGCCACATCTGCGTAGGTTCCAACACCCTTCACTCCTTTAGAGTGCATTTTCTTCATTCTGATTCAGTTTTTGAGATAAGCAGGGTACATACAACAGCCCCATCCCAGATTTTCAACTCCACTCTATTTATTATTTTGTGTAGCCATAGAATCAGTTTCCCATATCTGTTCCTCTTGCTCATTAGCCTTAGATAAACAAATAAAAACAGCCCCAGGTACATACAGATTGTGCCTACTGCAGAGACAAATGAGTATTTATGCCTGGTCCTGTCCTTCCTGATGAAGTGAGCAATATTTTTATGCATCATCTAGTCACTAGTATGATAAAATAGATTTTTTTCTTGAAATTGCATTGCCATAATTCCTGCATCTTAATTCTTACTCTTACCCCCTAAACTGATAACTATAGTAATCCTGTTTGCTTTAACATTATAACCCTTTTGATTCTGATACAGTAAATAAAAGTAGTCACAACAATTTGGAAACCATGCCATGTTTGATAGTTTCACATCTGTAGCATGTTTAAATGGTCACACGAGAAGATGGACCACACACCTGAGAGCCATGTTTCTGACAATCATTTGTTAGCTCTTGTGGCTTAAAATGGATTCTATGGTAGCTTGTAAATAGTTATCAGAGATCATTTAGACCCTCAGATTTCATCTAGATTTCAACAGTTGGTCTCACCTACCTCATTCCCAGTTCTTTCTACTGGTTCCTATCCTATTAGGTGAAGAGAAAATAAGCATTTGCCTACAACAAACACTGAGGTATTTGATTGGATTCTCTTTTCAGTGTGGTTTATGTGGGGAAAGAAAAAGAAGGCCATGTCTGTGTGTGTGTGCGTGCGCACGTGCGCGTGCACATGACATATTAGTAATGTATAATATATTATATAATCTAATATATATGTTCTACATATTATATTTTTGTTTTGACTTTTTATCTGAGGTCAAGGTTAGGTTGGCTACGTAGTCTTATTTAGGATAACCTTGGTTTCTTTAGATTGTGACTTTGGAGCCATTGGTCTGTCATAGCTATTCTAGGGTATCACAGAAGATCTGGGACTGAATTTTTTTTCCCCTTGGCTCAGGATGTGGTGAAGGAAGCGTTGTTAGCAAAGGGGTGGTGTGTGTGTGTGTGTGTGTGTGTGTGGTGACTTCAAAAATCTGGTTTATTGATGCTCTTGAACTTGAACTATCCCCACACTTGAAGTGAGTTATTTGAAAAGATTAATTTGCTTGTATTTATCTTGTTTAATTTATCTTTGTTTTGCTCTGTTCTTATAATTGAATATAGGTACAAGAAGACTTCAGAAACTTTGTCTCAGGCTGGACAGAAGGCCTCAGCTGCTTTTTCTTCTGTTGGGTCTGTCATCACCAAAAAGCTCGAAGATGTAAAGTATGTCCCCACTTTCCACAGTTTCTCAATAGTCCCTTTTAGTGTTATCTTAAGGCTCCACTATCATGATTGTAAACTTTCCCTAAGACTTTGGGGTAGGACCTGAAAATTCTGGGTTATGGTGGTAGTATCCTACTTTTTAAATCCTGCTCTGGTATGAAAGAGCAGCAATTTTGTGAACCTCAATGGGCAACCAAATTATCTTGAGGCATAATGTTCTTTACCTTGTAATAGTAACTTCATTTTTTTGCAGTCTAGTTGTGAATTTCATATTTCACTTCTAAGTAGGTTAAGTACAGAGTAAGTATTTTACTTAGAGTAGCATTTTTGTGATCATGAGGAAATATCAACATTGAATGGATCTATAAGACTATACTGAAGTGCACAGTTAGTAGGTGAGCTTGACTGAAGTACGTCCTTGTTCATATCATGGCATACTTTTAGCTTGTCTTGAGTCGTTTGTCTGTACTAACTTATGAGCTGTAGTTTGCCGACACGCTTAGAGTTTAATCTTGCTCACTTTGAGCCATTGTCATTTAATTTGCACTTGTACTTTAGATAAATCCATGGACTTCGCCTTGCTACTTTGATAAAGTTGTGTCATAGCTTTTTCTTTTTTGGTTGCATTTTTTTCTCATGTAGATTAGCACAGTGCTGAAAATGGCAGATAACTTGGTTTGGGTCTATTATGTTCCTGTCCGCATGCAAGATTTTAGTGTCTCCAGAGTGCATGAATCGCCATGTTTTCCATTTGTAGGAAAAGTAGCATTGCGATTAGAATTGTCTTGGCTGAATAATTTTGGGTGGATGTGTGTCTGTGTTGTACTTTTGTTTCACTCTGAAAGGACTAAAATTCATTGATTTTGATTATGATAAACCCAGATATGACCAAAATTAAACATAGCTTTATAGTAGTCAGCTATATGCCTTTAAGCGTCCTCTCCTCTCCTCCACCTCTCTTCTACCTCTCCCCCACCTCTCCCCCAGTTAAGACCATATGACATAGGTCATTTAACCCTTTTAGATTTATCAGAACTTCCTTTCTTTTTTAATGCTTACTCTGGCTTCCTGCAGATTGCAGGCCTTTTCACATTCCTTTAGGTAAGGAGAGTTTGAAAAATCTCTGCGATTCAGCATATGCCTAAGACAAATGTGATAAATTTAGATTATCCTGATGCATAAGAAATTAAGCATCTTATTTGCTGTCTTCACCATTTGCTTGCATTGTGAAATTCTTTTTCTGTAATGTATTGCTAATTTTAGGGGAGGGTTTCTTGGTAAAACCTGGGTAGCAGTGATATTGAGATGGATTCAGCACTGTGTGATGGTACCTCAGTTCTTTAAAAAAGGGAAATGATTTGGCAAAGGATTCCCTTTTCTCCCTATATAAAAAGAGGATGATTTTCATGGCATATAGAACTTTACCCTCCCCATATCTTTCACTTCTATTGTGCTCAATATTCCCCTCTGGCATTTTTGTAAAGGATATTGGGATTTTCTTTGAGTGGGCCTCCTATTGTAATAGTTAGTTGTAGTAGATTTCAACATTGCCTCTTAATATAATCTCATCTTAAGTTGGTTATTTTGTATTGTCTAAGATGTCTGAATAACTCCTATGAAATATTTTAAATAGTTTATATATTGTATTGACTAGTTACCTAATAAAAGTATGAATGTAAAAATTTCTTATAGTTTAAAGTGAAAACTAACCATATTTAAAGAATATCAGTAAATGATTATACCTTTCTTAGTTAAAATACAAGTGTGTTTTGTGTAATGAAAAAAATAAGCCATGAAGGTTAAAATGCATTCAGTAACTAGTTGTAGCAAATGAAAATAATCAGGAGAGAAAACACCCATGCTAAACATCTTGTTAAAAGTAAATGGTCTAGGGGCAGCTAGGGGGCACAGTGGATAGAGCACCAGCCCTAGATTCAGGAGAACCTGAGTTCAAATTCAGCCTCAGACACTTAACAATTACTAGCTGTGTGACCCTAGGCAAGTCACTTAACCCCAATTGCCTCACCAAAAAAAAAGGTAAAAGAGGGAAGATGAATTGGTCTCAAGAACAAAAAACCTTCTTGGAAGAGTTCAAAAAGGATTTTAAAAATCAATTGAGAGAAATGAAAGCAACACAAGAAAATTATGAAAAAAGAATCAGCAGCTTGGAAAAGGAAGCACAAAGATTGACTGAAGAAAACAATGCCTTAAAAATTAAAGTTGGATAGTTGGAAGATAATGAATCTATGAGACACCAAGAATCAGTCAAGCAGAATCAAAAGAATAATAGAAGAAATAATAGAAGAAAATGTGAAATACCTCATTGGAAAGACAACTGACCTGGAAAACAGATCCAGGAGAGAAAAGTAAATGGTCTGCACTAGGGGAAAAAGAGGACAATCTTTTAATTAGTTAATTGTCTATGAAAAGGGAGCAAAAGTAATTCTTGATGTCTAGTTGCCATGGAGCCAGAGAGATTGCTGAAGTACTGTTCATATATAAGGACACAGTGAACATTTAGCAAAACCAACTAGCTAAATTGTAATAATGTACAGATGCTTTATAGTGGACTATTTAAATAAGAAAACAAACTAGTTTTTTTTTTTTAAAGGAAAAGATTCTTTAAATGTAAGTAAAACTGGGATACCAGTTTTGAGTATCATACTCAGTGATATTCACCCACATTCACAGTGATGGATTCCTTTCAAGGCAGTCTTAACTGGAGTGAGCTACATAACTGTGGAAATGATTGATTAGAAACTCACACAGTACTCATGCTATTTTCTGCTTAAGAGTTATTAGTGGGGCAGCTAGGTAGTACACTGGCCCTGGATTCAGGAGAACCTGAGTTCAAGTCCGACCTCAGACACTTGACACTTACTAGCTGTGTGACCCTAGGCAAGTCATTTAACCCTCATTGCCCAGCAAAAAAGGGAAGTTATTAGGAAGCAATGCTTATTAAAAATGAGTATACACCACTGTTCCAGTCTTCCCTATTTAAAATCATAAATGTATGTTGGTGTAGCTTAGTTCTTCCCCCTAAGAAGATGACAGTGAATCTAGAATTTTATTTTTTCATCATAACTAAAACTAAAGAAGAAAAACTAATTTCTCCCATTTAAAAAAGTCATTGTGTTAATTATATTGCAAATTGAACTTTCTGACCATTATCATATAAAGAAACAAATAACTCTCAAAAGATACTTTTTAAAATAAACTCTCAATGTTCTGTTAGTCTGATTTTCATACAAAACTATTTTGAGTTCTCTGTGCTACTTAAAGAAAGTAAGAAATACCTTACTTTCCTCCACTTTTTTTTTAACCTGAAGGAAAACTCATTTCTTAAACTTTGTAGCTGCTATCCAGTTTAGGTTTACTGTTCTCTAAGTTATCTGTAATATGGGAATAGACGTACTTGATAAGTTTGTAGCCTAGTAGTAGCCTTGAGCGCACCCTTTGCTTGGGATTTTTCTTTCCCCTTCCCTCTCTCTGACCCCCTTTACCAAGATGGTGATGCTCTAGTAAGAAATAGGGAAAGTAAGGGAAGTTTGGGAAGGGAGGAAAGAAAATTCTGTTTTAGACCCACACCCCAAGCCCATGAAAACTTCCCCTGGTGGAATGGGTGGATAAGAACAATTTGTTCTAATGGCCATGAAGGTGACTGAAGCAGGTGCTGTGGAACACTTAGAGCTTGGTCTGACATTGAAGACACCAAGGTCGTCCACTGCATCTGGGGCCACTTGTCTTGACTTGTCTTGCCACTGGACTTTTGTGGCTCTGGAAGAGAAAGTGAGGCTGATGACTTTATGTAACTCTGCCTCACTGTCTACCTTTCTCAGCCTGGTACAGGTGGTAGAGCTGGTGAAAGAAAAGATAAAGTCCCAGAGGCTGTTTCTCTCCCCCACCCCTCTTTGACTTTCCAACCCCATTGGAAACCCTCCTTCCTGCTATTTTGGTTCTGATTTTGGCAGCCATCAATACCTAACCTATCTGTTTATTTAAAACTTTGGCTTCTACCCTTGAACTTGCTACTATCATGAAATGGCCAGAATAACCTAAGGTTATTTTTCCCCCCTGAAATTTATTCTGGTGCTTTTAGATATGTGAACTCCTTTAGCATGTCTGTGCAATTTTACTTGTAGGTTACAACTGAAAAAAGAGGATGGAACAAAGGCTGAACCCTCAGCACTGAGTAAAGAACCTGAACCCCTGGCTTTGGAAAGGGAGCTGGTTGACTAATAGCAAGAAAGGTCAGGGAGTGACTGAGGAGCCACCCTGGGACCTAGCAATGGCTCTAGGGGGTTATACTGGCAGAAGAACCTCTTTCTACAGCTCTTTACTGTTAACCTTTGAAATAACTATCTTTGTCCTTTATTTCCACCTTCCTCTTAAACTGTTACATGCACAGGCCCTTACCCTGGACACCTCCCCCACCCTACAGTGTGATTTACCCCAGAAAAGCATATAGAAACTAGCCGGTGAGAGCCCATACCCACTAAGAGGGTGGCTACTTCTGGTTCATTCTGGTAGATTATTAATGTACCTGAGCACTTAGGTAGAGCAGGGGAATAGTAAGAGGCATTAAGCTTAGCAGAATGAAAAAATAAATGGACTGGCTTGAGACCTGTAAATTTAATTAATAATGACAGAGTCCCATTTGTTTTTAGTGGAGCCCTCTGGAACATAATTTGATCTACTTCCCCCTTATTAACTGAAGCTAGCATGCAGCAAGAAAAAGGCTTTCACAGCTACCACTTCACATGAGGTTGCTGAACCTCAGACTTCACCTAAATATATGTCACCTGAAAAACAGTCATAGAACATTTAGTCTTAACCTCTGAGGAATTGCTGACTTTGAGAAGGCAAATAACTCAAATTACCTAATCTGCTGCATATCAGCATTGGAGAACCAAATGGCAAAGACTTTGCTAAGATAATGATAGTGAATGTTTGGTAAGATTCTCAATGGGCATCATGTTGTTGCAGTGGGTTGCTGGAGTGATCAACCTAATGCATCTTACATAGATCTCCACAAGGCATGTCATAAGACTTTTGGGAATCCCATTTTTTTAGGTCATGGCTACTTCTCATGCTGTTCTATTGGAACCCTAATTAAAGAAAAGAAAATGTCAGGTTTCCTTGGAAGAATCTGTTGAACAGATTCTAAGTAGAAACTGAATCACTCCTCAGGATAAGATAAAGCAAGCCAGTCCAGGGTATTTAGCTCTAATGTACACTCAACAGGGAGCAGCCACTGTGAAGCACTCCAGGTTACTGGTGATATAAGAAATCACTATTATTCCCTGGAAGATCTGCTGTCAAGGGCCAGGGTGAGGTCAGTATGTTGGGTCATGGAATTATTCCTCTTACATGGCTATTGTCCAGAAGACCTATGAATTCTTTTTTATTTGTAGGCTTGAGTAAGCACTTTGTGGTTTCAAGGACCCCCAACAACTGGTAAGAGTAATCTAGCAGCCACAATGGTACATAAGTGTGGACTATATGGCTGCATTATTTGGACAAATTTAATTATTACATTTAATGACTGGCTAGGAAGTTAATATGGTGAGAGAAAGGAAAACGTACAGAGAAGATGGTGGATGCCTCTAAAGCTATCTTGTTTGGTGTTCTGTGCCGTGTAGACAAGAAAGGTAAAGAGAGTAGTGAATCTCCATTCCACTACTGATTACCAGCAATAGTGACATGACTGTAGTTTTCCAAGAGTGTTGCTAGCTCTGCCCACCAGAGTGTTCTTCGTGAGCATATGATTAGAATCTGCCCTGATGCCAGACTTCTTGCAGATTGGGGCTAAATTAGGCCAGAAGAGGGTACTGCTTCCTTTCAAAAGTGGTGTGAACTATGGGAAAAAGAATGGTGTTTTGATACCACTTTTAATGTAAAGAAGAAGGGTTCTAGCTTTTACCGAGATGCTCGAGCTATAAAGGAAGAGTCTGTGGAGCAGCTATCAAAGTGTCATTTGCTATTCACCCTGCCTGCATCTCCCATGTGTTCAGTGGATGAGGATGCTACTGATGCTCACACTAGCCATCCTGATGGGCACAACCATCTTGATCTTCTGCCTGCTTTGCTAGCACCAGACCTCAAGGATGAGGCAATACTAGCACTCTTATCCATTGACCAATGGGAACAAGTGCCATTCTCAACAAAGCTCTGATCACTGTGCAACCAAGGGGGTTCCGCTGGTCACTAGTGCTGTGGATGCCACCGCTGCTCAATTTGGACTTCATGCTATGGATTCAGTGAGAGGAGCCTGCAAGCTATACAGTACAGCCACTGAATATGTCCAGGACCACATCCCTGATTTCCAGTCTGCCTGGAACAGTGAGAACTGGACTTATGGAGCCCTAAAATGTATGTTTGACCTGCCTGAACCCCAACATATCCCAGAGCCAACATCCCTTACAGATACTGTAGGAGAGCAATTTAATCAGGAAATTCAGGGACTCCTGAAAACAGGTGTTCTGTGCCAAGCCAGACTCTACTACCTCTGACTCCCAAGCCACCGAGAGACCTCACACTGATTCTGCTAGAGAAGGAATCCACTAAATACAAAGAAATGGAGCTGACCATTTTATGGCCTCTCAGGTTAGCATGGGTCCAGAAAGCCTCAGCAGGTGAATTGGGGTAGGGGGCAGCTCTGTGAGGCACAGCACTGCTGAGTGGCTGCAGGAGAGTCTCCATTGGTCTGACTTGTTTGTCAAGATGAACATCCACCAAGTTGTGTTGCCTGGGGCTGTGGCTGCTGGAGATCTTGAGTATATTTAGACTGGGCCAAAAAACTCTTCAAGGGTGGGCTGGAATCCAGACCTCCTCGATCTCTGTGGATGTCCACAGTTTCAGCTGCCAGTTCATGCCATTTGCTAAGGCTTTTTGCCTGAAAGGCATGCACATGGCCATTAACAGCATAGGAATAAGGAAGTTGCTATCAGTTCCACTCAACAGTAGCCACTTTGCTGATAGATTTGAGGGTATTTGCTGATGAGCAATATAGGCTGTCACTGAATAACTATCTCCCCTGCCGTGGGTGGTCACCAACTTTCCCCATATTCTTATTATGGTGATATACTGATAGTGATGGAGAACTGAGTCTCCATGCTGCCTTTTACTGGCCCAGACAGTCATAACTCCAGAATGCCCCACATAGGCTGTGCCTTTAGCTTTAACTGGTCCATTGGATGCCATCTTTGGAGCATCCTGAAGCCAATATTGAACTCACCAGGAATCCCTTGTCTGGACAATACTTTGCCCATTGGCTGAAGAACACAAAAACTAGTTTGGAGCGGGGCGGTGCGGGGCATGATATCCATGGAAACTGCTCAGTCAAAAGTCACTGATAGTGGGCATTTTAAGAAGCATTCTTGGGGTGGCTAGGTATCGCAGTGGATAGAGCACCAGCCCTGGAGTCAGGAGTACCTGAGTTCAAATCCTGCCTCAAACACTTAACACTTACTAGCTATGTGACCCTGGGCAAGTCAACCCCAATTGCCTCACATTAAAAAAAAAAAGAAGCAGCAGCATTGTAATTGGGGAGTATCCACTAACACTAAGAATCCCCATGGGGACCAATCTGACAACCCTGATTTAAAAGGAGTAGTGACTTAGAGTGAATGGCTCAGTAAGACTTAAGATTTCTGTCAGCAATCCAGAAGCCACTTATCTTGGGAATCAACCAGACTCTATGGTTCCTTTGACCTTGCTCCATGTGACTGAACTATCACTTCTCAGTAAACCTGCTAATCATGGTAAATTTCAGACTTTGTTAGATGATAATGGAAATCACATTAATTCTTTGTCTAGAGTGGGGAAGATGCAAGAATATGGTTCTCATTTAAAAACTATGTATCTTCTACAAGGTATGCAACCTCATGGTGTTTATATGGATAGGGACAGTAGTAGTAGGCTTCCACCAGTCGTGGGTGACCATGGATCAGCAGTCCAATACGGGACCCGCAGCTCCTGCCACAACGAGGACATTGGAAAACTGCACTCTCTGTTGCCTGTCAGTTCCTAAGTCTCATTCGTATTTCTTCCTCTGGAGCTTGAAGACCCATCTCAGCTGCGCGCAAGCTGCTCCTGAGTACTGAACTCCATCAGGTGCAGTCCTTGGCCATCTCCTCCCAGCTGCCAATTCCCAGAGCCCTCAGGTCTCGCTTGCATACATCTCTGTAGCGAAGCAGGGAGCATCCAGCAGGTCTTTGGCCTGAGGCTAACTCTCCATAGAGTACGTCTTTAGGAATGCACCTGTCTTGCATGCAGTGCACATGACTGAGCCAGGGTAGCCATCTTTGTTTCAGTAGCATGTAGATGCTTGGAAGTTGCATGCGTTGGAGCACTTCTGTGTTGGTGATCCTATCTGACCAAGATATGCCAAGGATGCACCAAAGGCAGCGCATGTGGAAGCTATTAAGCTTCTTCTCTTGTCTGGTATATGTAGTCCATGTTTCACTGCCATACAGTAAGGTACTCAGGACGCATGCTCTGTAGACAGCAAATTTGGTTCGTCTTGTCAGTTTACTGTTTGCCCAGACACACTTGGCAAGCTTAGCCATGGTTGAAGTATCTTTCCCAATCCTCTGATTGATCTCAGAATCAAGTGACAAATTGTCACTGACAATAGAGCCAAGATACGAGAATTGGCTTACAACATCCAACTGGTAGCTATCGATGTGTATCAATGGAGGCGACATAACACTCTGACACATGACTTTCGTCTTTTTAAGATTTATGGTTAGGCCAAAGTCCGTGCAAGCTTGGGAGAAGCGATCCATCAAGGTCTTCAATTCACGCTCTGAGTGACAGGCAAGTGCAGCATCATCAGCAAAAAGCAGGTCTCTAAGGGTGCTACCTCTCACTTTGGTTTTGGATCTCAGACGTGAAACGTTAAACAGGCCTCCGTCAAACCGGGAATGCAGATAGATGCCATCAGTTGAAGAACCAAAAGCATGACACAACAGCATGGAGAAGAAAATTCCAAACAGCGCTAGAGCAAGCACACATCCTTGCTTGACTCTGCTATTTATGCTAAATGCTTCAGAGGTGTTGCCTTCAAACTGTACAACACCCTGCATGTTGCAATGAAAGGAGCGAATGAGGCTATGGAGTTTAGGAGGGCAACTAATTCTCGAGAGAATTTCAAAAAGACCTTCTCTGTTAACCATATCAAATGCTTTGGTCAGGTCTTTGAAGGCAATGAAGAGGGGGTTTTCTTTGTTCTCTGCACTTTTCTTGCAGTTGGCGAAGCGAAAAAAAATCATATCAATGGTTGACCTCCCTGCTCGAAAGCCACATTGCGGTTTGGGGTAAACAAGGTTGGCAAGTTTATGCAGACAGACATCCAAATAACCCCATATGGAATAAAACTCTTCAAGGTAATAATTCTCTGTGTAATGGGTCTGGTAACATGGGGCCTTTGTTCTCAAGGAACCCCCACCACAAGTATTTATAAGTATCGTTCCTGTACCAGGACCTCCAGGTTTTCAAGGAGATATAGAGAATATAAAGTTTTTATGATTACTTATGGATATTATGATATGACATATTTTAGAGTGGGAAATTGTGCCCTGTTATTGTACCCATAAGTTTAATCATCTTACTTTCTATGACCCTATGAAGAATGATTCTTTTATGCTGCAGGAGAAAAATTCAGGTGGTTATGTAGGGGTGATGGAGACAGAAATATCCAGGATCTTGTTGGGGGCATGGGCCTTCATATTTTGCTTTGCTATTTGAATTCCATTAATAAAAGTATGGCATTGATTGCATTTGGCTCAGTATTTTCTGTATCCTTCTCTCCCTAGGGCATGGAGGGTGTCTAGGCCAGAGTGCATACTGATTTTTGACATGACAGCTTTTCAAATTTGAATTTTGGTGGGCTCCAGAAGTCAGCCTGACCTGCTAGATTTAGGGTTGCCATTGTGTCCTTAGGCACCTGGCTTACTTGTCAACCAGACAGTAATAGCTAGCATTTATTCGGCACCTTAAAGTGTATGAAGTG
The DNA here is from genome assembly GCF_019393635.1 of Dromiciops gliroides. Lineage (NCBI taxonomy): Eukaryota > Metazoa > Chordata > Mammalia > Microbiotheria > Microbiotheriidae > Dromiciops > Dromiciops gliroides. The sequence goes on along the minus strand of NC_057861.1, from coordinate 294,239,498 downwards.
CTTTACCAATATCATCTGGTTATATTCTCACAAAACCCTGGGGAAGTAAGATGCTAGTATTATTCCCATTTTATAGATAAGGAAAGTGAAGCAAATAGAGATTTTTTAATTGCTCAGGATCACATAACTAGTAAGTGTCCAAGGATAGATTAGAACTCAGGTCTTCCTGTCTTTGGCACAGTGAATTAAAAGAACACTGACCCTGGGTCAGGAGGACCCAATTTCAAATCTGGCCTCAGGTACTTACTTGCTGTGTGACCCTGGGCAGTCCTGTTTGCCTCGGTTCCTCATATTTCCTTTTAAAATGTTCTATCTTATAATTGAATATAGATAGATTTGTGGTTGGTTTTCAGGTCTAGTTAATTTTTCATTTATTTATTTGCTACTGTTTTATGCAAACTGTTTTAAGGAATTTAGAAATAAAAGGGCTTCTGCCCTGGGAGTAGACTACTGTCCAGTTTGAATGAAAGCTCTTTGAGAAAAGGAATTATTTCACTCTTTGTATATGTATCCCAAGGACTTGGTACATGGATACCTGATAAAGCCTTGTTTGATTGATTAATCAATGAACTTGGACTTTAAGTCCAGTGTGACCTAAAGGAACTTATTTTATCCTTATTTATGGTCTTTAACTATCAGCGATGGATTTTTCTAGTTACAAAGCCTCCCTAAGCATTCTGTACTCCTACTGAGAGTACTTTAAAGTTTGCAAAGCCCTAGCCTTAGTCTCTATGTACTTGGATAGTAGTCTACTTTATTTAAATGTAAAAGAGTCTCCCACTCCCAAGGATGTGGTAACTTGAGCTGTGGTTTTGATGTGTAAACAAAGTACTTTCATGCCTGGCATCCCTTTTGGAAGTGCTTATCAGCTCTTCTAGTCCTCTGGATGATCTTTAACAGTTTTCTGAATCTGAGAGAGAGACTGGAAGAAGAACCTTTCTCCTTGGCTAGGTGAGAAGAAGCATGGAAGCTGAAGAAAGGGGCTCTGTAGGGGAATCAGTCACACTGAGCATGAGAAAGCAAAGATGGAAGAGCAAAAACATCAGAGGAAGCTGCCACAGAGAACAGGGATAAGATGGAGGGGGGAGCAAGTTTGCTTGGGCTGATGAGGCAAGATGGGTGTTGGGACAGAAGCTGTCTTACTGAAACTTCCCCTCCCCCCAATTAGAGACTCTAGGGCCATATTCCTATATATCTTTTCCCCACTTGAGCTCCTTCCTGGGGGACTAAAGCCTTTTCCTCTGGGCATGGGAGTGGGAGTGGAAAGGATCAAGTTGGCATTTTCACTCTAATCAAGGACTATGCACTAAACTCGAGATTTCATTGGTCTAGGGAACTCCTGGGTGAGGAAACTCCCTCTACCAATTCAGGAAGGCACCCTTTCTGCAACTGCTAAGTGTCAGAGTGAGATAACTGCAACTAAGTCTAACTAGTCTAACTAAATCAGTGAGATGTTAAGTGACTTTTCCAGGGTCACTCTCCCAGAATATGTCTGAGGCAAGACTGGAACCCAGATCTTGCTGGCTTTGAGGGGGATCTTCTATCTAGCATACTACATTGCTTCACAATGAATGATACCACTTTTTCATCAATGGAAGGCTATGTTCAAGGAACAGTGGATTTTAAAGAAGAGGCAATATAGCATAGTAGATAAAATGCAAAATTTGGGGTCATACATGAATTTAATTATTTCCACAGACACTAGATGTGTGACAGCCCTTTCAAACTTCCCTATTATAAGGGCTCCACCATCCTTCTAGTTACACAAGTTTATACAGCTTTGGTGTCATCTCTGATTCATCCCTTTTAGATCACAGATTCCATCAGTTTCCAGGTCTTGTCATTTCTCTTTCCACAATATTTCTCACAAAAATCCCCTTCTCCCTACTCATGACTGCTACTTTCATTCAGGTCCTCATTGTCTTTCACCTTAACTATTGACTCCTACCTGGTCTCCCTGGTTTCAGGGTGCTTCTCACTCCAATTCATTCTCTATTCCACACAACTCTTAGGGGAATTTTCCTAAAGCATAGGTTTGATCACTCCTCTAGGGACTCAAGGACTCAGGAAACTTCAGTGGCTCTTCAACATCTCTAGGAGCAAGTACAAATCTAATGTTTGGCATATAAAACACTTCACAACCTGCCTGCTTTCTGCCTTTCCAATCTTCTTCATTCATTCTGAAATCTAGACACACTGATCTGTATGCAATATCACAAACACAATGCTCCATCTCTCATCTCCAAGCCTTTGCAGTAGCTGTGCCCATGCCTGGGATGCCCTCTCTCCTCATCTCTCCCTTTTGGAATCCTGGTTTCCATCAAGACTCACTTCAAATGCAGCTTTCTGTATGAAGCCTTTTCTTAGCCCCTCAACTGCTAGTGACATCTCCCCAAACTGCCTCATATTCATTTTATACCTAGACACACACACATACATATATACAAACACATACACACCTATGTGTGTGTGTGTGTATACACATATATGCAAATTGGCTTTTCCATTAGAATAAGCTTCTTGAAGGTGAGAATTGTGGATTTTTTTTTTTGTCTGTTTCTCCAGTACAGTTACAAGCACATAGTAAGCATTGAATAAATGCTTGTTGAGTGTATGACTCTGGGCAAATCACTTCACCTGTCTTGGTCTACTCATCTATAGGGGCAGCTAGGTGGTGCAGTGGGTAGAGCCCTGGTCCTGAAGTTGGGAGGACCTGAGTTCAAATCTCATTTCAGATACTTACTAGCTGTGTGACTCTGGGCAAGTCACTTAACCACAATTGCCTTAAACATCCGGGCCATCTGCCACATGGCTCTGGAAGAGAGAATGAGGTGGGTGATCTTGTACAACCCTCCCTCACGTAAATCCAATTCAATGCAAGTCACGTCATCACTCTTGATGTTGGTCCTCTTCGAGAATGAAGGACCAACAACAACAAATACAACTCTTAAGTTGGCATAAGAGCATCTACTCAACATGATGATGAGGATCAAATGGGATAATATATTTAAAGCTATTTGTAAACCTTAAAGTGCTATATAATAATGTTATTACTGAAATTATAATTAGTAATTTTGATAACTGTTTTATGATTTAGCATCTAAAAGAAAATCCACATCCACAAAATTCAGAACATACTTTGACTAGCCCTAGCATCTAGGACCAACTTTCAGTCATTGATCAAAATGCTATAATAGTGTCTCCAAAATCGGCATACTTAAGGATTTTATGAACCTATCTTGAACTTGGCTATCTTAGAAGGTCATCACCATTATGTGAGAGTTGAGGGTATATTCTTATCTGCAAATGTGATAAAGGGACCTATGCTGTCTACCTTTAATGAAAGGTTGGCCATTATGAAGAAGAATGTTGAGCTTGAAATGGTCTTGAAGCCAGATTAGAAAGATCACTTATAGGAAAATTGACATTACTCCCCAAGACTGATGCAGTTTAAATATACAGTAAAATTACAAAAGCCGTGTTTATGGCCAGCTGATTAATTCTTTTGAAAAAATAAATATGAAAACCAAATTGTGTATTTTGATATTAGCTTATTAAATGCTTTCAGAACTGAGAGCAAAATGGAAGTTATATTAAGAATGATGGTTAAGCTTTATTTTTAAAAATTAAATCTATTTTCAGTTAACAGGGATTTATTTTCTCTTCCTCTTCCCTGTAGTACTCCTCCTTGCAAAAAAAAAAATATCAAAATATGTATAGTCAGGGGGCAGCTAGGTGGCACAGTAGATAAAGCACTGGCCCTGGATTCAGGAGGACCTGAGTTCAAATCTGGCCTCAGACATTTGACACTAGCTGGGTCACCCTGGGCAAGTCACTTAACCCTCATTGCCCCACAAAAAAAAAAAAAAAGAAAAAATATGTATAATCAAGCAAAACAAAGTCTCATATCGTCATTGACCAAAACTCTATTTCATTTTGAATATTTAGTTCATCACTTTTCTATCAGGAGGTGGGAATGAATCATTCTATAAATTGATCAAAGTTCTTAAATCTTTCAAAATTGCTCATTTTTACAATGTTGGTAATATAAATTGTCTACTCACTTTACTCTGTATCAGTTAATACAAGTCTTTTAAGCTTTCTCTGAAAACTGTCCCTTTCATCACTTGTTATATTATAAGATGCCTAAAATTTAAACAAAGTTGTCAAATAATCATATATTATGAAATATTTCAGCTCTCCAGGAGGTTGTTGCCCCCTTGTGTGTAGGGTTGCAATTGCCTCAGGGTTTTTTGGCCTGCTTACTTACTCTGTGGCTTTGTTTTGATAATGAAATGAAGGGATATATGTGAACGTACTTTGAACACTGAAGTGTTGTAAAAATATATTCACTTCAAACCAATTTAATTGAAAGAAAACATATGTTATTGGAAGCTTTCTCTCATCTGTCTTTTAAAAAATAAATACTTCTTACATTCAACTTTATTGTTCTAAACTATAAGGCTCCTAGCAAACAAAGTTTCTTTTGATTTTAGAAATGTATAATGGTTCGGTAACTAACTAAATTTCTATCTCTTTTTAATGCTGGCCTTTAGTATTCGATCCATTCAACATTCAATTAGCATGCCTGCTATGAGGTAAAGTATATTATTGTGAAAACAAGTGATTATAATGAATAAATGACTCTTGGATATATTATTAGTCCTAAATGAATAGGATTCTTGAACTTGTCCTGCTTACTTTAAATTGTTAATGATGACAGAGGAGATTATTGAGAATCTAAGGAATCAGCACAACCTGAATGGCCAGTACAAGGATTCAAAAGAAGGAAATATTGACATTCTTAACTGTCGATGTATGGTATTAGGAAGTGTGAAAGGGGTTTGTTTCACCTCCTAAATTTTCTCTTAACAGTTTTTCGTATTCAATTATATACTAGAACTTTTATCTTCACGACCCTTTTTGAAATCTGGAGAGGCTTCTTTGTTGCTTCCTTAGTTCCCTTATAGACTGAAGCTGTGTGTTGCCTCTCTTTTGGTAAAAACACTCCTCTCTCTGCAGCTGTGAAGAGTACCAAATGGCTGTTTCTCACACCCAAGAGTCATGTAAAAATGTAGTGAATACCACTCCAGACTAAAGCTGAGATTTACAAAAGCAGTGTTTGTAGCCAGCTGATAAACCCTGATTTATTTTTATAAATATGAAAGCCAAATTACATTCTCCTGTTTTGATTTGAACTTCTGACATGCCATTATAACTGAAGGCAGAATAGGAATGTTATCAAATTTTCAACTCCCTGAGGAAAACCTATTCAGAAAAACAAATGTGTTTTCAAGCAACTAAAATACGATAATAAGCACAGTGCCCTCAGTTCCTAGGGCAGGGTCTGCCAGTTACTTCTGCCTCCTCTGGCTCCAAAAACTCTGCTAACCTTTCTCACATTAACTCACCCTTTGCTTTGGCTGATGAGCCAACCCCGAACCCTGCTGTTGTACTTTCCTCTAATCCTAAATGAGACACTTGGAGCCCTACACTGTCATCATCCTTCTCTTAGCACCAGCTCAGTTACTCCATGTGTGATTCCTCTAATCTGTAATATCAAGAGAACTGGAAGGTTTCAGCAAGGAGGAAATGAGTGTGTTTACTCCAAATATTCCACCTACCACAGTGAAGAATGGGAGGAGGCCTTCTTTTTTCTCCTTTCCTTTAAGCTTTCAGCAGCAGATAGGATATGCAGAGGCATATGTGCATCATAAAAAATATTACTGAATTCACTAATGTGAAAATGTTACAGAAATAATGTGAGTAGCACCTGATGTGCCAGCAGATGTTTCATGCAGATAGATGGAAAGGCCTGATGAAAGGCAAGTCTGATTTTTTTAGGCACGCTTTGAGAAGGCAAACTGATGGATAGACAAATGAGCAGTTACGTCCTTAGGAAGACAGCCTGAGGTAGTCATCAGCATCTCCTCCTTTCTTTTGGTGTCTTTTCTCTACTTTTATGGCTGCCCCATGCCTCCTAAGGACTTCCTCACTGTGGTACCTCACCAGGACCTGTCCGCTGTGGCACAAAACTGTGGGTTACTGCTCTTAGATTTTAAAGGATTTTATAGCTTAGTAAAAAATTATGTCTTAACCCAAAAAGGTGATTCCAGTAATTAGCAAGACTGAATGATGGAGGAGGTCAAAGAAATGATATTTTAGAACAGGTATCTCTCTAATCACACTACATAAATGTTTATCTTTGCCTCTACTATGTCTAATTGGCTTCATTCATAGTCAATGCTGAAAGTGCAAATGGAAAAGAAGGGACTTACTTTCAATAACACATGTGCTGTGTGTTTGTGCACACACATGTGTAGTGAGGGGACTTGATGGAATGGGGAGAAACAGGGGCCAGGATGCTTTTTGCTTTCATGTATGGTGAATTCCTTTATAATCTGGTACTTCCTTTTTGACACTGGACTTCTTTGAAATGATTTCAAACTAACTTTTATAATATTATAATGTCTAATTAGATATACCAAATATATTTGGTTATTCTGCTGCTTAGGAATAGCTGTCAAATTTTGCCTTGTGGTTAAAATTAATTCTTATTTGGACTAAGGAAATAAGGTGTACAAGTTACAAAGGCTGTTGTAAAAATTGTTATTTTTAAATTTTATGTCAGCTTATTTTTCAAGTCAAAGATTTAATCCAAACTTTTCTTTTCTTCTCCTAGAAACTCACCTACTTTCAAGTCATTTGAAGAAAAAGTTGAAAACTTAAAGGTAAAAATGATGATAATCTAGGGCTTTGTGGTATTTTGGGTGCCTTGAATTTTCCCCTCGTGTAAGTTTGTTCTCTTTAGTATTTCTGGAGCATACACTGTTGCATGGCACTTTATTAGGTGCTGATTCCAGAGAAAGAATATTTTCAAAGTATGTGCTGGTCTTTGTCCTATGTTTGCTGATTTATTTATTGTTCTTAAATAAACAATAAGTAAATATTTATTGTGCTTAAAGATTATGTTCAAAGTGACATTTATAATATGAAGAATTAGGGGGCAGCTAGGTGGTGCAGTGGATAGAGCACCGGCCCTGGAGTCAGGAGTACCTGAGTTCAAATCCTGTCTCAGATACTTGACACTTACTAGCTGTGTGACCCTGGGCAAGTCACTTAACCCCCATTGCCTCACAAAAAAAAAAAACAAAAAAAACAAAAACAAAACAAAAAGAAATTGTAATATGAAGAATTAGGTATGTACAATAGTGTTTTGAAAACTGTTTTCTGTGGAAACACAGCGTTCTCTATTATGCTCCTTGGGATCTATGGAAGAATATTTGGGAATGTGGATGTTTACAACTTCTGCTTTCTAAGCCCCACACTAGTATTTTTTTTTTAGGTTACAGCCTCCTGACATCTGAAAAAGCTTGCTATAAAAAATTCTGATTTGAGAAGGCAGAACTCAATCATTCAGACATTAAGGGAAGCCAAGGGTTATGATTTAGATTCTCAGAATTATTAGGACAACTAGAGGTCTCAGCATAAAATCTGTTCTAAATGCTGTTCTTCAGACTCTCTGGAAAGATCCTTGCAGTGTTTAATTTTGTCAATGAAGACCTAGAATAAACTTTATGATCACTTATCCTGAACATAACTCCCCACCTTTTTGGGGGGGCACTTGTAACTTCCACATATTCTTCCTACGTTATAAAGTCTGCTCTCAAAAAATGCTTCATTATCTTATCAACCACCAAATTACTGTTTTAAGTTGTTTTTCAAATTCTGGTGAAGAGGTACCTAAAAGGAATCTTTAAAAACTTAGCTGCATGCTTAGGATTGAAGTTGAATTCCAGTTTGCCAATCAACTGATACTTCTATCTAAACTAAAAACTCCATTTTGCCACTTCCACAAATTTATTTTAGATTACTGGCCACCCTGCTTTTAATTGACTTCTAAAATTATTATTTTTTATTTTTAACCAGACCTGTAGCTTCATTAGTATATTGTACTCTCAGTGAAGTTCATCCTTTATCCCCTACAGATTGATATCTTCTCTGTAATTTTTATATAGTCTTAGAGCAACTTCAATAATATTATTTATGGAGTATTAAACACGTTTTTATTTTTGTGGCTGTAATTCTGTTATGTCTGTGTTTGATTAGTTGCAATGGGAAGGATTAAGATCAAATCTTTGGGACTATTATTTCTTTGTATTTCATGTTCACAGACCACACAGTGTTTACCACTGTCTTAAAAATGTTGGTCATGAGGGGACAGAGTGTATGAAAATATTTGTATTTAATTTTTTCCCTTTCTTTCCCCCTCCCACCCTCTTTAAGTCTAAAGTTGGGGGAAATAAGGCTGCCGGAGGTGACTTTGGAGAAGTCTTGAATTCCACAGCAAATGCCAGTGCCACAGAGTCTCTGACAGAACAGACAGAGGAGACCCAGTGAGATTATTGCCTTTGGTTCTGCTACCCACTGCCAGATGCTGCAAGCAAGACCTAAGCACATTGATAGAATGGCCTTGGCTGCGAGTTTCCACCAAATGTGTTTTTGTTTAGCTTTATGTATTCATTCAGTTTGTGGGGTTAACTTTTTTCAAATTAAAATGTAATGAATGGATTTAACCTGTTGTTGGTTTTTTTCTCCCCTCTCTAATCTTCCCCTTCCCAGGGAAGCACTATTTAAAGACAAAACAAACTACATTTTAGGATGTTTAATTGAGATAAGAATTATGAAAAATGAGTATTTTCTGGAAAAATTCAGTTGAATGACCCAAGAGACTATAATGGTTCTAGTTTCTTTCTAAGCTTATGATTCCTGTGGTACATTGATTTACTTTACTTCTGAGAGGTGTTTTTTTTTCCCTTTGTATTTGTATTTGTATTTATTTTGTTGCCAAATTTGAATACCATCCTTTCCACTCTTTCAAGTAATTCCCAATTATTAAATACTTTTTGGTGTACTTATTTTTCCCTTTCTGGTAAGAACTTCCAGTTATAATAAACTCCAAATGAACTTATTTTGATTACTGTATGTGATGGAATTTCCCTAGGGATTATATGCAATTATGTTGAATCATATTAATCAGTCATAATCAATCAAAAACTGCAATACTTGTTTTTGTAACTTGTACACAAGAAGGTTATAAAAGCCCAGGTGACCTGATTGTGGGTAGTATCCACATTTGGTTACCTTTGTATAGCTTTTATTATCCTTAGTGAAAGAGTAGTAATTTTGTTGTATTGGTCATTATACCACTTTCCCAAATGACTACTTCACACTAGATTTTAAAAAGAATTGGAGGATAATTGGCATATGGCAGTTGGTATATTTCAGATTTGTATTCATTTGATCCAGAATATTGTTTTAACACCTTTTTGAATTTCATAACACTAAGTATATTTGAATGTCAAACTCAAAAACGTGATTCTTAGGTGTAGGTGGTTATAAAATGTTAGTCAGAGAAGCTTTACAGACTTCATTTATTTCCTTCATTTAGCACCATTTAAAATAAAATGTAAAGCACACAGAGATGCACAACAATTGCAGCATGGATTTTTTAATACTTATTAGTTCGTGATGGTTCTTCTGGGGATGTGATGAATTAACACAACTCAACACTTCGTCCTCAATGATTTTCAGTGCTTAGAGTCTTCAAGTGATTCTGTGACTTGCCACTAACTTTGAAAATTAAATGGTGGGATTGATTATCTTGAAGCCTCTAGATTATCCATAAACAGGCTAATAATGTTAATTCTAATAATCACTTCTTAATCATTTCCAGTCTCTTGTGTTCCATAAATTTATGGCATACATATAGTGTTGATGTTGTTTGTTATCTAGTTTGTAATTGTTGATGCAAAATATTCATTTGGAGGCATGACTTGATTTATTGAAGGATAAATTGTCTTATCAAAACCAAATTTCGAAACCGCCACAAGTGTTGTTTTAAATTATATGCTGCATCCTAATAGCTAGAGCTTTGTTAGCACTTTAGATAAAATTGACAAAATGCTTTATTACATGTGAAATGCTTAATAAATTCTCTATCTCAGCAGTGTAGGTCTTAGTGTTTATTATGACACGGTTTGGCTGTAGCTTGTTGGATTGAAACATATGAATGAGGCCTTTTCTAAAAAAGATTTTCTCTTAAAGGATCCTTTTTTCAGCACTTTGAAGCATTAGGTTTTAAAGTATCTTCTCTCTAGAGCAAGATTTTTTCCCCCACAATTTTTATGTGTATTATGGGTTTCTTTGGCAGTCTGGTAAAGCCTATGAATCCCTTCTCAGAATGATGTTTTGAAATGCATAAAATAAATAGGATTGCAAAGGAAACCCACCATGTTGAAATAGTTATTAAAATATATTTTTTTAATGTAAGTTCTCAGACCCAGGTTTAAGAACCTATATTCTAGGTTTGCTAGATCATTGTTTGTTTTTTTGTCAGTTTGGTTTTTTGGTGAGTCAATTTGGGTTACGTGACTTGCCCAGGGTCACACAGCTAGTAAGTGTTAAATGTCTGAGGCCAGATTTGAACTCAGGTCATCCTGACTCCAGGGCTGGTGCTCCATCCACTGCACCACCTAGCTGCCCTGATCATTGTTTTTTAGTGGCAGGTTGTTTGGCAGTGCTCATACCACTGATCTGGAGAACTTCAGCCAGCTTTTTTTTGTTTATTGAGGTTTTGAGGCTTCCTTGCCTAACTATGGTGACTCCTTAATGCCATTCCCTTTCTATCATCTGGTCTTTCTGAACTTATTTTTCACACTATTCCATTTTGCAGCATTGTTTTCTGGTTACTAGTCCCTGATAACACCTTTTAACTATATGGGAAAAATTAATAAAAGAGAAAGGGAACAAGTATTTATTAAGCACCTACTATGTGTCAGGCACTGTGCTAAGTGCTTTACAAACATCTCATTTGATCCTCATACCAACCCTGTGAGATAAGTGGTATTGTTATACTCTTCCAATTTACAGATGAGGAAACCAAGGCATTCAGAGGTTAAGTGACTGGCCCACGGTCACATAGCTAGTGTCAGAGGCTGGTTTTAAACTCAAATTTGCCTGACTCCAAGCCCTACCACTGTGCCACCTAGCTATCTCTAATAAAAGATCTTACCTTTTTGGGCATCTGAAATTCTATCAGTCCTTTCATAACATTGCAAATAATCTTTAATATTCATCATGATTTAAAAAATGGACCACCCAGCAGCCAACCTGGTTATGAAATGTTCAGAATGTAGCCAGGTTGATCCTCAGGTAACAGAATCATTTCTCCAAATCACAGACATCAAAGCAGGACTTCCTTTTCTTTAATTGGCTGAACTATCTACCGTATTAAAAAAAAAAACAACAATAAAATACAACATCATTAACAGTTGGGGGAAGCAGGGTAGTTGGAAGGGGACGGGGTCTCTATTCCATTGGTAGGACCCCAGGAATTTAGAGGTGGAGGACAACTTAGAAATGGATCAGAAAGACCATTTGATAATTTTACAGATCAGAAAACTGAAACCCAGTGGGAAATGACTTGCCCAGCATCACATACAGCTAATAGTTATGGAATGATAATGTAAAATCTGGGTCTTCAGATTTCAAGTTCTGTATTCTTATTACTGTCCAAGGTGGCACCCCATTATTTTTGTCCCTCATTCTGGATTGAGTGCCTACCCTTGCTTCTACTTAGAGGTAGACACCTCCCATAAGGATCTTTGAATCTCTCTAATTTGACAAGAGGGTCTGCCCTGCATTGACTTTTCCAAACTGGGGAGGAGGGAAGTTTTATTAATCTTCCCAAGGAGAAAATCTCTGTTGCAGAGGTGAGGATGCTAGGATGAAAAAAGATTAGTTCTCTCCTATACAGTATTCCTTATTGTAGAAGAGTATTCAGAGAAGACCCTCTGATCCTCAGTGTCATATGGATGAGGGAACTTTAAAAAAAAACACTTTAAAGTATTTGATGTATAGATATAACTTTAATCAGTCATTAAAATGTCTTTCAATACTAGGGATTTAATAACGAAATGAGCTGAAAATAATAGAAATTAAGGCACAAAGGTGGGCACTGTTGAAATATTAGGAAGAGCATCTAGAGTAGAAATTAAGCTCTTTATCACTTCATGCTAATTATCTTTAGTGTCAAAAGATAGGGGGTACATCTAAATAAAACTCATAAGAGTTTAGGAATAGTTTAGGGATGATCTTGAAAATATGCCCTAAAAAGGAATTTACTAATTATAAGTTTCTAAGGAGAAAAAGGACTGGATCTGCAAGATGACAAACAAAAAATTAATATATAAATACCTGTCATAAGTTTGATATGCTATTAATTGTAGGGTCAATCATAGCAATGAAGGAAACTTTAGATATGTACAAAATCTTATTTAATTAGGGATCCACTGTAGTTATTTTTCTTCTCTTACAGAACTTGAAAAATTTTGTAATTATTATTATATTTAAACTTTTATAAAGTGTATAAAAAGATAGTCTTTTCATGTTTAGGCATTAGTACAATTGTAGAACATTTAACTTTTCCAACAAACCTTAAGTGTGTTTTTTTGTTTGTTTTTTTAATATGGAGGCTACTTTATAGGGATATTGCCAATTTTAGAACAAATGTCCCCACTTGCTGTACTATCTTAGTGAATACACAAATCAACTACCCATTCCTTCCTTGGTTATCAAAAAGCATTTATTAAGCACTTTTCTGCGTATTGTCAGAATAGATCAGAATCACATACTTCCCAAACCCTAAAGACTTAAAAGCTTTAGTTCCTTATTTATACTTGTTAAGGCTAAAATTCTAGCTAAACTATCTAAAATCTAATGAGTGGTCGCCAATAAATTATAAGCTTTAGCAAGAGTTAGACTTTTAAGCATTTATTAAGGAGAATAAGAATTTGGTAAAGAGAGAGAGAAAGGCCTAGATTCCTCTATTAAAGGGAGAGAGCATTCCTAGCTCCGCTCTCTGCCAGAGTCCACAGGAGAGAGAGAGAGTCAGAGCGCCAGGCTCCCCCTTCTTCCTCCCACAAGCAAACGTCACTTCCTGACGCCAAAGAAAAGACACATGGTCTTGCCCTCAGAGACCTTCACCTGATGGCGGAGCTTTTCTACAGTAAGTCTCTAACAGGTGGCATCATTCCAATTCTTACATACTAAAGAAACAGGTCTTCAATCCCTTTGTCTCTTGGCAACTGCTTATATTATTTTAAAATTTTTTTGATGTCATGATTTTTATAGCACTGTCACTTTACATTTGCAAATTTTTCTCTATCATAATGCAGAGATTCTTGGACTTGGAGTCAGGAGAAATGTGTTACATTTCTGCCTCTGACACTTACTTTCTTACCACCTAACCTCTATAAACCCTAATGTCTTTTCTCTCTAACATGCTGCAAGAATCTATAGTATTTGGATCCATGTTGTTTAACATTTTCATCAATGACTTGGATAAATGAATACACAACATTCCTAACAAATTTTCAGATAACATAAAGCTAGGAGGAATAGCTTTATTCTTTTCAGTCATTTGTGTCTGACTCTTCGTGACCCCATTTGGAGTTTTCTTGGCAGAAATACTAGAGTGGTTTGCCCTTTCCTTCTCTAGCTCATTTTAAAGAGGAGGGAACTAGGGCAAACAGTGTTAAATGCCTTGTCCAGGGTCACATGGCTACTAAAATGTCTCAGGCCAGATTTGAATTGAGGAATTCCAAGACTCTATTCACTGTACCACCTTGCTACCTCAGGAAGTTAGAAGTTTGGCCAAATTAAGTGATAAGAAATTTAACAGGAATGTATATAATGATTCTACTTGGGTTAAAGAAAAATCAACGTTAGAAGTACAAGAGGGGGCCAATATGACTGAACAGGTTTTTCTAGAAAACCTCTTGGGAATGGAATTTCTCAGTTAACTCCTGTGATTTTCACCCCTTCAGCCAAACATAGGAGTAGTCCCATCCTTGATCTCACTGTCTGCTGCCCACCAGTGTTCCACTTTTATGATCGAGAGTTCTAAAATTCCTTTATCTGACCATATTCACATATTAGACCCTTGGCTCTAGGGGCAGAGGACTTTGAAATTCTTCCTTTAAATGCTTTCTACCTGTGTGACCTTAGGTAAACCCCTTAAATTCTTTGGACCTGTTACATATCTATTAAATGAGGAGCTAGCTCAAGATGGCCTCTAAGGTCCTTTCTAGGTATGTTACTTGGCCTCTATTCTTGATTTGTCCCCCTGTCCCTTTGTCACTCATTGTTTTGCCTAAGTTTGGATCATTCACACTGACTCCTTTTTACATGCTGCTGAATGGTGCTAGAAGGCATGCAACAAAGTTCATTGAATACACTACAAATTTATGTTATCTATCTTAAATTGGGCTGTCACTATAAGGATAATCCTTTGATTTTTTAAAAAAATTATTTTTTACATTTAAAAATTTTGAGTTCCAGATTTCTCCCATCACTCCCCCATCCACTGAGAAGGCAAACACGATGATCAATTATACATGTGAAGTCATAGAAATCATATTTCCACTTTAGCCATATTTTTTTCAAAAGCAAAAAAAAAAAGAAAAAATTCTATTTCAATTTGCATTCAGTTCATCAGTTCTTTCTCTAGAGGTGGATGATGTTTTTTCATCATGAGTCCTTTGGAATTGCCTTGGATCAGTGTAGTCAAGTCTTTCACAAGTGATAATAATTTCTAAGTTGCTGTTAACAATACAGTTCTTCTCACTTCACTTTGCATCATTATATAGGTCGTGTGTTGTGTTTTTTTTTTTCCTGAAACCACCCCCTTCATCATTTCTTTTTTCTTTTTTTTTCTTTTTTGCAGGGCAATGGGGGTTAAGTGATTTGCCCAGAGTCACACAGCTAGTAAGTGTCAAGTGTCTGAGGCCGGTTTGAACTCAGGAACTCCTGAATCCAGGGCCGGTGCTTTATCCACTTCGCCACCTAGCTGCCCCTGGAATGTGCTATAATTTAAAAAATATTACTGCATTGTGTGTGGTGCCTTTTAGCAAAATGTAGTTTCCTCGATTATCTCTTTCAATTAGGTCTTTTTTTGCTTTTGCTTTGTCTGAGATCATGATTGCCATCCCCCCCATTTCACTTCAGCTGAAGCATGAGACTCTATTCCACCCCTTCATTTCAACTCTGTTTGTATCTTTCTGTCCCAAGTGTGTCTCTTGTACACAACATATTGTTGGATTCTGGTTTCCAATCTGTTCTGTTATCTGCTTTCATTCTGTGGATTAGCTCATTCCATTCACATTCACAATTAACTGTCACTATTCATTTCCCTCCATCCCATTTTTCTGTTTCTTCTTCTCTCTTTCTTTTTAAATTATGACTCCTCAAATGTCTGTTTTGCTTCTGTCACCTTCCCAATCTATCTTCCCCTTTATCCTCCCCCTCCTGATAACTCATCCCTTTACCTTCTTTTGTTTTGTTTTGTTTTTTAGTTTTTAGTGAGGCAATTGGGGTTAAGTGACTTGTCCAGGGTCACACAGCTAGTAAGCGTTAAGTGTCTGAGGCCAGATTTGAACTCAGGTACTCCTGACTCCAGGGCCGGCACTCTATCCACTGCGCCATCTAGCTGCCCCATCCCTTTACCTTCTTATCTCCCTATCAGGTAAGATAGATTTCTATAACCAACTCTGTGTGTGTGTGTGTGTGTGTGTGTGTGTGTGTGTGTGTGTGTGTGTGTATTATTCCCTCTTTGAACCAGTTTTGATGAGAGTGAAGTTCAAGCATACTCCCCACCCCACTCCCCACAATAAAAGCACTTTCTTGCATGCCTCCTTTATGTAAAATTTGCCCAAGTCTACCTCTCCCCCATTCTCCCAATGCATCCCTCTTTCCTCTTCAATTTTTTAGATCTCAACCTAACACCTTTTTGCCCGCTATGAAGATTCTAATTGCCCTAATAATGATAAAGTTCTTAGGAGTTACATGTATTATATTCCCATAGAGGAATGTAAACAGTTTAACTCCATTGAGGCTCTTATGATTACTCTTTCATGTTTACCTTTTTATGCTTCCCTTGAATCTTCTATTTGAATTTCAGATTTTCTATTCCGGTCTGGTTTTTCATCAGGAATACTTGGAAGTCCTCTATTTCATTAAATATCCATTCCCCCCCCCAAAGTGTTATGCTCAGTTTTGTTGGGTAGGTTATTCTTGGTTATAATCCTAGCTCCTTTGCCCTCTGGAATATCATATTTCAAGCCCTCTGCTCCTTTAACATTGAATCCACTAAATCTTGTGCGATCCACAATATTTGAATTATTTCTTTCTGGCTACTTGCAATTTTTTCTCATTGACCTGGAACCTCTGAAATTTAGCTATAACATTCTTGGTTGTTTTCTTTCGAGGATCTCTTTCAGGAGGTGACTGGTGACTTCTTTCAATTTATGTTTTGTCCTCTGGATCTAAGATATTGGGGCAGTTTTCTTTTATAATTTCTGGAAATATGTGTAGGCTCTTTTTTTGATCACAGCCTTCAAGTAGTCTAATAATTCTTAAATTATCTCTCCTTAATCTATTTTCCAGGTCAGTTATTTTTCCAATGAGATATTTCACATTTTCTTCCATTTTTTTCAATCTTTTGACTTTGTTTTATTGGTTCTTGGTGTCTCATGAAATCATTAGCTTCCACTTGCCCTATTCTCATTTTTAAGAAATTTTTTTTCTTCAGTGAGATTTTATATCTCTTTTTACATTAGGCCAATTTGGTTTTTTAAGGAGTTCTTTTCTTCTATGAATTTGTGTACTTCCTTTTCCATTTGGCCTGTCCTATTTTTAAAGGAGTCCTTTTCTTCAGTGTATTTTAGTGCCTCTTACTATTAGGTCAATTTTATTTTTTAAAGTGTTATTTCCTTCAGGGTTTTTTGTTTGTTTGGGGGTTTTTTTTGCCTCTTACCCAGAAATTACTTCTTTATTCATAATTTTCTTACATCTCTCATTCCACGTGCCCCCCTCCCCTATTTTTCCACTACCACTCATCTCTTTCATTGTCTTCTAGGAATTTTTGCCGGCTTTGGGTCCAATTAGCATTCTTCTTTGAGGGTTGCTTATAGTTGTTTCTACATAGTTAGTTATCTTCTAACTATATCTTGGTCTTCCCTTCCAGCATAATAACTTTTTGTGTTCTTTCTTTGTTTTTTGCTTATTTCCCTAGCCTATTTCTTCACTTTGAATTTTATGTTAAAGTTGGGCTCTGTTCACCTTGGGGGTGGGGAGATACTGTGCTAAACATTTTTCTGCTGCTGCTATTTTCAGAGCTAATTCTGGGAGTTAGCAAGTTTTTGGTGCTTCCAAGATGGTATTATCCTGGGAGAGATGTGTTCACTGCTATCTTGGTCTGAGCTCTGATCTTTACCCAGTGAGGGCCCCTGATTCCCTGTAACTGCAAACTGTGGCCAGGTATTTTGCTCTCCTGTAACAAGTGATAACTCTCCTTGTGGTTCTGGAACTGTGACCAGGGCCCCTACTCCCTTATGACCAATGACAAATGATCTATGCATGAGCCAGAATTACTTATGGGCAACAAGAGTTGCCATGCCAATCAGTGCCAGCTTCTGACCAGTTCTCCAACTCCCTTACCATTTGTGGGCTGTCCTGGCTGTTGCTGCTGTCTTAGCTGTCTCCAAGGCCCACCACTGGTGTTCCTGCTGCACTCTAGGTCTGCACCCTCTCCAGTGTTATTGACTTCTCCTGCAGACCTCCTAAGTTGTCTTAGACTGGAAAAATGTCTCCCTCTGACCTTTTGTTGTCTCTTTTGCTCCAAAATCCTAAATTGAGGCATTATTTTAAAGTTGTTTGGAGGAGAATGTTGGGAGAAGTTAGGTACTGGCCTGTACTCCACCATCCATTTTACTTTTGTTTTGTTTTGTTTTTTAGTGAGGCAATTGGGGTTAAGTGACTTGCCCAGGGTCACACAGCTAGTAAGTGTTAAGTGTCTGAGGCCAGATTTGAACTCAGGTACTCCTGACTCCAGGGCCAGTGCTCTAGCCACTGTGCCACCTAGCTGCCCCTCATCCATTTTACTTTTAATTATCATTACCCAAAGTAGCTGTTCCAAACTTTTTCCTCTACTCAACTCTCCCAAACTCTCTTAGAAAATCTTACCCCTAACCTCATTCAGAAGAGATACCATTGTATATTAGTTCCCTTGTTTACTCTCCATCTTAAAATCTCTTGACATCATCTCTACCTTTGATCTCTGATGAAATGATGGTCTGGCCACAAATCCACCCTTCTACTTATATATCCACTATCCCATCACTTCCCATCACCTCTCCAGGAGATTTACCCCTCAATTACTCCCCCTCTGCCACCCCCCATCGCCCCCTCTTTAATCATTCCCTATCTTCTGGCTCACTCTCTGCTAACTCTCTACTGGCTCATCACATCTTCCATTCTTAAAAACCCCTTATTTAATTCACCATTCTCTGAAGTTATATCTCTCCTCCATTTCTCAAATTCCTATTAAAAAGGCTATGTAAACTCATTGCCTTCACTTCCTTGCCTTGCATTAAGTTAGCAACTCCAGTAAATATAGCTTCTGATCTCATCATTCAACTGAAACTGGTCTCTCCAAAGTCTCTCTTAACTGCCACATCTGGTGAAATTTTTCTCTCAATCCTTATCTTTACCTTTCTGCAGTATTTAACACTGTTGGCACCTCTCCTCTTGGATTCTTTCTTCTTTCATAATTTTTGTGAATCTCTCCTCCTAACCTTCCTTATTGATTGTTCTGATTCTCCCTTAATGAATTGCTATCCATATCTTGTCCTGTGAGTATATCAGATTAAATGAGAAGTTTATACAAGATAGCCTCTGGGATCCTTTCTAGTTGTGCTATTGTCCTCTACTCTTGAATTTGTCTTAAAAATTCTATCATGGTGGAAATAGGTGGTGGGGGTCTTTAGGTATTCCTCTGTAAAGAATTACTACACTCCCACACAGCCCAATTAGAATAAAATGGTCTTTTATTTGGAAGCTAGAGAAAGTGACCTCACCTCTAGGGAAGGAGATGGCTTAGAAACATTTTCCTACAAGAACAGAAGGCCAAAGCTTTTATAGAAGATAGATGGGGTGACCACCAGACAATGGAAAATTCCTTTTGGGGTGGGGTGGGGTGCGAAAAGCTTGAATGAGGGGTGGTGATCCTGACTTCTGGAGTTATTTCTGTTCCCCGGCACCGCCCCAGGTCGTAGCCAAGCCTAATTGACTTTCTTGCTATAGAATTTAATCTCCCCTGACTTCTTAGTTGTGTCTGTCCTGACATCTAGTTGGCCAAGCTAACTTTTAATAGTCTCTGAATTCCTCCTAAGCCCCATGTCAATTGCATTTTCATCTCTATACATGTTCTCATATTTTTCTATCAAGTCATAGCTTCTCTCCTGAGTTCCAGACCCATGTCAATAAATGACTATTGATACATATTGAACTATCATGTCCAGTAGATATTTCAAACCTACCCAGTCTAAAATGGAACTCATTTTCTCCTCCCCCACCCCCCACCCCCCACCCCCAACTTACTTCTTTTCCAAACTAATGCATTTCTATCAAGGATACCATTGTCCTTCAGGTTCACAATTCTTGAGTAATCCTTGACTCTTCATTCTTCCTCATCCTGTCATATCCATTCAGTTGCTAAATTTTGCCTGTAATATCTCTTGGATCCATTCATATAGCTCCTACCCTAGTTTAGGCTCTTATTACCTCTCACCCAGCCCATTATAATTACCTCCTAATTGATCTCCCAGATTCAAGTCTCTCTCAATTTTAATTCATATTCCACTTGTCAGAGCAGTATTTCTAATGCATTGATTTGACTATATTACAGTCTTGTGCAATAAAATCCAATGATTCTCTAAAGAACTTAATCTGGCTTCAACTGATCTTTCTGACTCATTGTATTTTACTCCCCTTCACACACAATCCAGCCAAACTGGCCTTTTGTTTTTTCTTATCCTAAACAATTCATCCCCAGTCACTGTGCTTTTGCATAGGCTGTCCCTGATAACTGGAACTTCCATAACTTCCTTTTCACAAATTACAGTTTTCTCAAAACTAAATTCAAACACCAACTTATATATGAAGCCTTTCTTGTAACCCTGTCTCCTTCCCATCCCCAGCACTTTCTCCCAATTGCCTTATATGTCTTGTATATATTTTGTACAAAGTTAGATATGTATGTAGGCAGCTAGGTGGCTCAGTGGATAGAGCGCCACATCTGGAGTTAAGAAGACCTAAGCAAATCTGGCCCCAGACATTTACTAGTTATGTGAACCTGGACAAGTCACTTAACCCTGTTTGCCTCAGTTTCCTTATCTGTAAAATGAGCTGGAGAAGGAAACTACTAGCAAACTACTCCAGTATCTTTGCCAAGAAAACTTCAAGTGGGGTCACAAAGAGTCAGATATGACTGAAACAAGTGAATAACACAACACATGTAGGAATTTTCTCCCCCTATAGAATCTAATGTAATGAGGCTGTGGACGTTCTCATTAATATCTTTGCATCCCTAGCACCTAACTGTAACAGGGTGCCTGGTCAATAGTGATCTTTTAATAAAAGCTTGTTGGCTGAATGATTAATTTCAGTCAAGCTCAGTGAATCAATAGTGTGATATGGTAGCCCAAAGAAGCTAAAATGACCTTGGGCTACTCAAGAAGAGGCATAGAGTCTAGGGAGATGATAGTCCCATTATATTTTCCAGGCACGGACTAAGAGTAATGAATAGAAATTGGAGGAATATTTAGGCTGGCTACGAGGAAATATTATGAATATTAAAAGTGAAATAGGCTACCTTGAGGGAATTGTGGGTTTTCCTTCAATGGAGGTTTCAAATAAGGGTTCGATGACCACTTGTCATAGAAAATGCTTCTTGAATATTGTAGACAACTTTTTATTAAAGGCTTCTGAAGTCCCTTCTAAAGCTAGGATTCTCTGACACTGAATAGGATTATTGTAAGGTTCAAATGAAATAATACATGTAAAGTGTGACTTTGAGGTGTGCCAAGATCTGGTTTTAAATCTTGCCTAAGAGAACTTGAGTAAGGCTGTTAGCTTTTGTTTTTGTTTTTAATCTGCAGAATTGGGTCAATTTATATAGTACCTACCTCACAAGGTTGTTGTGAAGCTGAGATGAAATTAGATGTAAAGTGTTCTGTAAACTTCCGCATCCTATGTCAATTATCATTATTAAGTCTAGCTCAGTAGATTATTATGATTCCTTTAAAATTAACAAATAGAAAATCTCTCTAGTAGGTGCCCAGAGAGCACATCAAATTATTAACTAAAATTTATAGAAATCTTTATAAGGGGCCTCCCATTATTCCATGTTGAATACACAATATTTATAACTCTAAATCTCGCCAGATCTCTTATTTTAGCAATTGTGGGGCATATTTTTAGAATTCTACAATCTAGCTAATTAAAGGCCTATTTATTTCACTTATCTATTTTAAATTACTTATAGCCTACCTTTGTTTCTAACTACAGTTATCACTCCATATTTCAGGGGTTAGGGATACAGAGCCCTGAGATCTAGAAAATTAGCATAAATTCTTTTGGTCCTCCCTTCTTGCTAGAGCAGTCATCTAATTTTTTTCTTTTTCTTTATGGCGTGTTTACAGTACCTTATTGAAAATTTGGGTTAAGAATTTTTTTCTGTCATCTGTGAGCCTTTGCATGTCATCTGCAGTTTCCATAAACTTGCAAAAAAATTCCCATTTAATTTCTTATGCCAACCAAGGATATATTAAAACTTCAATGTGGAAAGTTGTGATGTGGGAGGGATAACTACAGTAAAATTTAGATAATTTCTCCAATCTGTTTAAAAGCTAGATTGTAATGTGTTAAAATAATCTTATGTATGCATTGTTGCTTGCATTTCCATTGTGAAATTAGAATGTAAACTATCAATACTTTTCTGGTTATATGTTAAATTATTTTATTCTCTTTCCTATTTCCTCCCTTGTCATTACTACTATTCATATTTTACAATTTATATTAATAGGGTCTACAAATTTAGAGCAAAAAAGAATTATTGCAAGGTGAGGGGGAAGGGAGGCAGGTTTAGCAATTCTAGTTTGCCATCCCTTATTTGGGAATAATCATAGCCTTAGAAGTAAACTGGTAGGATTGTTAACGTTTAGGAAACTGCTAACATATTGGTACATTTGACACAGGGTTAGAGCAAATTTTGCCTTTTATTTGTTGCTATCTAGGTGGTAACAATTATTCGATAACTCAGGGGCAAGACCCAGTTTCCTCTCGATCAATTTGCCTGGCCGTTTTGATAAATGTTCATCTTGGGGAAACAAAGCTACCAGAGGCACAGGGCAGAAACTGAGTGATCAGACACCCTAGTTGAATGAACCAGTTCAAGATTTAAGCATCTACTGACTGAAAAGCACTATGTTAAATGCTAGGGATACACGGATAAACACCATTGAAAGCCCTGCCCTCAAAGAGTTTGTGATCGAACAGGGAGAATGACATTTATAAGACAAAACACAGGGGCAGCTAGGTGGCGCAGTGGATAGAGCACTGGCCTTGGATTCAGGAGTACCTGAGTTCAAATCCAGCCTCAGACACTTGACACTTAACTAGCTGTGTGACCCTGGGCAAGTCACTTAACCCTCATTGCCTTGCAAAAAAAAAAAAAAAAGACAAAACACAATAGGGGCAGCTAGGTTGCGCAGTGGATAGAGCACCGGCCCTGGAGTCAGGAGGACCTGAGTTCAAATCCAGCCTCAGACACTTAACACTTACTAGCTGTGTGACCCTGGGCAAGTCACTTAACCCCAATTGCCTCACCCCCCTCAAAAAACAAAACAAAACAAAAAAACCACAAAGGTAAAGGTGGAGTCCAGACAAAAATCTATAAATATGAGGTGGAAGAGAACATTTTCAGCTGAGGACATAGCACCCAACTTAGGCTTTGAAGACAACCTGGTCACTTCCTACCTTTCCAATCTACTTACACTTTAATCCTACGCTGCCCTTCTTGCTATTCCTTACATACTATATTCAATTTCTGAATCTGATGCCTTTGCACTGGCTGTCCTCCATGCTTGAAATGCTTTCTGCCTCCTAGCTTCCTTCAAGACTCAGCTAAAAGAAAAAATAAGAAAAAAAAGACCTAGATCAAAATACCACCTTCTGCTGAAGACCCTTCATTTCCTCCCTTCCTGTCCTTCCCTCCAGGACCTTTCATTTATCTTGTATGCACATAGTTATTGCAATATTTTCTTCCCCATTCGAATGTTAGCTCCTAGAGATCTGAGGCAGTGTTTGTCTGTCTTTGTACACTCAACTAGTTTAGCACAACGCTGGCACATATTAAATTTAGTAAATGCTTGACCTCATAAAATTGTAAGGATTAAATATAGACAAGCAGAGAAGAATATATTTAATCAAACCTGTTTTAAAGATGTTTTGAAAAATGGGCCACGAGCTTGTCACAACAAAAGAGAGGCTGGAGTAAATTCAATGGTCTAGAGAGAGGGTTGTAGAGTCTGATGTCAGAGTAAAGGCCTTCATTAGGACAAGCAGAATGTGGTTGTGGAGTTCTAAATGGGGGTTGCTAAAGCAAGAAAAAAATTCTTTGGGGCAAAACGTCTTTTTTTTTTTTTTTTTTTTTTGGTAGGAATTGGTGATGGTAGTGATGCTAAAAGCCCAAAGTGACCAGAGGAGTCACACAGGAAAAAAGAGGGCAGATACTACCACTGGAGCAAATGAGGTTGTGCCTCAGAGACAATTTTTTTTTTTTTTAGTGAGGAAATTGGGGTTAAGTGACTTGCCCAGGGTCACACAGCTAGTAAGTGTTAAGTGTCTGAGGCTGGATTTGAACTCAAGTACTTCTGACTTCAGGGCTAGTACTCTATCCACAGCGCCACCCAGCTGCCCCCCCCCTTTTTTTTTTTAGCGAGGCAATCAGAGACAATTTTGAGAAGTGTCAGAGAAGGACCCTTTTCCTTTATCTTAGCACTGGAAGCTGCTAAAAGTAGCTGAGAAGGGAGGGGCAGCTAGGTGGCACAGTGCATAAAGCACCGGCCCTGGATTCAGGAGGACCTCAGTTCAAATTTGACCTCAGACACTTGACATTTAATAGCTGTGTGACCCTGGGCAAGTCACTTAATCCTCATTGCCCCACAAAAAAAAAAAAAAAAAAAAAGAAGTAGCTGAGAAGGGAAGGGGAAATGGAGGAAGGAAGGAGTTAGCCTTAATAGCAAATGCTACAAACAGGAGTCCCCAGAGACTGAGAAAGCTTACCTACATTCCATACATATTACTATGTGATAGCCCTTTAAAGTTTAGCCCTTTCCTCACAAAAAAACCAGTGAAGTGGATAGGGCGTGTGATTGCCCCCATTTTTCAGATGAGGAAACTTAGTTTCTTAATAAGTAAACTAATATGGAAATGTTGTGCATGACTACACAAGTATAACTTATATTGAATTGTTTGAGTTCTTAAGGAAGGGTGGGGAGGGAGGAAGAGAATTTGGAACACAAAGTTTTAAAAATCGACGTTAAAATTTGTTTCTTTTTTTTTTTTTTTAGTGAGGCAATTGGGGTTAAGTGACTTGCCCAGGGTCACACAGCTAGTAAGTGTTAAGTGTCTGAGGCCGGATTTGAACTCAGGTACTCCTGACTCCAGGGCCGGTGCTCTATCCACTGCGCCATCTAGCTGCCCCAAAATTTGTTTCTACATGTAATTTGGGAAAAAATTAAAAATAAATGTAAAAAAAAGAAACTACATAATGTGCTCATGGTCACTGAGTTAATGTGTGGCTGGACCCTAAACCTGGCCCAGGCCTGTCTCCAGTGGCAGCGATAGTAAGAAGCTTGGAGAAGTGGAGCCCATGATGATGCTCCCTACCAGAGGGGTACCCCTGGCTTTCCAAAAGAAGCTGCACAATTGGGGGGGGGGGGGAGGATGGGCAATGCAGGTTAAGTGACTTGCCCAGGGTCACACAGCTAAGTAAGTGTCAAGTGTCTGAGTCCGCATTTGAACTCAGGTCCTCCTGACTCCAGGGCAGGTGCTTTATCCTCTTCGCCACCTAGCTGCCCCTGCACAATTGCTTTTGAGCCATTCTAGGTGCTACTCTGAGTGACAAGAAAGGGACTCAATTAAGGGAGGCCACCCAGGATGATTACGTCGCTGGGGTGAAAGGGCTCTGTGTTTGTAGGGTAAACTGAGGAGAGAGGGATTTCTTTGGGGGCACTGGGGTCCTTGCCTCTAGGAGCAAATACTGATAAGGGGGTGGGGGGTCTATGAAGAAATTTAATTCGCATCATCTTGTAGTGGCGAAATCGCTGGATCCGCTGTGTGCGTGGGATCAAGTCACTTCATCGCTCCGTGCCTCAGTTTCCTTGTCTGCAAAATGAGATAGCTGGCTTGGCCACTTTTCAGTCGCTTCCAGCTGAGACATTCTACGATCTTCACAAAGACGTCGTCTCCATCAATACCGTTTTCTGGCTCTGAGCTCTTTTCGCTTCCCAAAGAATCTTTCTCCCCACTAAGGGACGTTAAAATCACACAGCCTGCTTGCCGAACTCCCGCGCCCCTAAATCAACAACTCGGGAATTTAGGCAACCGGACGTGACGTTAAGACTCCTCCCACTTCCGCTACCTCTCTAGTCTTCACACTCCAGGCCGGCTCGGTGGTGCTGGGTGGGCAGCAACTCTGTCCAGGACCTTTACTGAGAACCCAGAAAGAAATACGTCACAGTTCAGAGGTCACCGGGAACTGTCATGGCAGCGCTGTGGTGGAGCCGCGTGGTGGCCGCTCAGGGCCGTTTCTTGCGACTGCATCTCTCAGCCCGTCAATGTCACAATGTCGGTACTAGCACGGAGAGTGAGAGCGGTAGTTCTTCCCCAGCGGAACCGGAAAAACGGCTGGGTGGCTTTGCAAGTGCCTTGGAACGCCACTCGAAGTTGCAGCAGGAGGCGGAGCCCCGGCAGGTGAGCGACAACCGTCTGTCCAATCCTCGGAGGAGGCCTCGGTGACGCATGCGAGTTGTGCGTGGGGCGGAGCCTTGGGTAGGGGGTGGAGCGGAGAGATCCTGGGGGCGGAATTAAAGTTTCCTGCATCCCTTGTGCTGGTGTTTGTAGGCTGTGTCGGCGCTGGTGTGGAGTTGGCGTAAAAACGTGCAGTTTTGGAAGGAAAGGGGAACTCCAGTGCCAGCAAACAAACAACAGCTTCTGTATGAAGGCAATTCCTCTGTTTTCTTGGTAGCAGAATGTCATAGTGAATAGAGTGCTGGAGTTGGAGTTAGAGTTGGCGTCAGGAAGACCTGAGTTAGAATCCTGCCTCAGACACTTACCCGCTCTCTTACCCAGGGCCAGTCACTTCACCTCTCACCGAGCCTTGGTTTTCTCAACTGTAAAAGGGAAATAATAGCATCGCTTTCATAAGGTTGTTATGGGCATCAGAAGTGAAAACATACATGCAGTCCTTTGAAAACCTTAAAGCTGCAAGCTCTTACTATACTTTTCCCTTCCCCCACAAGTCTCAGACTAAAATACAATACGAGCTGCATTCAGGCTCCTGGAAAGATACTCTTCAAATCCGGAAAATGATTTTAAAACGCAGAGCCTAATTGCTGAATGAAAGAAAATAGGGATGCTTTCTGCAGTTTTAATCACAGTGAGATATAGTGGCTAGAATGTTGGACATGAAGTCAGGAAAACTAAGTATAATCTCGCTCAGATAGTAGATGAGTGATTCTTGGGCAAGTCACTTAACCTCTGTAAAATGTTGATAATAATTCCAGGTGTTGGTATGAGGATCAAAAGGGATATATAAAGTGCTTGACAAATTAACTTATCTTTGTAAAAGATGAGAAACCTAGTTTTTGAGAGATTAATCTTCGAGGACCCAGAATTTTTCCTAATTCTAAATTTATGACTGGTTCCGTACTTTGTGATTGACAGGAGAGAGGGTGGTTGTTTTTAGATGACTTTGTATCCTAAACATTCACATTGGATTTGCTAGGTCCATCCATAGCTGCTTTCTATGGACAACCCTTTGGAAAACTTAACGTTTTATTAAATGTAGAAAAGGCCAAATGTGCCTATATATGCTATCTACTTGCATCCATTGTGGAGGGGTTGGGATTGGGGTGGGTGAGAGGAGAAGGGAAGAGAGTTCTGTTTCTGGATTAATTGGGGGAACACTGAAATAGGACTGATTTTTGACTGGTTCTGTCAGTGACTAGTTTTGTGAACCTAGGAAAATAAATTTCACTGTTCAGAACCTTAATTGCCTCATCTGTAAATTGAGGGTTTGGAGTAGATGATTGATTATTTTCCTTCCCGCTTTGCATTTTGTTTCAGAAATGGTGGTGTTCTTGTACTCCATGCCCCTATCTGAGGTGGAAGAAAGGTGGACTAAGGGTCCAGTGTATGACTTTTCTTCCTTTGTTCCCTGTGAGTGGAATGAGAAGTACACCCACTGACCCCTGTAATAGAAACTTGAGGAGAAAGGAGGCCAAAGCATTGATTTTATTTCTTTTGAAAGAAAGGTGCACCACACTCACTGGGACAACCAGGAGGTGTGACACACCAGGATTAGGAAACCAAGCAGTTTTTATACTCTTTGCAGACATCTAATTTGAGCAAAATGTGGTAATTGGGTTCAGCAATAAATCATTCTCCTGGAATGTTCAGCGATAAGTCTCTCTCCTGGGTTGTTAGATTATTTTGCAAAATTTTCTGTTTCTGCAACAATGTATCATGTCTACATAATGTCTCGGTGCAGACTCTATGAAGCAATTTTTAAGTTGATATGCCTATATTTAGAAAGGGGGATAGTAGCTTCCCATTATTGCCTCTCTCTAGAGAAAAAACAGAGAGAGAGAGAAATAGGGGGTTCTAAGGGGCTTTAAGACTTTGAGATCAGATCACTAGGCCGAAGGGGGGGGGGCACTTTCTATCTCAGTGGAGGGTCATATTCCTATGTCCCTCTCACCTGCTTCTTGCTTTAGTTAGATTTCAGAGAAGAAATTAGATATTAATAGTTGAATTACCATACATTAAAACTAACATCCCTTAGAAATAACTCAATAGTCTTTTTTAAGAGGAAATAATTAAAATGTACACTTTATGGACTTTTGGAAATATCTTTTGTTAAAACTCTTCTCAGCTGTCTCATTGTGGAGTGGCTATGTTCCTAGGTTTTTAATGGTCCCCTGAACTTGTCTTTTTTAGTTGCTATATTTCCCAGAAACACTGGACTCTGAGCATGCAGGAGTCTCTGAATGGGTCAAGGACGAAGCTCCCCCTGAGCTGACATAATTCGTTGTTGTACCCCAAACTGGATTCCCCGTGTGTCTGTAGGAGGCAAGACAGAAGCCAGCCAGTCTCTTCCAGACTGGAATAGTGCTTGTGCAGCCAGGGTCCTTTGCCGATAAGTAGACCCTCTTATCTTCATTGTCTAGCAGTTCCCAAGGGAAAAAGAATGAGGCTTTTGCCATCACTTTGCTCCTCCCTCTGTGGAGTAATCTTGTCCTTTTTCCACCTTTGCTGCACTTCTCCCCGTCCTGGCACCCCTCCCCCCTTTGTCCTGCTATTATAAAAAATGTAAACTTCTGTAAAAATGGGTAACCCATTGGGTTCCATGTGGTTCTCATGATGTTGTGATTGCCTTTTGACATAGAATCACAGATGAGAGGTGGAAAGCATCATTGAGATTTTAGAGTCCACCTTGATCATTTTACAGAAGAGGAAACTGAAGCTTAGTGAGGTTAAGTAGCTGACTTGTCCATGCTCACACAAGTAGTAGATGTCAGATGGAGTTTTTGAACCATGGGATGCTTCCAGCACTCTGTCCATTATTCTACTCTAGAAGACTGATAAATATAGGCTCAGTGAGGGCCTACTGTGTGAAGACCAACCTCAGAGCCAAAAAAGGTTGGTTACCAGGTGATGAATTTTGATGGGGTATACTAATACTAGCTCATTTTAGGAGCATTTTAGTGTGAAAGGCTTTCATTCGCCGTGTATGACCCATCCTGGAATGTCCTGTTTACCATCTGTTATGTAGCCAGTGTTTCAGTTTTTCTGAGTTTTCCATTAATTTTAGCAGCTTGTTGACTTATCCTTCATAATCTGGCTTGAAGACAATCATATCCATGCCAGATAAGTGTCAATATGGGGCAGCATTCTTTTCAAAAAAGATTCTTGACTTTGCAAATACCAGCTTGTAGCCCTGGGGCCGGCACATAGTGAGCACTTAATAAATGTTTATTGATCGATTGACTGCAGAGTTAAGAAAGATAGTTGCCTTCATTTGTGCATTGGAAAGAACAGGTTGATTTCCAAATAAGATTTTTCATAGAGCCAATGTACTCACTCCCTAGGTCAGAGTCAAGGAGGTGTGGCATAGTGGGTAGAGAGCTAGCTTGGAAGCCTGGAGACCTGGATTTAAGACATCTCTGACTTGTACTGACTGTGATGCTCGCTAGCCACTTAACTGCTCTGTGCTCTGGGTAGCTCTCTAAAATTAGAATTTAAGTTGCAAAGAAAGTACTGACCTGCACTCCTCAGGGAGTGCCCTAAGTCAGTGAAATCACAGATCCAGGGTCTATCCCTCTCCAGGCTTACTCATGGGTATTGTCAACTGAAGTAAAGAAGCGTTAGGCTCTGCAGCAGTCTAGTGAACTAACGAAGCTCTGAAGTTTTGATGGTGAAAGGTTGACTTCTCTCTAGTTTGAATTTTGTAGATTTCAAATTTTCATTTCTTGTTTCATTCAGCCAGGGAAGTGGTTGACTAGCTTTGCTACATGTTGAAACATCATGGGTTTTTTAATCAAACCTCAGAATTCCTGGAAAAAGAAGATGTCTTTGGAGTGATTTGTAGAAAGTTCTTTCTGTAGAATGTCTTAAAATAGCAATAATGATGATGCTTATTTCAGCGTTGCAAAAGACCCTTGTTTTCTTGATGGCATACACCACCCAACAGATTGCAGCCCTCCCTACTTTCCTCAGCCGCCATGCCCACCAAAATGTATTCCATAATGGCCAGTTTGGTAGTGAGCAGTGTCTAGCTCCACAGTGGGATAGATCTCTGAGAGCAGATACTCAGTATGTTAGTCACCGGGATATACATTGGAGGCCTTTTCTGCCGCTGGAGGTTGGCTGCATCTTTTCTGGCAATTAGAAAGAGCCCAAGATCACTTCCATTCATTGGAGTGAGAATTTTGTGGGGAAACAATAATGATATTTGCTATTTCTGGGTGACATCTCTGAACCCTTCCAGCTTGGAATCTGTGGTTTATATAGCACTGTATAGTTTCTAAAGCATCCCACATGCATTAATTATTATATTTGATTGCTTAGCCAATAATTAATCTTTGAAAAAACAAGATGAAGAGGAAGAGTATTATAGGACTGGAGACAAATATGCCTTGACTTTTTTTTTTGGTTGTTTTTAAATGTGTTTTTTTGTTTGTTTTTTGCGGGGCAGTGAGGGTTAAGTGACTTGCTCAGGGTCACACAGCTAGTAAGTGTCAAGTGTCTGAGGCTGGATTTGAACTCAGGTCCTCCTGACTCCAGGGCCGGTACTCTATCCACTGCGCCACTTAGCTGCCCCCAAACGTAAATTTTTTTAAAACTTCATGACTTGTTTTTATACCACAATCATTTCCTTTTTTCCCTACCCCCAAAATTTGAACTCTCTCTTGTGTCAAAAAATAGGTCTCCCCCGCCCACCACCTTGTCTACACAGTTTATTGTTACAAAGAGAGTTGTGGGGGGCAAGGGAGTCACAAGGAGGTAACCTCTTCTCTGCTATAATGTTGTCAGAGCCCCCAAGACACTTACCTTGTTCCCTGGGCAATCCCAAGCACCCCTCATGCCAACTCTTAAGCAACACAGACCTAATCTGACCCCATCTCTATTCCATAAAAATTGATGACTATTAGAGTTAGTATAGCCAGGCAGCCCCGGCTCCCTCCCTGCTTGTGGCTTCAGCCTTGTTCCCTGTACTTAATGGATGCTCATCACCTCCCACTTCTCTATCCTCTGGATATATCCCTTTTGCAATCTTAGGACCTTTGCAAACCCCTGAAGACCCAATAAGCTCCTATTGGCAGTGTAAGGATTGAATCAGCATTAGTAACACCAAACCCAGGAGGCCTTATAACATCCTCCGATAGAAAAGAAGCTGGGATACAGTAACCCTTCTTCCCATTCCTGGATCAAGGAATAGTTTGTACTCTCCAATCAAGGAGTTGAGGAATCAGGGGTCTAAATCCCTAAGAGGCATTAGGATCTCTTTCCCAGGGACTGAGGAGACAGGTCATGGGTTAGAGGTCAAGGTTAGGGTGGCAACCAAAAGATCGAAGTTATCTCCCTGCAAAATCTGTCCTCCTTCTCTCCTCTCATTCTCTCTCTCTCCCTCTCCCCCCCCCACCTTGTCTCTCATTATTACCCTTATGTACCTCCCTGGATAAGAACTGAGGGTTTAGGGGGTGGGGAGGGGAGGACCAGGCCTTACTTTCTCAAGACTGGGAGCACAATGATATTTCGATACTGTTGCACTAGCTCTGAGTGACCAGACAGTTCTGAACAACAACACTGAAGAGGTGCCCAGGAATTATCTCGGGGATACGGAAAGTGAGACCAAGCAGCTTGTGGCCAACTCAGTCCATCCAGCCCTTAGCATGAGGATCAGTGTTGATGAAAACAAAACTTTTCACTACTGGTGTAAAAGAGCATATCAAGACAAGATAAAGGCTCCAGCTCCAACTCCACCTCCATTTATGATGGAGAAGTTTAAGTATTGCAGGATACCAGGGATCATATCTGCAAGCTGGTAAACAGATGGATACTGGTTCTCCAAAGGGAATACGGGCCTCTTCCTTCATGCCAAGGGCATCCACATGATCCCAAACAAAATTCTTAATAATTCCCTGTATGTCTTTACTCATGTGTGCATGTTTCCCTGATAGAAAGTAAGCTGATTATGGTCTTAGACTCTTGGTTATTGTCTTTGTATTTGCAATGCCTCACACAAAGTAGGCACTTAAATTCTTTTTTTACTGATTGTTAGTCAGGTGCTTGCTTGGTAGATGCTTATTGGATTATAGCTTTTCTTTTAAAGCTGCTTTTTTGTCTTTGACTTCATATCTACTCTTAGTCATATGTTTGTATCAGTTCCTTATATGTGTGAGATATTAGGCTTTTCTATAAAATATTTTATTAATTAAATTTTCTTAGTCTAGTTATATTGATTTTGTGCAAAAGCTTTCAAGTTTTAAATACTTGAAGTTATGTATCTTGTCTTTTGTGATCACCTCTATCCCTTGTTTGGTTATGGAATTGCTCCTTAACCATAATTCTGAACAGTACCTCCTTTTCCCCTAGTTGTGTGACCCAGGGCAGTCACAACCTCTGTCTGCCTTAGTTATCTCAACTATAAAATGGGGATAGCACCTACTTCATAGGGTTGTTGTGAGGATCAGATGATTACAGGTGATATCTATAAAACACCACAGTACCCAGCACATAGTAGGCACTTAATAAATGCTTATTCTCTTCCTTCCTCTCCTTATCCAATAATATTTTTAAATGATCTGACATTTTATATTGATGTCACATATCCATTTAGATCAAAGACTTTTGTTTGATGCGTCGTCATGCCCAAAGAATTAATTACCTGGTGGCCAACTTGTTGGTGATGAACTTCTTCACTCTCTGACAGGCTGCTCAAAAAGCAACCTTACTCAGTTGCCAGAACTATTTTTCTGGAGCTGTCTTCATCAGGGTGGTGGGTAAGATGGTGATGGTGTTTTAACTTGATTGGTATATGCTGCCTTTTGTCTCTCCTCCAGGTTACCCTTGCTACATTAGCTTAATGGTGGTATGCATTTAATAAATTCTAGTTCACTGTCATGTCATTTGTTTTTATATCCCCATGTGCCTAGTACATAGTAGGTACTTAAATTTATTTTATTGATTGCATTGGGTATGATAGGCATTTAGTCAATATTTGTTGAATTTAATTTAGTAAGTAAAAGGTTATAATAATACCTAACATTTTTAAAGTGCTTGGAAATTCATGAAACACTTTCACACCTTATTTCAATTGGAAGATGAAATGTCTTCCTCCCAATTTTTGTCTCTTACCCTGAGGACAAAGAATGTTGAAAGGAAACAAATGCAGTTTGAGTGCCCTATACCTTTTGCCAAATGAGTTGGGGTCGGCAGGAAATAATTAAAGACTAGGATTGATCTGATTCCATGTATCTGATTCTCTTTATTACTTCTTACATTTGGTAGGAATTACCCTTTAAATGAATGGTTTTGTGATAAATTGTCATCCATAGCTAGTTAGGAAAGAAAAGGCTACCTGTAGAACTTGTATACCCAGCAACCAGGAGTGGTTTCAGGAGGGGTAGAGATGGAAAAGCAAATTCCTCAGGTTTGTTGTCTTGAAATGGGTACCAGCGGATAACTGGGTAGTACAGAGACCTGGGTAACAGAACAGCTAGTGAAAGAAGGTTTGTAGCTATCTCCAAATGGCTAGTAGGGGGTTGCATTATGATAGACTGGGTGGTTCTCCACAAGTTGTCTTTTGGCATTTATTAAGCACCCAGGCATTGTGCTAAGTTCTAGAGATTCAAAGAAAGGCAAAAACCACTCCCTGTCTCTGGGGGGGGGGGGGAGACAGCATGCAGTCATGTACAAATGAGATACATACCTGATAAATTGGAGAAACTCTTAAAGGAAAGGCATTAAGATGGAAGAGTACTGGGAAGAGCCTGTAGCAAAATGTGGGACAATGCCGGTGACCTGAATGAGGCCTGTAGACAGAAATGAGGGGGTATGTTACATGCTGATGGAACATGGCAATATGCATCTGCCTCATGACAGTCACAGCACCACAGATAGGATGACAGGAGCAGTAGAATCACCAGGTTTCCCTTTTTATTAAGAAACTAAACCATCGCTCACACAGGGCATTAACTTTTCTGTTTTCTGGTTCCCAGGGATTCAAGGGCAGGGATTGGTTTGGTGGAATACAAAATCCATTTATGTGCATGGTCCCAGAAACTAAGGTGCTATAAAAAGCTACTTCCTTTGAGCTTAGATGAATGTTATCATAATTTGTGGAGAGCTCTTCCCAGCAGTTATGGGGTATAACTCATAATGGAGAAATTACAGTCCATTTTATGGATAAATTGAAGGAATTAAACAATCAAAATATCCTAAGGAGTTTTCTTTATTTTCTAATATGCTGTTTACCTTTGGCAAAGGATGTGGTCTTGAGGCAGGTTCCTTGTCGGACAAAAGAACCTTTACTGTAAAGAGTGTGCAATTTTCTCTTCCGATTCTATATATGAAGGCTGACCTAATTGGGGCAGGGGAAAAGGGATCTTCACAAGAATCTCAACGGTTGGTGAAATGTGGCAACTCTTAACTGTTATAGCTCATGCTATATTCATGCATTATCAGTTCATTTACATTGATAGAGGAAAGCTGGCTGTTGCAGTTACAGAAGTCTTTACCTCATAGAAAGGAGTATAGGGATTCAAAAAGCCGACCTTGTGGAATACTTTTCAGTAGTCGTAGCTTTTGTTGATTATTTATTTTAAGCAATAGAAATAGGCAGTGTTATGTTATGTATAAGGGAAAGCTAAATTCTTTGTTGAATTGGCATGCTGTGGCCTGTCACTTCGTATCACCACAAGGTGGAGATAGTTGAGTAAAGAAATCTCTCTTCTTTAATAATGTCTTCTTTCTTCCAGTAGAGGGCGCCGTGTCTCTTTTCAGTATATTAGAGTGGGTTATTGGGAGTAATTGTGAAGCTAGACCACAGAATATTTCAGTATTACAAAACCGAGAATAGTAGTTTACTGTTTTGGTTTTCCTTTAAATATATGTTTGTGTTTATATCTAGAATACTTATGGTGTCTCTCAAATCCACAATTTTAAGGCTATTTATATAGATTAGTATTCTTTGCTACTTGTTAAACTTCTTTGTTGTTCTCAAAAATGTCCACCTTCTTTAGGCCTTGCTGTGATATTCTTTAATCTCCATATGTAACTTTTCACGTGTTACATTAACAAATGCTGCCACTGATATGACATTAAGAAGAATTTGTTTTTAATCTATGATGCTAATTAATTGAGTTTACCATTAATTATTGAATTACCTATAGAAGTATATTGTGAATTAACCCGAATGTTGTTTTAAAATATGTGTTTAGTGACACACTAAATAGTAACATTCCTAGTATAGGACTAAAAGAATTAACCAGTTAATTTCAAAATAGTTGAGTGGATTGCAGTAGATAAAAATCTTAAGAGGAAAATAGGTGTTTATTATCATCTGTAATATCCTTATGAAATAATACTTTAACACATATCATTAAAGGAAAAGACCATGTTTTATAAAATATTTTTGTTCTGTGGATGGTCACAAATTTTGACCTTATATCCTATCATACTTCCCAAATCAGCATTTAGTTTCTAGTATTAGTGGTAGATCTTTTCATTTTGTATTGGCATGTTCCTCCCTTTTTGTAATAACTTTAGTTCTTTTTAAAGTAGCATGAGATTTTCTTTATTTATATTTGTATTACTAAGGCACACAAAACGTAACAGTCTTATCTGTTTGCATCGAATAACATGAAAAGAAAAAAAAGACTAATCAAATTTGAAAAGCTTCTGTTTTTGAGGTCGCCTATCTTGGAATAAAATCAAAACTTTTTTGGTTTGATATGAACTTTACAATCCCTTCCATATTCCTTTTAAAAAATTTAAAAGGCTCTTCTATTGTGATTAATTTTTAAAATAAATTTAAATCATGTAGAACTTAACTGTTATGGGCCTGGGTACCCCAGAAGTTTTGTGGGGTAAATCAAAAGAACTTTCCCCTTGAGAAACTAAAACCAAAGGACAGACACACCTAAAGAGAAAAGCAGCATAGAATATGGACTGAGCTTGTTCCAGGACCACCACCCTTCATTCCAGTCTCCCCTACCCCTCTGGGAGATAAAATTAGGTGTGGCTGCTGCCTTTGTGGCATGAGGAGGACAGAGATGGCTTGAGAGATCCTGAGTTGCCCCTCACTCAACTTCCACCAGCCACCATCAGTAGGGGATGGTCCTCCCCCAATAAGAGAACTTTCCACAGTCAGATGATCACCCCCATCAGTCCTCTATAAAAGTATCTGGCTGTCTCCTGCTCAAGGAGATAGGTATCTCAGAGCCATGCCTCTGTGCCATTCCTTCTCCCCATGAGAAGAAGTCCAAGGATTTCTCTCTTGGTTTCCTTTCCTTAGCACCCTAAATAAACTATTATTTTATTCTAATTGTTTTTGTGTGCAAGAGAGTGTAATTCTTTAAAGAGGAATTCCTAAGAACCCCTACCTGAAACCTCTATCCCAAACCCCCATCAATGGATTTCCCTATAACATTAACTATATTCAGATATTCCAGTGGCTTTTTGTTAGCATTGATTTTCAGTATTGATTCCCTCCAGTGACAAATATATCAATGCATTTATCCCCACCCATCTAGTCTGACTCTAATGCATGTCCTCCATAGGTTGTCTGCCAAAGGGGGACCAGGGCAGGGGCATCTATGCATCATTGGGAAACCTTTCTTGGTTTTCCTTGCCAGATATCAGGAAGACACCATTGGAGCATGAGGAATGTCCATCAGTTTATGCTTTGTTCTCACCATATGAACAGCTTGTCTTTTATTTCATTCATATTAAGCTGTTAAAAAAAAAAATGGATGAGAAACCAGTGGTGGATATTATTGAAAGAAAAGGTTGTGAATTATATCAAACTCCAGAGAAATAAATCAAAATCTATTTGAAGACTAAGTAAAATAGGACTTAAAATGTCAGGAATTAGAATGCAATAGTAAAAAGGTGGGGAAGGCTAGATTAACAATAATGTATTAGTATTTTTTGTTGTTTCAATCCTTTATGACTCTTTGTGACCCCATTTGGGGTTTTCTTTGCAAAGGTACTGCCATTTCCTTCTCCAGCTCATTTTTCAGATGAGGAAACTGAGGCAACCAGGGTTAAGTGACTTGCCCAGGGTCACACAGCTAGTAAGTGTGACACTGGATTTGAACTCAGGAAGGTGAATCTTTCCTGACTTCAGGACTAGCACTCTAACCACTATTCTACCTAGATGCTATTAGCATTTTTAAAGCTTCTATTATATGCGAAGCTCTGTGCTAAGCACTTTCCAATTACTATCTCATTTGAAAAAAAAGCGCAATTTTTCAACTTTCTAGATATCATAACTCAGCATAGGACTTATAGTTCTGTTTAATAGGCATTTAAGTGAATTTTGCTCTTTATTATTTTGAAACCTCTTTTCATAATTTTGCTTTTACTAGTATGTCTTTACAAGTTATTGATTTATTTTTTATTCTTCTGAAGAGAACACGTCACTGAATTTCTTAGCACTTGCTAAGTGTTTATAATTAAATTTGTACCATATTTATTTGTGTACACATATTGTTTCTATTTGGCTGAAAGCTTCTTGAGGCAGGGCTGTGGTTTCTGTTTGCATCTCCTACAGTGCCCAGCACAAAGAAAGCATTGCCACCGGATAGGAGCATAACACAAACATCTTTGAATGGATGAATGTGTCCCCATGTGAATGAGCTCTCTTCAAGAATGCTGTTATGCATTATAATTACCATACAATGACTTATATCTTGTCAGAGTATTGTGTCCACCAGTATATTAAATTCAGTATCTTGTACTAGTCATTCTGCAGTGAGAGCTCTGTATTCTTCCTGTGTTTCACTAGCCCCCCCCATGGCCAGTGTGTTGTCAAATCTTCTTGTTTCTACCTTTACCATCTCTTCTATATTTCCTTCTCTCCACTCTCACAGACTCTATCCTATTACAGGCCTTCATCACCTCACACTCAGACTGTTGCAATAGCCTGCTAATTAATTGGTTTCCTTGTCTTGGGTCTCTGCACTACAGGCTGCCATACCTTCTGCTATGAAAGTAATGTTCCTAAAGCACATATTACACCTTCCCTCTTTCCTTCAGTAAACACCAATGGCTCCTAGTCACCTCCAGGATTAAATATAGTGGTCTCTTTAATGCATTTAAAAGTGACTCAGAGTCTGGCCCCTTCCTACATTTTCAGTCTCCTTATATAACCCCACTTCTCTTGACACTATCGGTAGTCCACCTGGACTGGCCTTTCCTGTAGCACACCATTCTTCACATGTTACACTCACTCTTGTGACTCAGTGCCTTCTCCCCTCCTTATTTTAACTTTTCTGGCCTCATTCTAGATTCCTTTCTGGATGAGGCCATTCCTGTTCTGTCATCTACTTAGTCTAGTGCTGTCCCTTCTCATAATACCTTTCATCTAATACGTATATATCATATACTCACATGTTGTCTCTTGTTGCTTTTGCTTCTATTCTCAGAGATTAGTATAGGGCCTAGCACATAGTAAGCACTACATAAATGCTTGTTGATTGACTAGAAAAACAAGTAGAAATGGGAGACAAACATTTTTTTGTTATGTGACAGAAAGTACTTTCTGATATTGAGGGCAGGACTAAACACTGGAATGTATAGGAATAACCTTGAAGCTATAAAAAGACAAGACATGCTTTTCTGCCTGGGATGTCATAGGTAAAGGTAGAAGTATTCATTAGGTAACTAAAGTCACAGGGATGGGTTATATGACTTCTTTTTTGTATTGTGAGATTTAAAATTGACTATAAGAGCATTAAAACTCCCTCTTTTAACTTTTCCCATATATATCTCCCAGACCAGTAAGAAAAGAAGCCTCTGAGCTTTAATTAGAGAGAGATTAGCCTTTATTGTTTAGACAACAAACAGGTGATACTGATTAGGGAAATAGGAAAGTAGAAATACAAATGAATAGTCTTAGATCTAAGCTTAGTCTATATTCTTTTATAAAACTCACCGAATCCCAAAACTGCCTCTCAGGCTGAGAACCAGAGTCAAACGCGTGCCGCCACAGAGAACCAGAGCCGATCACCAGAACACGCCATCACCGCTAAACTCAGAAGCCAGAGTGTGTGAGCCGAGCCAGCACTTCTGTTCTTACGACTCAGTTTTAAGTGGGCGTCCCGGAAGTATGGCATGCTTGGCCACGCTGTCCCGGGCAGCAGCAGGCACACGGATGTTCCTCACAGTCTCCTCCCCAAAAGGGCGGTCCTTCAAAAATCGTTTCAGTAGTATGCGTTCAACTCTTAAATTTCAGTTAAAACTTCCATTTTTTTACCACATTCCCCCCTTTGTTTCATTTGAAAAACAAATGAGTTTGCTCAATGAAACAGCCAAAAATAATATCCTATGCTAGCTAATAATATGTCAATATCAATATAGAAAAAGGAGAGAGAAAAGTTTTGTCCAGAGGGGCGGTCCCTCATGAATGTGACGCTTTGACATTGGTCTTGCAGAGGGAGGGCCTCTGCAGAGAGTACATGTTACAGATGGTATATAATAACAGAAGGAGATAGCAAAAACTAACAAAACAAAACTGTTCATATAAAGTCTCCGAGTTCTCTTGTCTTCTTGAAGTGGTAAGATGTCATCAGGAGGAAGCTGGATTCTGGTCTGGAAAACTGGATTCTGGACTCTGGTCTGGAAAGCTGGATTCTGGACTTTAACTGTTTGAATTGCTGGATTTTTACTAAACCTTAGCATTGCATTGTCAATGATCAAATTAATAAATTCTATTACATTCCCTCCTTTATATAATAGAGTGTTGAGGTAGTTATGCAATCTATAACATTTTTTACCACCATGTGTATGGATCAAAGCCAAATTTAGTATGTGTTCATGACACCTGAAAAATGTTATATTCTGTTATTTTTGACTGTTTCATCAAGGAAACACCCCGTTTTTGAGGAAACAAAGCGGGGGGGGGGGGGGGACTAATGATTGGAATGATGCCACCTACTGGAGACTTACTATAGGAAAGTTCTGCCATGAAGTGAAGGTCTTGAGGGCAAGACCAGGAGTCTTTTCTTTGGCATCAGGAAGTGATGTTTGCTTGTGGGAGGAAGAAGGGGGGAGCCTGGCGCTCTGACTGGGCTCTCTTTCCTGAGGACGCTGGTGGAAAAGGGAGCGAGAAATGTGCTCTCCCTTTAATAGATAGATGAATGTAGGCCTTTCTCTCTCTCTTTACCAAATTCTTATTCTCCTTAATAATGCTTAAAAGTCTAACTCTTGCTAAAGCTTATAATTTATGGCGACCACTCATTAGATATTTTAGACAGACTAGCTAGAATTTTAGCCTTAACAGTATGTCAGTAAATTCTACTCTCCCATTTTCAATATTTGTTCATTGTGAAGAAACAAACCTATCACTGCAGATGATATGATGGTATACTTAAAGAATCTTAGAGAATCAATTTAAAAACTAGTTGAAATAATTAGTAACTTTAGCAAAGTAGTAGGATATAAAATAAACCCACATATATCTTCAGCATTTCTATATATTACAAACCCAACAGGAAGCAATAGAAAGAAAAATTGATTTTAAAATAACTGTAGACAATATATATGAACACAATTATAAAACATTTTTTTTCACACACATAAAGTCAGATCTAAACAATTGGAGAAATAGTAATTGCTCATGGGCAGGCTGAGCCAATGTAATAAAAATTACAATTCTACCTAAATTAATTTACTTTTTCAGTGCCATCCCAAAGTACCAAAAATTATTTTGTAGAAATAGAAAAAATAATAACAGAATTCATCTGAAAGAACAAAAGGTCAAGAACATCAAGGGAATCAATGAAAAAAAAATTGAAGGATAATGGCCTAGCTGTTCCATATCTCAAACTATATTACAAAGTGGTCATAATAAAAACAATCTGGTACTGGCTAAGAAATAGTGTGGTAGGTCAGTGGAATGGTTTAGGTACACAATACAAAGTGGTAAGTGACCATAGTAAATCTAGTGTTTGACAAATCCAAACACCCAAGCTTTTGGGACAAGAACTTACTTTTTGAAAAAAATTGCTGGGAAAACTGGAAAGCAATTTGGCAGAAGCTAGGTACTGACTAAAATCTCACACTGTATTCCATGATAAGGTCAAAATAGGTAGAAGATTTAGATATAAAGGTAGATATAAGCAAATTGGGAAGCATGAATTATTTTACCTGTCAGATCTATGCATAAGGGAAGAATTTATGACCAAACAGGAGATAGAAAGCATTATG
Organism: Dromiciops gliroides; assembly: GCF_019393635.1. NCBI lineage: Eukaryota > Metazoa > Chordata > Mammalia > Microbiotheria > Microbiotheriidae > Dromiciops > Dromiciops gliroides. Next base: position 294,198,317 of record NC_057861.1, on the reverse strand, counting down.
AGATGTAAAGTGGATAATTGTGATTACATTTAAAAGTTTTTGCACAAGCAAAACGAATGTAGCCAAGTTCAGAAGGAAAGCAGAAAACTGGAGAAAAATTTTACATCAATTTTCTCTGATAAAGGCCTCATTTCTCATATGTTTATAGAACTGAGTCAAAGTTATAAGAATATGAGTCACTCCCCAATTGATAAATGGTCAAAGGATATGAATGGACAGTTTTCAGAAGAAGAAATCAAATCTATCTATAGGCATATGGAAAAAAATGCTCTAAATCATATTAATTAGAGAAATGCAAATTAAAACATCCCTCAGGTACTGCCTTATATCTATCAGATTGTCTAATCTGACAGGAAAGGGCAATGACAACTGTTGGAGGGAATGTGGAAAAATTGGGACACCAATGCACTGTTGGTGGAGTTGTGAAGTCATTTAACCATTCTGGAGAACAATTTGGAACTGTGCAAAAGGCTATAATAGAACTGTGTAACCTTGATCTAGCAAAACCATTGCTAGGCCTGTATCCCAAAGAGATTTTTTTAAAGGGTAGGGGGAGACCTATACATACAAAAATATAGCAGTTCTTTCCATGATGACAAAGAACTGGAAATTGAGGGGATGCCCATTGATTGGGTAATGGCTGTACAAGTTGTGGTATATGATTGTGATGGAATAGTATTGTGCTATAAGAAATGGCAAGCAGGATGGTTTCAGAAAAACCTGGGAGCACTTATATAAACTGATTCAAAGTGAAGTGAGAAGAACCAGAAGAACTTTGTACATGATTAACTGCATTTTTGTATGATGATCATTGTGAATGTCTTAGCTATTCTCAGCAATACAGTGATCCAAGACAATTCCAAAGGACTTGTGATGAAAAATGCTATCCACCTCCAGGAAAAGAACTGATGTTGTCTGCAGATCAAAGCATACTTTTTATAAACTTTCTTTATCTTTCTTGTCTTTTAAAAAATTTTTTGGTGTGTATTTTCTTTTGCAGCATGGCTAATGTAGGAAATGTGTTTTGCATGATTGCACATGTACAGTCTTTATCAAATTGCTTGTCTTCTCAAGGGGCAGGGAGGGAGAGGAGGAAAGGAGAATGTGGAACTCAAAATTTTTTAAAAAGTAAATATTTTTACATGTAATTAAAAAAGTAAATATAAATTAAAATATTTGCTCATTGCAAATGTAGATTTAAAAGTATACCAGTAACTAGTGAAATAAAAATAAACATATCCTTCATTGTTAAGTATCATAATAATAAGAATTTATACTCAGTTTTATCTTTTGAGTTCCTTAGTATTTATGTAAGGAAATACTGGATGACATCTCTCCAATAAGCAGAGTGAATTGCCTTTTTGGTTGTCTGCAATTTTGGTTCTATAATTTCAGCCATATAGCATTACCAAGAGACTATCAGTGCTAAAATGATGGATTTTGTTATTAGATAACAGCTTGGGATTTTTCATCATTTCCCAAATGCAATCCAATTCCTATTCAATATGGTGCCAAGCACATTTTCTATGCAGAGTGCTATATATTTACTGATAGACTAACTCTGAACTGCCTCTTCATTTTTATGTTGTTGTGTGGGGTATTGGCAGACTTCATTGATTTGGTTTTCCCTATTTAGATTGTTATGGCAGTCTCATTTGCTGTGCATCTTCTTGGGGGAGGTCCTGTAGTTTCATAGAGTTTGTAATCAGGACAGTTTAATCCACAGACAGGAAGCAGCCTTTGGAGACTCTACAATGTATAGTAAATTCCTCTGCTCTGTGGACTCTGTGTAAGACATCTTCCATTAATCATAATTGCAAATGTCTTTGGCAACATTGCTCCCTATTTATGCCTGCTTGATATTGGCATCACTGATTATTCAACAAAATTAATCTCTCTGGCATCTGTTGGTTAATCTTATGTGATCTTAACATATGCTGGAGACATCTTGTTGAAACAATATCTTTAAAACTCCATTTTGGTGTAGAATCAATTTTTTGTTTTTTGTAATCCTCGAAGAACAAACATAGTATAATCTTAAATTTTTAAAACTTCTTAATTGGTTGTTTGACTATGAAGATGGGTTTGCTGTAGAAAGTTTTTTGCTAAGATTCCAATTTCCTTTTTGTAGTTTTATAGAATGTACCTTGGATATTATCTGTAGATCATTCTAATGAAGTTTTTTTTTAATTTTATTTTTTTTGTGGAGCAATGAGGGTTAAGTGTCTTTCCCAAGGTCACACAGCTAGTAAGTGTCAAGTGTCTGAGGCCGGATTTGAACTCAGGTCCTCCTGAATCCAGGGCTGGTGCTTTATCCACTGTACCACCTAGCTGCCCCCATAGTTTGTTTTTTTTAAGGGATGAAAATTGTGAAGAAATAGTTGTTTTTGTTTTCTTGGTTGCCTTAAAAAAAAAAACACCAAACAAACAAAGCCAGATAGTACTCAGTCGGTTCCATTATAACCTATTTTGAAAATGTAAGTTTGTTTCAATGCAATTGATATATTAGGGAGGGTTTTGAGTATAACACAAATTTGGGGCTTGCTTCAGTGCATTTTTGGGGGGTAAGAAACAGAGAAACCTGCCACTTCAAAATAACTCAAAAGCTACCACCCTTCCTAAACCCACTTCTACAAGCTAACTTAAGGTTTTTGTCAAAGTAAATAGCCATATTTATTTTATATCTTCTGGTATAGTGGGAGCTGTGAATGGAGAAGGGGCTGATCAGAACCACTGGACCACCTCCAACCTCACTCCCTTACATTACAACCTCACTCCTTTACATTAAGACCTCAGCCTGCTCCAAGTTATAGTCTACCCAAATTACTCATACAGGCCTGGGCTGGGCCTGGGCCACTATTTATTGTAGTATTTTTTAACCATATGACATATATAAACTTGTGCTAATGGTTTTTATTAGGTTCCTAATCTTTTTAAAAACGGTGCCACTCATTAAGTTTTTGAGCATTATCCCTCTAACCCCAGTTTCCCCATATTTTCTGTGGTTTTATTGAGTAATTTTGCATGGCATGGTGCTTTTTGGGAACATGTTATGTCATGCCTGTATTTCCATTCTTCCTTTTGAATTATCTTGAAAATCAAATTTGTCTTGTCTTTAACACAGATATCTTTTCTTTTTTTATTTGGTCAAGTATAACATATTCTCCTGATTTAATGTTTTTAAGTGCCACTGCCAAGTCTTCAAATAGTATGAGATGGTGGAGTCCAAAAGCTGTAGTTCTCTTGTCATTTGCTGAAGAGAGAATGGGCTTCCTTAAAAATACTGGCAGATCTCTTCCATTTCAGGTCTTTTCGTTGCCTTCTTCACATTTCACCTAAAAATGTTCTTGATCTCGTCTAGTCTGGCTAGTTTTTACATCAAGTTTTTATTTGGCTCATTTTTTCTAATTGCCTTCCATTATTTTGTGAGGTGACACTGCTCATAATCTGTCATTTTCATCCCTGATGTTTGACAAATGAGTTTGGATGGATCCCTGTTATATCTTTCTTTGCTACATATTTTTGTTTGACAAGAAGACAGAGTGTTTACTGTATTTGAATTGATTTCTGGACTCTGGCTTCCTCATTGTGACAGTTTTTTTCCCATTTAAAGTATTCTAAAAACAATGAAAAGTCAATATCTTAACTTTTGTACATATCCTAATTTTTGTAGTCAACAGCTGAAATAGATCAGTTTACAACTGCAGTAGACTTATGCCACATCTTCTAAAGTTTTCATCAGAATATGCTCATGCATATATCTCCCTATTTTTAAACTTTGTTTTATTGACCACAAATTTAGCTGATTTTGAACTTGGCACTACACTGGTATACATTCATTTTCTGTTCATTAAGAGGCAGCAAAATATAATACAAACAACACTCCATTTGAAGTTAGGAACTGGGTTCAAATTTCAGCTCTGGTACCTATTGCCTATGTGAATTTGTGTGTTAGCCTGGCGTGCCAGCCAAGTAGTGCTCTGGTTCTAATTACAAGACCATGGAAGTAACTTACCTGAGAGACTTACAAGGCTAGAGATGTTTTAAAAATAACTGCTCCTACTAGCTCTTAAATGAAAGACTCAGTGAGCAGTGAACTTTATGCCTTCAGCTTCCTTCACTCTAGTATGCTGGGAGCACCCCTGTTATCAAATGTAGAGTATTATACCATTGATGATCTAGCTCAAAGCTCTATACAAAGAAGATGTTTTTATACACCATGAAGGGCTGATTAGAAAAGTAAGTTCTGCTGACTTCCTCTGGGATAATCTTGGACAAGAATACCTTGGGAGGGGGGCAGCTAGGTGGCGCAGTGGATAAAGCACCGGCCCTGGATTCAGGAGTACCTGAGTTCAAATCTGGCCTCAGACACTTGACACTTACTAGCTGTGTGACCCTGGGCAAGTCACTTAACCCCCATTGCCCCGCCAAAAAAAAGAACAAAAACAAAAACAAAAGAATACCTTGGGAGGAGTCAGGGGGATAGGAAAAGGCCAGGCTAGGAGAAGAATAAGGAGAATAGGAGAAATTACTTACTAGCTGTGTGACCTTGGGCAAGTCACTTAACCCCCATTGCCCCGCCAAAAAAAAGAACAAAAACAAAAACAAAAGAATACCTTGGGAGGAGTCAGGGAGATAGGAAAAGGCCAGGCTAGGAGAAGAATAAGGAGAATAGGAGAAATGTTAGTTTTTTACTTAGCCTTCTTACACTTTATGCCCTTCTGTGTCCTCTGAAGTCCAAGTGTCTCCTTGCATAATAAACTGTCTCCTAACCTTGAGCATTTTCACTGGAAGACCCTCGTTCCTGGAATTCTCTCCCTCTCATCTCCATCTCCTGGCTTCCTTCACATCCTGGCTAAAATTGTACTTTATACAAGAAACTTTTGCCAGTTTCCCATTATAGTATAGTTTGATATTTGATACTGTATAGTATCCCTTTATATTATAGTTTGAGATTTGATAGGACCCCTTCCTTTCCACTTTAAAAAAATTAATTCCCTTGATATTCTTGACTTTTTGTTCCAGGTGAATTTTGTTATTACTCTTCCTAGCCCTCTAAAGTAATCCTTTGGTAGTTTGATTGGTATGGAACTGAGTAAGTAAATTAATTTAGGTAGTATCATTTTTACTATATTGGATCTGCCTGCTAATTGACAATATTTCTCCTATTATTTAAATCTATATTTGTATAAAAATGTTTTATAATTGTGTTCATATAGTTCCTTTGTGTGTCTTACATACAGGTAGACTCTCAAGTATTTAAGTATTTTAAATGCAATTTCTCTTTTTATCTCTTTCTGTTGGATTTTGTTGGCAATGTACAGAAATGCTATTGATTTATTTGGGTTTATTTTATATCCTGCAACTTTGCAGAAGTCATTCATTGTTTCAGTTAATTTTTGAGTTGATCCTAGGGTTCTTTAAGTAAACCATCATATCATTTGCAAAGAGTGATAGGGTTTTTCTTCTTTGACTATGCTTATTCCTTCAGTTTCTTTCCTTCCTTCCTGTCTGTCTGTCTATCTATCTAGTTTTGTCTTATTGCTATAGCTAGCATTTATATTCTTGCTTTATCCCTGGTCTTACTGAAAATGCCTCTAGTTTATCCCCATTACAGATAATATTGACTCTTGATTTTAGATAAACAATATATCACTGTAAGGAAAACTGCATTTATTCCTGTGCTTTCTTAGTGTTTAACAGGAATACATGTTGTATCTTGTTAAAAGATTTCTCTGAAAAAAACAAAACAAAACCAAAAAAAGGGGGGGGGCAGCTAGGTGGCACAGTGGATAAAGCACCAGCTCTGGATTCAGGAGGACTTGAGTTCAGATCCGTGTGACCCTGGCCAAGTCACTTAATCCTCATTGCCCCAACCTGCCCCCCCCCCAAAAAAAACAAAAAAACTTTCTCTGCATCTTGTGATATAATCATATTATTTTTGTTATTTATGTTATTAATGTAGTTAATTATGTTATAGTTTTCCTAATATTGAACCAACCCTACATTCCTGGTATAAATTCAGTAATATGTTACTGTAGTCCAGTTAAAATGAGTATATGACCTGAATGTTAACAATGATACCATAAAACATTAGAAGAAAAGCAGATCAAAATGAATAAAACTAATAAATCTAGGATAAGAAGGTAAAAGGTTAACTGGGGGTGAAATCTTTGATATCTCTGATAAGGATTTGGTATCTAAGATTTATAGATAAGTAATAGAAATAGGTAAGACTAAACGCCATTCCCCGGTAGATAAGTGCTCAGAGGGTGTTAACAGTTCTCAAAAGAAGAATTGCAAACTATTAGCAATCATCTACAAGTATTAGCAATCATATATTTTTTTCTTTTCATTTTGAATTTTTCTTTTTAATTTTTTCAATTGCATGTAAAGATATTTTTTGCGTTCCAAATTTTTCTTTCACTGTCCCTTCCCTCTCTCCTCCTAAGGCCAGCAAGCAGTTTGATATAGGTTATACGTTACTATCATGTTAAACATGTTTCACCTTAATCAGGACAAAAAGAAGAAAAAAACGTCAAAAAAGAATAAACAAGAAAAATAACATAAATCCAATAACAAAAATAAAATAGTATGCTTCTGTCTTATTAGCAATCATATAAAAGAACTGCAAATTATTAGCAAATTGTATATCATTTGTAAGAGGAGCGATGCAAATCAAAACAACCCTCAGGCTTCACTTCATACAATGAAAAGGAAAAACCATGAGAATGGAAAAAAAAAAACCCCAAAACCTGTCTAGTCCATGTTGAAGGGATTGTAGAAACTAAGGTGTTGTTGATAGAGCTGTGAATTGGCACAACCATTCTGGAAAACAGTTTGGAATGATGCAAAAGAAGTGACTGAAATATCCATACCCCAAGAAAGGCCCATAAATAGCAGCACTTTTTTTTTAGTAATAGCAAAGAATTGGAAACTAAATAAATACCCATTAATTGGTGAATGACTAAATAAATTGTGGTACATGAAGTAATAGCAATATTACTGTACTGTAAGAAATAATGAGTAGGATGAATACTGAGAATAGCAAAAACATAGTATATGAACTGATGCAAAATGAAATAGAACTAGGAAAAGTGCATACATGACCATCAGTGATGTAAAGAAAATAGTAAACAAACAATCAAGAGAGTATTGTGGGCTCTTTTCCCCCTGTGATTTTTGAAAGGGAATTGATTTATCCATTTTATGTAATTATTTTAGTCTGTTCATCATAATGATGACGCTGAGGCAGGTTTTATATTTATGTTTGTGCTGTTTTGAGTAAACCTTTTATGAGGTTTTACCAAATTAATGAGACTTAATCACGTTAGATCCCCATTAGACTTTGAACTTTTAAAGGTAGGGACTGTCTTTTGCCTTCCTTTTTATCCTCAGTGCTTAACATAGTTCCTTGCACATAGTAGGTTCTTAATAGATGTTTACTGACTGACTGCTTGTACATAGTAGACACTTAATGATTGAATGATTAGATTGCTTGGAACGAAGCTAAAAGTAGACCCTTATCAAACGTTATATTAGAAGATGCTTGTTTTCTGTATTCTCCTCTATCACGCTCTCTTTCTTTCCCTTTTTTGCCACTTTGGATTTTGTGACAGGAAATAGTTGCTAGAAATTAATATGCTTTCTTGCCTGGATGAAGTGATGTCACCATACACTGACTGGTCTAACATTTGAATTTTTCTACTTAAGAATAAATCCCTTGCTCCTTTCATTTCTTTATGTTTGCATCAAACACACTCAATTAGACTAAGTTCTTTCAGAATCATTGACTAGAAAGACTCTTTCTGAATACTAAGGGGAAAAGAAGCCAATTCTCCTCATTTACCTGTCAGATCACTTCTTAAAAATAATGAATGTGGCAACTCCCACAATCCATGTTACAGCAGGGAGTCGTATTTACGAGGTGTCTAATCCAACACTGATCGTTCTTCTCATGCTGGTACAGATTGCAGAGAAGGTTGGCATACTGTCAGTACTTGGTGATTGTTACATTTTGTGATTCAGTGTCTTAGACCTGTTTATGGAAAATACTGATACCGGATTTGTCATTTTGGTGAAGCACCTAGTTGGCTACACCTTGGAGCTGATAACTTCGATTTAGTGTGTGCATGTATGTCAAGGTCTAAGAATGCCATCTTATCATTTGACATCAGGAATTCTAAATCTCTAGAGAACCCTATATATATGTGTGTGTGTGGTACACATAAATGTACATAGATGCACATATGTAGATACATACACACATATACGTGTACATATATACATATGTATATATGCGCATACAAACCATGTGTGTATGTGCACATATGTATATATGTGCACATATGTATACACGTATGTATATGTATATGGGGGAAGTTATTAAACATGAAATAAACTGGAATAGGAAGCTACATGCAGATGAGACCTCAAAGGTTAACACATTTTATTTTACAAATATACTAAGGCCTAGATAGGTCAAACAACTTGCCCAAGTTCACATGACTTAGTACTTGGTAGATCTAAGGGTAGAACAGATTTATACTAGTTTATCTCAACTGGGTCCTTTCTGCAGCATGGCAATCCTACTTTTCCTCCCTATTTGATTCCCTATCTCACTACAACAACTGTCCTAAACCTTTTCAAGGCTCCCATGACACCACTTCCCTTTCCCTCTTAGGTAAGTACATTACTTAAAAAAAAAAATTTAGGCCATTTGCCAAGAGCTCCCTCTTCTTTCCTCCTCTTCATCCTCTGTCCTCCACTACTTCACATTTGATTGAGGTAGAATGAGCCTACATGATAGTAATAAAATAATGGTTATTGATGATAAGGTGACTTTTCTGCTTGCCAATGCCAGCCCTTCTGTATGTACCCTTAATCCCACCCTCTGTCCTCTTTTCCAACAGATTACCCCCTCCATGTTCCCATTCTAATCTTCAATTTCTTCTGTTGATTGCTTCACTAATTTCTACAAACATGCTCAAATAGGCATGCTTTTAGGCAGCTAGGTGGCACAGTGAATAGAATGGTGGGCCTGGAGTCAGGAATACCTGATTCAAATCTGGCCTCAAATACTTACTAGCTGAGCAACCCTGGGCAAGTCACTTGATCTCAGTTTCCTCAGTTGTAAAATGGGGATTTAAAATAGCATTTATCTTTCAGGGTTGTTGTGTGGATCAAATGAGATATTTGTAAAGGCCTTAGCACAGTATCTGCCACATAGTAGACCTTTCATTTTCCCTTCCCGCCCAAATCTTTTCCATCCTTTAAAAACCCTCACTAGATATTCTAGTGCCTATATTATAGTATATCTCTTCTTCCCAAAGCTGTCCACACTTAGTGCATCCACTTCTCTTCTCATTTTCTTTTTTGTTTGTTTGTTTTTTGTGGGGCAATGAGGGTTAAGTGACTTCCCAAGGTCACACAGCTATTAAGTATCAAGTATCTGAGGTCAGATTTGAACTCAGGTCCTCCTGAATCCAAGGCCAGTGCTTTATCCACTGTACCACCTAGCTTCCCCCTCATTTTCTTTTAAACCTTCTGTTGTCTGGCTTCTGACTTCATCATATAACTGAAATGGCTTTCTTCAAAAATTACTGGTAATTTTTTTGACAATCTAATGGCTTTTTTCTCAATCCTCATCTTTCTGGATATCTCAGAAGCACTTGATGCAGTCAGCTGCTTCCTTCTGGATGTTTTCCTCAGAGTGTTCATGGCTCTGCTCTCGCTCATATATGTTTTACACTTCAGTCTTCTTTACTGAATCTTTATCTATGCCATGCCCACTTGTTGTGGATGGTGTTCATAAGTGTTTGTCTTGGGTTTTCCTTCTCTTTTTTTCTTTCTTTTCTTTTCATTCATTTATGTATGCATCTATATATTTTTGTGTTTTTTTATTTATTCATTTGTTTATTCGCTCATTTACAACGAAAGCTTTTATTTAAAATTTTTTCAAATCTTAATATTATTTTATTTTTCTGTTACATGTAAAGATAGTTTTTAACATTTATTTTTAAAAGATTTTGAGTTCCAAACTTCTCTACGTCCCTCCCTTCCCTCCCCTCTCCCCAAGACAGAAAGCAAGCTAATATAGGTTATACATGCATAATCATATTAAATATATTTCTGCATTAGTCATGTTGTGAAAGAAGAATTAGAACAAAAGGAAAAAACCTCAAAAAAGAAAAAAAAACAACCACCAAAAAGTAGAAACGGTATGGTTCAATCTGCATTCAGATTCCACAGTTCTTTTTTTTCTGGATGTGGAGAGCATTTTCTATCATGAGTCCTCTGGAATCATATTGAGTCATTGTATTGCTGAGAGGAGCTAAGTCTATCACAGTTGATTGTCACACAATGTTGCTGTTACTATGTACAATGTTCTCCTGGTTCTGCTCACTTCACTCAGCTCAGTCCACTTAAGTCTTTCCAGGTTTTTCTGAAATCCTGGCTTCTCATCATTTCTTACAGCACAGAAGTATTCTATTACATTCATATACCACAGCTTGTTCAGCCATTCCCCAATTGATGGGCGGTCTTTCGATTTTCAATTCTTTGCCACCAGAAAGAGAGGCTTTCCTTCTCTTTTTTTCTCTATACTTTCACTTGGTAATCTCATCAGATCCCAGGAATTCAGCTATCATCTCTACGAAGATAATCCCAGATTTATATATCCAGTCCCACTCTCAGTCCTATATCACCTATTGCCTATTGGGCATTTCAAATTGTATTTTCCTAGTGGGCATCTCAAATCCAACATATCCAAAACAGAAATCATTATTTCCCCTCCCTTCAAATTGCCCTCTCATCCAAATTATCCAATTACTGTTGATAATACCACCATCCTTCCAGTCACCTAAATTTTCAACCTTGACTCCTTTTTCTCACTTCACATGATAAGTTGTAAGGTTGTAATTTGTTTCTCTACATCTCTTCCATAATCATCCCTGTGGTAGGCTAGGCTAAACAAGTTTATCCTAAAACACATTACAATGGAGGAATTAGTCCCTGGGGAACTCTCTAGACTGAGGTATGGATAGAATTCCAAGAAGGGATCAAAGCTATCTATAGTCATATAAAAAAAATGCTCTAAATCCCTGTTGATTAGAGAAAGACAAATTAAAATAACTCTGAGCTGACGACCTGCACACCTATTAGAAATGACAGATGCTGAAGGGGATGAGGAAAAATAGGTACGCTAATGAATTGTTGGTCGAGTAGTGAACTGGTTCAACCATTCCAGAGAACAATCTTGACTATGCCCAAAGGGCTATAAACTGTGCATGCCTTTATATCTAGCAATACCTACTGTTAGGGTCTATACCCCCAAAGAGATCAAAGAAAAAAAGAAAAGGACTATATGTATAAAAACATTTATAACAGCTCTTTTTATGGTGGCAAGGATTGGAAACAGAGGATTCTCATCAATTGAGAATGAACTGAACAAGTTGTAACATATGATTGTGGAGTACTAATATGCTATAAGGAAATGACCAGGGAGGAATGTTCATAAAAAAAAACATGGCAAGATCTATAGGAACTGATGCTAAGTAAAGTGAGAAGAACCAGGAGATCATTGTGCACATTAATAGCAATGTTGTAATGAAGATCAACCGTGAAGACTTTGGCTACTCTGATCAGATACAGTGTGACCCAAGAGAGTTCCAACGACTCATGATGAAAAAATGCTATCCACACCTCCAGAGAGAACTGATGAACTCTGAGTGCAGATTGAAGCACAATTTCTCAATCTTGGTTTTTTTTTTCAATATGGCTAATATGGAAATGTTTTACACGATGTTGCACCTATAATTGATATATTGTTTGCCTTCTCAGTGGCTGGAGGAGGGGTGGGGAGGGAGAGAGGGGATCTGGAACTACAAATTGTAAAAGACAAGAATGCTCAAAACAAATACAAGTTTTAAAATATTTTTTAAAAAATCATTAGGGAGATGATTTCAGAAAAACCTAAGAAGACCTATATGAATTAATGGAGAGTGAAGTGAGCAGGACCAGGAAAACATTGTATAAAATAACAGAATTAGTATAACAGTGATCACTGTGAAAGACCTAGCTATTCTGATCAGGACAATGATCCAAGACAATTCCTAGGGACTCATGATGAAAAAGTCTGTCTACCTCCAGAGAGAACTGATGAACTCTGAGTACAAATTGAAGTATTATTTTTTCACTTTATTTTTTTGCTCCTTTTTTTTCAACTTGGGTAATATAGAAATGTTTTATTTGGTTTCAGATTTAAATTTTATGTCATATTGCTTGCCTTCTCAATGGGAAGAGGAGGGGGCAAGAGGGAGAGAGAATTTGGAATTTAAAAAAGAATTCTAAAAATAAATGACATTAAAAAAAGTAATTTCTAGGAGGAAATCTAAACCTCTAGGAGTTGAGGGATGTTAATAGATAACAGCCTCTGCCACATAGATAGGTAGTGCATAAAGATTTCTTTTTTTCAAACTGCATAACAGAAAGCTTTTCATTGGTTACATCCCTGTGACTCTATTTTCAAAAAGCCTCTACTGAGGTAGATTCCCATCTCCTCAGACCTGGTGATTTTCCACTCTGTGCTGATCCTGTTTGCTACCACACAAATATATTCTCCTGAATTCAAACAAACAAACAAACGAACCCTAGAGGGTCTTGGTATTCAGTTCCACTCAGCAAGAAATAGCACTAGCAGTATGTATCCTTAACCCTATGTTTGACAACTGTATTCTTATAAGCTATGAAAACTTACTCTTTTATATCCCTCTTGCTTTTGTAGGGTGCAGCTGGTAGGCCAGTTGGACTGGAATGGGGAGTCCCTGAAGGAGGATGTTATGAAATAAAACTGGGAAAGTATCTGGAAGCTATTTGAAGGCTTTAAATACTAGCCCTGAGGATCTTGCATTTTGTCCTAGAGGCAATAGAGAGCCACTGAATGTGTTTGAGTAGGAAAGTACCTGGTTCAGACCTTTCTTTAGAAATATCAGTTTGGCAACTATGTGGGAAAGGAGACATTTGGTAAGCTACAGTATTGAAGTTTGGAGTAAAAGGTAGAGAAGGAAGGAGGGATGAGAGATTTGCTGTTGTAGGTAGAATCAGCAGGACTAGGTAACTCATAATATGGGGTAGGGGAAATGGAAGGTTCAATGATAACACCAAAGCTGTGAACATTTAACAACTTGTTTCCTGTGACATTCTAGACTGATATTGGTAACTTGTGGTCCCATGACAAAGCTGGCTTATAGGATAACTTTTTATGGTGCCAAGTCATCAATCACCTCTGCTGTGCCTTCCCCCTTAGTGAGGCCCCTGCATGCTTCTGCAACCTTCTTGAGATTTAGCATATTTATAACGACCCTCCCTGTCCTGCCTTCTTTTAAATAAAATGTATACATGGGAAATCTTTGGAGCTCATGCAAAATGATGTAAGCAGAACATGGAGAACAAGGTATAGTATACATTCTACTACAACAGTGTAAGTGAAAAGAACCACCACAACAGCAACATCAAAATCAGTGGTGTAATAATTTGAGGATGTACTTCCTTCTTTGCAGAGGACAGGAACTATAGATATGGAACATTGCATATAGTGTTGGACTTGATTGATATTGTTTTGCTGAACTTTTTTTTTTCTTTTTCTTCTTTGTTATAACGGATGACTTTTCTAGGTGGGAGAGAGGGAAGAGATATTGGGAAGAAAGGGAATATAAAAACAAAATATACTAATAAAATAAAGTAATGTAATATGAAATCATATGCAGCAGATTAACTATCATCCTATTTCATTGAAAAGATTGAAGTACATCAATGCAAGCTCTCTCAGCCTCCCTTTTTTCCTTACTCAAAACTTTTTTGCAATCATGACCCCCTCTTCTCTTTCCCTTAAAACACACAGAAGAAAATATCCCATATCTAGTATAATATCTAATAATATTATAATCTAGATAATAATATCTAGATAATATCTAATAATATTATAATCTAGATAATAGATAATGTCCTTTATATCACTTCTTGCATATGTTTTTCATTTTAATATGTTGTGTTCATATACATATATGTGCATATAGAGGCATACATATATATAATTTTTTTTTCTTCCTTTATGTAGGACTCTCAAAGAATGTGAAATCCTTCGCATCTCTGCTGAGACATTCTCCTCTAATCAGATGGGACCTGCAAAAGATAAAATAGTCTTTGGACGAATCTTCCATGTTGTAGAGAATGACCTTTATATAGATTTTGGTGGCAAGTTTTCATTGGTATGCAAAAGACCAGAATCAGATGGAGAGTAAGTAGTAACATCATTTGAGTACTAAAAATGGTGTTTTAAAAAATATTTTATTGATGCTTTAAAAAAGAAAAAAATCTAGTCCTTCCTAATTCCCCCACTCCAGTAGAGCCATTTCTTCTAAGAAGTCTTAAGTTAAGCAAAACAAACCAACCACCACACTGATTGTGGTTGACGTAATATGCTCTTTTCTCTCCTTTGATCCCTACCTGTCTCCTGAAAGGAGGCCTCATCCATCATCAGTTCTGTGGAATCAAGATTAGTTAGTACCTCCAACTGAGTTCTAGTGTGTTTTGTTATGTTCCGTGATGTTGTGTTCCCAATACATATTCTACTTACTTTCTGACTTACATTCATTCTAGCATCAATTCAATTCTTTTCATTCAGCAATCACTTATTAAGGGTCTAGTATATCTGTGGTATTGATGTACAAAGACAGAAATAAAGGGGTATTTTCAAGTCTTGCAAGTCTTTCAATTGCTGTGAATTCTTCACAATCTTATTTCTTTTGATGTAATGATATTCCATCACATTCATATACTCCAGTTTGTTTATTCCCACATGACTCTCAGTTGCTCAATTCCTCATCTATAAAATGGAGATAATAATACCTCTGGTTCTACCCTAGGATTGTTCTTAGAGGTTAGTTGAGATAATGTATAGAAAGTGATTTATAATCCTTAAAGCATTATTTTAATGTCAGATGTTAAGATGATTATGATTTTCTAGTCATTTCCTATCTTTCCCTATTTGAGTAGCTTCAAAATCAATCCCCAAATGATTCCCATAGTGTGTCCTCCTTCAGATGGAATTGTTCTCTGTGCTTTGGATCAGGCCAGCCATTCTTTACTAATTCATCTTAAGTACCATTTCAGTTTCATCATGTGGCATGTTTGGTACCATATCTTAGTATTTAAGAATATTATTTCACAAAACAGGAGAAAAAATAGACATATTTTTCTCTCCACTATTTTTTGCTACTTTGTGAAGCAATACTGATCATATACCTGGACTCTGAGTTGTACTGATTTTCTTCTGGGAGATTGCATCCTACTTTCAGTTATTCTCAACTTCATACCACTGCAAAAGCCATTACTTTAATGCCAGTGATCTGTTGCTGCAGACTGTAAAACTCTGCATGTCAGACAAATTAAACAAACAAACCCCAAAGGAATTTTAAAAATATTGTTCAACATCAACAGATGAAACTTATATGCAAGAATTGATATAAAGGACATTATCAAATATATTTTTGACCTGAAAATGAGGAGGGATCAGAAATTGAAATAGACTGGCAGCTTACCTGATACATTAGGGAGCCTGGATATAAAAGAATATAAGAATAGTCTTTAGCCTGTAGAGTAGACTTGCAGGTGGTGAGAGGGGGAGATACAATGACAAATGATGACTTAGAAGGTAGATCTAGGAAGTAGTAGGTAAAGTTAGCAGAGCCAAATTTGGACTTGATATATAAAGAGAAACTTCTGACAGTTCATCAATTAAGCATTTATTTAAAAGGTCTACTCTGTGCTAGGTATTGTGCTAAGCAATGGAGATATAAAGAAAGGCAAAAGACAGTCCCTGCCCTTGAGAGACAACATGAAAAGAACTCTGTAAAAACAAGCTCTTGACATCATCTTTAGTTCCATGGAATCATTGTGAAGGCATTGATCAGAATTCTAAAATATTTTAAAGTTGTTCTCATTGTATAAATTGTTCTACTTCTTACTTCACTCTGCATCAGTTTCATGTAGATCTTCCCAACTTCTCTGAAACAATCTCTTTCATTATTTCTTATGGCACAATAATTATGCTCATATACTACAATTTGTTTAGTCATCTCCAAAAGGTGGGCACCCCCTTAGTTTCCAGGTTTTTTTACTATGAAAATATCTGATAACATACATACAAAATACATAAATGCATAAATAACATACGTGTATGTGTATATGTATGTTTTCTTTGATATCTATAGCAGTTAGTAATTTGTGATGCCATTTTGGATGATTTTTTTCATCCAGAGATACCAAGGAAATCCCTTTCTTCTGTGATTGATGGAAAGAGATGATTCTGGCCAATCAGAAAAGGATTGCTGAGCTCTTTCCTTCCCTCACAAAGGGGGAGAAATGTTTCCAGCCAGGAAGAATGTATCTAACCTTTACTTCTCTATCCTCTTTACATTTTAAAATGTTGTCATTCTGATTTGCGTCATGTAGGAACCATGTACCATTTATTTACGAAGAACTAACAGCCCCCTATAATTTAATGCTGTATTTTTGCAAAAACTGACTGAAGCACTGTGACACTTTTGAAAGTTCTGAGAGACTTAGTTTCTGGCTAATTTTAATCATTTTTATAATAAGACGCACATTTATTAATAAAAGGATGGTCATTTGGCTACTCTCTTAGACCACAGACCCTTCATGGCAGTGGGATTCACAGTTTATAGTTCCTGAGGGATGGCGATCAACTCTGGTTAACAATTATGAGAAAATGAGTATTACATGAGAAGTTGGGCTATATTACAGTGAGGGTGTGGACATACATGATTTAGATCACCTAAATTTTTAATCAAGAAACTTATCGATTTCCACATCACCATGTCTGACAGAAGAGAGAATCCACAGTTCTCCAGAGCTGTCTGAGAAAACATAATGAGCAGGAATATACCCATTAGCCAAACTTAAATTTTTTTTTTTACTATATGATTAGATCTTAGGCCTGGGTAAATTTCTGCTTAAGATTTCTCACACTGGTTGATGTCTGGATGAGGAAGTAGAAAAGGGAAAAAAAACTTGGCGGAACAATTAGCTGTTAATATATAGTGATTTTTCACAGCACTCTCTCCTTTATGATGTCTTACCTATCTACCTCCTGTACATAGTAACCTCTTCTGATGACTACTAGAGGTCCATAATTGAGTACCTGGGCTTTATGTAACATTTTTTGTTATGTATTTTTAATGCACTTGTCATTATTACTAATTATAGTTAAATTTGATTGTGTCTTGTCCCTTCTACTATTCTACTATCAGCTCCGTGAGGGCAGAGATATCATATTTTTATCTCCTGCAAAGACATAGTAGGGACACATACTTAGTAAATGTATATTGATATAAGTTGAACCAATTAATGTTGCTAGGCATCATATGACTTATTCGGAACATAATTTAGATTTTTCTTTCTTGTTTATTATTCCTTTTCCAGATTTGTGATTCTAGTCATCGTTCGAACAAAATCATTGTACTGTGTTGTGATAAAGTCATAGATTTAAGGCTTATCACTATAGGTAGTGTTATACATCCATTTTAAATGGAACTGAATGGAATGGCTTTTTACTTCTATTTCATCGTTTTTTAAACTTTTCTCTCCTTGTTCATTTCCCCTTTCTGAATATATTCAGCGTGTCCCCTCGTTTTTCTTTTTTAAAAATCTGTTCTAGAAACTAGAAAACCAATTATGTAAAAAATAATAGAATTTTGTCTAAATTAATAGCAAGAAGCCTATTAATAGATAGTATGGTTTATTTGAAAGTGTGCTATATTTAGAGTCAGAGACCTGGGGGCTTAAATTTCCTAGTTGTGCCACTTACTCAGACTGGGATGACCTTAGGCAAGTCATTTAACATTAAACTTTATAGGTCTTAGTTTCCTTCTCTTATAAAGTGACGATATTGGACTAAGATGTTCTCTGAGACCCCCTCTACCTCTAGGATAGAAAAACCTGTGGGTAAAGAAGCTGAGCTTACAATATGATACATTGAACAAGTGATCAATTGGGAGAGGGTAAAAGGATCAATTCAAATCCTGTTCTGCATTACCTGTGTGATCTTAGGCAAGCTACTTATGTCCCTGGGCTACCTCAGCTATAAAATGAGGGAGTTGAACTAGATAACTAACAGGGTTCCTTGAAATGCTAAATCTATAGTCTGTTTCATAGACGTTGTAAATGTTTTTCCCCCCCTTGCCCCTTTTTGGGGGGACTTGTTTGTGATACATCTGTCAGGGGTATCTCTTTGTCATAATATAACTGACTTCCAGAAAAGTTATATGCTACTGAGGTTAATTTGCTTTATTACCAGTTTATTAGTTGTTACTGTTAATATGTTAATAATAAGTAAAAATGATAGTTTTAGGGTTTTGAATGTGTTGATTTGTTTAGAATATTCTCCTAGATTATATGAACAGTTTAGATGTAAGCCTTTGATTGATTTATTGACAATTATTTTAGAATAAAACAGTGTAGTAATGCGTGCTTACATAGTACTGTGGAAGACTGTATTATAATACAACTAGTATTTTTTTTGGCTGATGCTATATTAAAATCATAATGCCTCAACTGTATCGCTTTTGTTTCTCCTATTCTAATATGATGGTATCCTGATCAGTGATGATGATATGATCATCATCACTGTTCACTTAGGGGAAATATCTGTTTCGCCTAAAAATAAAAATCTTATAATTAAAACATTTTCATTTCCCTTAGTTTTTTTCCCTTAGTTTTTTTTTATACAAACACCAATGGGTTGCTTTTAATATTAATGCTATAGATAGCTAGTTCAAATTTTTATTAAATTTTCAGTATTTTTACATACTTTTTGTTTTTATTTTATACAGGATGCAAAAATATCAGTAAAAAGACATACAGTGTTAAAAGTAAGGTTCATTTATTGATATTTTAATAAGATTTTTGCTTTCAAACATTATTTCTGTACTGGTATCCTCATTCACAACAGACATGATTGACAGCTCTTAGTACTATGAGTATCAAACAAGCATGATTGCAGCTCTAAAGCAGTTAACACGTGCAATGAATATCATCTGTACATTTGTTTGACACTGAGGTGGAATAAACAAGCTAATTTCCCAGTCTTTGTTTCTAATTCAGGCATATCTGTGTAGGGTCAAATAAAAAGTAGAAATATATGAATGTTTAAAAAAACTAACATTTTCAAAGTAATTGAGAAAGAAGGGAAAATCAGGTATTTCAGTTAAGTACTTTATTTAGCTTCAGTGCACAAGCTTATCTTTTTAAAGTAGATTTACTTGTAAGTGCACCTTTAAAACAGTAATATATATATATATATATACCACACACAAACATACACATGCACATATTTATATAGATATAGCTACATATACGTATATAGTAGAGGAAACCTACAATATATATTTATATACAGATATATTACATGTCTATATATGTCTGTATTTTTTATATATGTGTATATATTTAATGGAACAACATTTAAAAAAAAACTTTAGGCAGAAGGCTTTTATTGTACAAAAAATCTGTAAATGAAGTGGAATAATTTTTTTAAAAATTATGTCACAGAAGATTTAAATCCATAGGTATCAAATAATTTAGATATGATAATTATATTAAAAATATAACTTTTCTACCAGAAAAAAATGGTACAGAAATTTTCCATTGACTGATTTCATTTATATCTTATTTTGTATCATTTTCCATGTTATATTTGTAATGAAGGCCAGTAAATTCTACAGCCAAACTAAATTTATAGTTGTAATAATTTTGTCTTTCGGTCTTTCCAAGATTTTAAAGGTCAAAAAGTAAACTGGTAAACTACTATAATAGCCATTGTTTAAAAATGTAGCATTTAATTGGTCACAGGAAAGCTTTGAAGTAATTTCTGTGTAAAGACAAATAGGCAAAATCAGAATTCTGCTTGTTCAGTTATTTCAGGCTGTAGATCTTAAGATATTTGAAAATTTTAAATGGTCAACAGAAAAGGTATTATTTTAATGGGTAGAGATTTTGTATGGATTTTAATTGCCCTCTTGGTAAAATCTTGAACATGCTAGAATTCTATAATCTGTTAATCTCTAATTTTTTGCTTCTCTGGAAGACTTCCTGTTTACCTTTTGTTTTTTGTCTTTTAATTTTTTAATGCTTGCATTGTGTGATTTAGCTGTTACTTTAGTAAGTATGTACTGAATACCTGTTGTGTGTACCACTCTCTTGGGGCTGAAAAAAGATGCAAAAAACACCTTTTGGGTATTAAAATCTTGTTAGGGAGTTGAGAGGACAACCAGCTAAAGGGCTTTATGGTGATGCATCACAAAGATTCATTCTAGAAATTAGTAGGATGGGAAGGGAGTGTTAGCCTGAGGAAGGGACAGGGGAGTTGTCTCAAAGTATTTGAGAGTCTGTCATGTAGAAGTGGGATTAGACTTTTTCTATTTGACCCTGGACACAGAACTAGGAACAATGGATGAAGTTATAAAACAATAGATTTAGGCTTGATATAAGTAAAAATTTCCTACAGCTACCCAGTAGTGGGTCTGCCTCTTGAGGTAGTGTGATCCCCTTTTCTGGAGGTCTTTAAGGGAAGGCTTAATGACCTATATGGATTTTTTATAAAAAGTATTTCTCTGCAGACATGGTTGGGTCTAAATGTATTCCATATTGGTGATGCTGTGATCAAGTCCCATCAGAATGTAAGCTAATTGAGAGTAGGGGTTGTTTCATCCTTTGTCCTTATATTCCCCAGCAGCTAGAGCAGTGCCAGACTATGGTAGGTGCTTAATAGATATTTGTGGATTCATTTTTTAAACCTAGTTAAGGAGATAAAACAAGCAGTCATGTCAACAGATAAGGCCTTTAAGTAACAATAAATTTTAAAATCTGACTTGAAAGGAGTTTTCAGCAATTCCGTTTGATTAGTACCTGAACAAGAATAGTAGTCCTCCATACTCTGCTTAAAGATCTCTAACACTTACTAGCCGTGTGACCCTGGGCAAGTCACTTAACCCTCATTGCCCTGAAAAAAATTTTTAAAAATTTTAAAAAAGGAGGTAGGAGCCTTGTACCTTCAAGAACAGTCCATTATCCTTTTGGGTAACTAACTGATAGGGCTTGTCTCTTAACAAAGGTCAGAAATATGCCTTACTCTAACTTCTACCAGTTGCTCCTTCCTCATTCTGTCCCATAGGGCCAAATAGAATAAGTTTGGTCTTTCTTTCTCATGATGAATTAAACTAAATGTTCCTATTTCTTCAAACCAATCCTCTTATGGTAGGTATCTCCTTGCAGACTTTCCCCATCCTGGTTGCCCTCCTTTGGGTTTTTTTCCTTATACGTGACTTCCCATCTTCTTTTTGCCTCTATCTCTTCACATAGTGCTTATCTCCATGTCTGGAATGCACTGCTTCCTCATCCTTGCCTCTTAAAACCCTCAGTTTTTAAAGCTTAGCTCATGTCACCTCTTACATGAGGTTTTTTTTTTCTTTTCCCATTTCCCTAACTGGTGGTGACACTTGTGTCCTCAATTACTTTATATGTTTTTTGTTTTCAAAGAGAAGCACTGTGGGGTAGTGTAGAGGTGTCACACTCAAGGTCTGCAAGATTATTGAGTACAGCAGTACCAAATTAAATGCAATTGGGAAACATTTAACAAAAATTTTTAAAATACACTGCAACATAGATGATGTCAATTTGTGATTTTCTAAGTCAGTGTTTCTTTGCAGGGATCTGTTTTTATATGAGTTTCACACCACTGGTGTAGAAGATAGAAAGCTGCCTTGAAATTAGGAAACCTGTATTCCAGTCTTTAACATATACTAGCCTCATGACCTTGCACATGTCATTTAACCTGTTAATGTCCTGGTAAATTCTCTAAGCCTGTAAGTTACAGTTTCTTTCTTTCTTTTTTTTTTTTAAGTGAGGCAATTGGGGTTAAGTGACTTGCCCAGGGTCACACAGCTAGTAAATGTCAAGTATCTGAGGCCGGATTTGAACTCAGGTACTCCTGACTCCAGGGCCAGTGCTCTAACCACTGCGCCACCTAGCTGCCCCTAAGTTACAGTTTCATAGGTAGAGAGGGTTTCATCATAAGTAGTTCCCCACATGAATGAAATCACAGATTCGGACACTGATAACATTTTATATTTACTTATGTGCTTAGATGTTATTTTTCCAAATAGATTGTTTCTTGAAGGCAGGAACTGTTTAATTTTTGCCTTTAATATCCTAGGCACCCAGCATAATACTTGTATCAAGCAGGTAATTAATAAATGTTTATTGATTGATTTTTTCTTTTTAGAATTTTATTTTCCAAATTAGATGTAAAAACAAATTTTGACATTTTTTTTAAACTTTGTGTTCCAACTTCTCTTCGTCCCTCCCTCCACCCCCCACCCCCAAGAACTCAAGCAATTCACCATAAGTTATACATGGGTAGTCATGCAAAACATCTCCACATTAGCCAGGTTGTGAAAGAAAATAGACAAAAACAAAACTTTAGATTAAGGAACTATCAGAAAAAATTATGCTTCAATCTGTTTTCAGATACCATCAGTTCTTTATCTGTAGATGGATTGCAATTTTCATAAGTCCTTCAGAGTTATATTGGATCATTGCATTGCTGAAAAAAACCACATCCTTCGTAGGAGATCATCTTACACTATTGCTGTTCTTTTGTATACAGTACATTTCACTCTGCTTCAGTTCATGTAGGTCTTTCCAGGTTTTTCTGATAGCATCCTGTTCATCATAACTTTTAGATACTACCTTAAACTTGACAAAGAATTTTCTTCACAATAGCCCAGCAAAGTAGGTACCATACATTTTGCCATTATAATCAATCATTATAACTGTTTCCCTCCATCCTATTCCCTTCCCATGATATTTACTCTATTTTCTATCTTTTACCGTATTCCTCCTCAAAAGTGTTTTGCTTCTGACTGCCTTCTCACCCGCTCTGCCCTCCCTTTTTTCACCCTTCCTTCCTTATCCCCTTCCCCTCCTACTTTTCCTCCTTGAGCCAACTCTGATGCAATTAAGGTCTTTGAGCTAATTCTGATGTATAGAAGACTCCTTTACTTCCCCACACCTCCCCCATCTCTCCCCTCATTCTGTACACCCTTTCTTGTTTCTTTCATGTGAGATTTCACCCCATTCTGCCACTCCCCTATCCCCTCCCCCAGTGTATTCCTCTCCCCCTTCAATTTTACCCCAAAGATGTCATCATGGGGCAGCTAGGTGACACAGTGGACAAAGCACCCGCCCTGGACCCAAGAGGACCCGAGCCCAAATTTGGCCTCGGATGCAAGGCACTCATTAACCCCGAACTCATCCCACCCCCACCCCCCCAAAAAAAGAGAGAGAAACAAAAAAAATAGGTATCTTCCCTTCATAATCAATTCCTACCTGTGCCCTCTCTCTAAATTTATTCCTGTTATCTGCCCTAATACTCATAAGTCTCTTATCATTTAGACATATCATCTTCCCATGTAGGAATGTAAACAGTTTAACTGTATTACATTTCTCATGATTTCTTTTTCCTGTTTATCTTTTTATGCTTCTCTAGGGTCTTGCATTTGAAAGTCAAATTATCTATTCAGTTCAGGTCTTTTCATCACAAATACCTGAAAGTCTTCTTTTTCATTGAAGTCCCATTTTTTCCCCTGAAAGATTATACACAGTTTTGCTGGGCAAGTGATTTTTGGTTGTAAACCCAATTCCTTTGCTCTCTGTAAAATCATATTCCATGCCCTCTGATCCTTTAATGTAGAAGCTGCTAGATTCTGTGCTATCCTTACTGTGGCTCCACTGTATTTGAATTGCTTCTTTCTGGCTGCTTGCAATATTTTCTCCTTGACCTCGGAGCTCTGTAATTTGGCTATAATATTCCTGGAGACCCTTTTGGGGTCTCTTTCAGGAGGTGATCTGTGGATTCTTTCAATTTCTATTTTACCTTCTGCTTCTAGAATATCAGGACAATTTTCCCTGACAATTTTTTGGAAGATGATGTCTAAGCTCCTTCCTTGATCGTGGTTTTCAGGTGGTCCAATAATTTTCAGATTATCTCTCCTGGATCTATTTTCCAGGTCAGCAGTTTTTCCAAGAAGATATTTCACATTGCCCTCTATTTTTTTATTCATTTGAATTTGCTTTAGTGTGTCTTGGTTTCTCATAAAGTCATTAGCTTCCATTTGTTCATTCCTAATTCTTAGGCAATTATTTTTGTCAGAGAGATTTTCCATTTGGCTTTTAAAGCTGTTGACTTTTTTCTCATGTCTTTCCTACATCACCCTCATTTCTCTTTCCAGTTTTTCCTCTACCTCTCTGACTTTATCTTCAAAGTCCTTTTTGAGTGCTTCTTTGTCCTGAGTCTAATGCCTATTTTTCTTGGAAGCTTTGGATGTAGGGGCCTTAATGTTGCTATCCTCTTCTGAGGGTGCTCCTCAATCTTCCTTATCACTAAAGAAGCTTTCTATGGTTCACAACTTTCTCTGCCTGCTCATCCTGCTCGTTGTTCACTTGACTTTTAACTCCTTCTTAGTGTGGGGTCCTGTTTCCAGGATATACTGTCCCAAGCTTCAGGGGGTGTCAGGTGTTATGATTTAATGAGGAACAATTTCTTCACTTGCCTGGCCCTTTCTCTGGTCTGTAGATAACCACAGGCCAACTTGCCAATCAGTCAGGCAGCAAAACTTTATGTGCTGTGGTTGCTAGCTCTGACGAGCCTACACCCCTTCCTCTTCTGGGCCATCACCGCTCAGGGTTTCTTCCTGGTTCCCTGCTATGGTAGGACGTTCGAATCCCCCCTTAGCTCCTGCATACATTTCCATAGACTCCCAGCCCCCCCAGCCATTCAGCCCTCTTACCAGACTGTGAACTTAGTTCCAGAAGTCACCAGCACTGCAGCTGATTCTGGGGCTCCAGGATAATTTTCTCCAGCATAGCATGCATGGGGCTGTATTTGTGTGTGGACTCCACTTCCAGCCCAGCTCCCTCTTCTCCTGAACTTCCAACATGTCTTTGGCTGGAAAATAATCTCAGTCGTTTTTTTTGTGGGTTCTGCTGCTCCAGGAGTTGTTTTCTGGTTGTGTTTGGAGGGTTTTTTTGAGTAATTGTGTTAGGAAGTCTGAGTGTTTACTGCCTTTCCTCTGCCATTGTTGATTGATTCTTTTTTTTTTTTTTTATTTTTTTTTAGTAAGGCAATTGGGGTTAAGTGACTTGCCCAGGGTCACACAGCTAGTAAGTGTTAAGTGTCTGAGGCCGGATTTGAACTCAGGTACTCCTGACTCCAGGGCCAGTACTCTATCCACTGCGCCACCTAGCTGCCCCTCATTGTTGATTGATTCTTAAAATATGTTGCCTTGTACTAAACACAGTATTCACAGTGGAGTTCAAGCAGAGCAAAGCACAGTGGAACTGTCACCTTTATTTGGGACATTCGCCTCCTTATTCCCTGAAGCTTTGCCTTTATTAATGCAGCCTAACATTACATTGACTTTATTTACTGAAACCAAGCTTTCGTTCTGTTAAAACTCTGAGATCTTCTCACATGAACTGTACTTTAGACATTCCTTTTCCATCTTTTACTTGTGAAATAGATTTTTGTTTTTAGCCAAGAGCACTTTTTAAAATCCCCATTTAAAGTTATTCTTATTAGATTTCCTCCCGGGGTTCTGGTCTCTTGAGATCTTTTTAGATCTAACTTTGTAATTATATGTGTTATCTATAACAAAAGTTTACATTTCAGTTGAAGGAATTGGGGATGTTCAGCTTGGAGAAGAAAAAAATCTAAGGAAGACATGGTGGTTTGTCTTTAAGTACCTGAGATCTTGTCACATGGAAGAATCACTAGACTTGTTCTGTTTTGTCCCAGAAAGCAGAACTAATCAGTCAGTCAGTCAGTGAGTGTTTATTAAGTTTTTCCTCTGCCTGCGTACTGGGCTAAGTGCTGGGGATAAAAACAAAGGAAGAGTTTCCTGCCTTCAAGAAGCTTGCTTTCTAATGGAGGAAATAACATGTAAATAACCCGAATTACACAAGTTATACTCAAGGGAGATGGGAGGTGAGCTCAGAGGGAAGGCACTCTAAGCTGGGGTACTTAGGACAGGCCTCCTGCAGAAGGTGGTATTTGAGCTGGGTCTTGAGAAATACAAGGAAAAATAAGAAGGGGGCAGCATTCCAGGTGTGTGGGACAGCCCACTGGTATAGTCACAGAGACTTAAGATGGAATAGTGTCCTGTGAGAAACTAAGAAGTCAGATTGCAGAGTGCAAGGAGGGGAAGAAATTATTAGACGGATGAAGAAATAGGAAGGAACAAGGTTGTGAAAGGCTTTAAATGCTAGAGCTTTTGAAGTTATCTAGCCAGTCTGTCTTATCATTTGTTTGAGCTTCTAGTAAAACTGTTTAGGGGCAGCTAGGTGGCGCAGTGGAGAGAGCACTGGCCCTGGAGTCAGGAGTACCTGGGTTCAAATCCGGCCTCAGACACTTAACACTTACTAGCTGTGTGACTGACCCTGGAAAGTCACTTAACCCCAATTGCCTCACTTAAAAAAGAAAGAAACAAACAAACAAAAAAACCTGTTAGCCTGTATGGAGGTCTTAAGCCTTGTGAAGCATGTGAACTCACAATAATGTTTTTAAATAACTGAAGGAAATGATAAATTTCAGTTAGATGTTAGTGACAATTTTAAAAAATATATTCCCTTCTAAGTCACAACCCCTCTGAAATCTTTCTATGCACCTGCACTTTAAAAACCCCTAACTTAAGGTTTTTGTTATTAGGTGCCACAGGGTGGAGCTGTATGGGGAAGGAGACCCTCTATTTTGTCCCTCAATATAAAATTTTTGACTCTCTTTTTGGGTGACAAGTACTGATTCCTAAGTGGCTTGATGTCTTAGTTTATAGAACTAGAACCAGATAATTTAAATACTATTGTATTTCATGAGGTTTAACTTAGTTGAGACAATGAAACTAGACTTCTTTGTTCCTAGCCAACTACAAAATCAAGAAAGCTTTTCCATTTATCCTATATTTCGTTTTTTTAAAAGTTTTAATTCAGAACCCCAATTCTGGACCTAAAATAGACTACTTCATAATGTTGCTTTTAAAATGTAAATTAGACATTAGATGAGTATAATTAAATACTTAATTAGAACTGATTGAGCATATTATACTGTTCGTGTGGGTTTTGTGCTGTTGCCTGTGTCATTTTTGAATTTATTAAGCAAATGGATCTTTCCTTGATGAATTTTCCTTGAAAGCATTTTCCTTCTTGTGCAGTATGTTTTTGAAAAGGAGGGTTATGAACTATTTGTAATCATATATTATGGAAACAGATGCACTTGATTCAAGATAGAATGAGTAATTTGAAAGTACTTGGCTTTTAAAATGTATTGCTGTGGTTTTATGTACTGTGTGAGACTCAGCACTTTTATTTGAGTTCAACTTGTCTCAACACCCTTATTTATATACTCTGTATTCTATTTTGGGCCAAAAAGATAAATATCAATCTATTTTGAAAGTTACCAGTAAGACAAAAAGGTAAACTCTTCAAAAAAAAATCTCTAAACATAGTCCACAAACAGAAGTCTTTCCCTATAATCCCATTCATAACTGTTTTTATTATGAAGTAGGTGGATTTTGGGGGTAGGAAGGAACTGTATAATCCCTAGGTACATTTGATGTTAAGTCTCTAGAAATTTTCCAAGAATAGCAATAATTTTTATGAGGTGGTTTCCAAATTCTTTGCTTAATAGGAATCTTAGGACGTTTTGTCTAGTCTGTCGTATTAGCCATATGAAGTGTTTCAAAGAAAAAAAAAATCAAGTGTATGTTCTATTTTTTGCCCCTTTGATTTAATGTGCCTTATGTGCCTTCATAGAACATTGATACTGGTTTTTTAAGTAGGCAGAGTAAAGATTTTAGGTTTGATGGAGGATGAAACTTAGTTCATGATTTAAAGCAATTCTTTTTAATTTTTTTGGTGAGGCAATTGGGGTTAAGTGACTTGCCCAGGGTCACACAGCTAGTAAGTGTCAAGTGTCTGAAGCCAGATTTGAACTCAGGTCCTCCTCAATCCAGGGCCAAAGCAGTTATTCTTTATTCTACTTTTTGCTTCTCTATTAGCAAATCATTTAACCTCACATACATATCATCTCAGGGATATTAGGAAATTCCCCAAATGTTATTTTCAGTCAGCAGTAGTGCTACTTGTATTAGAAGTACAATTAGTAACGATGATGAAGATATATAAACATCTTTTGGTGACATAATTTTAAAATTCTTAGCACAATGCTTTGTACATATGAATTACTTAATCAATATTTGCTGATTGAATGACTGGGATTTAAGATCACCCTAGGTGATAAAATGAGACCTCCAGCTTGTAGAACCCCTATGGTGCATTTATGGGAGGATATGAATCAGAGTCTCACAAGATGAATGGGCAGGTAAGAATGACTTTTCAGTCTACGTCTTTAGAAAAATATCCAAATCCACAAAATCCATTTGAATCTTTGAGAGGTTCCAGAACCCATAAGTATATATTAAGTATCTGCTCTGTCCTGTGAGGGCACTCTTGTGTGCCTGGGGATACAAAGATAAAAATGAAATTGGCCCCCAGTCAGCTTAAATTCTATCAAAGGAGATAACATGTACACTTATAAGTATATCCAAACTCTTTAAAATTAAATACAAGCTGTTTAGATGAGGGAAAGCTCTGAAAGGCCTTATGATGGAAGTGGATCTTACAGCAAGCTTTGAAGGAAGCTAGGGCTTCCAGAAAGGTTGAGAGAAAGGAAGGCAAACTGGTACAAAGGCATGGAGAGAGGAAACAGAGCATCAAGCACAAGAAACAGCTTAGAAGTCCAGTTGGACCAAACCAAAGAATGCATGAGTGGGAATAATGTATGATAAACCTAGAGATTTAAGATAAATTGAAGGTATTTTCTTTTTTTCTCAAATTTTCTTAAAGCTCTTTGCCAAGATCCCTTCTTTGCCTCTACCACCTTGCATTATACTTTATTAGTATGTGTCACATTCTCTTTTCTTTGGGTGGGTGTTTTGAAAGAACAAAGTGCCTTCTTAGGGTAGATATGATGGATATTTGTATTAGGCTCAATGAAGAAATAGCAACCAACTCAGCTTTAAGATTAAGATTAAGAAATTACAGTCGTCCTGGAGTTACAATCTCAGGTTCACGACATTTTTGTTGTATGTTACTTTGAAATCTCTTTTAGTGTGGTTTTCTCCCTCAAGTGTTTTATTTTTCATGGTAAGTAAGATTGTTCACAAAATAATGACATCATTTTATACAGGTCTAATTTTGAAGGAATAGGTCATGTTTCCTTCCCTATCTTCAAAATAAAAAGAAAACAACAACATAGTAATGACATCCTTTTTGTACTAATAATAACGATAAAGATATGTTTGTTTCACATAATTTTTTATAACATTTTCTAGTTTTCTTTAATGGGAAAATGTATTAATACATGATTAAAGTTACTAGATTTCATTTCTTTCCATTCCAGTTATTGTATTTAACTCATTAAATGAGCTTTGTTCTAAACTTATTTCTTAATGGATAACTGTCTATTGATTTCATTTCCCGAGGGGGAAGATTGACACAATTTCTTGAAGACTGCATGCTTTATTTTAGGGGCATGAGGTATAGGAAGAGGCAATTTCATATATTCCAGGTGTCACTTTATTTCCTAAAAAGACATAAAACAAACTGTACTTATTGTGTTCCAACTTTTATAATTTTAAGAAAAAACATGTTCAACATTAATACTATGGGGGCAGCTAGGTGGCTCAGTGGATAAAGCACTGGTCCTGGATTCAGGAGTACCTGAGTTCAAATCTGGCCTCAGACACTTGACACTTACTAGCTGTGTGACCCTGGGCAAGTCACTTAACCCTCATTGCCCTGCAAAAAATAAATAAATTAAAAAAAAAAAACATTAATACTATGTCAAACAAATATATTGAAAATGAAGTCCCAAAAGATCTGTTAACATAATATACCTTGGTTTTCCAAAACTTCCCAAATCTTTTAATGTGTTTCTCTCTGACAGAATAGGAATTTAAACCATCTTTTGAAATCTCTTTGCTTTTTATTCTACCTATCTTTTATCTGTAGCATTCGGGAAAGAACAGTACTAATAATCCACAATTACTCTTCCCATCCTTCCTAGCCTCCTTATAACCTTTGACACTGTTGATTACCCTCTTCTCCCTGATAATCTCTTCTCTAGATTTTTATGACACTTCTGGTGCTCTCTCTACTGTGCCACTTAGCAGCCCCTTCACAACCATCCTATGAGGTCAGTAATATGAGTATTATGCCTCCTATATATCTGAAACTTAAAGAAAGTTAGGTCATTTGCTTAAGGTCATACTTTGGAGCTGGGTTTCAAATCCAGGCTTCTCACCCCAAATCTACTTTACTGTGCTGCTTCTTCATCTGTTAAATGAGGGGGGAGAGGCAAAAAGCATTAGGCTAGATAGTCTGTTTAGGGATCTTTTGATTCAGTTACAGTTCCTAGCTTTACCAGTTATCACATTTGCTTTCTGGCATACTAGTCACCCCCCAGGTTTAACATTTTGCCTGAATCCCAGACATGGTTGTTTAGTAGGACTGATCTTCCTGCCCTCCCCTCCTATATTATGGTTCCAGCCTCTTAAAGGAAGGCTCATTGTTTATATTAAAGGAGGCTAAATTCAGGGAAGTGGCATGAATTCCCTTTTTTCACAAAGCTATTACACAGTGCAATTCACTCTCACTTCTTAGCCCAAACAATGCATGTGGTGCCACCAAGTCTGCTGTCAAAGAGCTGCAGCTTTCCTTTTTGAAAACAGCCTCTATAGTAGTGACCATGCTAATACAAAGTTAATCAGTGCATTTCAGTAAATGACCATCATCACATTCATAGCAGTGTCTATTTTGGAAATGCTAACGTTTTATCTCCCATAGGCATAGTGTATTATTTGCGGGGTTGCTTTGTAATTCTAACAGTTTCTTGCCCCCCAGTGAAGGTCATTTTTCAGTGGTTGTTTTGTACCACAAATTAAGGAGTTCTTTTTTCTGTGGTTCAGTAATACATAAGGATTGTGCTGCCAGCATTGCTGGAGCCCCGATTCTCTAAACAGTTTTTTGTTTGTTTTTTAAAGAATTTTTGGTCTGACAGACAAACATTTGGTACAGAAATCTTTAGAGGATGGGCATTCATATAATAAATTGCAGTGTTTAGGTGGTCGAGTTGTCACTTGTCAGTTCTAAAACTGGATGGTCCACTGTGGTACGAAATGTCTAACGAAGGGTTTACTGACAAGTAGTATCCACGCCTGCCAGTAGGCTAGTATCTTTGGACTTTTGTCCCTGAGCTTAGAGATTCTTATGCCCTGAAATAAATGTTCGTTATACCTTCTGAGGTAAGTCCTTATTGGCTTTGGTTTGGGTGTTTACTGACTAACCTATTTTATTTTTATGGCAACATGGAAAGCACCAGGATGTTCTTCTGATTCTTTTAGGTGAATGTCCCTATTTGGTGGTGGCCATGGTGGAATCTGGTACAGTGGGGAAAGCCCTGAAATTAGCAAGTTATGGTCATAGGTTTGAATTGCTGCTTTTTGTCCCTTATTGGCTGTGTGACTTTTTATAATGCACCTTACCTTATCTCTAGACCTAAATTGCCTCATCTGTAAATTTGGGAAAGAGGATTCAACTAGGTTGTTTAACATCTATTTTACTTCCAAATCTATATTTTTATTCCTGATCTTGCCTGTATTTTGTAGATCTAACTGGATAGAATTGTGATTCTTCTGTGGGATAGAATCTCACAATAATTGGGTAGAGAAATTGCGGGGATAGGGATGGTGTTTGCCACAGTGAGGATCTGGTTCTGCAGATGATTTGATTATTGGCTTAACCTGACTATCTTTTTTTTTTTTTAATCAAAATCATGTGTCTAACTTAACAATAGGTTTCCACTGTTTCTTACTTCTGTCATTCTTTTTAGCTGATATCTCAGAGTAAGTAAGAAAAAGAAGCCCCCCAATCTAATTTGACCAACATTCTAGAACAAGGTATAGACTTAAAGAAGATCAGTTTGTAGCTTGAACCATACAGTTTTGTATTATCCAGTCTAAAATAATAGCTAGCATCTCTATTTTGCTTTGAGGTTTTCAGAGTTTTTATATATATTATCTCATTTGATCCTCAGAAGAAATAGGATGTAGGTGTTTATTATTATTGACCTTTACAGAGGAAACTGAAGCCAAGGGAAGATAAAACCCAGGACTCACACATCTTAATAAGCGTGAGATAGGATTTGAACTCAGGCCTTCTTGACTCAAGTCTGATACTGTCATCTGCACCAATTACTTGCCTATTGCATAACCTGGGTTTGGTGGTTGTTCTTTGATTACAAAATTACACAATTCGATTCTAGAAGAACTGTCATCATTTCTACTTCAGGTGTTTCCTTAGTATTTGTGATGACTACATATCTACTAAAATCCTCTTTCCCAATCTACTAGAATCCTCACCTCCATCCACATTAGACTGTTTTTCCCTGGGACCCTTGAATTGCCCCTCTGTATATCCCTTCAGTGCATCTTTCTAGTAGCCCTCTAGCTGAATTGACATGGCTTTCTGGTCACCTAGGGATATGAAAGACCCAGCCACACGGTAATCTCATACCTATTGGTCGACCGTTCTAGGATAGTGAGAGTCACCACACTCTGTTGGCCTGATCTGTTTCCATAGCAAGGCTAGTGATTTACCACTGTTTTTCATTTAAACATTCCCTTAATTTTCATATAACACTCCCTTTATTCTCCAAGACCACACCTGCCCTCCTCAATATCCATGGTTTCTTAGGTTCTCTCTTCTTACAACCTTGTTACCTCCTGAAGTCTTTTTGCTCAGCTCTCTAAAGGCATTAGCAGATTAGTGATATTTTGTCTCAAAGTGACTTGGGCATATTTCTTACCCTAAAGAATGTCCTCACTCAGTTATGTTAAAAAAAAATTAACTTAACTATAACTATCTTAAAAAATTTATAACTGTACTTATATGAAAAATTATAAGTTTAGAAAAATTATAATTGGGCTATGTCCCATCTGGGTCGCCATTCAAATGTAAAAATATTTTAATTTACTGGGGCCTAATTTGGGGGGACTAACCTGACTGGAGGGGTAATTGGGGGGACTTTTGACTGGCTGCTATCTGAGTGCTATTAATTTAATATGGGCCATTTAAAAATTTCTCCACACTTGCTCCCAAATTGATAAGCAAAACGATTAAGAATCCTCTTAATTAAATAACCAAAGCAGAATTTATTTATAAAAATCAATGTAAAAGATAAGGGTTAAGAAATACAAATTATCCAACCTGTCTGCTTTTAATTTAATAAGGGCCTTTGCTGCCTCTTGCCTTAGGGTATGCTCCAGCTTTTTCCAACTTTCACTTTTTCTCCTTCACTCCAGCTTCCCTGCACTTTCACTGTTCAACTCCTTTCTCCTAACTCCAAGCCCCTTTCACTTTGTCAACCCCACTTACCATCTAACTTTCCTCTCTGTACTGCCCTGCTGAACCCCTGCGTCTCTCTCTCTCACAGACTTCTCCTTCTGTTCTCCTAGTGCTCCAGCGTCCCTGCTCTGTCCAGCCTCCCTTACTGTCTCCTTAATCTTCTAGCCTCCCTTGTGTCCTCCTAGTCCTCCCAGCGCCCCCCCTTCAT
This sequence comes from Dromiciops gliroides, assembly GCF_019393635.1. NCBI lineage: Eukaryota > Metazoa > Chordata > Mammalia > Microbiotheria > Microbiotheriidae > Dromiciops > Dromiciops gliroides. The sequence continues at coordinate 294,164,515 of NC_057861.1, read as the reverse complement.
TCTTGCTAGCTCCCTTTTCATTACCTGCTCTCCCCTGTGAAACCCAGCCGCACTGCCCCCAGGGCTGGCGGAGCCCAGTGCTTATTGAGCCCAGTGCTTAGCAAGCTGGGGCTGGGCAAAGCAAACCCCATTGTCCCTGAGGGTTTTTGTGGGCCTTTCTGCTGCCAAACAGGGCCAAGCCATGCCACACCCATGGCTTGGGGTTTTCATCTATGCAGTTTAGCCTGCCTCAGAGGCCTCCATGCAGCTGAAACGGAGGGGGGAGGGGCCCTAGCCCCTCTTACACAGAAAAACCCTGAGGGCCTAAGGCTTTTTTAATCTCAGCTCAAAGGCACTATCTCCAAATCACAATAAGTTTCCACAGTTACATCCCAACTTAAATATTAACATGGTATTTAACTCATTTAATTATAAAGAAAATGTGTTCCCCAGGGTTCCCTTAGTTGAATTTTCTACTTAGTTCTCTCTGTGTGTTTTTATTTCATGGTTATTTTACCAGTATACCTTTCAGGTCAATGATATCAGACTATGTGACTCTTTCATTTACAAGACTTCCTGTTTCTTTATTAAATTATCACATTATAGTAGCTTCCACCTAGTAGAGGCAGCAAATATTTATAAGTATACAAGTGAATTCAGAAAGGAATATAGAGCAAATATATATTTTTAAAATTTATATTCTTTGTCATAATGTTTTACTTGGAAACAAATTTGGTTTGATTATTTATTGAGAACGTTACAATAAATTTATATTGAAACTTTTCTTGAAATTTGAAAGAATCACATGGTTCTTGTGCTTTCATATATGGCCTGAATCATTTTCAACTCTTTAATTATTTTTGCTTCTTGGAGTGAAGAAAACAATAGAATTTCTACACTTACTTCTTGTGTTGGAGTCAGGTTGGTAATAATTCCTGATTTACAAATACTCATAATATAGAGATGATAGAAGCATACCCTCTCTGCCTTCATGGGGTTTATTGCCTTTTCTTCCCCAATTTAGATATCTCTAGGTAGTCAATATCCTAGTTTTCTCTTAGAAAATGAACCAACTACCTAGGAGTAACTATCCCTCTCCTTTTTTTTTTTTTTTTTTTTTGCTGGGCAATGGGGGTTTAAGTGACTTGCCCAGGGTCACACAGCCAGTAAGTGCCAAGTGTCTGAGGCCAGATTTGAACTCAGGAACTCCTGAATCCAGGGCCGGTGCTTTATCCACTGCCCACCTAGTTGCCCCCAGAAATCCTTCTTAATCATTATTTTCTCATACTGTATACCAAGGATCATGTAAAAATTCTCAGAGGCGAAAAGGGGTCACAAGTGGAGAAAAGTTTAAGAAGTCCTCCCTGTGGAAGATGGATTTTAATTGGGACTTAATGGAAACCAGGGAAATCAGTAGGAGATATGAAGTGAGAACATTCAGTCAGTGAGGGACAGGTTAGTTACATGCCTGGAGCCACTGATCAAAGAGTACATGGTCAGAAGTATGAGAAGATTGGAAACGGTGGTGGCTGGGTGTGGTGATGAAGGGTTTTGAATGCCAGAGGATTTTCTATTTGATCCTGAGGTTAGAGAGAGTGCCTGGAGTTTTATTGAATAGGGCAGGTGACATGGTTAGACTTAAGTAACTGAAAACCTTTGTAAGTCCCCCACCCCCTTTCTGAGAGAGTGAGTCTCAGCCAGGGAGAGCTAATGCCACTGAGAGGAGTGAAAGACCTGAATTGATGTATTCACAACTGAAATGCCTCAACAAATAGGCTAAATAAATAATTCTAAGACACTTTGCACATGTTAATTGCAGCCATTGCATGTCACAAAATATGAATTTGTTCCTTTTCAGGAAAACTCAGGTATCTAATTTCCATTCTATTTTCCTTTTCCACTCTTGACCCACCCTTCATTACCCCTTGCCAACATTCATTCATTTCAGTGATATTAATCTCAATACAATGTTTTATGCTCATTAGCAAGAAAAATACATTTGCTTATAGTTTCAACCACAGTTTATAAAAGCCCTGTGAGGCAAACATTTAACTGACATACTAGAACTGTTGAAAATAGAACTCTAGAAAAAATAAAATGAGTAAGCATTGCTAGAATTTTTACAAAGGGATTAAAATTGAACCTTGAGGTTATAAGTACAGGTATAAAAATTAGCATTTTTCTCATTTTCAAATTGGGGGATAAAAGCTAAAATCCTCTTTAACAGTAGGTCACTGGGATGGAATCTCTTTATAACCTGAAAGGTCTACTTTTATGGGGAGCATCCCCATCTTGTGGATTTATGGAATATTGCCACTAAAGACAATTGTTGCCATGTTTCATTATTACAATTGGGGGCATAAATGCTTTTACTTAACCAGAAAATCTTTTTACCTATGCATCCCAGTTAAATAAAAATTTTACAGTGTTGCAATGTTTCCTTCTCTAAGAGGAGACTGTTGTTATTTTTTCCAAAAAAAAAGTTCTTCCTGAATCTCTGGAAAAAATTGTTCTAGTAACTTCAGAAATTTTTCAGACAGTTTTGGTTCACAAAAGCTTGATGGTATACATCTGGTTTTACATAATACTCAAGTTCATCATCTTATTCTTAATACTAAAGGAGAAATTTTGACAGGTCACAGAAATAATAGCTTTTGCTAAATAGTAATTAATTTAAAGACTAATTTGTAATAGTTGGTATGCTTAACAGAATTCTAATACCAGGCTTATGTCTTGTTTAATGATATGGTTTATCAGCTAGATTTAATTTAATTTTTAAAAGCTATGAACTTGACATTGTATGAAGAAGCAACCTTTTAAATTTTTAACTTTCTGCTCTTTACCTTCTAGTAAAAAACTCAGCCAAAAAAATTGGGGGGGGGGGCGTGTGGGGGTGTGTGAGGCATTTGGGGTTAAATGACTTGCCCAGGGTCACATAGCCAGTAAGTGTTAAGTGTCTGAGGTTGGATTTGAACTCAGGTTCTCCTGACTCCAGGGCTGGTACTCTATCTACTGCACCACCTAGCTGCCCCCAAATTTTTTTAAAAGGTGGAATATATGTAGTTAGCTTTTATGCCTAATGAAAGTGGAATATATTTTTGGATTACAGATTATTTTAAAATAAATGTATATAGTTTTGTTGAGAAAAGAAAGAAATCCAGTTTTACATTCCATAGGAGCTGCTCAGTGAATGTTAAATTGAATTGTTTTGCAATTTTAAATCTGACATGTAAGCTCAAAAGATGTAAGTGTGAAAACCTTAAAGTATTGTTACTCATTTAATCTGGTCTTTATCTTTTGTTCCTTTCCCCTCTTTATTTGTAGACTAGGAAATAAAAATGAGGTTTCTCCTTTTTAGTTTCCTAATGTTGTTTTACCTTAGAATGTAGCTCAAAGGAAGAAAGCTTTTGGCCTAAAAAAAGAATGAAATAGGAAAATGAAATATTAGAGATATTAGAGATCGTTTGACCCCACCCCTTCATTTTGTATACAACTTTTTCCATCATGCCCTGCATGACTGCCTCCCTACACTCCTCAATTTTCATCTGCTTTTTATGTGGAAGTTGTGGAGGTCTAAAAGGTGGAGGTAAGGAGAGAGAATTACAAACATGGGGGATCGCCAGTGGAAAGTCATGACGTCAGGAGAAGGAGAGTCATGTGAAAAGTCCAGCAAAGGGGCTACTGAAGCTAAATTGTAGAGTTGTGGAGGGAGAGTTAGGTGTCATGGTAATATTGATGATGATGGTAATAGCTCACATTTATAGAGTGCTCATTGTGTGCCAGCCACTGTGCTAAGAGCTTTACAATTACTCTTTCATTTGATCTTCACAACAACCCCATTTTACAGATGAGGAAATTGAGGTAAATAGAAATTAAGTCGGGGTCACCAAGCTACTAAGCGTCTGAGGCTGGATTTGGATGCCAGGTCCAGTGCACTATCCATTGCACCACCTAATGTCCTATTAAGAGAATTGAAAAGGTAGGAAAGATCTTTGTTGTTGTTGTTGTTGTTGTTGTTTTGCAGGACAATGAGGGTTAAGTGACTTGCCCAGGGTCACACAGCTGGTGTCAAGTGCCTGAGGCTGGGCTTGAACTCAGGTCCTCCTGAATCCAGGGCTGGTGCTTTATCCACTGTGCCACCTAGCTGTCCCCTTTAGGAAAGATCTTAAAGGTGGTAAAGGGTTGTAAAGAGCTTTAAATGTCAAACAAAGGACTTAATATTTGATACTGAAAGTACTAGGTTGCTGCTGGAGTTTATTGAGTGACATGGTCAAGATGACATGTTACACTAAAGCTTTAGGAAAATCACTTTGGAAGTAGAATAAAAGATGGATTAGAGAATAGGCAAAAACTTAAGACAGGGAGACTAAGAGGTAGTAGCTCGATGGTGTAGTGTATAGAGCAGTCAGTAGCATTGGAGTTATCAGGAACAGAGTTCAGATCCAGCCTCAGACTTACTAGCTGTGTGAACCTGGGCAACTCACTTAACTCAGATTGACTCAAAAAAAAAAAAAAAAAGACAGGGAAACTAATTAGAAGGCTTTTGCAGTAGTCTAGGCTGGTGGTGATAAAAGGCTATACTAGGATGGTGGCTATGTGAGTGGAGAAAAGGAGACACGTTGGCAAGATGTTGTGAAGGTTAGAAACAAGATTTGACAATTGTTTGGCTATATGAGTGAATATATGTGAGGAGTTGAGGTTGACACCAAGGTTTTAGCCTAGGTTACTGAAGGATCGCAGTATCTTTGGCAGTAATAAGAAAGTTTGGAGAGAGGGTGGGATTTTGTGGGGAAAGATGATAAGTTCTTTTTTGGATATGTTGGGTCTGAGATGCCTATAGGGCATTGTTTGATATGCGCAATAGGCAATTGTTGATGCCTTGAGAGAATTGAATTTTTTAAAATGAGCAGGAAATATAGGATATAATCTGTTGTTATCTCTTTGTAATCATTTTTTTAAAAGGGTTCCAAGAATATATTGTTTTGCCCTAAAGTAAATTATAGAGTTTATATTGTACAAGGTGTATTAAAGCTTAAATATAAATTAAAACTATTCTCATGTAGTTTTTATTTTTATTCTTTTGGAGTTCAAGTCAAGTTAATTAATGAGGCACTATGTGCCAAGCACCAATGCTAAGTGCTGGGATACAAATACAAACAAAAGATATTCCCTGTCCTCAAGGAACTTATATTCTAGTGGGGGGACCCTCCACATAAAAGGCAGGTGAAAATTGAGGAGTGTGGGGAGGCAGTCCATGCAGGGCATGATGGAAAAAGAAGTCAAGAGCAAAAACTGGGGGAATGGAAGAATGAACATGATTCGTTTGAACACTTCCTTAAAATGGAGGTGCTAGGAGGAGGTGACTTTTTGTGGGGTGGAAGCATTTTCCAGGGTGAGAAAGCTGCTAGGAAATGGTGGAAAAAAGAAGTCTACAGAGACAGGAATAGATCCTGGAGAAGAATGAAGGAATGAATGTGGATGGCCTGGTCATTTTCCTAAAGATGGACATTTGGGGAGTATAAAAATCTTTTCATGAATGGCACAACTTGTCTCATAGAAATCTCAAACCCAACATACCAAAACATAAGTCATTGTTTTAAAATTTCAAAAACCCGCTTCTCTTCCTTATTTCACTATTTCTGTCAAGGGCTGTCAGTCACCTGGGTTGACATTGGAGTCATTCTTGGCTCTTCCTCTCCCTTCAACTCCCATAATTGCCAGATCTTGCCAAGTCTAACCTCCACAGCATCTTTTGCATCTGGCTCCTTCTTGCCATAACATTAACCAATATTCTAGTTTACATTCCTATTAGCTCTTGCTCTGGACTATTGTAGTAAGCTACTGATTGATCTTTTTTTTCCCCCTCAAGTCTCATCCCTCTTTAAGTCAGCCTCCACATAGCTCTCCAATTGATCCTCCTAGAGTTCAGTTTGACCATGTCCCTAATCTGTTCAGGAATTTAAAAAAATTTTTTTTATAAAAGTATTATATTATTTTCCAGTTACACGTAAAGATAGTTTTCAACATTTGTTTCCATAAGATTTTTAGTTCCAATTTTTTTTTCTCCCTCCCTTCCCTCCCTCTTCCCTCAGACAGAAAGCAATCCGATATAGGTTATATATGTACAATCACATTAAATATATTTCTGCCTTAGTCATGTTGTGAAAGAAGAATCAGAACACAAGGGGGAAACCTCAAAAAAGAAAAAAAAAAGAAAACAACCAGAAAAGTAGAAACAATATGGTTCAATCTGCATTCAGAATCCACAGTTCTTTTTTCTTGATGTGGAAAACATTTTTCATCATGAGTTCTTTGAAACTGTCTTGTTTCATTGCACTGCTGAGAAGAGCAAAGTCTATCACTGTTGGTCACCATACAATGTTGCTGTTACTGGTGTTTTGTTCTCCTGGTTCTGCTCACTTCACTCAGCATCAGTCCACTTAAGTCTTTCCAAGTTTTCTGAAATCTGCCTGTTCATTATTTCTAATTTTATTTTAATTTGTTTGTTTGTTTTTGTGGGGCAATGGGGGTTAAGTGACTTGCCCAGAGTCACACAGCTAGTAAGTGTCAACTCTCTGAGGCCGGATTTGAACTCAGGTACTCCTGAATCCAGGGCTGGTGCTTTATCCACTGCGCCACCTAGCCGCCCCTCATTATTTCTTAGAACAATGTTGTTTTGTTGTGTTTAGGTTTTTTTTGCTGAGCAATGAGGGTTAGGGGACTTGCCCAGATCACACAACTAGTAGGTATCAAGTGTCTAAGGCTGGATTGAACTCGGGTCCTCCCGAATCCAGGGCTGGTGCTTTATCCACTGTGCCACCTAGCTGCCCCTGTCATTATTTCTTTTTCTTTTCTTTTCCTTTTTCCTTTTTTCTTTTTTTTGGCAGGGCAATTGGGGTTAAGTGACTTGCCCAGGGTCACACATCTAGTAAGTGTTAAGTGTCTGAGGCTGGATTTGAACTCAGGGTCCTCCTGAATCCAGGGCTGGTGCTCTGTCCACTGCGCCACCTAGCTGCCCTCCCATCATTATTTCTTACAGCACAGTAGTTTTCCATTACATTCATATACCACACCTTGTTCAGCATTCCTCAGTTGATGGGCAGTCCCTTTGATTTCCAATTCTTGCCACCACAAAGAGAGCTGCTATAAATATTTTGTACATATGTGTTCTTTTTCATTTTTCTATGATCTCTTTGGGATACAGACTTACTAGTGGTATTACTGGGGTCAAAAGGGTATACACAGCCCCATAGCCCTTTGGGCATAGTTTCCAAATTGCTCACTAGAATGTCAAGAATCTTTTATGAAGAAGGGTTAACATGCAATTTGTGAACTTGTTTTAAAAAATATATTTTAATATCTGTGCTTCAGTGTAATTGGTTTCCTTTATAATCTTGTGATCTTATTTTTTGCATTTAAAAACATGATTCTAAGAAGGGGTCTGTAGTCTTCCCCAGACTGTCAGAGTAGGCCATGACACACACAAAAGGTGAAGAATTGCTACTATTTGCCATTTAAAGCCTTTCACAGCCTGACTTAAGCCTACCTTTCAGGGCTGATTGCATTTTAACTCCCCTTCACGACATTTTACTGTCTTGCTAAACTGGCCACTTGCTGTTCACTCACACACACTTCTGTTTTCTCTCCTGGTGCCTTTGTGTGGGTGGTCCCCTGCTCACCACCACCTCTAAGACTCCTCAGTGTCCTTTGCAGCTAAGCTGCTCATGGCACAACTCCTACATGAGGCCTGTCCTGATTCTACCGTCACTTCCCTACTCAGTCACTGGTGTCTTCCCCCCCAAAAAATTACCTGGTAATTTGAACTTACTTGGTATGTTTTGTATTTACTTGTTTGGATATATATTTTGTTTACTCTCAATAGAATGTAAACTTTTTGAGGCTGAAAGTATTTCATTTCTTCCATGTATCTCCAGTGCCAAGCACAGTGCTTGCTACATAGTTGGTGCTTAATAAATGCTTACTTAACGAATAAGTGAACATGAACTAAAACTTTAAAAATGGTTACAGCTTTATTAAGAAAGTTTTTCCATTTAAACCTCTGCTTAAGAGAGACAGTATGGTCTGTTGATTAGAGCCAGTCTTAGAGTCACTAAGGTCTGCCCTCAAGGGCCAGTGAGCCTGGCACATAGTGAGCAGTGAATGAATTCTTGCTGACTGATTGATTAAAGCCATGCCTCTGACACATGCTCACTACATTGGACAAATCACTTGACATCTCAGTCCCCAGGCTCCTCAGTCCTCAGTTTCCTTTAGAGACTTTCAGTTACAGGCCAGTTGCTGATCTGTCTAAGGGAATTTCTGCACTAGAAATTTTATAAAATGATGAAGTCACAGGACCAAACCAGAAAAACCTCTCCCCAGGTCAATATTTTAAGATGATTAGAAGAAATAAATACAAGTAAGATAGAGGACAGTTTAATTAAAGTCTGTCTCAAATGCCTTCTTTTCCCTGTAGATATCCTTGCTCCCTGGCCTTTCATTCATGTTATACTTTAAATAGACCTTTCCTTTGTGCTGAATGTAAATTATTTGTGTCCTAGTTATTTGTGTGTGTTTCCCAACATTCAGCTGTAGTTCATAAAAAAGGGATCTTATCCCATCTCAAGCTTGCATTTCTCTTTGGACCCTGGTTTGTGATTGCCACATTGTAAGAGCTTAATGAATAAGTCTTGGGTTTGATCTGTTTGTTGAGCTATGTCAGTTACTTAAAATAGATATTTGATAGCTATTAGGTATGCTTATGAATACCAGCAGTTTTTTACAATTAAAAAATTATCAGTGTGAGAACTAGTTGTATAATTGTTGATGAGTTCCCATTAAAATGCTTTGTTGGTGTATAACACGACATTTTTTTCCATAGTAATTTTACAACTTTATTAATCTGTGTACAGTTTTAATACATGATGGAAGATGCTCAGGGAAAGAGAAACAGGGAATTCATTTTCAAATAAAAAGAAAGATCATTCTTTGACAGCATAGCATTTATTGTCCTTTGAAAGTGAAGCTTGCATAAAAAAATGAATACATAAAAATACATTTGGGCCAGCTAGGTGGCGCAGTGGATAAAGCACCGGCCCTGGATTCAGGAGTACCTGAGTTCAAATCCAGTCTCAGAGAGTTGAGATTTACTAGCTGTGTGACCCTGAGCAAGTCACTTAACCCCCATTGCCCCGTCCCACATTCCCCCCCCAAAAAAAAGTGAAGCTTGGAATGGTCTTCATTTTCCTGTAAGGGTGATAGAAAAGTCTTAAGGTATTGATTGCTTCTTTAGAAAGATTACATGATTTAACTGTTTTTTTTTTCTAGATAATAGATAAGATTAGTAGCTTTATTATATTCATATGCCTTTCCTTCACTATCTCACCACACTTTACAAACCAGGTAATTATAATGAGATGGATCAGACTCTACAAATGGAAAAGTAGAAATGTTGCAGGTTAAGTGCATTACTTAACATTGCATGGTGACCCTCTATTTACTCCTCACTTCAACCCATTTTCTATTATCTTATATGTGCCAATTGATGTCTATGTTGTCTGTCATTAGAATGTAGAGCTCCTTGAGAGTAAAGACTGTTTTTGCTTTTTCTTTGTATCTCCAAAGCTTAGAACAGTGCATGGCACATTTTTAAACACTTAATAAATGCTTGTTGGGGGCAGCTAGGTGGCACATTGGATAAAAACACCGGCCCTGAATTCAGGAGGACCTGAGTTCAAATCCAGCCTCACAGACTTGACACTAGCTGTGTGACCTTGGGCAAGTCACTTAACCCTCATCGCCCCACCAAAAAATAAACAAACAATAAAAAATGCTTGTTGATTGATTTATTGATCGATTGATGTCTTCATACTCTGAAAGCTGTTTTAATTCTATACAAATTCAGGAGCCTTTTTTAAAATAAAGAGGGTAAAAAAAGATATAAGTACATGGCAGTTCTTTCACAGCTAAATAGAGGATTCATCAAGTTAATTTTATTTATTTATTTATTTATTTTAGTGAGGCAATTGGGGTTAAGTGACTTGCCCAGGGTCACACAGCTAGTAAGTGTCAAGTGTCTGAAGCCGGATTTGAACTCAGGTACTCCTGACTCCAGGGCCGGTGCTCTATCCACTGTGCTACCTAACTGCCCCATATCAAGTTAATTTAAAATGAATCTTAATGATATATAATTTCACAGTTTCTCAAATAGTGGAAAGAATGTTTTGTTTTATTTTGTGATTGTTGTTACCTGGTCATTTCTTCAGAGACATAGACAACATCAGAATACTTGAATTTATAGGAAATCTATAGTTCATAACCCATCTATAAGTTTGAGAGACTTGCCTGCAGCTCAGAGTCCTTGCCTGTGCTCATACAGATGCAAAATTTGAATCAGGGTTAGACACAGTTTTCAAAATCTAAAATGGTAAAGAGACTCTTAGTTTCCTTTTAGGCTCCTTTGATATATCAAACATTCTTTCTCTTCTATTTCATCAGCTATTTCATTAGGGGCCATTCTTTTGTTTAGTTGTTTTTGTTAGCTAGTATTAACATTCCCATTTCATTTGAATAGGAAAAAAATCCATGAATTATAATGAAGTAAAATATATCAAAAATAGAAATATCTTGAAATAACTTTTGAGGCTTAATAATTTACTTCATACTTTATACTTACCAGAATTAAGCTTATAGAAAAGTACCCACAAAATATGTACAGTTTCATTTATGCATTAATTCAATGTACTTATATACCTTATAAATTCTCGTGAGTCTTAAAATACTAGAATTTCAAACTTGGAAGATACCTTAGAGGTGATCTTGTTTTTATCTCATACCAAATAGGAATCCTGTCTAAAATACCCATAAGAAATAGTCACCATGCCTCTTTTTTTTTTTTTTTTTTTGGTGAGGCAATTGGGGTTAAGTGATTTGCCCAGGGTCACACAGCTAGCAAGTGTCAAGTGTCTTGAGGCCGGATTTGAACTCAGGTCCTCCTGACCTCCAGGGCCAGTGCTCTATCCACTGGCCACACTAGCTGCCCCCCCCCTTTTTTTGCAGGACAATGAGGGTTAAGTGACTTGCCCAGGGTCACACAGCTAGTAAGTGTCAAGTGTCTGAGACCGGCTTTGAACTCTGGTCCTCCTGAATCCAGGGCCAGTGCTTTATCCACTGCGCCACCTAGCTGCCTGTCCCTTACCATGCCTCTTGAAGACCTTCAGTGACCTGTGAATTTTCTGCTTTCCAGAGTAGCCCATCTTCCATTTATATGTATCTTATTAAATTTCCTCTTATTAGATTTAATCCATTGAGTTAGTCTTTTGAAATTTTTTTTAGACTTTGGCTTATCTTAAAATTCCCAGCTTCATTCCATTTGTTAATTTGATAATCATGTCATTTATGCCTTCAAAAATGTTTGGAAAGCATAGGGAAAGAACTTTGTGGTGGTCCACTGGGGAACCTCCTTGGCTAGACTGATACTGATCGATTAATGTCTCTTTGTTTTTTGTCAATCAACAAGCTCTGAATTCAACTGCTGTTATCCAGCACATATTTCTACACAGCTAGGTCCTCATTTGTGTGAATAATGAATCTCACGAAGAAGGCTCATCATTCAGATTTGTACTGCATATTTCCATTGAACTGGGACCAATTACCATATTTTATATAATTACAAGTGTGAATTCAAATACATGCAGCTACTTCACTAAATAAGACTTAGCTGTATTATATCTACAGGGTTCTCATGACATAAGATCATCGATTTAGAGCTGGAAGGGTCTTTAGGGTACAATCCCCTCATCTTACATATAAGGAAAGTGAGGCCTAGAAAGGCAAGGGATCACACAGCTAGTAAATGTCTGGGTAGAATTTGTACTCAAATATTCCTGACTTTAAGTCAGAGTACATTCCTCTGCTTTGCTGAATTATTAGGGAAGGCTTCCTGTAGAAGGTAGAATTTTGTTTGGGACTTAAGTGAAACCAGGGAGATCAGGAGTTGGAATAGAGGAGGGAGAATATTCCAGATAAAGGGCATAGCCAGAGAAAATGCTGGACTGAAGAGATAGACTATCTTATTTGTGAAAGAGCCAGGAAGGAGGTCAGTATCACTGGATCATGGAGTAAGTTCTAAGAAGACTGGAAAGGTAGGAGAAGGCTAGGTTATGAAGGGTTTTGAATTCCAAACAGTGTTTTGTATTTGATCTTGAAGGCAACAGAAGGCACTGGAATTGATTGCGTGGTGTGTATGGGAGGGAGAGAGAGAGAGAGAGTGCTGAATTTTAGAACTCAACTTTAGTGTTTTAATGGAGAATGGATTGGAGTGAGGAGAGACTTGAGACAGGCAGACCTGTCAACAGACTCTTGCAATAAAAGTAAAAAACAATTGCAATAAAATGGTGAGGGCCTGCACTAGAGTAGTGGTATTGTCAGAAGAGAGAAAGAATATATTCTAGAAATGTTACAAAGGTTAAATCAGCAGGTGTGACAATAGCTTAAATATGGAGAAGAGTGGAGGTGGTGCATGAGAGATAGTGACAAATCCAGAATGACTCCTAGGTTGTGAGCCTGAGGGACTGGAGGATGACATTACCTCTTTAGTAATAGGGAAGGTTATAGTGGGGGGAGGGTCTAGAGGGAAAGATAATGAGTTCCATTTTGGACCTACTGAGTTTAAGATATCTACTGGACATTCAGTATGAGTTGCCTGAAAGACAGTTGAAGATGTGGTATTGGAGATCAGAAGAGATCTGAGAATCATCAGCATAGATATGGTAATTAAATCCATGGTAGTTGGTGAGATCCTCAAGTGAAGTTGTATAGAGGGACAAGAGAAGAGGGCCCAGGACAGAACCCTAAGGGACAACTGAGGTTGGAGGAGGTAATCTATAAGGGGATCCTTATAGACAGACAGAGGCAGGACAAGAACAGAAAGAGTAGCATCCCAAAAACCTGGAGAGAAGAAGGTATCAGGAGAATGTGATCAATAGCATCAAAGGGCAGAGAGATCAAAGTGAATGAGGATAGAGAAAAGGCCATTGGATTTAGCAACTGAGAGCTTAATACCTTTGGAGAGAATGGTTTCAATGGCATGATACGGTCAGAAGCCAGATAGATTGTAAGGGGTTAATAAGAGAAAGGGAGGAGAAAAAGTAGAGATGCCTTTTCAGGGAATTTAGTTACAAAGGGCAGAAAAGATTTTAGCACACTAATTAGTGGGGATGAAAAAATCAAATGAGAGGGTTTGTTGTTGGTTTTTTTTTTTTTTTTCAGGATGAGTGAGATGTGGGCATGTTTGTAGGCTGAAAGGAATAAACCAATAGAGATGGAAAAATTAAAAAGTGATACTGTGAGGATGACTGGAGTCTCTTGGAGGAAACAGAATTAAATGGAATCATTTGAACAAGGGGTTATCCTTGATAAAGAAAAAGACCACTTCATCATGTCAAATAAGGGTGAAGGAGAAGGTGGCAGAAGGCATCTGGGTAATAGAAGGGGGAGCTCATGGCAAATAGCTTCAGTTTTTTTCTATAAAACATGAGATAAGGTTCTCAGATGAAAGAACAGGAAAAGGAGCCATGGGGGTTTGAGAGGTTGAGTGGGACGGTGAGTTGATAAGGGAGGTATAGTGGGATTACCTAGCATCAGTGAGGGCCTGCTGGGGTTGTGTAACATAAATTTCTCACCCAATCAGAACAGTTACATAATTTTCTCTATTCAGCAGCACATGTGTAGGAGTGAAGGCAGCAAATGATGGAAGTTGTCCAAGGCTGAGGCTTGGCTAGGCATTATTTATCATTGATATGATAAGGGGACTAGAGATTCAAGAGAGGAGGAGGAGTACAGAGTTGAATTGACTGACCAAAGGTCAAGATGGGAAAAAAAGAAGAGAGTGGTTAGTTCAGGGGAGATGGCCTTAGAGGAAGTTGAGAGGGCAAAGGGATTGGAAGTTGGGGTGGATGAAGAGGAGGGTTTTGTAAGGGAAGGGAGAGGGAGAGGTGAAAAGCCAAAAGATTATGTTCAGATAGGGGGATTTCAGAATTCTCGAAAACAGAATGGGGGTGGGGGGGCGCGGAGCCAAGATGGTGGAGGAAAGACACCAAACACACAGAGCTCCTGATACATTTACCCCAAAAACAGCAATAAAAGAACCCCTGGAGCAGAAAAACTCACAAAAATATGGGCTGAGATTATTTTCCAGCTATAGACAGATTAAAGGGGGCCATGCTGAGCTATTAGTAAAGTCCAACCCTGCAATTGTGCTGACAGAGACCCTAGGCAGGCTGCATCAGAGGAACTTAACCCCCGAGCCTCTGACACAGCTGCAGCACCAGCGTCTTCTGGAACTAAGCCTGTGGTTGGGTGAGAGGGCTGAACAGCTGGCCGTGGGGGAAAAGTGCGGGGGTGTCAGCGGGATCTAGGGAGGAATTCAGTTGTACCCCCGCAGTGGAAAACCAGGAAGAAATCCTGAGTGGCAGGAGACCTAGGTGGGGGAGGGACGCAGGCTCGTCGAAACTAAGAAACCACACCACAGAAAGCTTTGCTGGTTGGTTGTTTAGTAAGTAGGCCTGAGGTAATCTTCTGACCAGAGAACAGGCCAGGCGAGAGAAAAACGTGCTCTCCCTCAAACCAAAACACCTGGGACCCTCTGAAGCTGGGGACAGTAGTGTAGCCTAGAAGCAAGGCCCCACAGTGGGGAGTTAAAACTCAATTAAAAGATGGCGAAATGAGTGAGCAAAGAAAGTTTAGAACTATGGAAAGTTTCTTTAGCAACGAGGAAGATCAAGGTGCACCCTCAGAAGAAGATAACAACCTCAGGGCCCCTACATCCAAAGCTTCCAAGAAAAATATGAACTGGTCTCAGGCCATGGAAGTGCTTAAAAGGGACTTTGAAGAAAAAGTAGGAGAGATAGAAGGAAGATTTAGAGAGAGGGAGAAAAGAATGGAAAGAGAAATGAGAGCAATGCAGGAAAATCATGAGAAAAAAGTCAATAGCTTTAAAAGTCACATGGAAAAGGAGATGAAAAAGCTGTCTGAAGAAAATATTAGTGACCTCATGAGAAATCAAGACACAGTAAAGCAAATCCAATTGAATAAAAAAATAGAGGGCAATGTGAAATATCTCCTTAGAAAAATAGCTGATCTGGAAAATAAATCCAGGAGAGATAATTTGAGAATCATTGGACTACCTGAAAACTAGGACTAAAATAAGAGCCTAGACATCACCTTCCAAGAAATTATAAGGGAAAATTGCCCTGATATTCTAGAAGCAGAAGGTAAAATAGAAATTGAAAGAATCCACTGATCACCTCCGAAAGAGATCCCAAAAGGAAAACCTCCAGGAATATCAGCCAAATTCCAGAGCTCCCAGGTCAAGGAGAAATATTGCAAGCAGCTAGAGAAAAAGGAATTGAAATACCGTGGAGCTCCAATAAGGATAAAACAAGATCTAGCAGCATCTACATTAAAGGACCAGAGGGCATGGAATATGATATCCCATAGGGCAAAGGAACTGGAACTACAGCTAAGAATCATGTACCCAGGGGGCGGCTAGGTGGCGCAGTGTATCCACTAAGCACCGGCCCTGGATTCAGGAGTACCTGAGTTCAAATCCGGCCTCAGACACTTACTAGCTGTGTGACCCTGGGCAAGTCACTTAACCCCCATTGCCCCACCAAAAAAAAAAAAAAAAAGAATCATGTACCCAGCAAAACTGTCTATAATCTTTCAGAGGAAAAAAATGGGATTTCAATGAAAAAGAGGACTTTGAGGCATTTGTGATGAAAAGACCTGAACTGACTACAAAGTTTGCCTTTCAAATACAAGACCCTGGAGAAGCATAAGAAGATAAACAGGAAAAAGAAACCATGGGGGACATTAAAAGGTTAAACTGTTTACATTCTTACATGAGAAGATAATGCTTCCAGCTCATAAGAACTTTCTCAGTAAGAAATACACAGAGGACACAGGTATGAACTGAATATGAAGGGATGATATCTGTAAAGCATTCATTTTTTGTTTTTCCTTGTTCTTTGTGGGGTAAACAGGGTGGGGTGTCTTATGTCTGGGGCCAGATTTGGCCTCTGGACCTCTTGGGTCCAGGGCTGGTGCTTTGTCCACTGTGCCACTTAGCTAACCCATGATGACATCTTTAAAATAGGGTTGAGGGGTAAGAGGAATAGACTGGGGGAGAGGGAAGGAGAGAGGTGGACTGGGGAGAGGTAGCTCACATGAAGGAAACAAGAAAAAAAGCTTATGATGGGGAGGGGAAGAGGGGGAAAGAATAGGGCAGTGAGTGAACCTTACTATCATCAGAAATTGGCTCAAAGAGGGAATAACACACATACTCAAGTGGGTATGGGTAATATATTTTTGCCCTGTGGAAAAGTGGGTGGGGAAGGAGAAGGGGGGGGGTGGGAGAAGAGGGGAAGGAGGGAAGGGAAGTTTGGGGGAGGGAGGTGTAAAAAGCAAAACACTTTTGAGGAAGGTGAAGTTGTTCTGCATAACAGCACATGTATGACATATATTGAATTGCTTGATTTCATAGGGAGAGTTGAGGAGGGAGGGAGGAAGAAAAATTTAGAAAACAGAATTAGCTTAAAGAACTTAACCTCATCAGAGTGGGCTCTAGGAGGGAATAACATACACACCCAATTGGGAGGAGTAATCTATTTAACCCACAGAAAAGTAGGAGGGGAAGAGGATAAGGAGGGAAGGGTGAATGAAGGGAGGGTAGAGTGGGGGAGGAGGCAGTCAATAGCAAAACACTTTTGAGGAGGAATAGGGCAAAATAAGATAGAAAATAGAGTAAATATCATTGGAAGGGAATAGGATGGAGGGAAATAGTTATGATGATTGACTACAATGGCAAAACGTATGGTACCTACTCTGCTGGGCGATTGTGAAGAAAACTCTTTATCAAGTTTAAGGATAAAAGTTATGATGAACAGGATGCTATCAGAAAAACCTGGAAAGACCCACATGAATTGAGGCAGAGAGAAATGTATTGTATATGAAATAACAGCAATAGTGTAAGATGATCTGCTGAGAAATACGTGGTTATTTTCAGCAAGGCAGTGATCCAGTATGACTCTGGAGGACTTATGAAAATTGCAATACACCTACAGAGAAAGAACTGATGGTATCTGAAAACAGACCGAAAGACTTTTTTTTTTTTGGACAACTCCTTAATCTGAAGTCTTGTTTTTATCTGTTTTCTCTCACAAGCTAGCTAATATAGAAATGTTTTTCATGACTCTTGGGGTGGGGGGTGGGAAGGGAGGGAGGAAGAGAAGTTGGAACACAGTTTTAAAAAATTGATGTCAAAATTTGCTTTTACATGTAATTTGTAAAATAAAATTCTAAACACCGCCCCCCCCCCTTCAAAGCAAAACAAAACAAACAAAAAAGAAAATGGAGGTGGTGGTAGCGGTGGTTTGTCCTTTGTTTTCAAAGAAGACCAGGGACACCAGGGTGATACCTTGACTTTCTCTTGAATCAGATTTAAATGAGGCAGAGTTGCACAAAGTCATCAGCTTCACTCTCTCTTCCAGAGTCATCAAAGTCCCGTGGCAAGACAAAAGTCAGGACAATGGCAATGGCCTGGGATGCTGTGGATGACGTTGGCATCTGATTTCTAAGCTCTAAGCACTCCATAGTGCCTGCTTTAGTTGCCTTTGTGGCCATTGGAACAAATTGTTCCCATCTGCCCATTTCATCAGGGGAAGTTTTCACATGCCTGGGGTAGCGATCATCCTAACTCACCAACAGGTTTAAGGCCTGTTGGTTACCTTCCACCTATTTTAGCCTGTCTGCTAAGATGACCACAGTGTGGCCACTATACATGCTACAGTTTCTTGGAGCCACTGGTGAGAGTTGGGTGACAGGTGGACACCAAAGGTGAATAAGCAGCCATGAAAAGGGCTCCAGAAGCCCTCACACCAGAGATGTTAGCACTCCTTGAACACCTCATGCAACACAATCCCATAGAGATGGTACAATTGTGGGTGATGACAAGATTGAAGGTATGACTGTCTTTGTATGTGACCAAGGTAGGGTGGAAGAATAGCTCATGGGAGGTGAGTGCATTAAGGAACTGTGTGGCTATAAGGTATTTGAGGGAGAGGCAGTATGTATGTTAAAATCCCCAAGTTTGAGGGCAGGAGTTGGTGGGAGGTATTGAGAGAGTGAGGATGAATTGTAGGTATTATTAGAGAGAGAGTGTGGTACAGTGAAAACAATGTGTTGGGTTTGTTTGGGGTCAAAGAACCTGAATTCATATCCCAGCTCTTCTATTGCCCAGCCGTAAGCTATTATCTTGAGCATGACCTATAAACTCTCTGTCCCTCAGTTTCCTCAACCGTAAAATGAAGGAGTTGGATTAGATGAACTTGGAGGTCCCTTCCTGATCCTGTAATTTCTGCTATATTCCCTTAATCTATTCAATTCCTGGAAAATTTTTAGTACAATGTGTATTATTAAAGGGGTGGTTAATGAACATGGAGAAAAAGAAGCAAGGATCATGAAGAACTTGCCTAGCCTCATTCAGGATAGGTCATACCATTCTAACTTCATTTCCTTTTTTTGATAAGATTACTAGACTGATACATCAGGAGAAAACTACAGGCATAGTTTACCCGATTTTAGCAAAGCATTTGACAGAGTCTCATGATCATACATTTGGGTAGATTCAGGATGGGTTGAATATCCAGACCCAAAGAATTGTACAGGTTGATGTTAATTTGAAGGGAGCCAGAAAAGCTTTTCTTTTCATTTAAAGGTTGAGCTCTTTTCTCCTTTTTTGATACCATATTAATGTAGTTAAATGACATGCCTTACTCCAAAATGTACTATGCATGTTTAACTTTTGAGCTTAAAGATTATACATAGCTTAACAAATCTAAATTTTAAACCCTATTTACAAATACATTTTAACAAACCATATTTACATATATTTACCTTTATGTTAAATTTTCTCTAGCCCTTGGTCCATACTTGCTCCTAGTATCACTGTTGATTTGTTTAGTCACAAGCCCATTGACTTGTCCTTTTCTGCACATCATAAAATCATATATTCTTTCTTTCTTTCTTTCTTTCTTTATTTAGTGAGGCAATTGGGGTTAAGTGACTTGCCCAGGGTCACACAGCTAGTAAGTGTTAAGTGTCTGAGCCCAGATTTGAACTCAGGCACTCCTGACTCCAGGGCCGGTGCTCTATCCACTGCGCCACCTAGCCGCCCCAAAATCATATATTCTTTTTTTTTTTTTTTTACATATAAGGTATTTTAGTTTTTCCGTTACATGTAAAGATAGTTCTCAACTTTTGTTTATACAGGCTTTACAATTTCAGATTTTTCTCCCTCCCTCCCCTCCCTCCCCCTTCCCCTAGACAGCAGGTAATCTGATATAGGTTATATCTATATATCTCTATACATATACATATCTCTATACATATACATATATATATACACACACACACATATATATCCATAATAACATTAATCCTATTTCTGCATTAATCCTGTTATAAGAGAAAAAATCAGGGCAGTAATGTAAAACCTCAAAATAGAAAAAAAAAAACAACAGCACCCAAAACAAAAGAAATAGTATGGTTCAATCAGCATCTATACTCCACAGTTCTTTTTTTTTTTTTCTTGGATTTGGAGATCCTCTTCTATCATGAGTTCCCTGGAACTTTTCTGTACCATTGCATTGGTGAGAAGAATATAGTCCATCACAGTAGGTCAACACTCAATGTTGATGATACTGTGTACAATGTTCTTCTGGTTCTGCTCATCTCACTCATCATCAGGTAAGACCCTCCAGGTTTCTCTGAACTCCTCCTGCTCATCATTTCTTACAGCACAATAGTATTCCATTGTATTCATATACTACAACTTGTCCAGCCATTCCCCAATTGATGGGCACCCCCTCAACTTCCAATTCCTTGCTACCACATAAAGAGCAGCTATAAATATTTTTGTACATGTGAGTCCCTTTCCCCTTTCCATGATTTCTTTGGGAAAAAGACCTAAAAGTAGAATTGCTGGGTCAAAGGGTATGCACAGCTTTATCGCCCTTTGGGCATAATTCCAAATTGCTGGCCAGAATGGTTGGATCAGTTCACAGCTCCACCAACAATGAATTAGTGTTCCAATTTTCCCACAGCTTCTCCAACATTTATTATCTTCTTTTTTTTGTCACAAAATCATATATTCTTAAGAGCTTTAGAACTCATTTAGTCAAGTCCCCCATCAAATTCAAATGCAGTAATATTTTATAATATTTTTTACATTTATATAATATCCTAACAGATAATCATTCAGCCTTTAGATTTTACACATACATAGTGAGTTAATCATTAAACATTTATTAAACACCTAGTATATGTCACTAAGTTATAACACTAAGATACAAAGAAAGGCAAAAGAGTCCATACCCTCAAGCAGCTTATAGTCTAAGTGGTGGAGTGAATGTTTTTATGAACCCCCTCAGTAGAATGTAAGTTTCTTGAAGTCAAGTTTTTAACTTTATACCCTCATCATCTAGCACAGTGCCTTGTATGTAGTAGGTACTTAATTTCTTGAATTTAATTGAATTCCAGGGATAAAAGAATAGTAACTATATGAAGTAGCACATTACATTATTGGATAGTCCATCTTCATAGAAGTTTTCTTCATTATTTGAACAGAAGTCCAACTTTCCTGGAACTTCCCAATTGTCCTAGTTCTTTCCCCAGGAAAATACAGAAAATATATTTTCTCCATTACTACCTTTGATATTTTTATATATTATAGTCATGTTTCCCATAAATTTTTCCTTAGGCTCCTCCTCTAAGGCCTCCTATCATAGGCTATGGCTGGCTAAACCATTTTGATTCTCATCTCCCTTAAGAAATCTGAACCCATTTCTGTAAACTGGGTTGGAACATAGTTTCTAGAAGCACAAATAGAACCTGGGAAATGCATAAATCATAACAAAATGGCATTTCCATGGAAATCTCTCTAAAACACAATAGAAATGAAATGCAGCAATTTATTACATTTTCTTGGGTTTTTGCATTTTTTAGTCCCATGGGCCCTTGTTAATTTATATAACCTTAGTGTTTAGGTTTTTTAAAAAAAAAATTCTGCCTAATATTATTAAGATTGCTTGTGATTATTTTCATAGCCATTTATAAGCTTAGACTCCTCCCCCCCCCCCCCCAAAAAAAAAGAAAGAAACTGAATCAGTCCTGAAAGCAAAAACGTTTCTGGTAAGTAAAATTACTAATTGCATTTCAGTTTAGAGGATGGATGTTCCTAGCTCAGTGCTATTACCACAATGAAATTGGGCAAGAATCGTGATAGTTATATTAATAATGTAATTCTCTTTCTTTTGTACTCATAGATTAAATAACCCACCTTCAAGACATAGGCTCTTTCATTTATTACCTGTTTTCCTTATCAAATCTATTCAAACTATGATTTGATGGTGTGTGGAGAAGTACTCACTTGTGGCTAAGCCTTGTATCATTCAAAGTCAGTAACCACTATGGGATAAAGTAAATATACAGAGGACATGAACATGGAGATCAAAGATAGGCTTAAGCAGACTAGCTAGTAATTGTCATATATTTTTAAGAGTAATAATTTTAAAAATTTATATCCTAAACTGATTTATGAGACTATTAAAGGTAATAAATATAGTTTTGACTCTTACAGAACTTGAACTAACAGTGACTTTTCCTTTCCTGAATGTAAGCATAATACTATTTTTTTGTTGTCATAGTTTTCACATAAGAAAGTATAATGTCTGGGAATGATGACTTTTGCTCTATTTTAAGATAAATGTCATCTATACTAAGTCTATGTAATACAAACTTTTTATTTGTTTGGGGGTTTTTGGGGGGTTTTTTTTTGGTAGGGCAGTGGGGGTTAAGTGACTTGCCCAGGGTCACACAGCTAGTAAGTGTTAAGTGTCTGAGGCCGGATTTGAACTCAGGTCGTCCTGAATCCAGAGCCAGTGCTTTATCCACTGCGCCACCTAGCTGCCCTAATACAAACCTTTTAAATGAAAATACTGTCAAAAGGATTTCATTCACTGTGTAGCTATAAACAGAGCCACAGTGATTATACCTATTTTGGAACCTGGAAACCTGGGTTTGAATCCTATCTTTGCTACTTATTTCTTGTGTTATCTTGGGAAAACCAGTTAATCTTTCATGCTTTCAATTTCCTCACCCCCAAAATGAAGAGGTTGGACTAGATTATATATCAGGCCCATTCCAGCTTTAAATAATTCTGTTTTGCTGGGAACAGCTTAGATTACTGCTTGAGCAAACAAATTATTCTGTTGGGCAAAGAGAATCTGAGATAATTCTTGGCTTGCCGTTGTTGTTGTTGTTGTTGTTGTTGTTGTGTGGAGCTGCGATTGCATCATGGTAGGGAGCTGTGTGGACAGCCTCCATGAAATCAAGTCATTATCCCCTCTATAACTTACTTACACATTTAAAGAATATCCTGGAGGGAGAAGGAAGGATGGGAGTGAGAGGCAAGGTTACTTCTCCATGGTCATATAGCAAGCATATGTTGGACACAGGCCCTGAACCTAGGTCTAACCTTACTATAAGGCCTGCTCTCTCTTAGTCCGTGCTGCTTCATCTTAACTAGGGGGAGGGAGGGATGGTCTTTTTTCTTGATATTAGGGAGAACTGACATCTTGATTGCCATGGCCCTCTTGGACACTTAGTTAACAATAGGCATCAGTACAATTGTAAACTCTCATTAATAATCCAGATAATACTGTCATTATCCTTAGGGATAATGATAATGTTAACAAAAACAGTACATGTATGTGTTTGTAACTATATGTATGTGTGTGTGTGTGTGTGTGTGTGTGTATACATACACACACATATATCCCTTTAAAGTTTTAAAACATTTTGCAGACATCTCATTTGAGGTCTACAAAACCATTGACTCCACTTTACAGATGAGATAACTGAGGCTCAAAGAGGTTACCTGACTTGTTCATAGTCACACAAATGGCAAGTGTTTCAGTCAGGATTTGAATTTGGGATTATTAATTCCCCTGTTACCTTTGTGACATTCTTTCTCCTTAGGAAGATTCAACTGGTGCCTTTTTGGGGTTAGGCAGAGAGAGTTTATACCTATTCTTGGGAAATGAAAATCACAATAGTATAAACAAAGAACAAAGAAAAAAAATGTTAAGTGAGGAAACTGAAGGCAGCTAGATGGTGAAATAGGTAAAGTGTTGGGCTTGGAATCAAGAAGACTTGAATTCAAATGTAGCCTCCGGCATTTTCTTGTTCTTTGACTCTGGGCAAGTCACTTTACCTCAGTTTATCTCCAAATGTAAAATGGGAATTATATCAGCACCTACCTTGTAGGGTTGTTATAAAGATCAAATGACTTAATAATTGTAAAGCATTTAACACAGTGTCTGGCACATAGTAGGCGCTATATAAATTCTTATTCTCTTCATCTTCCCCGATCCCCTCCCAGAAATACCTCCAAAGTTTTTCTACTTAGACTACGTCCCCGCTTCCCTCCTCTTTTTGTCCTCTTCTGTTCTTGAGAGCCGCTCCCTTGGGTGAGGGGCTGTCTGCCTACCCCATTCATGTACTCCTCCTTAAGTTCTCGATTTAGGACATGTCTCGTAAAGTTGGCTATGGTTCCAGCATGTTGGATACAGATGGACAGACACCTTAATCAGTCAGTGGATGATTGGCCAGTAAAGGTGGCTACAGGGAAATGGGGCCAACTGAAGGAGAGGCAAAGGACTAGCCTTAAACCCAGAGCAGAGGGAGGTCTGTTCATTTCATATCAAGCTGTCACTGCACCGAATGACCCTGTTTCAGTTTTGTCTTGTTTGAATGTTAACTAAGAAATAGCCACACTGTGTCTGCTTTAAAGCTAGAAGATGAGACAGTTTTTTCCGAGTGACTTTTTAGTTCTCATTTGACCTGCCCTGTGCACATGGATTTGCTGCTGGCTGCAGGAGAGAGTGTGGAGCTATTCTTCCGCCTTCACTTCCTAGGCTCTTTAGCCCCATTGAGCTGAGAACAGTGGCTGCAGACAAAAGCTGTATACACTGTACAAACAGAGCCCCAAAGCAGCAGTACACTGAGTCATTCTTCGCTCTGTGTGAGAACTGAGGGGGACTCTATTCACTCCCTTTGTGCTGGTGTCTGTCAACAGCGCTGTTTGAGGCAAGGCCTATTGTGCTGGCCAATGTTTCTTATTGACCTAAGTCTGTGCCTGCAATGTTCCCAGGGTCGAAGTTGCGAGTGAGAGAATGTTTGAAAAGGGGTAATCATAGGCTAAATGCATTTTGCTGTATTGTCATTTGACCTATTAAATCTAAACTGTGGTCTACGTTAATGCAAACAGGTAATTATGTAGTCACAGCTGCACCTATTGACATCTGGTTACCGCCCCATGGAAAAAAAAATAGGTGTTTTTCTCTTCTGTGTCTAGGTTCTTGTATGCTGGACTTTAATGATGATTAACTGAAAATGAAAATGAATTGGGAAGATTGACAGGTGGACAAGACAGATACTTTATCCATATAAGCCAAAAAATCTTTTTGGCCACAGCTGTTTGCATACTTTCCTCTAACACTGACACTGCAAAGCTCATTGATACTTCTTGGTTTCAATGTTATTTATTCCTATCCACTTATTTAATGGTGTGAGATAAGAACGTCTCCTTCTCATCATTAAAGTGTCCTAAATTATAAAAACATGTTCAAAATCTGCATCTTAGACTGTAATTTTACCTGCCTGTACTGTTTATATTGGTTATGTTTTATTCCCAGCATCCTGGAGCACAAGACACTACTAGCAAGAAGTGCATATTTTTCTGACCGAGTGGAAAGTGTGTTGGGACCAATAGATGTTTCTGTCTGCAAATTACATTATCAAGGGTGGTCCTTTCTAGTTTGTTGTAGAATTCTAAGAAGTAGTTATAGGTAAGCTAGTTTTTAGCATATCTTCTATGTTCTTTCTTCTTTTGCCTCTGTTAATCATGCATCTATAAGTTATTAAGGGGAAAAATGTTTAGAAGAAAATTTCCTCTGAAAGATAACTGTGAAAATGCAGTTATCACACCTGATGGCATCTTTCGAGTTAAGAGTCTTTTAGTTTCTTTCATAAGTAATTTAAATAAAAATCCATATTAAGCCTGCCCCTTTTCCTCTGCTTAGAAGTTTGTCACCAAAGTTTTTTATGTTGGCAATATGAAAGGTTATCCCAGTGGTAGAAATGGGAAACTGAGGAGGAGAAACAGTTTTAGGAGTTCTTGACCTCTTTAACATAATACATTTAAGAATGATAGTGAGGGGCAGCTAGGTGGTGCAGTGGATAAAGCACCAGCCCTGGATTCAAGAGTAAGTGAGTTCAAATCCGGCCTCAGACACTTAACACTTACTAGCTGTGTGACCCTGGGCAAGTCACTTAACCCTCATTGCCCTAAAAAAAAAAAAAGAAGGATAGGTTCCTGGAGTAATAGTTAGAATAATAGATTTGGAGCTAAATGGGACCCTAAAGGCCATATAGTCCAGCCCTTTCCTTTTTTTTCAAATGAGGAAACTGAGGCCCAGAGAGGTTAAGTGCTGTTAGTAATGTCCATAGGTAATAAAGTGACAGAGCTGGGGTTCAAACTAAGGCTCCCTGACTCCAAATCCAGCACCTTTTTTGCTGTGCTTGTTTATATTACAGGGTTTTGCGGGGTTTTTTATTCCCCTCTTAAATAGTCTCTTAAATGGCATATCTCAAACTAGCTGTCATTAGCCTCTAAGTTCTTAACGGAGTTGTGAAACAGTGGCAGAGACCCCATGCTCCTCATAGAGGGCTGTCACAATGCACAGCGGCTTGTAGGTAGCTTCTGCGTCCAGATTAGCATTGCTGTTTCATTCTCTTTCAGTTTTAGAATTGGAGTGTACCTAAGAGGTCACTTAGCTCAACCCCTGTCTGAAGCATCCATCCATAGCATTTCTTCTTCCACGGAACATGCTGACATTTTCAACTTAGACCCTAGTTCTGCTTGACTCCTGAGTGTGGCCTGTCACAAGAGCTAGATTCTATGGGACTTTTCTAGATGGTAATGATTGTAGTGTAATAGAAAAAGGAACGAGTTTGAAATCGGTTACTCCAGGTCATCCTCTATGACATGAGTGATTACATTTCATCATATACAACTAAAAATAAATACGAAGTATATACCTAAAACATGTCGAGTCTCTGAAAATGTGCGTGAACTAAGAAAAAATAACTTTTTAAAACCACTTTAAAATCCTTGTTAGGTCTCCCTTTATTTAGAGTTGATGCTTTCTATTTGGAATATTGTAAGGAGAAGGGAAATGAGACTTGCTTAAAAACTGTCATTCTTGTGCCTTCTAATATATCTCATTGATTTCATGATATATCATCACAATTACTTAGCAAATACTAAGGACATTTGAAATCACTATTTCTATGAATTTGTTTACATTAACTTTTTTTAGACTCTTGTTATTTTGATTTCTGTGAGAAGAATGTTAAGGATTGCAGAGTGCTTGGGATTTCTCTTCTTACCCCTTAAATGTGTAAGCTTTAAAAATTCTTCATTTTTTCAAATAAAAATGATTTTACTTTTCAGTGTTGTTTCTTTATTATACTAAATTGTTTAGACAGTTATTAACAATTTCTAAAGACTTTCCAGATTTGTAGGAAATAATGGGCCATATGCTGTCTTATAAGAACCCGGATTTGGGAAGGATGGGGCTCTTTGCCAGCAACTAATTAAGGCACTCTTTTGTTCTGGGATAGTTAGGGTGTTATGTAGGTGTGAAATGTACCACCTCTATCTGAGAGAAATGCTTCCATTCTTTATACCCCTGATAGTTATTTGGGAAGCCATTTAAAAAACTAAGTTGCCTGCCTATAAAATAAAATCAGTTCTTTATGACATATAATTGGAGTCCAATGAAGATGAAATTGTAAGACATCAAAATAAAATGGGATTATAAAAGCATTGTGTTGTATCGACGTGGTACTGCTGGTGGCTTGTTTTGTCCTATCTTAAATCATATCACTATTAACATGGGGTGGAAGTAAAACAGAGCATCTCTATTAGGTGTCTGTTGCCAATTAATGTGAAATAAGAATTATTATATAATTGCATGTTAGGATGAATGAGAGAGTCTCTTGTCATAAAGAGAAAATAATGAATCTAATTGATTTCCTCCATTTTTCATGTGCCTAAGTTAGATATTCTTAACATCTTAAAATGGAGATCTTTTCTGATATCCAGGTTGAAAGGGCTCAATTAGGTACTCTGTGTTCCTCCTTTAGTGCAACTTCTCTTGCTTACCTCATTAGAGCAGAATTAACTTTTTATTCAGGATGTAGTAGTTAAACAGAGTTATGGGCCATGGGTCTAAAGATTGCAATCAGTACAAGCTAGCCTTAACAGAGAGCTTCCTTTCACCCATTCTGACTATTGTCACTGCTTCCCCTCATTCATCCTCATTGCTGTTGATCATAGCACGAGACCCAGAGACACTATTGCTATGCCTACAAATAAGGTTTTATGTTTGATCTTTTCATTTTGTAAAAGATAAAGCATTCAAATCTTAAAAGGGTGCTTTCTCCTTTTAATGAACAGAAATGGCTCTGGGAATTTCAAAAGCTCAGTAATGTTTTGTTCGTAGAGTAAAAAGGATTCACAACAGACATTGTGACCAAAAGGCTTTTTTACTCTTTTTATTGATAGAAAATTATTGCCCTAAGATTAAGCTTGATTAAAATGTAGAGTTATTTGTGTCCTTCCTCTCCAAAAATAGCCCTTCATCATTCAGCTAATAAACCCAACCTACACACGTAGTTTGGGGAGTTATTTCTTGAAATGACTCAGCTTTTCTCTCTATGGTAGTAAGTATTGTAATGTGTGTACTCAACCCACGGTCGTCACTCATCCTATTCAAAGTTCTTTTATATATTGGTACTGATGGGTTCATATCTCTAATCAGGAAAAGAACATCATAGTGTTTTATAAATGATTGTAAGTAGAGAGAGGGTTAAAAATCTGACATTCTCAGTGGCTTAATTAGACCTTGGCAAAAAGCCAGCGATAGTAGAAAATGGGCCGCCTGAGACAGCAGCAGAAACCAGTGGGTTTCAGCCTCTTGGCAAAGTCTTGAGTATTCAGCAGCGTTCTGTGCTTGTGCCTACCTGTTGTGGGAAAGTGAGATGCTGTCCAGACAAGAGACAAAGCAGCCAGGCATTTTCCCATCCAGCCTTGCTATTGTATTTGTGCTGCAAAAAGGAAAAAAGGTACCTGTCATCAAACTCGGCTTCTGCAGTGATTCACTGCACATAGCCACACTCCATTCAAAGGAGCTAGTTTAAATATACTGAGCAAATCTCTGTCAGCTTTCTTAGACTGTACTGTGCAGAAAGCAATATTCACAATAAAACAGGATGTTGTAGGGATTTGAGATTTTGGAATTAATCATGCTGGGACAATTTTGACTGTGTTGAATTTTGAATCAATCAGTGCATATTCTCTGTGATTTTTCCAGAAAGCAAAGAATTCCAATTTTTCATCCTCACCCTCATTATCATATAAGACTGTGGTCTTTCAAAATGAAAAAATTGCTTTGAGGTAGTGGTTTTAAAAACAGCTTTAAAAACCAGTGTAAGGAAATGTTTAAATCTGAAAGAACAAGGCTTTTCTTTGTTGCATGTTGACTTGATCCATGGAGATTGATTTAATTCAACATTTATTAAGTATATATGATATGAATTAGATAGTCTAATAATTTGTTTTAAAATAGGTAATATTCTAATAAAATTTGAAGCAAACTTACTTTTATAATTAGTACATAGATCATATATTCTTAAGAAATTCACTGCTCCAAGCCCCTCCAAAGAGATGATAAATACATATACGTATGTTGTATATGTTTAATATATTAACATATATTAATGTGTCTACACACAAAAATTCCTATATGCTTGACTGACTGGTACACATACATATATGTTTAGACTTGGATACATGTGTGTGTGTCTCATAGGCAGTCCTTGTTCTCAAGAAGCTCATGTTCTGATGCAGGAAACAAACCTACAGAGAACTGTACATGGAAAATATGTACAGTGTACATGGAAGACAGAATTTGATGCAGGAAGCAGAGGCAAGCAGGGAAAATGTCCCAGCATGGGAGAATCCCAATGAAAAGGCATAAAGTCAGGAGATGGAGTGGCCAGTTTGAGGAACAGCAAGGCCAGTGTCACTGATTTGTAGAGTATGAGGAAGTAAAGTATGAGAAAACTGGAAAGGTAGGAAGGGACCCAGCTTGTAAAGAACATTAAATGCCAAGCAGAGAGAGTGTGTGTGTGTGTGTGTGTGTGTGTGTGTGTGTGTGTGTGTGTGTGTGTGTGTAGTATGACTGAATGAAAAGGCATTTGTAAGTGCTTATTAATGCACAGAGCACTGAGCTAAGCACCAAAGGTGCAAACAGGAAAATCAGATGAGCCCTGCTCTTAAAGAGCTTGCATTCTGGTGTAGGAGATAATACACATGGAAGGTTTCAGCTGCAAATCAGATAGTTCATAGGGTACAATGGCAAAATGGGTGCTACTATCTGTTCTTTAATGTCATTTCCACTGATAAACATCATTTCATTTTCTAATGTGGAACTATGTGACAGTGCCAAGGACTTTGGTGGCAAGAATTTTTTCCCCCATGAGTCTTTAGTAGCTGTGGCTGTAGCACCTGCAGGGCAGTTGTCAGGCTGATTCTCCACAGGGCTTTATTCCTGGGTTAATGACTATGGGCCCTGGGCTGAAAGAATTGCTATTTTTTATTTGTTTATTTGTTTGTTGTTTGTTTGGTGAGGCAATTGGGGTTAAGTGACTTGCCCAGGGTCACACAGCTAGTAAGTGTCAAGTGTCTGAAGCTGGATTTGAACTCAGGTCCTCCTGAATCCAGGGCCAGTGCTCTATCCACTGTGCCACCTAGCTACCCCCAAGAATTGCTATTTTTAAGGCATTTGGGTTCAGGGCCCTGGGCAGTCTCCGCCAGGGTCTGATGGGAGATGGTGGTCAAGATGGAAGGTAGTGATGGTTTGACTTGCCTGCCTCTATCTCTCCCTCAAAGTCCTTTGCATCTTTAGCTAGGCTGGTATTCCTGTCCTGTATCAAAGTTGGTTGGTATTTGGTCCAGAATGCTGGCCCCTTCTCCCTAGGAGCTGCTTCCTTGGATGATGGTTGGAAGCAGGATTAGGGGACTGAGAGGTGCTGCTACTCCTGGGATCTTGTGTTTAACTGACTGCTGCTGATGGTGGCAGTTATGAAGTAGTTATTCCTTATGGTGATGAGGAAGATAAGCCCCCTCTCCACAGTAATCTGATGTAATAATGCCTATGGGTGCTGTGTTAGAGGCAGGTCTGGTAGTTTGAAGGTCATTGCTACCACCAAACTTCTTAAGTTCAGGATCTGGGGCTGTTTCTATCTGGGTTTGAGGAATATGGTCCCAAGGTGTGATAACAATAGTTTGACCTACCTGTCATGTGCTGCCTTCTGTCTTTTCCTCAAGGAAGAGCTGCCTTGCTAATTCCTATGCTATTAGTATGTGTTGTTTTTGTTATTTTGGAGACATATGTAGTTCCACTTTCCTTTCCAGAAGATCTATACAAATTCCTAGCTCATCCTATAGTGTGTTAATGTGCCTGTTTTCCTATAGTCCCTCCTACATTTATTATTTTACTCTTTTGTCATATTTCGCAATCTGATGAATATGGAGGAAGAATCTCCAAGATGGTTTATTTTGCATTTTTCTGAATGTAAGTGATTTGGAATTTTTTTCATGTGGTTATTGATAACTTTAATTTCTTCCTTTGCAAATTACCTGTTCATATCCTTTGACCATTTGTCTATTGGGAATTCAACAAATTTGAACTAGTTTCTTGTATATTTTGGATATGAAACTTATCAGAGAAACTTTCTACACAGATTTTTTTCCAAGTTATTTTCCTGATAATTTTAGCTGCATTAGTTTTATTTGTGCAAACATTTTAATTTTATATAAGCAAAATTGTCTCCTTTATCTTCTTTGATCCTCTCTATCACTTATTTGGTCCTCAATTTTTCTTCTATCCATAGATCTGAAAGGTAATTTCATTCTCTCTCCTCTAATTTGCTCTAAATATTACCTTTTATGTCTGTTTTTTATCCATTTGAAATATCTATCCATCTTGGCTGCTGGGTGGCACAGTGGATAAAGCACTCGCCCTGGATTCTGGAGAACCTGAGTTCAAATCTGGCCTCAGACACTTGATACTTACTACCTGTGAGACCTTGGGAAAGTCATTCAACCCTCATTACCCTGCAAAAAATTTTAAAAATAAAATAAAGTTAAAAATTGAAATACCCCTCTTAATATATTATATAATATATTGGTCTGTACCTCATTTCTGCCAGACTACTCTTAATTTTTCCCAAGTTTTTGTTAGAGAGTGAAAAATTTACCTTCCTTGAACACTGAATCAGGCTAATTTTATCAGAGAATCAATGAAAACATCTCCTTAACAACAACAAAGCCAGCAAACACAGGGATGTTCCCCCCCCTCCCCCCGCTGAAAATCAGGGGCTAGAGTCCTGGGCTTACTATTGCATTCAACTAAGATACAGTGGAGAAAAAAGCAACTCTTAACCTAAGTAAAAATTGATATCCACCAATGTTTCTATCTGCATATTATGTGTGTGCAGGCAATATATTTTATGGTTTTCCACCTGGGGCAGGTAGATGGCAGAACGCATAGAGTCTGGTATCAGGAGGTCCTGAGTTCAAACATCCTCAGGCATTTTACTAGATGATTGACCCATGGCTCATCACTTAACCTCTTTTTGCCTCAGCTTCCTCAGTTGTAAAATGGCACCTCCTTCCCAGCATTGTTTGGAAGATTAAATGAGATCATATTTGTAAAGTGCTTAGCATAGTGCCTGGAACATAGTAAGCACGACATAAATGTTAGCTATTACTGTTGGTGTAGTTGTAGTTATAACTTTATCATGCCACCACACTGGGTACCTTCTCACCAACTGGGTACTTCTTCTAACCAACCTCTTCCCCTTGCTTTCAGCTTCTTTTTATGTGTTGCTTTCTCCCATTAGATCATGGGTTCCATGACGACAGAAACTGTATTTTACCTTTGTTTGTATTCCCAGTGCTTGTCACAGTGCCTAGTACATAGTAAATGCTTAATAAATTTTTACTGACTTACTGACAGTACCATTATATATTTAACAAACAAATAATCCCTTTTGAGGTTATTAGTTGCAAATAAGTGGTACAATGAATAGAGTGACCAGGAGTCAGGAGACCTGAGTTCACTTCCTGTCTCACACATTTAGTATTTGGGTGACCCTGGGTAGGTCACTTAGCTTCTTTTAGTCTCAGTTTTCTCATCAGTAGAGTTGTGATAATAATAACACCTACCTCTTAGGAAAATCAAATGAAATAGTATATGTGAAGTGCTTTGCAAATCTTAAAGCTGCTTCTGAGGAGAAGCAATATAGACCTTTTTTTTGGCCTGGGACAGTGAAGGTTAAGTGACTTGCCCAGGGTCACACAGATAGTAAGTGTCAAGTGTCTGAAGCCGGATTTGAACTCAGGTCTTCCTGAATCCAGGGCCTGTCCTTTATCCACTGTGCCACCTAGCTGCTCCCAATATAGACTTTCAAATGAAGTATTCCGTCTTTTAAGTGATTATCTTAGAAGGTGCACTGGAGTCAGATTAACTGTGTTCAAATGCTGTCTCTGCCCATTTTTGCCTGTTATCTTGGGCAAGTCAGTGTTTCTAAGACATTTCCAAGATCTGAATCTATGATCCCATAGTGCCAGAGTAGCAAGAGCAAATGACAACTATTTCTTTATATGATTTGTCTTAGATATTGAAATAAGAGCTAGTGGGGGCAGCTAGGTGGCGCAGTGGATAAAGCATTGGCCCTGGATTCAGGAGGACCTGAGCTCAAATCCGGCCTCAGACACTTGACACTTAACTAGCTGTGTGACCCTGGACAAGTCACTTAACCCTCATTGCCCTGGAAAAAAAAGAAAAGAAAAAAAAAAAGAAATAAGAGCTAGATAATAATAGAGTTGGATGTAAGTGGAACTGATTAAATGCCCTGATTGAAAGAACAATCTAAAGGTTCATTATTACCCTGGAAGGAAGATTGCAATAACATGCTCCAGGGATTTGTGTTTGGCCCTGTGGGTTTTTATCATCTTTATTAGTGAATTTAGTGTAAACATAGACAACCTCTTCCTCAGTTCATTTTCAGGTTTATATAACTAAAAGTTTCATATGAAAGGGGCAGGGGGAGGCCTCGATATGTGGTATTCACTACTGCTTTTCAGAAAGAGAATGATTACAGTGGGCATTGCCAGGTGAGACTAAAATGTGAAGGACTTAACCTCTTTCCAGAGTTGAGAATTTGAAGCCAATCTGAATGGATAATATAGGGCTTTTATCTCTGAGATGGAGTATCCGATGAGTCCAAGAGTCTAGACAGACCACCAGCACAGATACTGTAGGAAAAAGATAATGAACAGCAAAGATTAATATAAGGGAGGGTTTTTAAGCTATCTTTTGGGAAAGTAGAAGCTCTCTGAAAGCCTGGGACTCCTTTTCAGGAAGATTGGGAAGATAATCACAGACAACAGAGAAGATACAAAGCTGGTCGTTTTCTTTTTCTTTTTCTTTCTTTCTTTTTTTTGGCTTCTGTTTTCTCTGCCATAGATAGTGACCTTTGGAATGGAAAAGAGAACAAACATAATTCACAGTCAATTGATAAAATAATGAGAGTAGATAAATTATTGATGATAGTAAAGAGATAACTTTGTTGGATTTGACGGATTCAAGTCACCTGTTCCAAATTAAGTATATCATCTGGTCCTAAACACTGACAGATGCAATTGCTGAAATACCTTCTCATAACTGATAGTTGAAAATGGGAGAGATACAACAAAAGGAGAAGACCAAATGTCCCAATTTTCTAAAAAGGGAAGAGAACCCAGCCTACAGCTGAGGGGGGCTGTTTCTTCTTTTTTTTTTTTTTTTTGGCAGGGCAATGGGGGTTAAGTGACTTGTCCAGGGTCACACAGCTAGTAAGTGTCAAGTGTCTGAGGCCGGATTTGAACTCAGGTATTCCTGAATCCAGGGCCAGTGCTTTATTCACTGTGCTATCTAGCTGCCCCCGGGCTATTTCTTCTTAATCTTTTCTAAACTCTTTGCAGTCTAGCTTCAAACCTCACCATTCAATTGAAACTGCTCTCCTTCAAGTTCTTCATGATCTCTTAATCAACAGATCTAGTGGACTTTTTCTCAATGTTTGTCCTTCTTGGCTCCTCTTCAACCTTTGACAGTACTGATCAGTACTGATCTTTCTCTTCTCCTTGATCCTATCTTCTCTCTGGGTTTTCTTAATATGGCTCTCTCCAGGTCCTCCTCCTATCTGATTGCTCCTTCTCTGTGTCCTTTGCTGGATTTTCAATCTATAAATCACGCCCACCAATTCCAGAGGTTCCACAGGGCTTTGTCCTGGGACCACTCCTTTTCTCCTATATAATTTCACTTGGTGAATCCATCAACACTCATGGTTTCAGTGATCATCTCTATGCAGGTGATTCTCATGTTGACTTGTCCTGCTCTAACCTCTCTTCCATCCTCTAGTATCACCTCTCTGGTCACCTTTTGGACATCTTGAACTGGATGTCCTGTAGACATCTGAAACTCAGCGTGTCCAAAAGTGAACTTCTTATCTTTTCCCCAAACTCCCCTCTCTTCCTAACCTTGCTATTAGTGTTGATGGTAATGGCATCTTCCTAGTCTCCCAGCCACAACTCTTCAGTCTTTCACCCCTCTTTTCCAGTCAGTTGTCAAGTCCTGTTATTTCTACCTTTATAACGGCTCTCATATACAACACTCTTCACCCTTTTTATACCACCACCATCCTCAGCAGACCCTCGTCACCTTATGCTTGGACCTTTCTAATTGCCTGCTGGTTTTTGTCTCAAGTATTTCCAGACTCCCATCCTCCACTCAGAGTGACAAATTGGCCTTTTTAAAATGCAGATCTGATGAGGTCACTGCCTCTTATACTAACCTCTCCCCGCCCCCATTCAGTAAATTCTCATAACTCTGTTACTTGCAGGATAAAAAAAAAAAATTGTTTGACTTTTAAAGCCCTTCACAACCTTACTGCTTCCCACCTTTCTAGTTTTCTTATACCTTACTCTGCATACTCTGTGATCAAGCGACACTGGCCCCCTACACAACATCTATCTCCCAATTCTTGAGTATTTTCATTGGCTCTCCTCCAAGCCTAGAGGTCTCACCCTCCTCATCACTGCCTCCTGGCTACCTTCAACTCTCAGCTAAAGTTCCACCTTCTATAGGAAGTCTTTCTCAGTCCTCCTTAATCTTAGTGTCTTCCCTCTGAGACTACACCCAGTTTATCCTTTATATATCATTTATTTGTTGATGGAGCACTGACCCTGAAGTTGGGAGGATCTGAGTTCAAATCTTACCTCTGATACTTACTAGTTGTGTGACCCTGGGCAAGTCACTTAACTCCAACTGCCTTAAACATCGGGGTCATAATTCATAATTTCTATACAACTCTAATATCTTCATGCTAGGGAGTCCTCTTTTTTCATAAAAGCCCAATCCCTCTTTCCCCCACGTGATTATATTCATTTTTGCTGGATTAGATATTCTTGTCCATCTGCCTTTTTTTTTTTTTTTTTGGACAGGGCAGTGAGGGTTAAGTGACTTGCCCAAGGTCTCACAGCTAGTCAGTGTCAAGTGTCTGAGATTGGATTTAAACTCAGGTCCTCCTGAATCCAGGGCTGGTGCTTTACCCACTGCACCACCTAGCTGCACGCTCACCCCCCATTTTAGTTTCTTTAAGGAAATGACTGGTAGATCCTTTCTATTTCCATTATGCCCTCTGGTTGTAAAAGATCTGGGCAGTTTTTCTTTAGGATGTCTTGAAATATGCTGTCAAAGCTCTTTTGGGAAGCACTGTTTTTGAATAATCTATTGGTTCTTGAACTTTTTTCTCTTTAGTCTGTTTTCCAGGTCACATATTTTTACTAAGAAACCTTCTGTTTCCTTCTATTTGTTTCAGTCTTTTGACTTTGCTTTAATATTTCTCATTGTCTCCTATAGTCATTGATTTCTGTTTAGTACATTTAGTCCATTTTAATTTCTAGAGCGTTTTTTGCTTGGGCAAAATTTTGTATCCTTGTGCCAACCTGTTAATTTTCTTCCCAATTCTTTCTAATATAACTCACTTCTTTTCGATTTTTTTTCCTTTCGTGCTCTTATTTCACTTATAAAAACATTTTAAGCTCTTTTAAAAAAAAAAAAAACTTCTTGCTTCATCTTTTACTGGAATTTTAATTGGATTTGTATCCGAGCTGTGTTTCTCTGAACATCACTAATAGATGTTTTAGAGTTATTCTCTTTTTCTAGGTTTGTGTCTTAACCATACCTATCACTAAAAATAGCTTTTTATGTTGGTATTCTTTTTTGCTTACTCATTCTTGCTGCCTACTTTCTGACTGAAGGCTTGATCTTAGGGCCTGGCTCTTCATATTTCTGGAAGGAATGTTCTGACTGCTGCTCTTACTGTTTTTTGGGGGGTAGGGTAGAGGGTAGTATTGAATGTTGTGTCATTCCAGGCTCCAAGGGACAGATCAGGCTGGGAACCTGTAAGCTTTCAGTGTTTCCAGAATGTTCTTTTCCACAGCAAATTCTAATTACTTCCTCCCACCCCCAGTCAGCAGTCAACTCAATAGACTCAGCCACTATCAGCCTGCCCTGATGATTCTTCTGCAGGCTTAAATAGGGCAAGAAGCCAGAAAGTGAGATCCTGATCTTCTGAGGTCTGAGCCACTCTGCTGTTATTTGCTTCTGAACTTATATATAGGGCCCAGGGTCCTCAACTGCTCTTTACTCCAGCATGCTACTCCTGGGCATAGATCCTCTCCTCAGTCTGTCCTGGATCTACAACTAAGAACCGAATAGTGATTGACAGAGCTGCCAGCTAGCACCTGTTCCCACTCCCTGTGTGAAGTCAATGTGGCCCATTATAGGTCTTGGGCCCTCCTCTTGCCCTGGTGTACTCTCTGCTCTAGAGTGTGCTACTTTTGGTGGGTTCCAGCCCAGACCCTGTCCCCAGCGTCCTCAGGCCTCTCTGTCCATCTCCCTTTGTCAACCCAGACTGAAAAAATGTCTCATTGTGATTTCTTTCTTGGCTTTCCTCATCAAGCTTCGGTCTGGTGCATTTTCTGGATCTGTTTGGAGAAGTTGGGAGCCTGGGGAAGGCATGGACTTTTTTCTCCTTCTCAGATAGTTTTGATTCTCAATAACTCAGTCAAGCTATAAGGAGACTTTGACAACATAGAATATGCACAATGCTGAAACTAATAAGATGAATTTTAATAAAGATTAATGTAAAGTCCTATCCTTGGATCCAGAAATCCAAAGCCCTCAATACAGGAGAGGAGTTAATGTGCCTAGATAGCATATCTTTCAGAAAAAGATCTAGAGATGTTAGTGGACTGCAGGATCACTACAAGTCAACTAGGTAAAGTGGCAGCTAATTCAAGAACTCGGTGCAGCAAGTATTGATTAAATGCCTGCTTTGTTCCTAGCACCAAGGTAGGCTTAGGGGATACAAAGACAAAAAATACAGAAACAAAACAGTCCCTTCTTTCAAGTACTTAAATTTTATGAGGAAACCACACTCACTTAAGTAAATATAGAGTAGTTAGTAGTAGGTAAAGTATAATAAATGAAGAAGATTATTAAAGGCCTTGTACTGAATGAGTAACTTTAGCCTTGAATAGAGCTAAGGATTTCAAAAGATGGAGGTGAGAAGTGAGATTCCAGGCATGACAACTTTTGCAGTAGTAGGAGGTAGGAGATAGAATGCCATTTATAGAGACTAGCAAGTAAACCAATTTGGCCGGAATATAGAGCCCTTGAAAGAGTATGGTTCAAAATAGATCTGAAGAAATAGGTTGGAACCACATTATGAAGTGAATGACCAATAAGGACTTCATATTTTATTCTAAAGGCAATAGGTTGGAATAGAGAGAAGAAAAATTAGAAGTAGAGATATCAATTAGGAAGGTTTTGCTACAGTCTAGGTGAGCACTTTATAGGGCCAGAACTAGAGTAGTGATTATATAAATGAAGAGAATGATCAAGATCTGAGAGATGATATAGAGATAGAACCTACATGTGTTGGCTATTGATTTGATATTGGGGGTGAGTAAAAAATGAAAAGGAATATAATCATCAGGTTAAAACTTTGGTGACTAGAATAGCGATGGTGCCCTTGACACAGTAGTGAAGAAGGGAAGAGGGATGGCTTGAGGGTATTGGCAGGAAGAGGAAGAGCAAATGTTGTTTAGTTTATTTGAGTTTAGGATGCTTATATGACTTCCAAATGGAAATAGAAATGGCAGATCTAAATAGCAATTGGCAACACTGGCCTAAAACTTGGGAGAGGTATGAGGTCTGGATATGTAGATTTGGGAGTCATCAGCACTGGTTTATTTCCCATTGGAACATTAGTTTTAGTCCCATATTAACAAACACCTTTTAGATATTTTGATTGTTCCATAGGCATCTCAAACTTGGCATATAGAAAAAGCAAAAAACCCTACCCTTCTTCTAGATTTCTCTATTAATGGTTTATAACCTCAATGACATCCTCGACTCCCTTCACTCTTTCTATTCACTTATTTGCCAGATTTTGTGCTTTCTATTTCCATGATATCTCTTACATACTTCC
The DNA here is from genome assembly GCF_019393635.1 of Dromiciops gliroides. Taxonomy (NCBI): domain Eukaryota; kingdom Metazoa; phylum Chordata; class Mammalia; order Microbiotheria; family Microbiotheriidae; genus Dromiciops; species Dromiciops gliroides. The sequence goes on along the minus strand of NC_057861.1, from coordinate 294,125,683 downwards.
TTTTCTTTCCAGTCATGTAACTACCCCCCTAATTCAGGTTCTCATCACTCCTTGCCTGGTCCTTTGCAATAGTTTACTATTTGGCTTCCCTGTTCCTTCCCCAAGTCTTTTTCTTCTTCATCAACTTTATAAAAAGGGATATTTACAGAAAAGATAAAAGAAAAACATAAGTTACATTTTCCCCAATACTGGGGGACACACTCCCCCTATACCACCTTGGTCCCTAGGGAGAGTGGACTCAGAATTATCCCACCAAGTTCACTTCTAAATGCCATTGGCTGCTATAGAAAGTTTGTATCTCTGCAACTGCTTGACTTCACTGAGCTAGGTTCCGTTTGAATGCACCCCAGTGTTGGCTATCATCCTCAATCATTTTTTGGTTTGTTTGGGGTTTTTTTGTCATGTCCAACTCTTTGTGACTCCGTTTGGAGTTTTTTTTGGCAAAGATACTGGAGTGGTTTGTAATTTCCTTCTCCAGCTCATTTTATAAATGAGGAAAATGAGGCAAATAGGTTTGTGATTACTTGAGATTTCTTTTTCACCAGGCAAATCTGATTTTCCTTAAGCATCATGACCAAGTCACCACCTCCAATTAATAAACTCCAGTTGCTCCCTTTTACCTCTTAACCTGTAGGATCAAATATAACATCTCTCTGTGTGGCACTTAAAGATTTTCACAACTTAACCACAACCATCATTTCTAGCTTTATTATATATTACTACCCTCCATGTAGTAATGGCCTTTCCATCTCACACATGACTGCTTGTCTCCTATACCTAATGTGTACTCCCTCCCCATCTCAGTCTCTTGGGATCTCTGTTTTCCTTCAAAAGTCAGTTTAGCAACACCTGCATGCAGCAATTCCTCAGTCCTCTAGCTGACAGAAAATACCTTGCCTTGGTTTTTTATGTAATTCTATGTGTACGAGTTATCTCTCCCTATAGAAGGCAGGTTCCTTGATTTTTATTCCCAGTGACTGGCACATACTAGGCACTTAATAAATGTTTCTTGAGTGTTGGTTTAAATGATTGGAGGTTAATTGTTAGATTAAATGATGGGGATATGAACTGTATTAGTTATCTTGAGTTTGAGTTAGAGTGAAGATGGAAAGGTCATATAAACTGAAGTCTGTGATGCAGTGGGATCAGAGGCATCAGAATGTTTAAAGAAGTTTAAAGAAGTCTTCAAGTCTGATTTGGGAGTTGGAATATAATCCATAAACTAGGTATTAAAAGCCTTGAGAGAGGGAAATAATGGGAGGCGGAGTTATAGATAATTTCTATTAGGATCTGCATATGGCAGGATATCTGGATACAGTAAAGGAAAGGTTCACAAGGTCATAGATTCAGAACTGGTAGGAACCTTAAGTCATCTGGTCCAACTCCCCTATTTTATAGATGAAGAAATGGAGATGGGATGGAGGTGGGGGTATGACAGGGAGGTGGGATGAACTGACTTCTCCTGACAAGGTCGCATAAGTGGTAGATGGAAAAACCAGGATTTGAACTCAATGTCTGACTCCAAGTCCAGTGCTTTTTCTTCTGCAACACTGAGTTGCTGAGTGACAGCAGAATGGTTTGCAAATTGTTGAGAGGAACCAGAAAAATGCATGCTTCATGTCTCCTAGCTTCATATTTTCAGGGCCCTTGAGAAAAGATAAATCCAACACTACAAAGGATGACCAGATGAAAAAGTTAATGTGCTCTTGGACTTCATTAAGAAAGACATAATTTCAAGGAATAATAAGGTGATGTGCCTGCTGTATCCTGCTTTGTTAGATCCCATCTGGATTACTTAGTTCTGGGGAAGCATGTCTCATTTGTTTTTTAAATAAATCTTTATTGCTATTTTTTGTAAGGTACCATTATGCATTATTTTGTTTTTACATCACCTATATTTTCCAATATATTCTCTCATTCCCCTTCCCAGAAACCTATCCCTTGTTACAGCGAATAAAAAAGAATGAAAAACAGTTCAACAAAACTAAGCAACATATTGAAAAAAATCTGACATTATCTGTAGTGTCCAAAGTCCACCAGGAAGGGAGGGTGGTACTTTCTCCTGTCTCTTTTTTGGGTTCAAGGTCAGTCATTATAACTTGACAATATAAAGGGACCTCCTAAGCTAACTAGTTCAACTCCTCTTTTACAGATAAGGAAGTTGAGGCCCAGGGATGTTAAGTGACTTACACAGGGTCACACAGAGAGAGTAAATGTCAAAGGCAGGATTTGAACCCAGGTTATATAACTCTCTCCTAGCCCTAGTATTGGTCTGATTAGCCCCAGTTGGACACACTGTACCTTGACTCCAACATAGTGATGTCATTTTGGTCCTCTTTGTGAATGACAGACAAGAACCCATAACCATGACTTTCACACTAGCCCTTTCACTACATTTCCATTGAGTTTCAGTTGTTCTGTTTACTTTTTCCATTTGCATTATTGTAGTCATACATTTTGCTTTCCTTGTTTTGCTTAATTTACTTTGTACCAGTGTTCATGTACATCTTCCCATGTTCTTCTGTATTCATCATATTCATTATTCTTTATAGATGAGTAATATTCCATTACATTCATGTACCACAATTTTTTTTTAGCCATTCCCCATTTGATGGGTATCTACTTTGTTTCCCCCCTTTTGCTTCTATAAAAATTTTGTTGTATGTAGGGCAATTCTTTATTATCATTGACTTCTTTGAGCCAATAGGCTTAATGGTGGAATCTTTGTATCAAAGGGTATAGGTTTTTTAGTCATATTTCTTTGAAAATTCCAAACTGCTTTACAAAATAAATAGTCCAGATTGGAGCTCTACCAACAGTATGGGCAAGCAATTGGATGAATTGTGATATTATGATTCATGACTGTTGGTTCCTCCTGGTTCCTCTTATCTTTTTTAATTTTTATTCTGAACTTAAGAAATAAGACAAGCATTTCCATAACAGTAGAATAGAAAAAATCATTGCTCATGAAATTGAAAATCTATTATGTACAGCTTGCTCTTCCTTTTAAATGTATAATAAAGTGATTATGTAACTTTCTTTCCTCTCCTATAGATGGCTACCATGACACATATATGTGTGTGTGTGTATGTATGTACATATATATATATACACACACACACACATACACACACTCTTATATATGTAAAACCATTCTATACGTATTTATCAGTTCTTTGTCTGGATATAGGTAGCATCTTCCCTCATAGGTCCTTTGTATTTAATCTGGGTAGTTTATAATAGTCTAAATGACCTAGTCATTCAAAGTTGTTCGTAAAACAATATTGATGTTACTATATTCAAAGTTTCTTGGTTCTGCTCATTTTGTTCTTCATTATTTCATGCAAGTCTATCTGTTTTTCTAAGATCAACAATCTCATCATTTCTTATAGCACAATAGTATTCTTTCTCATATACCACAACTTGTTTAGCCATTTCTCAATTGATAGACCTCATCTCCACAATTTCCAGTTCTTTGCTACCCCAAAGAGGGCTACTATAAATATTTTATCTAACTAATTTTTTTTTTTTGGCGGGGCCATGGGGGTTAAGTGACTTGCCCAGGGTCACACAGCTAGTAAGTGTCAAGTGTCTGACGCCGGATTTAAACTCAGGTACTCCTGAATCCAGGGCCGGTGCTATATCCACTGCGCCACCTAGCTACCCCTCGGCCCAGCTCTCGGTTAACAGCACGCGCTTGACTTGGTCTCTCTCCCCAAAGGTGGCCTTGGGTTTTGGTGAGTTTTATACGGAATATAGACTAAGCCTAGACTTAAGACGATTTATATTGTATTTCTACTTTCCTATCCTTCTAATCAACATCACCTTGTGACTACTCTAACTAGAAAACCAGAAGCTTCTTCCATTTACTAGTCTGGGAGATAAATTAAGGGAAAGGTTAAGTAGGGGAGATTTATGATCTAATATCCAATTTTAATCTCACAGCTAGTTTAATAACTCTTTGGGCATAATCCCAGATTGCTCTCCAAAATGTTTGGATTAATTCACAGTTCCAACAACAACAAATTAGTGCACCAATCTTTCCACATCCCCTCCAATATTTGTCACTTTCCTCTTCTATCATTTTAGGCAATCTGATAGGTGTAAGATGATATCTCAAAGTTGCTTTAATTTAGGGGCAGCTAGGTGGCACAGTGGATAAAGTACCAGTCCTGGATTCAGGAGGACCTGAGTTCAAATCCAGTCTCAGATACTTGACACATACTAGCTGTGTGACGCTGGGCAAGTCACTTAACTCTCATTGCCCTGCAAAACAAAACAAAACAAAAAGTTGCTTTAATTTGCATTTCTCTAATTGATAATGATTTAGATAATTTTTTCATGTCTATAAATTGTTTTGATTTCTTCATTGGAGAACTACTTGTTCTTATCCTTTGACCAGTTATTAATTGTGAAATGACTTGTATTCTTATAGATTTGACAAAGTTCTTTACATATTTGAGATATGAAACCTTTATCTGAGAAACTGTCTATAAATTCCCCCCCCCCCCAATTTTCTGTTTTCCTTCTGTACTTGGCTACCTTGGTTTTATTTGTACATAACCTTTTTAATATAATGTAATAAAAATTATTCATTTTATGCCTAACTTTGCTGTCTCTTGCTTATTCACAAATTGTTTACCTATCCATAATGTTCCATGTTCTTCAAATTTTCTTGTATCTCCTTTTATATCTAAGTCATATATCCATTTTGGCTTTATCTTGGTAAATGGTGTAAGATATTGGTCTATGACCATTTTCTGTCAGACTGCTTTCCAGTTTTCCCAACAATTTCTACCAAATCATGAATTCTCATCCCTAAATCTTAAGTCTTTAGTCTTGTCCAATACAAGGTTATTATGTTTATTTGCTGCTGTAAGTTAATTGTATGTCTACTCTGTTCCATTGATTTACTTTTCTATTCACTAGCCATTACCAGATAGTTTTAATAATAACTCCCTTTTTTTTTTTTTTTTTTTTTTTTTTAGTGAGGCAGTTGGGGTTAAGTGACTTGCCCAGGGTCACACAGCTAGTAAGTGTGTGTGTTAAGTGTCTGAGGCTGGATTTGAACTCAGGTACTCCTGACTCCAGGGCTGGTGCTCTATCCACTGCGCCACCTAGCTGCCCCTAATAACTCCCTTTTAATATAGTTTAATATAGTTTAATATCTGGTACTACTAAACCTCCTTCTTTTATGTATTTTTTATTAGTTCCTTTGACCTTTTATTCTTCCAAATGAATCTTATTATTATTTTTTTTCTAACTCAGTAAAGTAATTTTGCATTTCCTCTTAATAGAGGGTAAGTGGTCCAGGTGCAATTGAAAGATGAGTAAGTCTATGGAGCAATATTTGTAGCTTCCCAAAGTGGCGCAGTGGGTAGGATACATGGATTGGATTCTGGAAGACTCATATTCCTCAGTTCAAATCTGTCCTCAGACACTTATTGGCTTTGTGACCAGGCAAGTCACTTAACCTTGCTGGCACCAGTTTCCTCATCTATAAAAGGAAATGGCAGGCAGCTAGGTGGCACAGTGGATAAAGCACCGACCCTGGATTCAGGAGGACCTGAGTTCAAATCTGGCCTCAGACATTTGACACTTACTAGCTGTGGGACCCTGGACAAGTCACTTAACCCCAATTGCCCTGCCAAAAAAACAAAAAAAGGAAATGGCAAACCACCACTCCGGCATCTTTGCCAAGAAAACCCTAAATGGGGTCACAGAAAGTCAGACATGACTGAAAAATGACTACCAAAAACAATACCATGCAGATAGCTGTACCAGGTAAAAGACAGCTCTCAGCTCATGGTGAAGAAAGATGATATCCTTACACTCATATGGCTCTCTCCAAGAAAATCAAGTCCCAGCTCTCCGCCTTGGACATGTGCTTTGCAGGGATCTTCACAGAGGACAAGAGGCAGGACACGGTGCCGCTGAGTAGCACAGTGGACACAGCACTGAGCCTGAAGTTAGGAAAATTTAAGTTCATGTCCTTACAAGCTGTGCGTTCCTGGGCAAGTCACTTAACCTCTGTCTGAAGACTTCCTCTGGCTGAATGGGCATATCAGAAGAGTTTGTTCCAATGGCCATGAAGTTGGCTAAAGCAAGCACCATGGAGCACTTAGAGTTTAGTCAGAAATCAAAGATGCCAAGGTCATCCACTGCATCCGGGCCATCGCCAGCCTTCTTGACTTTTGTTTTGCCGCTGGACTTTGATAACTGAGAGAGAGAGAGAGTGTAGCTGATAACTTTGTGTAACTCTGCCTCGCTTATACCCATTTCACAAGCAAATCAAGATAGCACCCTGTGATATCATTGGTTGTCTTTGAAAAAGAAAGATGAACAACAAGGTGCTTAATAAGTCCTTCCTTCCTTCCTTCCTTCCTTCCTTCCTTCCTTCCTTCCTTCCTTCCTTCCTTCCTTCCTTCCTTCCTTCCTTCCTTCCTTCCTTCCTTCCTTCCTTCCTTCCTTCCTTCCTTCCTTCCTTCCTTTCTTTCTTTCTTTCTTTCTTTCTTTCTTTCTTCCTTTCTTTCTTCCTTTCTTCCTTCCTTCCTTCCTTCCTTCCTTCCTTCCTTCCTTCCTTCCTTCCTTCCTTCCTTCCTTCCTTCCTTCCTTCCTTCCTTCCTTCCTTCCTTCCTTCCTTCCTCCCTCCCTCCCTCCCTCCCTCCCTCCCTCCCTCCCTCCCTCCCTCCCTCCCTCCCTCCCTCCCTCCCTCCCTTTCCTTCCTTCCTTCCTTCCTATGTATCCCATATGTATCTATTTGTTTATAAGATTTCCCCCATTAGAATGCTAGTTCTTTGAGGGCAGGAGCTGTTTTTGCCTTTCTTTGTACTCCCAAAACAGATTAAGTACTTAATAAATGCTTGTTGACTGAGGGGCTACAGTTCTTGGGGCTTAGTTATGCAGAACTTTCCTTTTCCTTAATTGGGAAGACTCATATAGGGAAGGGGGAAGGGACTAAACATTTATATAGCATTTATTATGTTCCAGGCACTGTGCTAAGCACTTAGCAAATATTATCTCATTTGATCTTCACAACAACCTCTGGAGGGTGGGTATTATTATTATCCCCCTTTTACAGTTGAGGAACCTGGATCTCCAGTAGAACCCCACTGCCTAATAAGTCTTTTTTTTTTTTTTTGGCTGGGCACTGAGGGTTAAGTGACTTGCCCAGGGTCATGCAGCTAGTAAGTGTCAAGTGTCTGAGGCCGAATTTGAACTCAGGTCCTCCTGAATCCAGGACCGGTGCTTTATTCACTGTGCCACCCCACCCCCTCCCCACCCCCAGTGCCTAATAAGAATCCCAATGAATCTGGTTTAATATTAAAACTTGAACCTTCTAGTCTTAGGCTCCATTCTCCCATTGTTGAGTCCTTCCCACAAGTTTCATTTTGAGGAAGGACCCAGGTCAGCTATCCTTCACTCTCTGGACTTTGTCCCATGCTTAAGTTGCCTTTTCCCTCTTGCCCCTCTTCTATCGATGATGAATTCCTCCCAGAGCCTCCCTCTTCAGAGAGGATCCAAACCATCCATGCTTCACTCTCCAGACTTAGCCATGGTGTCCTTGTGGGTCCCTCTCTCCTGCCTTTCAGCTCCCTTTTATGTGTCTTCCCTCATTAGAAAACAAGTACCTTGAGGACCAGGAATGTCTTTCTTTTTGCTTTTGTTTGTATCCCTGGTGCTCAGGACTTTGCCTGGCACACAATAGGTGCTTAATAAATGCTTGCTGGCCTGCCTTGGGTTGAATGATATTATTGAGCATAAGCAGCCTGCCATTGGGATTTGTTGAACTCAGCCTTCCAGTAACTAACTGCTCAGTTGTTCTAAAGAGTAATATAGTTTGAGGTGGTTTTTTAAAATTTTAACCAGATTTGTCATAAGACTAAAGGATAAGAATTTCTCTCATAGCTGTTCTTCTCTGATTAATTTGAAGTGATTACTTTTTTCCATTTCCCCCATTTTCTTATATTCCTTAGTCACTTTATGCATTGGTGCCTATGAGAGCACCCATTTTGTCCTAATTAGTTGAAAGTATGACTAATATTGTTGTTTGTTTCAGAAAATTTAAAATAAATTATTTTCTTGTTCCAATGTGAAATGTAGTATATTTATTCTATTACCTGTATTTATTGGCATTTTGAAGAAAAATTCAACTCCAAATCATGTATTGCTTCTGACAGTTGTTTTTAACCGCCACTCTAGCCTGCTGAAATTCAGTTGCTCACTGACCTTTGCACAGTGCAGGATAAGGGCATGGGGCACATGCATATGTGTTTTATGCAGTATCTATCGAGAGTGCCACTCTGTTTTTTCAAAGAGAAAAGGCGGCTGCAGCATACTGAGCATAGGCAGCTGCTGCCTGATGTCTTGTACTGTGAGAGCACCTTTCTGACAGGTTCTCATGCTCAGCTCTGAGGTCAGAACAGGATTAAGACAAGAACCCACTTTGCCTGCACAGACAGCTGCTCTGTTTAGTCAGTGCTCTGACTTCAGCTCCATGGCTTCTAAAGAATGTTTAATTAATTTTCCCACTACCAAAAATTATCTCTAGCAAAGATAAAAACTAGTGTTAAAACTGGAGAAGATAGGGTTGGGTTGTTCTGTTTGGTTTTTGAAGGAATGATATATTGAGATTTCTACTCCTCTTTTGGTGATGTGATTTTATTCCCTAAACTCAAATAAGATTTGTTTTGTTTTGTTTTGAGTCTCTGACCTGGATTTGTACATTTCACATAAATATGTAAAATTAGAAATGATGCTTTGTAGTCACTCATCTTGTCTGGTTCATGTCATGATTGGATTTTATCTGCACTGTGAAGGTAGTAATCCACTTCTTTGGAAGAGAGCTAACTACTGCATTACCTTGGTGATTCTGGGCTGTGTCTTACTCCCATAGAGAAATAAGGAACTTTTATAGACCCCATGGTGGTGGGAGCAGCAGGCAGTACTGTAGCCAGGTGGTGGATTGGACTCTGATGATGAGAACAAGGTTCATTGACAGCTGTTGTGCCACATGGAGACTGAGCCCAGAGCCCCAGCCAGTTGGTATGTGTGGCATCTTGATGCCAAAATCCCAACACAAATATTCCCCTATATACCCTGTGGAGGTGTAACGGTGGTAGGAGTCTTGGTGGTACAAGCAGAAAACCTAGGTTTGAGACCTCGTGTTGACACTTACGAGCTAGGACTGGCATTACTCATCTTCTGAGTTATGATCATTATGGTGATCATTTCTATCTGGTAAGGAATAAACAGCTTCCTTGAGTTTGGAGGAGGGAAGAGGGAAAAGATTGAGTTGCATAAAATTAGGACCAAGTTCAACAGTTATTTCATTAATAGGACAACTATGTTAGCAAACATACTATAGATTTTTTTATTGAGTCATTTCCAGTTAAATTGTTACTCACCATTTCTATCTCAGAGTTATGATAGAGTTTAAGGACTACTCTTACCATTTGATTTATATTCTTTTAAGCAATCACTTTGAAAATTTCTCAATGAAACAATATTCTCATTTCATTAGTGGTCATTGATTCACTTAGAATCAGATGGTTTTAAAGTGCATTTCTTTAGGTAAGCCACTAAACATTATAATTAATAAGACACATTTCTACAAACTATGCCTTCTAATAGCACAATAAACCATCAAATTAAGTACAGACTGAATTTCCAGTTCTTATTGGTTTTGTTTTTGCTATATTCTCAAAGCTTACTGTATCTTCAGAATGGACAGTATTGTGACCTAAAACATGTTTTATCGGTTTTGTGATAAACAGCTAAAACTACGCAAAATTTATGGGCATGCCCCTCTCTGATATCGAAGTACTGTGTAAGAAAACAATCTCTGTTTTGAAGTGTAAAAACTGTTTAGTTGTGCTATTAGAGTGGGACTGGGGACACTATGGATGAAATGTGGTAACACTGGTCAGATTTCATGGTCATGTACAAGATGTTATCTGTAGCTAGTGGATCCACTAAGCCAGACCCCTGGAGACTGGTGTTTATTGCCAAAAGCATTTTCCCACCAACAGACTAGATTCTAAAAAGAGCTCTAATTTGTCTAGGATATAAGCTGTTGAATATTTAGATTGTGTGAGAAGAACAAAGATTATATGTAGATTTACTATATTAGGTGCAATAATGTTTCATATTTTTTAGGAAAAAATAGGCATGGCAAAAATGTTCCTAGAACATATCTAACAGTTATAGAAAGCCAAGTCTTAGTGACTTCCTGAGGAAATAGGAATTGTGACAGCATAGTGGACTCAATAAATGCCTAAAGGGATTTCCATTACCCATGAAATCTCTAGTTTGTACCAGGGCTTCTTAAACTTTTTCCATTCTTGACTCCTTTTTGCCTAAGAAATTTTTACCCAACCCCAGGAATATAGGTACGTAAAATAGGTATTCAAATTAAACATTTACTGCTAAATTTTTCTTGACTCCCCAAGCACTTGGTGCTGTACCTGGCTCATAGTAGGTGTTTAGTAAATGTTTATTGATTTATTGACATTACTGAATCTTCATCTGGCTCATGAATTAACTGTAGGTGACCTTCAAGGCCCTCTCCTGGGCTTTCTTCTCTTCTCCCTTTATAATGTTTCTCTGAGATCTCATCAGCTCCTCTGGGTTCAGTTATCATCCCTAAGCAGATAATTCCCAGATCTACTTATACAGATCTAACATCTTTCCTAATATCCAGCCTCACCTTTCCAGTTGTCTGTTGGACAGTTCAAACTGTATATTCCATAGACATCTTAAAACTCAACACATCCAAAATTGAATTCATTCATTTCTCCCCTAAAGTGTCTCCTCTTCCCTATTACTGGTGAGGACACTACTGTCCCCCCAGTCACTCAGGCTCACAACCTAGGTGTCATCCTTGACTCCCTCTCCCTTCCCCCACATCAAATCTGTTGCTAAAGTCTGTCAATTTTTACCTTTGTAATATTTCCTCCCCTGACACTACCATCACCCTGATATAGACCCTTATAACCAAACACCAGGAGTATTGCAGTAGCCTACTGGTTGGCCTCCCTGCCCCAAGTCTCTCCCTATTCTAGCCTGTCCTCTACTCAACTGTCAAGAGTGATCTTCCTAAAACACAGGTCGGACTGTGTCACCTCTCTCCTCTTTCCCTATTCAGTAAACTCCAGTTGGGGTGTAGGGTGTATGCTATGTTCAAGGAGGACTAGCACCTCAGGTATGAGGGCTTGTTGAGCTCTTCTTAGAATTGCTCATCTACCTTTGGTGTCTACCTGTCACTCAAATCTCACTTGTGGCTCCAAGAAGCTGTAGTATGTGCAGCGGTCATGCCCCAGTAAAGTTATCTTAGCAGACAGACTAAGCCAGGTTTAGGGTAACCATTGGACCCCCAGACAGTCAGTGACTTAGGGAGTGTTTACCCCAAGCATTTCACATGAAGACTTCCCCCAGCAGAATGGATGGATGAGAATAATTTGTTCCAATGGCCATGAATTGCAGCTTTCCCAGCTATGCATTTTATTTGTACATTAAAAAATATTATTTTGAGCAGAGCATAGAGCATATTTTGACCATACTGTCAAAGGCATCCATGGCCCCCAAAAGGTTAATGATCCCTGGTTCAGGGGAAGCTAAGTGGCACAGTAGATAGAGCACCAGCCCTGGAGTCAGAAGAACCTGAGTTCATGTTCAGTCTCAGACATTTATTAGCTGTGTGACCCTGGACAAGTCACTTAACCCTGGATTGCCTTTAAAAAAATAAAAGATTTCTTGACCCATAGAGCCAATGAGACAGTTTCAATTAGAAAGTCCTTGCCTTATTCCCTTTCATTTCCATGTTTCTTGTCCTCCTGATGAATCAGAAAGAAGATTCAGTTATGTGATGGTATGATCACCCTCTAATAATAATCATACTGGTGTGTGAAAAAAACTCTTTGAAGAGTATTTTGTACCTAATCATCAGTTTTCCTGTCAGTAAGTCTTTTGATTGTTTTTAGTTTGTTTGTTTTCTTCTATTTTAGTAGAAGTTCTCTTTCCTGTGACTTCTGGGTGTAATGAAAAATAAAATTTACATCATTTCCCTATCAAAAGATCCATTCGCTCTCTAATACAGACAGAATTCTTTCTAAGACTCTAGTTCCTTTTGAGATACAATTGTTGAAAGATACTGTAACATACTTAGCCACTACATAAAAGGTATCTCTACTATATGTATAAAACCTTAAGTATCTTTATTGTAACTCAAAATTTCAAGATGTGTATCTTGAAAAGCAATAGGTATAAAATATGGCTCTTAATGTACTTAATTTTAACTTTTTCACTTAATCTCTTCACTCATTTGTACTGACACTCCAGCATCCATTTGAATAAATGATCCTGGATTTTCAACAGCTATGGAAGCAGAATATAACCTGGAAAGGCTTTAGCAAACCTCTAGAAGGGATCCCCAAGTGATGGTTAGTGAACTTCTAGAAAAAGAAGAGTTGATCCATAAGGGGCAGCATGACCTTATCAAGGATTGCTCAATTTCAGTCTAACTTTATGTCTCTTTTTTAAGAGGATTCCCAAACTGGTATACCGGAATTTATTCAGATGTACTTTACCTAGACTAAGCAAAGCATTAGACACAATCTGCCATATCATATTTGTGGAGAAGATAGAAAAAGTTGGGTAATATACTTAGTACAGTTAAGAATTGTACCTGGTTGAATGGCTATGCTCAAAGTATAGACATTTTTGGTTTAAACATCAACGATAAAAATGAGGAGTTTGAACAAAATGACTTCCAGATTCCCTTATGCTATTACCCAATAAATTTTGAAGGTTGTGTTCGGTGGAATATCCCAATTATTTTTATTTGTACTGTTGAGCATTTTTATTGATGATTTGGGTAAAGGAATGAATAGATGCCATGCTTACACACTAAGCTGTGAGAGCTAACTTGTCTGCTGGGAGATGTGGGAATTCAAAAAGTCTTCTTTAGACTAGAGCACTAAGTTGAATCTAATCATATAAAATTTAATAGGAATAAATGTAAAAGTCTTATGCTTGGTTTAAAAACCCACTTCAAAGTACAAAGTAGGTAAGGCATGACTGGATGGTATTTTGTCTGAAAAAGATGTGCTAATGTAATCTTGGGCTGTGTTAAGGGAGGCATAGTGACCAGAGCAAAAGGAATAATAATTTTGCTGTACTCTTCCTTTGTCAGACTATATCTACAATACTATGTTAAGTTTTCCACACCCTGTTTTAGGAACAATGTCAAGATAAGGTGGAGAATGCCCAGAGGAAGACAATCAGTATTGTGAATGTTAAAAATCTGTGCTGTTAAAATTATTCAAAGGGAAGCAGGATCTTTAGCTTAAAAAATAGAAGATCTAGGAGAAACCTAATAGTTGTCCCTATCTGAAGGGCGATCATGTGGAAGAGGGATCAGTCTTGTCCTGTGTGACCCCAGAGGGCAGAACGAGGCACAATGGATGGAAGTTCCATTGAGGCCGATTTAGGTTTGTTATCAAGAAAAACTTCCTAACAATTAGGGGCATCTAAAACTGGGGTAGACTACCTCTGGAAGTAATGGGTTCCCCCTCACTAGAGGCCTTCAAACAAAGGCTGAATGACCTTTCAGTATGTTTTAGAAAAGAGTTTTATTCAGTTTGGGTTGAACCCAAGGGCAAGGATTATGTCCCTTTTTTTTCCCCCTCCCCATTTGTGTCTCCAAGCACTTAATCTGGTAGAGCCATGTATATAAATAAATGTCAAATTGAATGATGTTTGTTAAATTGAATGATTGGCAGAGATATATGTCACCTTATCCTTAAATTATATTAAGGATGTTTATATACACATACATACACACACATACACATACACATACATATATTTCATAGCAATAAAAGGAAACAAAAAACAGCTAGTCAGTACTATGGAATTCTATATATTTTTTGTTTCTTATGTCTTTTAAAAAATGTTTATCCAGGGCAGCTAGGTGGCGCAGTGGATAAAGCACCGGCCCTTGATTCAGGAGGACCTGAGTTCAGATCGGGCCTCAGACACCTGACACTTGCTAGCTGTATGACCCTGGTCAAGTCACTTAACCCCCATTGTCCCACAAAAAAAAAACAACAAACAAACAAACAAGTTTATCATGTCCCTCCCAAACTGTCATGTATTTAACTACTTTTAGTTTTCATTTTTTATTACTTTCTATTTATGCTATATGTGTAATATATATGTATGTATATATGTATACTTGTCTTCCCCATTAGAATATAAGCTTCATTCTTTATATTTGTACCCACAGTGACCATTATATATGTTAGGCACTTAAATACTTGTTGCTGATTGATTAATGCTTCAAAAAATCCATGATTGCATTTATTCAAATACTTTGGTAATGTAGGTTGCAACTTTTCTACAACCTAGTAAATGGTTTTATGAGCTGCTTTGCCAGAACACACACATACATCATCATTGCCCCATCACCTGTCTTCTGCTGATTTGATTTACTAAACTTTCCTGAGGCGGGTCCTCATTACCAGGCCATATAGCCAAATTTACCTTAGTAAGGTCTGCCAGAGCTTTTGTTCCACCAACATAACCTTAGAGAACCCACAGTGACCTCCATATCAGTCACATATCAAAGTAGGATTTTAGTGGAGAGATGTTTCAAGAATTTAGAATAAATTTTTCCTTCAGCACTTAGGGGAAATAGGGGTTAAAGGACATCTAATGCTTGATAGAGCTACAACATTGTAGAATCACAGTTGGAAGTGACCTTAGCAATGATCCAATCAGGCCATCTACAAGCAATTATTAAACCTTTATCATGTGCCAGGCATTGCAAAGCACTGGGGATGCAAGGAAAGACAAAAACTCAAAGGAGAGTAATGTATAGTAAGACTGGAAAGGTAAGAAGGGTCCTAGTTATAAAGGACTTTAAAAACCAAAAGAATTTCTGTTTGATTCTTCAGGTAATAATGAGCTACTAGAGTTTACTGAATAGGGAAGAAGAGAGGTGACATGATCACACTTAGGCTTTTAGGAGGAAGATCTCTTTGATGGCTATGGGGAGAATGATTGGAGTGGGAAGAGATTTGTGTCAGGAAAACCAACCAGGCTATCGCAATAGTGTTGGCATGTACCAGGGTGGTGGCACTATCAGAGGAGAGAAAGGGGTCATATTCAAGAACTGTTAAAAATGTAAAACCAATAAGTCTTCACAACAGATTGGATGTAAAGGTCAAGAGAGAATGAGAAATCAAGGATGATATCTAGGTTGTGAGCCTGAGTGACTGGGAAGACAGTGGTACTCTCAGTAGTAACAGGGAAGTTAGGAAGAAGAGAGGATTTGGGGAGAACAAGACTGAGTTGGGTTTTGGACATATTGACTTTGAGATTTCTATAAGATTTTCGGTTTGAAATTGTCTAGTTGTCAGTTGAAAATATGACACTGGACATCAGAAGAGGTATTTGTTGCTAAGTTGTTTAGTCATATCCAACTCGATTTTACCCCATGGACCATATTTTGTCCATGGGGTTTTCTTGGCAAAGCTACTGAAGTAGTTTGCCATTTTCCTCTCCAGTGGATTAAGGCAAACAGAGGTTAAGTGACTTGGCCAGGGTCACAGAGCTACTAAATATCTGAGGCCTTTTTTGAATTTAGGTCTTTCAAACCCCAGGCCCAGTGCTCTATCCACTGATCCATCTAGCTGCCTCAGAAGAGATGTTAGGGCTGGATAAGTAAGCGTGAAAATCATATCCATAAATAACTTGTATATTCAAGATATAGATCATGTAAATGGAAAGCAGTCTTAGAGTGGAAGGCTCTAGTAGCCAGGGGTTGGGAGAGAGGCCCTTTTCAGAAGATTGAATTTGAACAAGGGGTGCAGGTGAATATGGCCAGCAGCATTCCAAGAATGAGGGACAGCCAGTGCAAAAGGCAGAGAGACAGTGTATGGATTGTATCATATACAATAAAAAGGAAGGATAAATGTATAAGTCTCACAATATGAGTTGGTAAAGTCCAACCCATAGCCTCCAAAATCTCCAGTCTAACACAATCTTATTTTTATTATGCCAGGATAATTGGTTCATAGATTTAGAACTGGAAGGCAATTTAAATTTCCTTTCATCTGAATCCTTCATTTTACAAATGAATAATTGTGACCTAGAGAAATTGAGGAAAATATTGTTCCCACTTATTCACTTCTGACTTGCTAGTTTTGAGACTGTTTTCTTTTTTTCCCCTCAAAGTCTGAAAACATGGGTGTGCTTCATGTATAGCAACATTTCATATTCCCTTGTTGAGGGAGAGTCATAAGACATGATTCCTTCTTCTCTTTCCTTCCTGTTTATTTTCTCTTTTGCAAAGCCTTTGGAAGAAGTAAAAAGAATATTTTAAAAATCTGTTTACTATAAATGAATCTCTTTGTTCTTTAGTATATATTTTCAGCCTGATATGGAGAGAAAGAGAATGGAGAAATTATGGGGATTTCCTGATCCAGACTGCAGCTACTTTCATTAATCCTTAAGATTTTTTGTCATCATTCGCTAAAGAAAAATGATTCATCCAGAGTTACACTGCAGTGGTGTGACTAATTAAAGTCTATATTTTCATGTATTAATTTATTAATTTATTATTATTCCCAGAGCTAGAGATGGAAAGGTAGGAGTGGGTGGGGTGTTTGGCTAGACTGGAAAAGGAAGATAGACCAACAATGGTGTGAATAAGACCAGAGTACAGAGTTGTGGTAGCTTCAGATTAGAATAGAAGTGATGAAATCTCACCAGTCAGAAATCGAGGCCTATCTTATGTAGTAAGAAATATTGACATGTTTAACTACCCCCCAAAATTGTGATGAATACAGTTGTTTGCATTAAGAAATAATTATCCCCAGTAACAATTTTATACTTTAATGATTCAAAACTCTTAGAACTTCTCACCCCTCCCCCATTTAATTTAACTTTTTAAACTTACCCTTCCTGAGCAAAGAAAAGTTATTTTGGTTTGTGAAGTTAGCTATCACTAAAGTAAATAGAATATAAAGAGAAATAATTATTTCTTTAGACAATTTTAAAGTGCCTCATTTCCTCTTTTATAACTAAATTAAATTAATCTTTGAGATATCCAGCAGGAAAAAGATTATGTTATAATACCTTATTTATAATAATTAATTCTGCATATTCAGACAAATTTGAACAATTTTACATCCCAGTCATAATTTATGTAGTTTGTTCTTCGCACTCATTAAACATCAATCAATTAGCTTTTTGTCAGCACTTATTTTAAGAATGTAAAGAAAAGCAACAACAGTCTCTGACCTCAAAGAACTTATTACATTCTAACAGAGATACAACATATACATAAATTGGAACTTGTTTTACAAGTTGTAAAACAATAAATCCAGACTATATAGAAGGTAGCCTAAGGTATTAGCAGTTGGGGGGCCTGGGGAAGGAAAAGTTTCTAGCAAGAGACAAATTAATTTCTTATGAACTTGTGTGTGAGTAGGCATAGTGCTAAGTTTGGGTGGATACCAAAATAACATGCAAGATAGCTCTTGCCCTCAAATAGCTTATGTACTAACAGGAAAAAATAACACATTAAAGGGGAGCTAGAAATTGGACTTGGGCAGTATGTCCCATCAACATGGTGAGGGTGTGTAGTATCATGGAGGTATGGTTATGGGTAAGGTAAGGCAAAAACTCACCTAACAAAGCAAGCGGATTCATGGGCCCTGTCCAAGGTTGCAGTTCGCAAGGGAGAGGAGACTTACAGGAGAGATATAGGTAGTATGGTGGGGAGATGGAAGGGAAGGTAGCACTTGAGCTGAGGTTTTAAAAGACTTAAGAGGCAAAGGTTAGGAGGAACATTCCCTTGTTATAGGCTACCCTCCTTTCCCCTGCCCCACAGTTTACTCATTTAATAGATTCTTGTCACTGTTGAAATTTGTCTGTTTTCAGAACATAGTGGGATACCCAGATAGACTGCCCTAATTTAAATTAGCCTGTCTCCTGAGCACCTGTGTTCACATATCTACTATAAATGTATATGAATTATAAACGATGAAGTTGCTAGAATTGTTGGTGTTAACTCATTATAATCCTTAATAGCAGGTATCTATAATCAAGGCAGTCAGGATTAGAAAGACACCTTTTGGGGACCAGATTGCCTAAACACAGAAGAGGTGAAGAAAAAAAGTTCTGGTTTTAAAACTGGGTCTTTAATGACAGTGACTGAAGAATTCAGAGACAGCAAACATCATATCCATATGCCTCTGGTACACAGACTAGGGCCCAAATGCCCGATCATGGGGGAGTTATGATTCAGTTCTGCTCATATGCTGCTTCCACGTCACTGAATGAAGGACTCTTATCATTAAAGGATACTCTTGGTTCCATTTTGTGAAGAGAGTAATTTGGGAAATAATTTACTGATTGAATATAACTACCATAGAATTTCTGTCTTTCTGGGCCTTTACTCATATCTCCTGCCAATATGATGAGACCAGCATATGGTCACTCCTCTCCTCCATAATGGCCAGATACTGGTCCTAGAGAAGGATTCAGTATTCTACTTGCTCCTCACTCATATTTCCAAAACTCGTCCTTTATCACCCTCATTCACGAACATCTTCACCTTTGAAGTGCATTCAGTCAAAAATCTCCCAATCCAAATCACAGTGGCTATCGTGTTCTGGTCCCCGGGTCGCTTTCTTAAGCAATTCAATAGTTGGCTCACTATCTTCCTTTATTCTTCAATTCCTACTCTCTATGGAACTATTACCTTCATATTAATTTCCTCTTAAACTCCCTAACCTCCCATTTCCTCAGCTTCCTTAAATCCCATAATTGACTCCTTTGCTTCACCTCAGCCTCAACCTTAGAGGTTGGACACGTCCTCAATCTCATTATTGCCCAGGAGTCCCACTTCCTCAATTAGAAACTCCAACATTCCTCTATCTTGATTATAACCTCTTATCATTCCATATCTCCCTATGCCTCACCTTTCCTAAACATACTCCTTACCTCCATTATAATGTCTTCCTTCCACTCTTAGTACTTTCTCAGACCATTAGCCCTGTTCCGACTTCCCTTTCTTCCCTTTACAATCTTATATTTAGCCATTTCAACCCTAGACTGTCCTCAACTCTCAGATCTCACCCTCATCCTGTCACCACTCATCTCTTGCCGAATCCCAGCCCTAGATTACTCCTACCATCTGCCACCTCCACACCTACCAACTGCTGAACAGAAATGGATAAAATCAAACAACTTTGCCAGCAAGATACATTATAAATTCTTGCTATACAACTTCACGCACATCTCTCACTGCAGCAGGAAAGTCCTTTTATTCCTCCTTAATTAATTCCCTACTATGGAAGGTAATACTGGAAGGGAAGGCACTAGCAGCTGGGGGCAGGGAACAAAATGTCCTTCTGCAGAAGGTGGGATTTGAGGTTTGTCTTGAAGAAATCCAAGGAAGCTGAGAGGGAGAGTTGAGGAGGGGGAGCCTTCCAGATGTGGAGGACAGCCAGGGCAGAAGCACTCAGTCCAAGAGTGAGCCAGTGTAACTGGGCTGTAGAATGTGTGGAGGGGAGTGAAGCATAAGAAGACTGGAAGGGGGAAAAGAGGCCAAGTGGTAACAATGTTAATTGTAAATAGAGCACTTTAGAATTGAACCTGGGGAGCAGCTAGGTGGCGCATTGGATAGAGCACCGGCCCTGGAGTCAGGAGTACCTGAGTTCAAATCTGGCCTCAGACACTTAACACTTACTAGCTGTGTGACCCTGGGCAAGTCACTTAACCCCAATTGCCTCACCCAAAAAAAAAAAAATTGACCCTGAAGGGAGTAGGGAGCCACAGGAGTTTATTGACTAGGGAGATGTGATGTGGGCACACCTGTGTTTTAGGAAAATCAGTATGGCAGTGGAGTGAAGGATAACTTGGAGATCAGTTAATTAGTGGTTTGTGAGAACCTAAACAAGGTTTGTGGAAGTGGAGAGAATGGGACGTGTGACTATAGAATGACAAGATGGAGTGAGTACAGGTGAGCAAGTGAAGGAGCAAGGATGACAGTGAGGTTGTGGGGTTATTAGCCTGGTGTCCTGGAAACAGAAATGAGGAAATTCAAAAGAGAAGGAGTTTTGGAGAAGGAGTAATGAGTTCTATCTTGTGCCTATTGCATTTGAGATTCATATGGAATATGCAGTTTGAGATATTCAAAAGCCAGTTGGTGGTGATGTGACAACTAGAACTTGAGAGAGTAGATATCTAGATGTGGGAATCAGCTCTGTAAGCATAGAGAAGAAAATTGAATCCATGGCTGCTGCTGAATTTACCAAGTGGAGTGCTGAAAGAGAGAAAGAGAATAGTCAGAGCAGAGCCTTGGGAAACAGACAGCTGACCTGGTGGTGGTCCTGCTTCTAATGCAATGGAAAACTCTCATCCTGAGGGTTCAAACCAATAATAATCCTCTTACTAAAAACATATTCTAATATCCTCAATTAGTAGCAGTTCCCAGGGTGGTTAAAAGTTCAGGAAAATAAAAGCAGATAAAACTGACAGGGAGGTTAAAAGAAGTGGACAAGAATGTTTCCTAGATTCTCAGGAACTCCTCACCCAAAGTCCTGAATTCTGATTTCATACTCTTCTTGCCGAAAGGGTCCACAACTGGGTTGCAGATCAGTGGACCTCTGGACAAAGTTAACCCAAACTGCCCCAGATCTGCACTGCAACTTTCTATATTCACAATGCTCCCTGATGGTAGTGTGTGAGTTTAGAAGATAAACAAAAGCTACCACAGTTCCCTAAGGATACTGGTCTACAATAGCCATGGTTGATGAGCATGATATTGGTGAAATACTAGGAAAGGAGACACAGAATGACCAGTCTGACAGGATAGTGTATGTATGTATGTATGTATGTGTGTGTATATATATGAACGCTCAAATTTCTGTTGTGTACTTTTAAGTATATAATAAATGCATTATGGTATTTCCAAACTTTTCAGCTAATATGTCTCTCTCTGAGCTCCTTTCTACTCTTTTTTCATAAATGTTTTGTTGATTTAAAAAGTTTTGTTGACTCTCCTTTGTTTTCTTATGACTTATTAATGTAAGGTTACTGTCCCCTTCTTGTGAGCAGTTTGGGCAGGGGAAAATGTATTTTGGAGCAGGAAGTGAACTTCTCTATATTAAAAAAAAAAATCAACTGGTAAAGGATATAAAGTGATGCCTCTTCTGCTTGTGAATAGTTTAGTAGTGAAAATGGGTAGAGAAAGAACCTTTGTTTCCAAAAACCTAATGAAGCTAAAAGTGTGAAGAAAGTTTTCATATTAAATGCAGAAGAAACTAGCAGTGTCTATCTGAGGACAGAGAAATAATTCGAGCCTGCAGGGCATTTTGGTCCCATAGCTCATTTGTATGTGACTGTTTTAGAATTTGAGAAGTTAAATCACAGAAAGTAATAAATCTAATAATGGTTTATAGACTTTGGGAGGGGGGTAGGGTGGTATGGCACTGTGAACCTTGGGTAGAAAAAAATTACATCTTTATTTCAGTATACTCAGTTTCCTTTTGAATACTATGCATTTTATTTTGTACATTTAAAACTATTATTCTAAGAAGGGTTCTATAGGCTTTACCAGACTACCAAAGAAATCCATAACCAAAAAAAATGAAGGCTCTGTGAGCTAGAGGAGGCTAAGTTAAGACAGCAAGAAACAGTTAAGAATGGGATTGTAGGAGAGTTAGCTGGCAGGAATGCCAAACTGGGAGATACTGACTTGGGGCAGAAACTTGTTTCAAGAGAGCTCAGTTCTGCTAATTGCTCTCCAATACCACCTCTTGCTTGAGAGAGCTAAAACCCCTCTGAAGTGCTGGTTGAGCTGTTCTTCCATCCCTGGTTTGATAGGAGAAAGAGAAAGGAAAAGACTGGCCCTGCATTTGCTTTGCTATTTGGAAGCTACTTGGAGCTGCTTGTAGGAACCAGAATCCCATTTAATCCACCCTTAGTTGGGTTGATCTTCCTTGCTCAAAACACCAACCTAAGGGAACTTTGCAATTTCCGGGCTAAATGAAACCACTTGTCATTGCTATAGCAGCACTTTCTCAGCACCTATTTAAGGGTGGTTGTGAGTTTAAAAGCTTTCTCAGTTCTACAGGAGAACAGGACTATATTTACCTAGCAGGAATATGCTGAGAACCAGGAGAATAGTTAGCAGAGAAGTAGTGTGATGTACAAATCTTTCTGATGGTATGTCAAGGCCTGAAGTCCAGAGTTGTGAATTGCCTTGAATTACATAGATATCCTCAGTAATATATCTCCCTGATATGTGCTGTAAGGGTGTGCTTCCTCTTTCCTGGAAACAATGCAGGTATTGGTGGAAGAGTGTAATACAGATTTATGTGTCTTACTGCTTTTCCTTTATCTTACTTGAGAAACTGATTTATTGATTATATTTTAACATTAAATAAACCTAATTAGGTTATTTATTTGTGTTTGAGAGTTAATGGTAGCCAGTTTACACCTATGAGATTGGCTAACATGACAGAAAAGAAAACTGATAAATCCTGGAGGGGATGTGGAAAAATAGGGACACAAAGTCACTATTGGTAGAGTTTGTAAACTGGTGCAACCATTTCCAAAGAGCAATATGGAACTCTGCCCAAAGGGCTATAAAACTGTGCATATGCCAAGCAATACCATTATTAGGTCTATATCCCAAAGAGATCACAGGAAAGGGAAAAGGACCTGTATGCAGCTCTTTGTGTGGTAGCAAAGAATTGGAAGTTAAGAGGATGTCCATCAGTGAGGAATGACTGAAAAAGTTGTGATATATAATTGTGATGGAATACTATTATGCTATAAGAAATTATGAGCAGGGTGGTTCCAGAAAAATATGGGAAGTTTTGTATGAGCTGATACAAAGCAAAATGAGCAGAACCAGGAGAACACTGTACACAGTAACAGTAAGGATACTCAACAGTGAAAGACTTAGCTACTCTGATCCAGATAGTATTCTGAGACAATTCCATAGGACCCATGATGAAAAATGCCTCCAGAGAGAAAACTGATGAACCTTGAGTGCAAATTGAAGCATACTTTTTTTCACTTCCTTTATTTTTCTTAGGAGTTTTTTATGTTTTCTTTTGCAACATGGCTAAAATGGAAATATGTTTTGCATGACTTCAAATGATATATTGATTGTCTTCTCAAGGGCTATAAAGGGAGGGAGGAAAGAATTTGGAACTCAAAATTTTAAAAAATTAATGCTAGGGGCGGCTAGATGGCGCAGTGGATAAGCACTGGCCCTGGATTCAGGAGTACCTGAGTTCAAATTCAACCTCAGACACTTACTAGCTGTGTGACCCTGGGCAAGTCACTTAACCCCAATTGCCTCACCCCAAAAAAAATTATAATAAAAATTAATGCTAAAAGTTTTTTAATTTAATTGGGAAATATTTAATGAAATATATAAAAATATGTAAATAATAGTTAATGTTAATGGTGCCATTGTGACTGGTTTCATGTTAGATAGGAAGCACACTTGTTGGCTACTTTGGGCAGGAGTATATCCCCTCCACAAAAGATTACTCCTAGAACATTAAGAGATCTGAAGTTCTAAATGGTGCAGTGGACCCAGAGTCAGAAAGATCTGAGTTCATATCTGGTCTAAGATACTCACTATCCATGGACTGGGCAAGTCACTTAACCTCTGTCTGCCTCAGTTCTCTCATTTGTAAAATGGAGATTATATTTTATAAGTGAAATATCCTCATTTGTTGGGAGGATAAAATGAGATATTTGTAATGATTGTAAATATTTATAAATAATATTTGTAAAGATTTGTAAACCTTAAAACACTATAAATGCTAGATGTTGTTGTTGTTGTTGATAATTATTGTTACCTGGTGGTGTTCCTTTTCTGATTAATGGTTAACGTGCGTGGGCCAGCCAAGAGTGAGAATGGGTGGCCCATGCCCTGTGGGATTATTTTGTGAGGGTCTATGCCAGGCATCCCACATAGAGATTACATTTAGGTAACAAAATATACAGTCAAATTTGTAAAATAATTATGATCAGGCTTCTTAGAGTTAGACTTATTATGTTTCTGTTTTTAAAAAGAAGGAATGGATTCAGATTTAAGAATTTATTACCTAAAGGTTCCTATCATAGCAATGAAAAAGAATTGTGAGAGAGAGAGAGAGAGAGAGAGAGAGAGAGAGAGAATGAACATATTATAAGATGCCTATAAATATTCTTAAATTTGTTTCAGGGCAAGCAAACTACTAGAACTTCCTAAAAATCACATTGGCTCCCTTAAAAGTTAATTTTATATATGTCTGACTCTTGGTGACCCCATTTGGTGCTTTCTTAGCAAAGATACTGGAGTGGTTTGCCAATTCATTCTCCAGCTCATTTTACAGATGAGGAAACTGAGGCAAACATGGTTAAGTGACTTGCCTAGGGTCGTACAACTAGTAAGTATCTGAGATCAAATTTGAACTCATGTCTTCCTGACACTCTATCCACTGTATCACCGAGGTGACCTGTTTGCTATAAAGTCATATGCAATTATGAAAACCACTCTATTTCTGTATCCTTAGTAAAAAGTAGGGGTTTAGGGTCATACTTAACTGTGAGGAAACTTTGTATGAATTAAAAGTACCTAATAAGCACTCATTATGTGCTAAGCAATGTGGATATAAATAAGAAAAACTGCTAACAATTGTCTTCAATGATCCTGTATTGTAATAGAGAGAAATAACATGGAGGAGACTAGTGCCCAGGGATGAGTATTTCACTTTGGAAATTTATTGGGATGGTGAGTGAGGCCATAGGACAGTAGATTGACATGCCTGTCCAGGAGCAATGACAGAGTTGATTTCATTATGGCTGGGAAATGGTGGAGAAGGGCTATGGCTCCTAGCAAGAATATGGAAGAAGAATAAAGTCTAGATGTAGTAGCTGACTAAGACAACCACTAATCAGTACAACAGGGCCCCAAGATAGAAGTTCTGGAGGTTAAAGGATTAAGTTCTCCCAGACACATTAATTGGTTGATAAAGTAGGCTTTTTTTTTTTAACCAGGAAAGAGTTCTTTGGCATAAAAACAATAGGTCTTAACAGAAAAATATTAAATGTATTGATTTTTGGCCTGCCTACATACTTCCTCCATAAGAATTTGATTCCTGTGCATCTGAGCAGAAAGGACCATTTGAAGGCAAAGACACATCTTTCTTGCAAATCTCAGCTTCCATCAGATTACTGCCAGCTTTCTTCACTCATATAAAATCAGTTGCATCTTGGTTTTGGTTGTGAAATGATCCTGCAAAAGTTGTATGTTACACTGAAAAGAAGTTGCTATTTTTGACTTCCAAATTTTTGTTCATGAATTTAAAGATCCTGGCCTTTTAAAATATTATCCATAGCATATAAATTAGAGTATATATCATAGTAACATTTTGCTTCAGCACACACAACTCTGAGGAATTAAAAGCCAACAATATCTTTAAACTAACATTCTTTAGTATAAAGTATTTTACATGATGCTTGTCTCAACAGTGGTTCAGAATTTTATATTTAATGGTGAGTATAGCTTGTACTTTTTTCTAGTAGATGGTACCACTTAAATATTCTAAACCTCTGCGTATGAGCAGCCAAAGCAGCTGCTTTCACAACCAGTGCCATTACTGGATATTGGCCTAGGCCTCTAACACTCTTCTTTCAGTTGTAAAGAAAGTTAAGCAGCTGCCTTTATATATTAGTGTAAGGTTGGCATGGTTTGTGAAGGCAGCTGCTCTCCTGCCTTCATCTAACAGAACATCTAACAAGTAGAAGGAAGAAAAATAAAGGAGGGGGAAATTTTTTTTTTTATTCATTAGATGAAAACTATTCAGATTGGGAATAATGATTTTAGTTACTCTTAGAAGTATAAATAATTAATGGAAGTTAAATATAAGTGGTTCATACTAATAGTAGCTAACATGTATTGAACACTTCTAAGTTTGCAACACAGTTTACATGCATTATCTCATTTGACTCTAACTGTTGCTCTGTGTGAGATAGGTACCTTAGGTATTATCATCATCTTTTTACAGATAAGGAAACTGAGACTCAGAGAAGTTGTGATTTGTCATGGTCATAATTATTAGAGGCAGTATTTGAACTTGGAAACTTTTCTGACTTGTAGCACTCTTTCCAGGATACTAAATTGCTTTCCAATGATATTAATAGAACACACTGATAGCCTTTTTTCTTCTCTTCATTTAAGTATAGTTAAGAATGTTACTACACATTGGATTTGTTCCATATTCTCTGTTGTCTCTTAGCAATGTTATGTTACACCGTTAAGTGGAATTAAGATTCATTTAAATTTGTCGATATTGTCATTACTTTCTAACTACATAATTATGTAATCATTGTTTGAGTATTCTTTTTAAATAAGAAAAGTGATTCAAGTCCAATATCCAACTATGGCTAAACGTGTGGATGCAAAATGTTAGGTGACTATCAGGTTATCTTCACTCAAGACACCTTTGGAGGACTGGGCTGGTTTGAGACCATTCCTAAAGGTTTTTTGGTAGTTTATTTTTTTCTGAAGTGACAAGTATATATTTTTATTAATCTGCCCTTCTACTAGCTTTCACCACCACCACCATCCCTAATTTGAGCAAATTTTTTTGAATGAAAAAATAAATTTCTCAAGAAATAGCTACATAGTCTGGCAAAACCAATCTCTACCTTGCCCTAAAATTAACCATTCCCCAAAATGTTTCTCTTCCTGCATTTTATTCCCTCTCTATCAAGAAGTGATTAGCATGCTTCATTCTCATTCTTTTGGCCTCAAGGTAGGATATCACATTGATGATAACTAAGGTGTTCCAAAGTTGTTTTCTTCTATAATATTGTTATTATAAATTGCTCTCCTGTTTTTACTCATGCCATTCTGCATTGGTTCATAGAGGGCTTCCTAATTTCCTTTGAAATTGTACATATAATTTCTTATGACAGTAATATTCTGTTATGTTCATATACCACAATTTGTTTATCCATTCTTTAGTAGGACGGGCCTTTACTTCCAAATTTTTGGCCTCCACAAAAAGAATTGCTATAAATATTTTTGTGCATATGATGTCTTATTTCATCCTTTTATTTCTTTAGGGTATAGATCTAGTAGTAGTGTAACTGGGTCAGTTCAGTGGGGTATTTCTGGGCATAGTTCCAAATTGCTTTCCAGAATGGGTAAACCAAGGCAGTGCTCCACAGTGTGCAACTTTTCCCATGGTCCATCCAACATTCGTCATTTTCTTCTTGTCATCTTTTCCAGTCTAATATGTGTGAAGTAGAATCTTAAAGTTGCTTTAATTTGCATTTTTCTAATTATTAGAGATTTAGAACATTTTTTAAATGTGATTGTTGATTGATTGGTTTTTTTCCTTTGAAAAATGCCTGTTCATATTCTTTCTTAGGAAATGACTCAGTCTTAGAAATTTGCATTGGTTCCTTATATATCTTGGAAAAGAGACCTTTATCAGAATAACTTGTTGCAAAGATTTTTTCCCCACTTACCAATTTCCCTTCCAATTTTTAGGCAAGCCAACAAGCATTTATTAAGTACTTATATTCTCTAAGCACTGTGCTAAACACATATTCAGATATAAGCAGAAAAGAAAGGCCCTGCCTTCAAAGAACTTACATTCTAATAAAAGAAGATGGGGGCAGCTAGGTGGCCCAGTGGATAATGCACTGGCCTTGGATTCAGGAGGACCTGAGTTCAAATTTGGCCTCAGACACTTGACATTTACTAGCTGTGTGGCCCTGAGCAAGTCACTTAACCCCCATTGCCCTGCAAAAAAAAAAAAGAAGATGATGATGATGACACACAAAAGGGGGCCAAAAAGCAGGGGTCATGGGGGCTTCAGGGTTGGGAGAATAAAAGACACACCTGGGTGGGAGCATAGTGAAGCCTGAATCAGAAGCAGTTACTAGGGCCAGCCTAGGCCCCTCTACAAAATGGGGGCATCAGAAGGAACTCACCAATGAGAGAAGGGAGTCAGCATGGTAGAGAAATATTCCAGGTTGAGTCACATCAGTGGATAGATGTTCCAGGATGAGGAGGCTCCAGGTGCTGAGGGAGGTTCCAGGGTAAGATTGTAATTAAGGGCTGGTGTTGAAGTCCAGAGAGTCAGAAATACAAGTGTGGAACATCCCACTACCTTCATGTATCACAACTAGTTGAGCCATTCCTGGTCAGTGGGCATCTTTTCTTTCCAGTTCTTTACTATCACAGGAAGTGTTACTGTAAATATTTCAATGTATATTGGGACTTTATTCCTATTGATTGAGGTATGAGGCAGTAATGCAGTCTTTATAGTTCAAGGGGTCTGGACATTTTAGTCACTTTATTTGCATAATTCCAAATTGCTTTCTAAAATGATTACACCATTTAACAGCTTCCAACAACAACGTATTTGTGTGTCTATCATTCCACAATACCTCCAGGATTGAGTATTGCCATTTTTGACATTTTCCCCAATTTGCAAGGGTATGAGGTGAACCCTCTGGGTTGTGTGGTGTTTAGAATCTAAATGTGGGTCCTAACCTGCCCCCCCCCCAGTTTGGTGGGGGGGGAAACTGGCTAAGATTTACTGATAAATTCAGCAAGAGTTTAGGCTTTTAAGGATTTTAGATTTTAAGTATATTAGAAGTTAGTGCAGAGAGAGAAGTTGAGAAAGCCACCTTTATTTAGCTATCTACACTTCTATAGAGAACACATGGAGTAGATCTTTCTACTCTGTTCTTGCCCCTGCCGCCACCATGCCAAAATCCTGGAGAAAAAGAGAGATCTAGCAAGCCAGCCTCAACTTCCTAATTCCTGTCTCCCTCCCCAAAAGGGGAGGTCCTTCAAGCTGATTGGTTGAGAGTGGTCTCCTGTTGATGGCATAGTCCACAGCCTCTGAGCACAGCACCCTACTCAGGGTCGGCCACATGTGGTGTCCATTTAATCATCTTAAGTAGGTTCTCAGTCAGTTTCTCATTCTCACCCAATTCAATCAATTCTAAATCAATCTTCAGGTGGGGTCCCTGAGCGTCTGCCAAATCCCATTATTTTATCACAGTTGTTTTGCTTTGCATTTTTCTTATTATAAGTGATTTGGAACATTCTTTCGTGTGGCAGTGAATACTTTGTAATCTTTTTTTTTTAACATTTTATTTATATCTTTTGACCATTTATCTACATGAATTGTTCAAAAGATCACAAAGTATCTCCAAGTGGAATATAAGCTCATTTTAGGGCAGGGAGTAGTTTTTTGGTTTGGTTTGGTTTGTTTGTATCACCAGTGCCTAGTACTTTGCACATAGTAGATAAAAAATGCTTGTTCAAGTGAATCACTGAATGTAGTTTAATCAGAGTAAAACATCTAAGTCCATTTGACATTTGAGTTTTTCTTTCGGTATTTATGCCAAAGAATAAGTTGGAGCTCAGTTTGTTTAATTCTTGATAGGTTAAAGTTCCATCCTGAGATACTTGATCCAGTCAGCAGGAATTCATAGTAGATGATATGTGGAAGGTCTTGTCTGTATGAAACTTCCTTCCAGTCAGATTCCTGACCAACACATAAGGCTTAGAAAAGAAAATAGGGATTAGTGAAAAGCCCAAAATTGCTGTGCTTGAGACAGAGCTGTGCCAATGGCATGTTAGACAAAGCCTACCACTAAGCTGCTTCAGACTCTTCAGCTGATTTTGAAGTTTCAAAATAATGTTGTGAACACTGAGGTTTTTCTTTAAAATGGGTGATAAAAAGGGATATTTAATATTCTATTGTAGTGGCCTCATCTACTTCATTAGTTATTGTGCATTAGTCATTGTGAAAATCTGATTTCAATAAGACAGTTGTATCCCAAGTACTTAGTGTTTGGTATGTACATGGTGGCAAATGAGAGTCTTCAAAGTATATCTCTATCTTAAGAGGACCCTAGTACATGTTTAATTGGTCGAAAATTTTTAAATATTTGTTTGTTAGAAGTGAATGGGGGTAGCTAGGTGGTGCAGTGGATAGAGCACTGGCCCTGGAGTCAGGAGGACCTGAGTTCAAATCCAGTCTCAGACACTTGACTAGCTGTGTGACCTTGGGCAAGTTACTTAACCCCAATTGCCTCACCAAAAAAAAAAGAAGTGAATGAACCCTTCCTTTATTCTGACCCTAACTTCAAATGATACATACACATATACATACCTGCATGTATATGTATTTATGTATATGTATGTGTACATATATGTGTATATGTGTATGTACATCCTTTTCTTTCCTTTGGCTATAATAGTTTGGGAAATTAAGTAAAAGCTCATTTTATCTAAAAACAGAAATCTTCACAATCATTTTTTAAATCTTATACCCCCAAAAAATTTTAATGAGAAAAGAATTTTTTAAATGTTTTAAATAAAAATGTTAAGGAATATCATCTTTATACTCTGTCTTAACTAACTCAATTTCTCTACTTTGACTTTTGAGACACCATGCAATCTGTCCATGGCAAAAAGATTCCTTACCCATTTGTGTTAAGAATTTGTTGTTTTTGTTCAGCTATTTCAGTCATGTCTGACTCTTCCTAGGTTTTTTTGGCAGAGATACTGGCGTGGTTTGCCATTTCCTTCTCCAGCTCATTTTACAGATGTGGAAACTGAGGCAAACAGGGTCACTTGCCCAGGGTTGCACGCTTAGTAAGTGTCTGAGGCCGTATTTGAACTCAGGCTTCCTGACTTCAGACCTGGCACTCTATCTACTACTCTACTTACCTGCCCTGTATTTAGAAATACCTAAATCTTTAAAATAATAGTTCTTAACTTCTAAAGCTGGTCATTGCTTTCTACAATTGCATTTGTAGGACATATATATTGTATGTGTATGTATATGTATGTATATTTGGGGGTAGGAGGCAACAGGGTTAAGTGACTTGCCCAGGGTCACACAGTGTGTCAAGTCTCTGAGACCAGATTAACTCAAGTCTTCCTGAATCCAGGGCCGGTGCTTTATCCACTGCACCACCTAGCTGCCCCCTGACATATATTTTTAAAATTAAGAAACATTTCCCAATTTTATATGTGTTATTCATAGTTGTTACTTTTTTAAAAATTGTATCAGGGTAAAAATTTAAGAAGCTTGTATTTATAGTATTCAGAATGCTCAGTTTTTCAAAGATAATTAAATACCAAATACTGTATGAGGAAATTTTTCTTGTGAAATAAATTTGTTTCATTGTTATTTTTTACCATTAAGAAAAATAGCTATTCTTTTGGGTCAAATGCCTTAAGAAGTACACTTTGGTATAAGAAATCCAGGGCGTTTCACTGCCCTTAGTGGTACATGGGGGACATAGACCATTCTCTTCACTCTATTATTTTAAATTAGAACTTTTGAAAAATTTTTTACATGTGATTTGCCACGTATATTTGGACCATATCATTAGCTACAAATTTCTCCTATCAAATGAGGTGTTTTAAAATAATTAATCAGTCAACAAACATTAGAAATTGTGTAAGCCATTTTATATTTTATACATTGTGTGATATCTAAGACACATTTTGGGGGAAATGTTTTTACTTATTAAAAGGATCTAATTTTTTTCTTGAAAATCGTCTTATTTTGCCAAATATTCTGTATTTTCTTTTTCTTAAATGGTTATGGATATCTTTTTGTTATCATCTTCTTTTCTAAATATATCCCTCCTACTCTCCCATCCCCTGTAATAAATCAAAAACAGAATTTATCAAAAAGTTAGTTAAAATTGACCAACATATCAACGAAGTTTGACAGTATTTTCTATGTCCACAATACCCATAGTCCCCCAACTCAGCAAAGAAGGAAATAGGGTATATATTCTCATTTCTTCTTCAGAGCCAAGCGTGGTCTTCATAATTATATGGAACTTTCTTTTTTGTTGTTTTTGTTCTCTTCCTTTACCGTATTATAGTCATTGTGTATATGGTTTTTCTGGTTTTGCTTACTTTACTTTTCAACAGAATATATCAATACATATTTCTTTGTAGTGTCTATATTCAAGGCATAATAATATTCTATCATATTCACATATTACTTGTTTAACTATTTCCCTATTGTTGATGAGCATTTGTTGCATGTATACTTTATTTTTTTTTTCATAAAAGTATTTTATTATTTTCCAATTACATGTAGAGATACTTTTCAACATTTTTTTTTTAGGAACAACAAACATTTATTTTATTTTTTCCAGTTACATGTAAGGTTATTTTTCAACATTCATTTTCATAAGATTTAGAGTTCCAAATTTTTCTCCCTCCCTCCCTTCCTTTCCTCCCCATTCCACAAGACCAAAACCAGGTTATATATGTACAATCCACAAGTGCTCTTTTTATCAGTTCTTTCTATGGGGGTGGATAGTATGCTTCATCATCTGTCCCTTGGGATTTTCTTGGATCATTGCATTGCTGAGAGTAGTTAAGTCATTCACAATTGCTCATTGAACAATACTGCTGTCACTTTTTACAATGTCCTCC
This sequence comes from Dromiciops gliroides, assembly GCF_019393635.1. Lineage (NCBI taxonomy): Eukaryota > Metazoa > Chordata > Mammalia > Microbiotheria > Microbiotheriidae > Dromiciops > Dromiciops gliroides. The sequence goes on along the minus strand of NC_057861.1, from coordinate 294,093,156 downwards.
CAGCTCTGCTCACTTCACAATACATCAGTCTTTCCTGGTTTTTCTGGGATCTTCCTGTTTGTCATTTCTATATTTTGTCATTTCCTATAGCACAAGACCATTCCACTACAATCATATACCACAGCTTCTTCTGTCATTCCTCAATTGATGGACATTCCCTCGATTCTCAATTCTTAGCCACCACAAAGAGTTACTTTAAATATTTTTTGTAAAATTTTTCTCCCTTTTCTCTTTTTCATGATTCCTATTGTTAACTGTTTCCCTTCCATCCTCTTCCCTTCCCCATGATGTTTATTCTATTATCCATCTTCTTTCATCCTATCCCTCTTCAAAAGGGATTTGCTTCTGTCTGTCCCCTCCCCAAATCTGCCCTTCCTTCTTTTGCCCCTCTCTCTTTATTCCCTTCCCTTCCTATTTTCCTGGAGGGTTAGAGAGATTACTTCACCCAATTGAGTGTGTATGTTATTCCCTCCTTGAGCCAATTCTAATGAGATTGAGGTCTTTGAGCCAATTCTGATGAGTGTTAGGCTCTTTTACTGCCCAGATTAAATAGATTGCTCCTCCCAGGGATGTGTGTGTGTGTGTGTGTGTGTGTGTGTGTGTGTGTGTGTGTGTGTGTGTGTGTGTGTTCCTCCTTGAGGCAACTCTGATGAGTTTAAGGTCTTTGAGCCTTTTCTGATGAGTGTAAAATTCATTTACTGCCCTGCTCCTCCACCATCTCTTTTCCCCCACTCCATAAGCCTTTTCCTGTTTCTTTCATGTAGGATTTCACCTCTGCCCTTCCCCCTCCCTCAGTGCATTCCCCTCACCCCTCAATTTAACCCTAAAGATATCATCATGGGGCAGCTAGGTGACACAGTGGACAAATCATCCACCCTAGACCCTGGGGGAATCCCAGCAGTTTTTCCAAGGAGATATTTCACATTGCCCTCTATTTTTTTTATTCATTTGGATTTGCTTTATTGTGTCTTGGTTTCTCATAAAGTCACTGGCTTCCATTTGTCCAATCCTAATTCTTAGGCATTTATTTTCATCAGAGAGCTTTTCCATTTGGCTTTTCAAGCTGTTGACTTTTTTCTCATGTGTTTCCTGCATCACCCTCATTTCTCTTTCCATTTTTTCCTCTACCTCTCTAACTTTATCTTCAAAGTCCTTTTTGAGCACCTCTTTGGTCTGAGACCAATTCATATTTTTCTTGGAAGCTTTAGATATATGGGCCCTGATGTTGACATCATCCTCTGAGGGTGCACTTCTGTCTTCCTTGTCACTAACGGAACTTTCTATGGTCCTCACCTTTCTCTGTCTCCTCATCTTGCCTTTCTTTGACTTGACTTTTAGCTCCTTAAAGTAGGGCACTGTTTCCAGGCTGCAGTATCCCAAGCTTCAGAAGTCCCAGGTGGTATGATTTAAGGAGGATCAGGTTCTTCACTCACCTGGTCTGTTCCATGGTCCTAGATGACCCCAGACCAACTTGCTAATCAACCAGCTTTGTGTGTTGTGCTTGTTAGCTCTGACAAGCCTATGCCCCTCCCCAACCTGGGCCACTGCTACTCAAGCCTATCTCCTGGTTCCCAGCAGGGATGAAAAACCCAAGTTCTGCCTCAGCCCCAGCATAGACCCCTGCCAAGGGCTCAGCCCTCTCACCAGACTGTGAGCTTAGTTCCAGATGACACTGGAGCTTCAGCTGATTCAGAGGCTCTGGGGGTCTGCTTCTCTGGTGAGGCCTTCCTGGGACTGGATCTGTGTCAGGGTGACTGTGGGGTTGGGCTCCACTCCTGTATCAGCACAGCAGCTCCCTCCTTCTAACCTTCCAAGCCGTTCTTAGTTAGAAGATGATTTCAGCACATTCTTCTGTGGGTTTTGCTGCTCCAAGCATTGTCCTATGGCATTATTTGGTTATTTTTTGAAGCAATTGTGTCATGAATTTGAGAGCTCACTGCCTTTCCTCCGCCATCTTGGCTCCATCCCCTCAACATTTGTTTTTATAAGATTTCTAGTTTCAAATTTTTCTACCTCCCTCTCCAAGACAGCAAGCACTCTGATATAGGTTATATATATGTATACTTTCAAGGTGTTGTCACAATGTATTATGTTTCATGTTATTTCATTATATTCCTGGTACCTTCTCCGACTACCTACAGCTCACATGGCTTTGCCTTGCCTCTTCCTAGGCAGCTTCCATATTCTGCCTCACCTCTGCCTCCATTCTAGCATACAACTAGCTGCCTGTTGCCTGGGACACCTCCACTCAAGGCTGAACCCCTGTGGACAATGATAACTTACCTGAACTATTTCCTCAAGGATTAACATTCTTCTACCTCATCCAACCGTGTCCCAGTAATTCTGAACCTTGCCGTTATTCAAAACAGGTTCTCCATTCCTCACTGGCCATTCCCTTATTCCCATCTCCCTCAACCTCTCTTCCCCAATTTCCTACTCTAAAGCTATTCAACCCTTCTACTATGCACTCTGGAATGCCTGCACCATAAGTAACAAACTAGATTCCATCTTAAACCTTTTCCTTTCTCACACCTTCCATCTTCTCACAGTGAGTGATGACACAGCTTCCTTGGCTCCTCTTTCCATCATTGGTTGCACTTTGACTCATTACCCCCAACTCACTGGTTGTGGTGGAGAAGTTGCTTATCTCCTTGCTCCACATTGCCACTTCTAGGTTCTCCTTCTACCACCATCATTTAGTAACCTCTCCTTGTATGAAGTTCATTTAGTCCAAATGTATCACCTCATCAAGATTCTGGGGGCTGTTGTCTACTAATCCCTGGGGCACTGTCCTCTTTCCTCAGTGAATGGAGTGCTTGGCTCACAGTCTTTCCCTCCTCTCCAACTTCTGCCCCCATACTAGGGAACTTGAATACATAAGTAAGTACGTACATACACGCACACATATATATATCCTTCCAAAATTATCTTAGATTCCCCAATTCCTCAATTTACTCATTTCCCATGACCTACTATTTCACTTCCATCTCATTTACACACAGAGATGGTCATACTTTTCATCTTATCAAAGTATTCCACATCCCTGTTCTGAATTTTTTTTTTAATCATAATCTACTGTCATTCAATCTCTCCCTCTGCCTTGTGACTCCAAAACCTGTTCTTTATCCTTATCGTGCCTTGCAATCCCTTTACCCACTCAGTTCTTTCCCAGGCCATCACCCCAGCACTATCCACACTCTTCCTTTCCTTTCAGCTCAGTTTCCTGCCATAGAATTTTTTTTCTCCCTTACTTCTTTTGGTTTTTTTTGTTTTGTTTTTGAGGGGCAATTGGGGTTAAGTGACTTGCCCAGGGTCACACAGCTAGTAAGTGTTAAGTGTCTGAGGCCGGATTTGAACTCAGGTACTCCTGAATCCAGGGTCGGTGCTCTATCCACTGTGCCATCTAGCTGCCCTCTCCCTTACTTCTTAGGCATGTCTGTCCTGATATCTAGTTGGCCAGTTTAACCTTTAATAGTCCTTGATATATGTCTTGTTATCTGGTCATCCTAAACCCTATGTCAACCATGTCAACCCCAGCTGATGGACATTCCTTTGATTTCCAATTCTTAGCTACTACAGAAAGAGCTGCTATAAATATTTTTGTACAAAGAGGCCTTTGTTTCTTTTTGGAGATGTCTTTGGGATATAAACCTATTGCTGGATCAAAGGGTATACACAGTTCTATATAGCCCTTTGGGAATAGTTCCAAATTGCGCTCCAGAATGGTTGGATCTTTTCACAATTTCACTAACAGTGGATTAGAACCCCAGTTTTCCCACATCCCCTCCCACATTCAATATTTTCCTTTTTTGTTATATTTGCCATTCTGATAGGTGTGAGGTGATACCTCAGAGTTGTTTTAATTTGCATTTATCTGATGAATAGTGATCTAAAGCATTTTTTCATATAATTATAGATAGCTTTGATTTCTTTTTCTGTAAACTGTTCATATCATTTGACCATTTATCAATTGGGGAATGACTCGTATTTTTATTAATTTTATAATACTATAATTTTTATATATTTGAGAAATGAGGCCTTTATCAGAGATATTTGTTTCAAAAATTCTTTCCCAGTTTTCTGTTTACCTTATAATCTAGTTTTGTTTGTGCAAAACTTTTTAATTTTATATAATCAAAATTATATATTTTACATTTTGTATTGTTCTCTATATCTTCTTTGGTCCTAAATTCTTCCCCTGTCCATAAATCTGACATAAACTATTCCATGCTCTCTTAATTTGTTTATGGTATCACCCTTTAGGTGTAAATCTTGGACCCATTTTGACCTTCTTTTAGTATACAGTGTGAGATGTTGGTTTATACCTAGTTTAGCAGATTTCTTTACATTCGATATATCTTCTCCGTACACAATGCTTCTTCCCCCTTTCATCTTTCTGTACCTTTGGAGTAAGATACAACTTTCCACAGCCATAGACCTAGTCAAGAGCCCTCTTAATTCCTCTAGCTTCCTTCTAATTTTAGCTCACATCCCACCTTCTACAGGAGTACTTTCCCAGCCCACCACCTGGCCCAGTTTAATAATCTCCCCTCTGAAATTACCTTCCATCTACTTCTGTATATATCATGTATGGACCTGGTTATTTACATGCCATCTCCCCATTAGAATGTGAGCACTTTAAGGGCAGGGGCTGTTTTTTGCCTTTATTTCTACCCCCAGCGTTTGGCACAGTGCCTGGCATATAGTAAGTGCTTAACAAATGTTTTCTGATTGTTTGGTTGATTGATCTAAATCTCAGTGGTAATGACTGCTTCTGCTCTGGGGCCTCTCAGGGCAATTAAAGCCTGAGAACCAGCCACACAGGTGCCACTACCTTCCCGGTATACTCTCACCCTTCCCTCCAGTCAGCTCCTACTGCAGCCATTTTCAGTCACTTGACATATCCAGGCAATTGACAGATGTTGTTATTTCTTTCTTCCTATCAATGATCTATGTCTCTTTCTATCTACTCATATAGCTATCAGCCTAGTTCAGGCCCTCATCAACTCTCTTCTACATTATTGCAACAGTCGTGTTGTTCTCTCTGTCTCAATTCTTTTTGTAAAAAATCTTTTTCCAAGTTATAAATTTTGCAGTGTATTATGTACACAATGTTTTAGTACAATAACACTATATACATACATACATAAAAGAGAGAAAGCATATTCAGAAATTCTTTTTAATGGGATGTTCAGTGTAAAAAAAAAAAGTCCAGAAACCATTGATCTAATGGAATAGAAGTTTGAGAGGAGATATTATTTTTTTCATTTTGTCATGGGGGAAATAGGTGGTGGGGGTCCTTAGGGGGTCCTCTTTAAAGAATTACAACTTTGGCCTACAAACCAATTAGAATAAAATGTTCTTTTATTTGGGCGCTGGAGAGAGTGACCAAGAGGGAAGTCAAAGACTTCCCCTCAAGGGCAGGAGATGGGGTGACTGCCTGACAATGGGAAGTTCCCTTTGGAGGGTGGGGAAAGCTTGAATGTTTCTTTTTGAATGATAGTCTTGACCTCTGGAGTTGTCTCAGGTAGTAGCCACACTCAACAGACTTTTCTGCTATAGAATTCAGTCTCTCCTACTTCTTAGGTATGTCTGTTTTGATAGCTAGTTGGCCATCTTAAACTTTAAAAGTCCCTTAATTCCTCCATATTTCCCAATCCCCATGTCAATTTTATTTCATTCCCAGTACCTGGCACACTGCTTTAGAAATAGTTGGTTCTTAGGAAATGCTTATTTGTTTAATGAATCCCCATTTTACAGATGAGGACATTTAAGACCAAGAGAGGTGAAATTTATTTCAGGACTTGATAGTGACTTACCAACAGTCATATACAACTAGAAAATATCAGAGGCAGAACTTGAACAGGACTCCAAGTCTAACATTAGATCTGTTATTAGCCACTATTGATTTCTTTTAAGAAACACCAACTTTATTCCAGAACTTGGTCCGGTGATAATTTCATGACTGATCCATCAGGTCTCATTGAGTAGAGAGGGATTGCAATTCCTAGAAGTCTTAAAATGTCCTGTGGATGACCACTTTTCAGGGATGTGGTACAAGTTATTTCTCTTCAGGAATAGGTTGGACCAACTCATGGTGAATTTTTCCAGGTTACTTAAGCAACTTCCAAAGATCATAACTGTTAAGTTTCTTACATTTTCTTAAATATAAAACCTTTTCCATGTTGGACTTCTTTTGTTTTAGCTTTTCTTTTTCTTTTTTTTTTCTTTTTTTTGCAGGGCAGTGAGGGTTAAGTGACTTGCCCAGGGTCACACAGCTAGTAAGTGTCAAGTGTCTGAAGCCAGATTTGAACTTAGATCCTCCTGAATCTAGGGCCAATGCAACACTGAGACACCTAGCTGTCCATTTTAGCTTTTCTACTAAAACATGCTTGAATTTTTACTTAAGCTGTATACATGGGGTTTTTGTTTATTAATTTTTTAACTGATTCTCTTTTCCTAAGTCCTGGACTTGAGAATTCATTTTTTCTTTTAAAGTGAAATATTCTTTTCATATATACATGATGATTTATTTATATTCCAAAAATTTGTATATATCATTATGATTAAAGATTTAGATCACAGGGCTGGGAGGGAGCTTAGAGATCATCTAGTTTAACCCTGTTATTTTTTAGATGAGGAAAAGGGCCCCAAGAAAGTAAATGACTTGCCCAGGGTCATTTTGCCCCTTCTTAGCAAAGCCAGAATTGGAACACAAATTCTTCAACTTTGCATACAGAGATATTTTCTTTTTCTTGTGTGAGAAAACTCTAAACAATTCTTTATCCCCAAGGGTACTATAGATTTGCTTGTACTATAGATACTTTTCTCTGATTCTTTTGTTTAGTACAATAAACCTCCTTGTCCTTTTTTATTGAGTAGAGTGGTAGAATTTCACCCACCATTTTAAATGTAGATGGTGCATTGTTTGGAGAAGTTTGCTTTGAAAAAGTAGTTTAAATCTAAGTGAATTGTCACCTGGGTTGTGTTTGTGTGTGTGTGTGCAGAGTTGGCAACTTGATACTGTGGGAAAACTGCTAGCCACCTTCAGAGGTGGTGAGAAAAGAAAGATATTGCTGTGGAAGGTAGTTTTTGCTGTGAAACAAAGGCAGGACATTCGTTATCATTTGTTCTTGAGCTTTCTAGATTTAATATATCTTTATTACAGCCAGGAAACCTGATGGTAGTGACAGCACTACGGATGTCCATAGTAGATTTGCCTCAAAAACAAAACTTACAGGCAAAAATTTGGGAGCCGCCTTTTTTATCCCGTCTATTTTCTTGCCAAGCTCTACTATTTCCTTGACTTCCCTGACATACTTACTTGAGTTTTTTATAGTATTATTCATATTATTTTTAGGAAAACCTGTTAATGAAGGTCAGTACAAAGAACCAAATTTTATGTACTCCAATGAGAGGAAAATGACCCCTGCTCAATAATTCTCTGGAACTCATTGGCGATGTGTCAAAGACTCATTTATTTTGATTCTCTCAAGAATGGGCACTTGTAAATAAGTGCTACAGCCAGCAAGTGCAAGTGCAGAGAGTGAGGGCTCTCAGGCCCCTTTTTAATCCCTAGTTCCCAATTGGAAATGGACCCTCCCCTTGTTCATCACTGGCCAGATTACTTAAGAGTTACAATCTATTCAGGAAAGCTAGCTAACCAGAACACAGTATTCTTAACTCTAATTTCCATAATTATTCTTTGAGTTCTTAGGTGATGGGGAGAGGACACAGGGACATTCCTTCGATCCTCCCGGGAAAGGACCTAGTTGAGACCAGCTCAGGACCACGTGACCTATCTGCCAGAGGGAAGGGGAACTGAGACCTTTGTCCTCAAACAGGTCTGGAGGAGTGTAATTTGAATGGTGGAGGTTATATTCTACTGGGAGGAGACCACTACCCATTTCCTCACACCTAGTTAACTCAAAGTCAGCTTGTGCCAACTTTAGTGTTCTAGAACCAGGAAGTAAAGGGGGGTGGGGTAGAATTAGTGTCAAGTTAGTAAATACCTTTTACTCCTCACTCAAAATTTCATCGACTCTAATGTAACATTTTAAAAGAACTGATTTTTTGTTTTCCTTAGAAACAACACACTAGATATAAGGAGATGAAGATGGGGTCTGATAAAAAGAGCCACAATAATAAGGAAAGTGAAGAAAAGGGAATAAGCATCAGTAGTGTGTCAGACACTGTTCTAAGCACTTTACAAATATCTCATTTGATCCTTACAATAACACTAGGAGGCAGGTGGTATTACTATCCTCATTTTACAGCTGAGGAAAGTAAGGCAAATAGAGATTAAGTGACTTGCCCAGGGTAACACAGCCACTATGTGTCTTAAGCCAAATTTGAACTCAGGTTTTCTGAACTCCAGGTTTAGTGTTGTATCTATTGTGCTGAAATAACAATTGACAGTCTGACATTGAAGAAGATAAAAAAATTAAAAAATTAAATTATACAAAGAACTATATCACGTGGTTCAACAATATATTTTCATTATAATTACCATGTTTCACCAAGATTGAGTTATATCCAAAGGTATGCCTTTAAAAGGCAAAGAATTATAAAATTAATTTTAATAAATATTTCTTTTTTTAAATGGTTAAAGAAAAAGTCTTAGCATTTGAGGGTAATTAGCTTCAATTACCAGAAAAATTTGCTTGTGGAACTTGACAGTATGCCAGATAAATTGATGCATAACTGGTGAGGTATAGAACAAGGTGGTTATGCTTGTCAAAGTTGTTTTACCCCTCTGTTAAAGCAGATCAGGCACAGAGTCTGTTGAGGGGACTTGCAACCTGGATTGGGGGACTAGCTCACCCAAAGAATTGGAGGCTCATCATGAATCTTGTAAAATGAAAAGATTTATTAGGAGAGAGGAATATATGGCCAGGAGACAGAATTACTATGGGGACTGACTTGCTGAGTACTGTGTTAAGGGCTAAAATTCTAGCTAAACTGTCTAAAATATCTAATGAGTGGTCGCCAATAAATTATAAGCTTTAGCAAGAGTTAGACTTTTAAGCATTTATTAAGGAGAATAAGAATTTGGTAAAGAGAGAGAGAAAGGCCTAGATTCCTATCTATTAAAGGGAGAGCACATTTCTAGCTCCGCTCTCCACCAGAGTCCAAAGGAAAAAGAGAGCGAGACTGAGCGCCAGTCTCTTCCTTCCTCCTCCCACTAGCCCGCGTCACTTCCTGATGCCAAAGAAAAGACTCCTGGTCTTGCCCTCAAAGACCTTCGTTTCATGGGTGGAACTCTTCTATAGTAAGTCTCCAGCAGGTGTCGTCATTCCAATCTTACAACTGGAAGAGCTGGTCTTTTTGTATGTTTACAAACATAAGCTATCAAAACAACTGGGAGGGGAATACAAAGTAACTGGGAGTGGCAAAACCACTGGAAAGGATAACAACTGAGAGGGAGTGCTTAGAATATGAATAGCACCCATCCTTATCAATATATCATCTTAGTTCCTTGCAGACCAGGGTGTTTGTGCTTGGCCACACCACATTCCTGAGCTGCTTTGCCCTTGTGTTTCTTGGGGTCCCTCATCCCACAACAAGTCAACATTGAAGAGATTCCCTTTAGGTGGTAAGATCCTCCAGATTCTCAGGTTTAGGAATAGTATCTTATTGGTTGGATCAAGCCCCAGAACATATCCGAACATCTTAGAAGAGATTCACAACCATTCACAAAAAGTTAATCCTGTCCATCCATTTGAAAGTCAAATTTTCTAATCCGTTCAGGTCTTTTCATCACAAATGCCTGAAATTCCTCTTTTTCATTGAAGTCCCATTTTTCCCCTGAAAGATTATGTTCAGTTTTGCTGGGTAGGTAATTTTTGGCTGTAGTCCCAGTTCCTTTGCCCTCTGGAATATCATATTCCATGCCCTCTGGTCCTTTAATGTAGATGCTGCTAGATCTTGTTTTATCCTTAGTGTAGCTCCACAGTATTTGGGGGGGGGGCAGGGCAACGAGGGTTAAATGACTTTCCCAGGGTCACACAGCTAGTTAAGTGTCAAGTGTCTGAGGCATGATTTGAACTCAGGTCCTCCTGAATCCAGGGCCAGTGCTCTATTCACTTTGCCACCTAGCTGCCCCCAAGCTCCACAGTATTTTAATTCCTTTTTTCTAGCTGCTTGAACTATTTTCTCCTTGACCTGAGATCTCTGGAATTTAGCTATAATATTCTTGGAAGTTTTCCTTCTGGGATCTCTTTCAGGAGGTGATAAGTGGATTCTTTCAATTTCTATTTTAGCTTCTGCTTCTAGAATATCAGGGCAATTTTCCCTTACAATTTCTTGGAAGATGATGTCTAGGCTCTTTTTTTGATCATGGCTTTCAGGTAGTCCAATGATTTTCAGATTATCTCTCCTGGATCTATTTTCCAGGTCAGCTGTTTTTCCAAGGAGTTATTTCATATTGTCCTTTATCTTTTTATTCACTTGGATTTGCTTTATTGTGTCTTGGTTTCTCATAAAGTCACTAGCTTCCATTTGTTCAATCCTAAATCTTAACTCCTAAGAACTTTATCATTATTATGGCAGTTAAAAGGAATTTACACAGGCAGAGGGCATAGGTGTAAGATGATGGAATGATCTCTAAAAAAATGAAGAGGAGAGAAAGGGATGCATTGGGAGAAAGGGGAAAGAAGGTAGGATGGGGGAAATTTTCTCACAATGCAAGAGATGCACAAGAAAGAGTTTTTACAGTAGAGGGGGAAATGGGAGCAGGATGGAGCAGTGGCAGGCAAGGCTTGAACCTCACTCTCATCACCGTAGGTTCAAAGAGGGAAAAATACACAAACACACACACACACACACACACACACACACACACACTCAATTGTGTTTAAAAATCTAACTTACCCAATAGGGAAATAGAAGAGGAAGGGAATGAGAGAAAGGGGGAGGATGGAATGACAAGAGGGGGCTGATTAAGGGAGGTAGTGGTTAGAAGTAAAATAGATTTTTGAGGAGAGACAGGATAAAAAAAGAAGAAAGTGGGATAGAGGGAAATAAAGGTAGTAATCATAATTGTGAATGAATGGGATGAGCTCTCCATAAAATTGAAGTGGATAACAGAATGAATTTAAAAAACAGAATCTAGAATTTGGATTTAAGTACTTTAAATAAACTTTAATTTTTTAAAAAATTAAGAATTTAAAAACTTTAAATAAAAATGCCCCAAAAAAGGAAACTCAGAAGCCAATAATATATTGTTTATAAGAGACACACTTGAAACAGAAAGACATACATGGAGTTAAAATAAAGGGCAAGGGGGGCAGCTAGGTAGCACAGTGGATAAAGCACTGGCCCTGGATTCAGAAGGACCTGAGTTCAAATCTGGCCTCAGACACTTGACACTTACTAGCTGTGTGACCTTGGGCAAGTCACTTAACTCTCACTGCCCTGCAAAAACAAAATAAAATAAAGGGCAAGAACATAATCCAGTATGCTTCAGGTGAACTAAAAAAAGACAGTGTTGGCAATCATGATCTCAGACAAAGCAAAAGCAAAAATAGACCTAATTAAAAGAGATAATCAGGGAAAGTACATTTTGCTAAAAAATCTATAGACAATAAATTAATATCAAAAATGTTTAATGCAGTTTTCTCTGATAATGGCCTCATTTCTCAAATATATGAGTATAGAACTAAGTCAAATTCATAAAAATTAGAGCGATTCCCCAACAGATAAAAGGTCAAAGGATATAAACAGGGAGTTTTCAGAAGAAAGCAAAACTATCTGTAAACACATGGAAAGATGCTCTAAATCACTACTGATTAAAGAAAGGCAAATTAAAACAACTCCAAGGTCCTACTTCACACCCATCAGTCATGACAGATGCAGAAGGGGATGAGGAAAAAATAGGTACACTAATGAAATGTTGATGGAGTAGTGAACTGGTACAACCATTCAGGGGAACAATTTAACACTAGGCCTAAAGGGCCATAAAACTGTATATACCCTTTATATCAGCTTTTTTTTTTTTTTTGTGGCAGCAAAGAATTGGAAATGGAGGGGAATGCTTATCATTTGGGGAATGGCTGAACAAATTGTGGCATATGATTGTAATGGAGTACTATTGTGCTATGGGAAAGAATGGAGGGGGAGTGTTTTCAGAAAAACATGGCAAGACCTCTATACACTAATACAAAGTGAAGTAAGAAGAACTGAAAGATCATTGTACATAATAACAGCAATGTTGTAATGATGATAGCTGTGAAAGACTTGGCTGCAAGTCTTGCATCAATACAAAATAGTTCAAGACAGTTGCAGAGGACCAATGATGAAAAAAATGCTGTCTACTTCCAGAGAGAATTGATGAACTCTAAGTGCAAATTGAAGTATAATTTTCTCATTTTCTTTATTTTTCTTACTTTTTTTTTAATGTGGCTAATATGGAAATATGTTTTGTATAATCTCACATCTATAATTGATATCATATTGCTTACCTTCTCAGTGGGTGTGGGAAGGGATAGGAAGGAGGGAAAGAATTTGGAACTTAAAATTTAAAAAGAAAAGAATGTTAAAAATAAATGTGAGTGTGTGTGTGTGTGTGTGTGTATACATATTTTAAAGTAGACCTTCTTTTCCATCCAGCCTGACTTCCTTGCTGTTCCTAGTACTCAGAAGTCTACCTTTTTGCCGACACGCAGATTATCTTATGCTAAGAAATGTCTTTCACAGAATTACAGAATTTGAAAGTGAGAAAAGATGTCAGTAACCATCTAATCTAAAGAATCCCCACTATAACAAAATAAATAGCAATCTAGCTTCTACTAGAAGAACTCAAAGCAAGGAAAACCAGTCATCTCTTGAGGTAGCCTATGCCACTTGTGGACACCTCTGATTATTGAGAAGTGTTTTAAATACCAAGCCTAGATTTACCTTTCTGCAGCTTCTACCAATTATTCCTGGTTTTGCCTTCTAGGACCAAACAGAACAAATATAATCCCCACCTCCATCGACATGACAGCCCTTCAAATACTTGAAGAGAGCTATCATTTCTCCCATCCTCCAGCCCCAGACTAAATACACCTGTTTCCTTCAGCTACTACTCAAAAGGCATGGACTCAGAATTCTTCACCATCCTGATTGCCCTCCTCTGGACATAATCTAGCTCATCACGTTATGGTGCTCAGAACTGAATACAGTGCTTCCATATAAGGCCTGACGAGGTCAGAGTGCAAAGGGACTATTACCTCTGCTCTTCCTGGAACTTTCCCCTCCATGCAGTGCACTTTCACTTGAGCTTTTTTGACTGTTTCATCATACTGGTGACTGAGCTTATAATCTACTTAATCTCCACTATTTTTTCAGAACAGTGCTTTCTTTGCATGCTCCCGCTGTTTTATACTTGTGAAGTTGATCGTTTTCATTCAGTTGCCAAACCTTATATTTCTCTTCATTTAATTTATCTTACTAGGTTCAGCTTAATGTAATACCCTGTCTGGATCTTTTTGGATGCTGATTCTGTCATTCATTGTGCTAGCTATCATTCCAAGGCTATAAACATTTGAAATGTAAGATACATACCAACCCTACCTTTATTCAAGTCATTGATAAAAATATTGAACAGCACAGGACAAAGCATAAATTTCTAGGGGTACTCCGAAAGATCTATAGTAATTTACAATTGCTCTTAGAGTCTAACCATCCAACTGGTTGTAATTCTATCTGATTGTATTGTCATCTGATCATCATTTCTATATCATTTCTACAAAAGTAGTTGGAGATTCTTTATCAAAAGTTTTGTTAAAATCTAAGCAAAACTCTATTCACAGAATTTCCCATATCTTCTAATTTGTCAAGTAGTACATGAAGTTAGTCTGGCTTGACCTGTTCATGATGAAGCCATGCTGTCTCTTTTTAATCACCACTTCCCTAACTAGATGTTTGCCAAACCTTTCTTTAATGACTTGTTCTAAAATTTTCCCAGGAATCAAAGTCAAGCTCACTGGCCTATAGTTTGTAGACTCTGTTTTCTTCCCTTTTGGGGACATTTGCCTTTCTATTCTATAGTACCAATCCCATTTTCTGTGATTTTTCAGTAATCATTGACAGCGGCTTAGTAATCACTCCTGCCAGTTCTTTTAGGACTCTAGGATATATGATTCATCTGAGTCAATTGACTTGAATTCTCGAAGCACAACTAAGTGCTCTTTTGCTGTCTTCTTTGGTGAGCTCAGGCTGCATGGGAATTAGAAACAGCATTCATAAATGGAATCAGCATGGCAGTTGGAACAAGAAATCAGACCTTACCTTTGTACTTGGCAACACTGATTTCCAAACTATATGGTAAGAATTTATTCTTAATTATTATAGAAAATCACCCCAAAAACAAAATTTCTTCTGGCATGAAGAAAACCCATACTTTGAACACACATCTTCTTTACTTCTGCCTTTTGGACTTTCAAGTTTTAGCTAAAGTGACATTTCCTATTCCATATGAACTTTACCTGAACATTTAGTTTGTACAAACCTCACTAAAACTTCCTAACTCTAGAAATTTTCATATTTATGCTATATATGTTTTGTTGAATTTATGTTGAATATATTTTATATTGGCCTATTCTATGCACATGTTCTTCCCTCCCCATCCCTCCAAAGAATGTAAATTCCTTGAGAGCAAGGACTATTTCATTTTTGTCTCTACATATCTATTGCCTAACTATTCCTTGCATGTAATAGTCACTTAAATGTTTACTGAATGAATGGATAAATCAGATTTTGGAGGACTGAAGATATGATTAATATATAAAAATCTTGAAGAGCATGACTAGGACACATACTGACTTGAAAGAGTAAAGTATTATTTTTCATGTGCTTACTTATGGAATTTATTATCCAAAGGTAGCAAAGTCCTTATGCGCCATTGGGAAAGGTGAGTTTTCAATTAATTTAGAAGTAGTTACACAAGCTCAAAGTATAAACGGTTTCAAGAAGTATTATTGCAATCAATTTACTAATATGTAATTGGTTTTTAAAAGGAGTTAAGGATGTTTGAAGGCCTGAGGCCATGTTCCATATAGAACTGTAGATTTTTCTACATCCCAGTCATTTAATAACTCTACATCTACCTACAAAAAGTCATTTGTCTGTATCTGTTTTTTTAAACTGTTTTTCTGGGTAATTTTTCTCTAAAGAGTCCAAATTTAGAGTTCAAAGGGAAATTCCCCTACCTCCTTAAGGGAAGGATTGGTAAATTAGGACTGCCTGGACATAATTTTCAGGAGTGTTTTTCAGCATACTAAAATACAACTTCCTTCTCGCTTATTAAAGTAGTGTTCTCTCCTTTTCCACTGTATCAGAAGAGGTAATATGGTATCATTATTGTAATATATAGTATAATGCAAAGCATACTGATCTTAGACTCATCTTACGTTCCAATCTCAGTTCCAACAGTAATTGTGTGATCACACACTTAACTGTTTTGTGCCTCTGTTTCCTTATCTGTAAAATTGGAATAATATCTGTAGCATATACTTCAAGGGTTATTGTGAGAATCCAGTGAGATAATCATATATGTTTAAAGTTCTTCGCAAATTTTAAAGCATATATAAATATCACTTCTGTTTTTTTTCTCCAGGGACCAAAAGTTTCTTGTAGAATAGCATAGTAACAATTTACCTTAACATACTATAGTGATGAGTTATTATTTCTGTTATTAATATTGTAATTATTTTCATGTAAAAGTAAATGTTATTTCCATGTATTTTGACCAACTAGTTTTTTTAAAGAACTTGCCATCTCTCTTTATCTCTCTCTCTTTTTGTTTTTTGTGGGGCAATGAGGGTTAAGTGACTTGCCCAGGGTCACACAGCTAGTAAGTGTCAAGTGTTTGAGGCCAGATTTGAACTCAGGTCCTCCTGAATCCAGGGCCGGTGCTTTATCCACTGTGCCACCTAGCTGCCCCCTTGGCCATCTCTTAAAAAAAAAAAAAACACTTGTTATTTTGTGAAAAATAAATGGGTTTTTTTGTTTTTTGTTTTGTTTTGGGTTTTTTTTTGCGGGGCAATGGGGGTTAAGTGACTTGCCCAGGGTCACATAGCTAGTAAGTGTTAAGTGTCTGAGGCTGGATTTGAACTCAGGTACTCCTGAATCCAGGGCCAGCGCTTTAACCACTGCGCCATCTAGCTGCCCCCCAAAATAAATGTTTTTAATGTTTGCACGTGAGTATATCAGTGATTTGAAATTAAATGAGTTTATCCCCTTTTGGATCCTATATTAATATTTTTCTAGTTTTGACAATAAATATGAATATAATCTTATCACCTTGTTTAGGAGACAATGTTACACAATAAAAAGGGAAGGTGTAATTAATTTCTTTTTCTAGTTGATATATTCATTTTTCAACATGTCTATGTACAACATGTTCTATGCTTCTTGAGACTAAATATTATTAAGTATAAACCTAGAGAATGTAGTTTTGTCATAGTAACAAAAATGTATTAACAGAAATGTTATTTTGTTAGTTTTTCCTCCCCCAAAATATCTTACCAGATTTATTATTCTCGGGAGTATATAACCTATTTTTAGTGTTTTGCTCATTCTGTTGTTTAGATTTATTACTGTCACTGTAAAAAAAGAAGACATAGAGAACTCTAAATAGTTGGTAACCACTTTTTACCTGTAGAGATCTTTACGACTAAAATCAGGATTCTACTGCTGGTCACCTCAGTATAAACTCAAGTTAAAATACAGAGTAAACTTAATTCTATTTTTTAAGATTTGAACTTGAAGTAATAGTGGGCAGCAGATGTGGTTGTTTGACTGTCGTGTTTTAAAAACAAAATAAATAAAAAGGAAGAGGAAGGGAATGAAAGACCATTTCCTTACTAAGCAATCACTCGGCCTATTGTTTAAAAAAAAAAAAAAAAGAAGGGGGGAACCAGTTTTGTGTAGTTTCAAGCACACAGATGTTCCTCTTGGCATCTCTACAGTACTAGTCAGGATTGGGGTTTTTGCAGACATAGAATGTGAGGCTTCTTTGTTGTAGACAAAGTGTTGCCTGTGGTGGGAATTGCCGCAGTGATGGGAAAGTATCGTAATGTATTGTTGGATTACTGTGATTTTCAATAGAGACAGTACATTAAAGTAGCTTTGTGGGGAGTGGATTGTTTCAACCAAGCCTGGCTAATAACACACTCTTCTTGGCAAGCTCTCTTGACAAGGTATAGTTGGCAGACTTATATGGTCATGGAGCCTTTCCTGGATGTGGGCATCAGAATGGGTCTTGCAGAGTCGAGTTTGAACAGTCCAATTTATTTAATAGGGTTTTACAAAAGAGTTTGGGGCTATAAAGTGAGAACTGTAACACTTTTGCCACTGTTTAAAGTGATCTCTGTCAAAGTTGGTATAGGAAATACCACTTAAATTGAGATTCTGTGGAACTGAGTTGTTTTCATTCTAAGCTGCTTACTCAAAGAATGAGATTTTATTACAAAATAGGAGGGTACATGAAATGACAAAACAATACTATATTTCCCTTGTTTTGTCACCATCAGTTTGTCTTAATTTTGAGCATCCCAAATCCTGTTTTAAAACCAAATTTGCATATGGCTACTGCTTGAGCTTAAATTGAAAAGATGGTATATATTAGAGACAAGAGTTATTTTTACTTGCGTGCTAATACTGTATTTCCAAGTCCCATGCGTTTCCAATAACATGATCACTTGAAATCAGTGAGCTATGCTTCCCTTTCCAATATAAAAACAGAACTGTGAATAATGGCCTTACAGTTGAATGCTTCTTCGTTGATGGAAATGTTGCTGGTCCCCCTTCTCACATTTTTTTTTTTTTAATGAGAAGTTAATACTTAATGAACTGTTAGCACACTAAGTTATATTGGAACTGGGAGAAAAACTTGCTGGGGGAAGGGTAAGTAGGATATTTGTTTAGGGTAGACCCCTAAAAATGCCCCTTTCCTTTCAAACCTTTTACTTTGTTAGGTCTGAACTTCTGCAGTGGTGCGTATTAAATACAAGTCATTTTGTGTTTTTCTTTTAGTCATGGAGAGTAGAGTGGTGGAATGGGCCTGTAATTTTATGAGTATATGGAAACTCCTTCTTTTCTATTGGAAAACCCTCTTTTCTACTGATGCAAATTGGTCACTCATCTGTAATGTATACTCTTAGAGAACTGCCTGGCACACTGAAAGGTTAGGTGTTGGCCAAGGTCACACAGCTAATGTATTTCCAAAGCAATATTTAAATGAGTGTTTTCTAGAATTCCAGGTTCAAGGCCAGCCCACTACTGGCTGAGAGTACCCACTACTCCATACTGCCTCTCCTGCTTTTTATAAAATCATAAAATAGCATGCTAGAAAGGATTTTAGAAATAATCTAATTCAGTCCTTTCATTTTACATAGATGAAAATTGAGACATTTAGAGGCTAAATGATTTGTCTCAAGGCACACAACATATTAGTGGCAGAACCTTGATTAATATCCAGATATCCCAATTTGAACTTGAGTATCATTTTCACTCATCTCTGCTACCCTACCTCCTAAAATTTAAGCTGCAAACATTCAAATACGTTTTGGGTTTCTGCTATGTCCAAGACTTGGGGAGGAGAAAGAAGAATACAAAATACACGTAAGAGTACAATTTGGCTCTGGGAATGATATATAAACTTGGAGAAATGTACATAACAAAAGATTTAAATGACACTTCAAGACAACTGTGGAAAAAATGCTTAGAGGTAATAATATATGATTATTTGCTAAATTAACCATGAATAATTGTTATTGGAGTTCAGAGGAGAGAGATATCACTTCAAGCTAGGGATAGGATTTTTTCAGAAAGGGAGTTATGGAGGAAGTAGTTTTTGAACTGGATCTGGATTTTCTGTGGTACATATGAGCACACAGATGAATTAATATATAATTACATATATAGTATATAATGCATTTTGAGAGATAATATTGCAATAGAGGGTAGAGTGTCAGCCTTTAAAGTCAGGAAGACCAAGGTTTGGGTGGCCTCAGATACTGGAGAGCTTGGTCTCCACTTACACTATTGTTGCCCTAGGCAACTTTATTTTATTTTTCAGTTAACAACCATGTATTTTTTTCTCTACTCTCTCCTCCCATTAAAAACAAACAAACAAATAAGAGTTGTAACAACTCAGTAGTCAAACAATACGAATTCCCATGTTTCTATGTAAAAATAGACACCTTATTCTGCACTACCTCCTTGTCAGTATGTCAGTAGCAGAAATTATGCCCCAGGAGTTATTAAACTGCCCATATCCTTTAACCCAGCAATACCACTATTAGTTCTGTTTCCCAAGGTGATCATGAAAAAGGAAAAGAACCTATATGTTCTAAAATATTTATAGCATCCCTCTTTATGATGGCAAAGAACTGGAAATTGAGGGAATGACCATCAAATTTTTTTCCAGCACAAGTTGGTTAGCTTTTTCTCAGTTTATGGGCATTTTTATGGTTTCTAATTCTGAAATATCTATTAAAAGGAAAATTCTATGTTTGGGCCTTTGCCCTGATTAATAAGTAAACATTTGGAAGAGAAAGTTAAAAAGGAGTTTATTAAAACTTGAGGTTGGGGGCAGCTAGGTGGCGCAGTGGATAAAGCACTGGCCCTGGATTCAGGAGGACCTGAGTTCAAATCCAGCCTCGGACACTTAACACCTCCTTGCTGTGTGACTCTGGGCAAGTCACTTGACCCTCATTGCCCCACAAAAAAACAAAAACAAAAACAACAACAAAAAACTTGAGGTTGGTGGGCCAACCAACTGGACCAACTACAGTCAAGGGGAGCGGTGGTCTGCTTGTAATGATAGGAATGAGCTTCTTCCATATAAGGGAAAAATTATTTTGATTGGATCATGCAATCATGAGGAGGTGGGATTACTGCCACCTCAGCTCCTCCCTAAATATTTTGATTAGCCCACATTTCAAATGAGAAGATGGGTTAGTGACCATGTGTGGCAGCTGCTCCCACATATACATTATTAGGAGATGGGATTATCACTCCAGAGATACTATTAGGACTCTTTCCTCCAGGATCATCCTCCCTTGAGTCCTCCCTTTCAGGCTGGTTGCATTAGCCAAAGTCAAGCAAAGTTCAAACATGGGGTCACTTCAGAATGACTCTACATTATAGTGACTGATTTTTACCCAATCACAAAAAGTATAAATAAATATAAATATAAATATAAGTATAAATAAACTATAAATATTTTGGAGTGGATGGGTACTTTGTTCCTATCAATGGCTTCCTTGAGGTATAAACCCATATTGGGGTGGTTTAAAGAATATGGCCATTTAGTCACTTTATTTGCATTGTTCCAAATTGTTTTCCAAGATAGTTGTAACATTTTAAAGCTCTGTCTATGATGTATTAGTGTGCCAATCTTTCCACAACCCCTCCAGCACTGACTGTTGCCATTTTTTGTTTGCCATTTTTCAGGATGTGAGGTGAAATCTCAAGAGTTGTTTTGACTTGTATTTCTCTTATTATTAGTGATTTGGAGCATTTTTTTTCATGTGGTTGTAAATGCTTTGCAGTTTTTCTTTTGAGAACTGTTTGTTCATTATCCTTTGAAATGCATTTACCTATTGGGGAATGGTCTGCAGAGATTTTTCCCCCAGCTGTTTCTTAGCTGTATTGGTTTTGTTTATGCAAAATATTTTAAAATTTATGTAATTAAAATTGTTTATTTTATCTTCTGTGAACCTTTCTAGCCATTGTCAGGTTACAAACTCTTCCCCTACACATTGATCCAGAAGTTAACATAATTATTACTCTAGCTTGTATATGACCTTTTATAGCAAAGTCATATCCAGTTGGAGTTTTTTGTGGAAGTTATCCATTTGACATATGATGTGATGCGTTGATCTAAACCTAGTTTCTTCTAGACTTCCTTCCAGTTTTTCTTCCAGTTCTTTTTCTCTTCAAATAATGAATCTTTTCCCCAGTAGATGGGGTCTTTGGGTTTACTGAACATGAGCCTAGTAGGTTAGTTTGGTTCTGCGTTTTTATACCTAATTTGTTCGATTCATGGACCTCTCTATTTGTTTATTTAATTAATTAATTTTGCTGGTGCCGGGCCATTTTGATGATTACTGCTTTCTGATACAGTTGGAGATATAGTACTGCTAGACCTCTTTCCTTAATTTTAATTTTTAATTTTTCCTTTTCCTGCAGGATTTTATGGGTAATTTATGTGGATTTTATATCCTGCTTCTTTGTTGAAATTATTAATTTTTAAGGTTTCTTTTAGTTTATTCTCTAGGGTTCTGTAAGTAAACAGTTATATATTTTCTTTCCTCGTTGCCCATGCTTATTCCCTCAGTTTCTTCTTGCAGCTTGCATTTCTGGTACTATTCAAATAGTATTTATGAAAACAGACATCCTTTTTTTTTAACCTGTAAGGGCTAAAATTCTAGCTAGTCTGTCTAAAATATCTAATGAGTGGTCGCTAATAAATTATAAACTTTAGCAAGAGTTTAGACTTTTAAGCATTTATTAAGGAGAATAAGAATCTGGTGAAGAGAGAGAAAGAGGCCTAGATTCAGCTATCTCAGGGAGCTATAGTTCTCCTGTTCCGCTTTCCATGAGAGTCCTAGCTAAAGAGAGCGAGAGAGCCAGCCTCACCCCCTCTTCCTCCCACAAGCAAACGTCACTTCCTGACGCCAAAGAAGCCCTGTGGCTTGCCCTCAGATGCCTTCTCCTCATGGTGGAGCTTTCCTACAGTAAGTCTCCAGCAGGTGGCATCATTCCAATCATTACACCTCTAATATCATTGTTTTTGGTTTTTTTGGTTTGGGGGTTTTGGGGGGGGGCAATGGGGATTAAGTGACATGCCCAGGGTCACACAGCTAGTAAGTGTCAAGTGTCTGAGGTCAGATTTGAACTCAGGTCCTCCTGAATCCAGGGCTGGTGCTTTATCCACTGTGCCACCTAGCTGCCCCACATCTAATATCATTGTTAAGAACTCTATCCCCATTATATATCATGCTGGCTCTTTGTTTAGATAGATCTTAAAAGGTCCGTTTTTGCCTGTTTTCTAGTGTTTTTACTAGAAGTGGGTTTTGTCACAAGATTTTTCTGCATCTGTTAATATAATAATAATTTTTGTTATTAATGTAATATGTTATGTTTATGGTTTTTCTAATATTGAACCAACCTTGTATTCCTGGTATAAATCCAACCAGGGCATACTGTACAATCTTTGGATGTGTTACTATAACCTCTTTGGTAATATTTTATTTAAAAATTTGTTTTGCATCAGTGTTCATTAGAAAGATTTGTCAACAATTTCTTTTCTTTGCTTTTACTTACTCTGATTTAGCTATCAAGAGTATATTTGTATCACCCAGCAATTCCACTTTTAGGTCTTTTTCCCAAAGAAATCATGGAAGGGGGAAAGGGACCCACATGTACAAAAATATTTATAGCTGCTCTTTACGTGGTAGCAAGGAATTGGAAGTTGAGGGGGTGCCCATCAGTTGGGGAATGGCTGGACAAGTTGTGGTATATGAATACAATGGAATACTATTGTGCTGTAAGAAATGATGAGCAGGAGGAGTTCAGAGAAACCTGGAGGGTCTTACGTGAGCTGATGATGAGTGAGATGAGCAGAACCAGAAGAACATTGTACACAGTATCATCAACATTGAGTGTTGACCTACTGTGATGGACTATATTCTTCTCACCAATGCAGTGGTACAGAAGAGTTCCAGGGAATGCATGATAGAAGAGGATCTCCAAATCCAAGGAAAAAAAAAAAGAACTGTGGAGTATAGATGCTGATTGAACCATACTATTTCTTTTGTTTTGGGTGCTGTTGTTGTTTTTTTCTATTTTGAGGTTTTGCATCACTGTTCTGATTTTTTCTCTTGCAACAGGATTAATGCAGAAATAGGATTAATGTTATTATGTGTATATATATGTGTGTGTGTGTATATATATATGTATATGTATATAGATATATAGATATAACCTATATCAGATTACCTGCTGTCTAGGGGAGGGGGGAGGGAGGGGAGGGAGGAAGAAAAATCTGAAATTGTAAAGCTTGTATAAACAAAAGTTGAGAACTATCTTTACATGTAATGGAAAAAATAAAATACCTTGTATGTTAAAAAAAATTAAAAAATATATTTGTATCATAGAAGGAATTTATGACCCATTCTCCTATTTTTGTGAACAGATTATTCAATATTGGAATTAATCGTCTTTGAATGATCACTTGTAAATCCATTTACCCAAGGTATTGGGTTTTTCAAGAATTCATTTATTACTTGTTCAATTAGTTTTTTTGAGATTGTTTTACTTAAATTCTTCGCTTATTATTCTGTCGGATGCTTCCTTTACCTGGATACTTTTATATTAGTCTAGAGATTTTTTTGTGGGGGGGGGGGGGCAATGAGGGTTAAGTGACTTGCCCAGGGTCACACAGCTAGTAACTGTCAAGTGTCTGAGTGTCTCAGGTACTCCTGAATCCAGGGCCGGTGCTTTATCTACTGTGTCACCTAGCTGCCCCTAGTCTAGAGATTTTTTAAAATTTTTTGATCTGTAAACTTTGGTACCAGAATTCTATAGTTCTTTTCTCTAAGTATGTGCTGTATTTTTTTACTTTGTTTTTCTAATTCTCTGTCTACATCAATGGACCATATTGTGTCCTAGTAAGTTAAATTCAGCGATTTCATCTCTTTTATTATTATTATTGGGGGGGGGGCAGTGAGAGTTAAATGACTTGCCCAGGGTCACACAGCTAGTAAGTGTCAAGTGTCTGAGACCATCGGATTTGAATTCAGGTCCTCCTGAATCCAAGACTGGTGCTTTATCCACTGTGCCACCTAGCTCCCCACCTACCTCTTTTATTATTAATGGAAAATATTTGTATGTGTGACTACCCTGGTGTACAGTCACTATAATTTTTTAAATCTATTGTCATGCCTTAGAACCATAACTGTACAACATGATAAAATATTTAATTGTATTTCTTGTTGTATTTGAAGTTCAGTAGCACTTATGACTTTTTATGTTATTGTCTTCAGTTTTCTGTTCCTTTAGATAATAAAGTCCAAATTCCTAAACATCACGTTCAAAGCCCTCTACAATTTGACTCCAGCTTCTCTTTCCAATACTCCAACAAAAATATCTCCTGTCATTCTCATTCTCCCTCTTATAACCTATACTTCAGCTAAACCAGACCACTGTCCCCTTTCTGAATATTTTTGTTGTTTTCTGCTTCTAATCTTTCATTCACATTGTCTGTTCCATCTTGAATGCTCTTCCCTTGAATATCTTCCCTGCCCATCTTTGATTTCCTCCTCATCCTTCAGGATTCAGGTTTTTTTCCCCCTTTTTATAAAGCCTTCCTTACTTGGTTATTTTAATGAACCTCTTGTCTAAAAGTAGTCTATCTTGCCTGTGTCCCCATAGTACTTTTGTTGAATTGAGTTGAATAAATTATTACATCTTTCTAGTCTTAATTGAAAGTGTTACCTGAAGCTATGTTTGACATCAGCCTCTAGTTCCTTTATGTCACGATTGAAAAACTGTTTATTTGTGTGTGTATGTGTGTATATACATATACACATATATACAGGGCATCCCAAAAGTCACAGTACAGTTTTAAGTTATTAAAACATTTCTTCCTTTGTCTTTTTCCCCCAGGATGTTCATTAGCATACATCAGCATATAACAGCAAACTTTCCTCACTGAAATTATATTCTAAATGTCATTTCCCTTCTTTGTGGTTTTGCTCTGGTCATTCCACGTTCTTGGAATACACTTCTCCTTTACCTCTATCTCAAAGAGTCACTTTGTTTTAAGATGGAATTCAGGTACCATCTTTGAGGTGAGGCCCTTCTTGACTCTTCCCCCCATAGTGCTCTCCCTCCCAAAGTGTCTTATATTTAGCTAGTATAGATACTTATATATTCACTTGATGTTTATGTCATCTATATATTTATGGACTTGCTGTCTTTTCCCCACCCCCACATTAGAATATAAATTCTATGCAAGTAGGCATTGTTTTCTTCCATTGTACTTGTATCCTCAGCACATTATAAACTCGAAAGTTCAGAAAGTTTTTGCTTCTTAAAGTACATTAATGTGTGTGGGGTTTTTTGTTTTGTTTTGTTTGTGGGGTAATGAGGGTTAAGTGACTTGCCCAGGGTCACACAGCTAGTAAGTATCAAGTCTCTGAGGTTGGATTTGAGCTCAGGTCCTCCTGAATCCAGGGCTGGTGTTTTATCCACTGCACCACCTAGCTGCCCCCAATTAATGTGTTTTTTACAAGACTTTTCTTCAGATTTATCTTTGGAACTATCAACTTTCTTTGCCAGTGCATTGTTACTTGGTTAAAGGTGTAGATTGTTTCTACCTAATAAACTTTTGATCATGAACAATTTCACTAAGGAAAGGACAATAATAATCATTAATATTTACTGCATCAATGATGGGCTAGGTGTGGCCTGCTGTTATGAGACCAGAATTTAAATTCAGAAATTGGATGGATGGAATAAGTATAAATATGCCTCACTTGTGCTGTGCTAAGTCCTTTACAAATATTTTCTCATTTGATTCTCACAACATCCCTGTGGAGTATGTGCTATTGTTATCCTCATCTTGCAGTTGAGGAAGCTAACCAATGACCTTCACCCCATCTCACCCATACACAAAGATAGTCATACTCTTGAGCTTGCCATTGTCCACTTATGGACCACTTCCAGGTTCAAGAATTCCAAAATCTCCTTATTTGACCATAATCTGTTGGCTTTTCAACCCTCTCTCTGCCTTCCCCTTACCAAGCCCTCCTCTTCACCCACAACCTGACCTCCAATCCCTTGGCCCCTCAGTTCTCTTCCAAGCCATTCCACTAAGCCACTGTCTTTTCTTTGCCCCATCTTGACCCCTTGATGAACCCAGTTCTATACTATCCTCTTAAGTAGCTGGTCCCTTTATCATATAACTGATTGCTCCCTGCCAAGCCTCAGCTTTGGATCATAACCACCATTTGCCACTATCATTCCTACACATGTGTTGTAGAATGAAGGTAGAGAAAATCACACAATTATTTTGACTAGATCATCTATAAATAGTATACCACTTCATCTGGGCCCTCATTGCTGCTAGGCAATCCTTCTGCACCTCCATTATCAACTTACTATCCTATTCTTCATAGTGACTTTTCCACACCTTTTCATCCCTTCTTAAACCTCCCACAGTTCTCCATCTTACCACCCTCCTGGTTGAGAACCTTGCCTCGAATTTTTGCTGGAAAAAAATTTTTGAGGACATTTGCTCTGTGAGCTTCCTCTTTCTCACTTCATGTCAGACGTTTGTTTGTTTGTTTTTTGCCACTGTCTTCTCCTTCACTTGTCTCACAACAAGAGGTGGCCTTTCTTCTTACCAAGGAAAACCCTTCTCCCTACACAAGCAATCCCATCCCATCTTGTCTTCATCAGATTTCCCCCTCTTTCATCTTTACTTTCTCATTTATCTTCAGTCTTTTTCTATTAGTTGGTTCGTTCCCTTCTGCCTATGATTATACCTATGCCTGTTGTGGCTACATTCCTTTAGGAAGCCTCTCACTCTTCTTAACCCCTTACTCTCCAATTTTGTACTTCTTCATTCCACTGAAACTGCTCAAAGATACTGATGTTCTCCTAATTGACTAATCCAGTGGCCTTTTCTCAATCCTCATTCTCCTTGGCCTCTTTGTAGCCCTTGGCACTCTTGACCACCCTCTTCTCCTTGATACTCTCTTCTCTTTTTTTTTCTTTTTCTTTTTTTTTTTTTTTTTTTGGTGAGGCAATTGGGGTTAAGTGACTTGCCCAGGGTCACACAGCTAGTAAGTGTCAAGTGTCTGAGGCCAGATTTGGACTCTGGTCCTCCTGAATCTAGGGCTGGAGCTTTATCCACTGCACCACCTAGCTGCCCAGATACTCTCTTCTCTATAGATTTTCAGGAAATTACTCTTCCCTAACTCTCCTCTCTACCTATCAGACTGTTCCCTTTGTGGTCGCCTTTGCTGGATCCTCATTCGGGTCACACACTTGAACCACACAGAGTCCCACAAAGTTCTGTCCTGAACCCTTTTTTGTTCTACCTTTGTAATACTTCCCTTGGGAATCTCACCAGCTCTCATGGATTTAATTACTATCTCTGTGCTGGTGATTCTCAAATCCACATGTCCTGCCCTGTCTGCTGACCTCCCCAGTCTCACATCTCCAATTGCCTTTCAGATATCTCAGACATCTTAAACTCAGCATGACTAAAACTGAACTTATTATCTTCCATATTACTGTTGAGGATACCACTATCCCCTTCCACTTCCTCACACTCACATACTAGATGCCATCCTGGATTCCTCACTATCTCTCACCAGCATCCTCTCCCCCTGACCCTCCCTCCAATCCATTGTGTTACCAATGCCCGTTGAGGTCACCTTTGCAACACCTCTCAAATATGGCTCATTCTCTCCTCTGATACCACCACCACTCTGCCCTCTTCATCTCATGCTTGGACTAAATTGAAATAGACTACTGGTAGTTCTGCTTGTCGTAAGTCTCTGCCTACTCCAGCCCATCCTTCATTTAGCCAACAAAAAAGATCAGGTCTGACCATGACATCCCACCTTTACTTCACTGAACTCCAGTGGTCCTCTATTACCTATAGGATCAAATACACAATCTTCTATTTGGCATTCAAAGCACCTCATCATCTGGCAACATGCTCATCTTTCCAGTCTTCTTATTCCTTACACCTGTCATATCCTCTTTGATCTGGCAACACTGACCTCCTTGCTTTTCCTCAGAGAGACTCTATCTCTTAGCTCTGGGCACTTTCTCTGGATGGCTTCCAAGCCTGGAATACCCTCCCTCATCTTCACCTCCTGCTTTCCCTGCTTTCTTTAAAGTCTCAACTGAAATCCCATCTTCTACAAAAAGCCTTTCCCAACCCCCTTTAATTCGAGTGCCTGCCCTCTGTTAATTATTGTCTATTTATCTTGTATATAGCTTGTTTATATATATTTGTTTGCTTCTTGAGTACAGGGACTATCATTTGCCTTTATTTGTATCCCTATCACTTAGCCTAGTATCTGGCACATGTTTCTTGCATAATTCCACATACCAGGTACTTCGTAAATGCTTATTTTACCGATAAAGGTTAAATGACTTGCCCAGGGTCTCACATCTAGTATCTGAGGCCACATTTGAACTCAAGTCTTCCTAACTCCAAGCTAGCCTTCAATCCATTGAGTACCACCTAACTGTCTCTAAATTGAATTTTATCTTTCATATCAACACCTTTGATAACAGTAAATACAATGTTCCTGTTTGTGTTAGTCACCACTATGGGGCTGTGAATATTTTTTTTTAAGACAAATGATCAATTACAACTTTGAAACAATTAGGATAGTTGTATTTTTCCATTATGTCATCAGAAAAATATGAAGAAATTGTTTCCATGCATATTTATTTTGAATTCCACATCTTTCCTAGCTATATTTCTGTGATACTTTGTATGAAATGTGTTTTTTCATATTAATTATGACAAGCCAAAATTTTTTTAACAGGATTCTTTAAACTAATCACAATTTCAAATGAAATCAAAATAATCATATCCAGAAGAATACAAGGTTGTCAATTAGATGGGCAGTTTTGTATCATCTGTAGATTTTATAAGCCTGTCATTGTTAAAAGATATTAAGCAGCATGGGGCCAACCAACCTTGGATAAGTCCCAATAGTGTTCCTTCTTAATTGGCATGGAATAATTAATGACTTTTCACAAGATGATAGAATTAGAACAGGAAAGAATTTAGAGGTAATTGAGTCCAACCCTCTCATTTTTTTTTTTTGATGAAGATACATATTTAGATGAGACTCAGAGAAGTTAAGCAGCTTGCTTTAAGCCACATAGCTAATTAATATCAGAAGCAATATTTGAACCTAGTTCTTCCTGGTTTTCTATGGATCATCTAATTTTACTATCTTTTAGTCATCTTGTTCACAAGAATAGCATGAGAGATTTTATCAAATATTTTGCTAAAATCTAATATATATAAGATTTTATATATATATATATATATCTGTCAAAAAGAAAATAGGGTCAGTCTACCATCACTTTTTTTAAGCCATAGTATGTGTGATCACTACTTCATTTTCTATGTTCTCACTTTCTTCTTGAGTGATTTCAATCATGTCCAACTTTCCATGACCCCATTTGGGGTTTTCTTGGCAAAGATCCTGAAGTAGCTTGCCATGTCCTTCTCCAACTCATTTTACAGATGAGGAAACTGAGACAGACAGGGTTACAGTGACTTACTCAGGATCAGATTTGAACTCCAGGTGAGTCTTCCTGACTCCAGGCCCAGCACTTTATCCACTGCACCAACTAGCTGCCTGTACATTTTTACTAGCCATTCTATTAATAATGTTTTAGAATTTGGGTAGAAGGTTGGTGAATATACATAAACTGTTTTCCTTTTTGGTTTTTTTTGAAAATACATTTTATTGATGCTTTTTTTGTCTCTGCATTACAGTTATTTCCTATTTCCCATTAAATCTTCCTTTGTGACGGAGAAAAACAAGCAAAAACATCCAATATAGAAACTGTTATTGGCCCCGGGCACCTCAGAAATTTTCTGGGGTAAATCAAAGAACCTTCTCTTTGAGAAACTAAACCAAAGGACAGACACACCTAAAGAGATAAGTGGCACCAGATCAGGACTGAGTTAGCTCCAGGACCACCACCCTTCATTCCAGTCTCCCTCACTCCTTGGGGAGATAAGATATGGTGTGGCTGCTGCCTTTGTGGCATGAAGAGGACAGAGATGGCTTGAGAGAGCCCAGCCACCCCTCACCCAACTTCCCCCAGCCACCACCAGTGGGGAATGGTCCTCCCCCAATAAGGGAACTTTGCACAGTCAGATGATCACCTCATGGGACCACCATCTGTCCTCTATAAAAGTATCTGCTTGTCTCCTGCTTGGGGAGAAAGCTATCTCAGAGAGCCATGCCTCTGTGCCATGCCTTCTCCCCATTAGAAGAATTCCAAGGGCTTCTTTCTTGGTTTCCTTTCCCTAGCACATAAATAAACTATTAATTTATTCTAATTGGATTTGTGTGTAAGAGGAATTCCTAAGGACCCCTACTCCAAAACCCTCCCTATTCTCCCCATAACAGAAACCTTATCTGGCAGTCTGTGCTTTATTTCCATTTCTTTGTTACCATGAAGAGTGCTACTATACATATTTGGGTATTTTTGAATCTTTATTGTCATTGTTGACTTCTTTGGGGCATTTGTCTATTCTTGAGATCACTATGGGTCAGAGGACATTGGTAATTTATTCACTTTTCTTGCATAGTTTTCCATCAAAATTCAGAACAGGTAGATCCAGCTCCACCAATAGCATATCAGCATGCCTGCCAACATTGATTCTTCCCAGTTTTTGTCATGTTTGCCAATTAGAACAGTGTGAGGTGAAACCTAAGAGTTATTTTCATTTGTATTTCACTTTCAATGATTTGGAGCATGTTTTCCTCTGGTCATTTATATAGTTTTAATTTTTTTGTTTGTTTGTTTGTTTTGTGGTTTTTTTGTTGGGCAATGAGGGTTAAGTGACTTGCCCAGGGTCACACAGCTAGTGTCAAGTGTCTGAGTCTGGATTCGAACTCAGGTCCTCCTGAATCCAAGGCTGGTGCTTTATCCACTGCGCTACCTAGCTGCCCCATTTATATAGTTTTCAAATCACCTTGTGAAAACTTTTATTTATGTCCTTTGAGCATTTATCAATTGGGATATGGTTCTTGGTGTTATAGTTGAGCCAATTCCCTGTATATTTTGCATAACAGACTATTATAGTGACATTTAATGCTATTTTTTCCACTTAACTCTTTCTTTTAATTATATCTTCTTTGATTTTATTTGTGAAACAGCTAGAAGTCCAGTGTCACAGGATCAAAGAGTACATGTTGGGGATTAATGTATAAGAAGACTGGAAAGTAATAAAGAGGCTAGGTTATGAATGACTTTGAATGCCAAGGAGAGCATTTTGTATTTGCTATTGGAGGCAACTGGGAGCCACTGAGGTTTATTGAGATGGGGGGATGGGGGGTGTTGATATGATCAGATCTGTGTTTTGTTTTGTTTTTCCTTCCCCACCCCCCACCCCTCCCCCAGACCTGTGTTTTAGGAAAAGCACTTTAATAGTTGAATGGAGAGTGGATCAGAATGGAAAGAGACTTAAGGTAGGCAGACCCACCAGGCCTGCCTGCACTAGGAGCTGTTAGAGGAGAGAAGGGAATGTATTCAGATGGTGCAAAAGCAGAATTGGCACATATATTGCCTTATGTCAGAGATTAAAACTTTTTAACATGATATGTTTTCCTTCTTGCCTTAGCTTACTGGAGAACTTATGCATTTCAATTCTTGATTATAATAATCAACTTATCTCAAGCGCCTCATTGTGTCTACTCTTTTCTTACTTTAGGTGAAGGGGTATAGCAGAAAGAGCACTGAATCTGA
This sequence comes from Dromiciops gliroides, assembly GCF_019393635.1. Taxonomy (NCBI): domain Eukaryota; kingdom Metazoa; phylum Chordata; class Mammalia; order Microbiotheria; family Microbiotheriidae; genus Dromiciops; species Dromiciops gliroides. The sequence continues at coordinate 294,061,632 of NC_057861.1, read as the reverse complement.
AGTCAGAGGAGGTGGGTTCCAGCCCTCCTCTGCAATTGACTTACTATCTGTGTGACATTGCAAGTTCCTTGATTTCAGTTTCTTTTTTTTTCTTTTTTTTCCTTTTCTTTTGCAGGGCAATGAGGGTTAAGTGACTTGCCCAGGGTCACACAGTTAGGTAACTGTCAAGTGTCTGAGGCTGGATTTGAATTCAGGTCCTCCTGAATCCAAGGCCAGTGCTTTATCCACTGTGCCACCTAGCTGCCTGATTTCAGTTTCTTCACATATAGATAATATTTATTTAAGGTCTGTGATCCTATGACACCATTCTGTCTTCATCCTTCTGAACTTTCCTTTTTCTTTTTCTTTCTTTTTTTTTTTGCAGGGCAATGGGGGTTAAGTGACTTGCCCAGGGTCACACAGCTAGTAAGTGTCAAGTGTCTGAGGGTGGATTTGAACTCAGGTACTCCTGAATCCAGGGCCGGTGCTTATCCACTGTGCCACCTAGCCGCCCCCGAACTTTCCTTTTTCTATTGAGAGTCCCATCATTCTTCTAGTCACTCAATTTCCTAAGGTCAGTGATATCCTTGACTTCACTCTCCCTAACAGCACATACCAATTTCCAAATCTTGTCATATCTACCCTCTTGGCCACCACCTTCATCCAGGTCTTCATCACCTCTCATCTAGACTATGGCAGTTGCCTCTTTTGTCTTACTCCCTCATCTCTCCCTTGTCAAATATATCCTCCACACAGCTGCCAGAGGGATTTCCCTCTGCACATCCGACTACATTGCCACCCTGATAGATAAGCCACAGTGGTTCCCTGCTGCCTCTAGGATCCTTTATGAACTCCTCTGTTTGGCATTTAAAGCATTTCACAGTCTGGCCCTGATGACATCTTTCTGGCCTTATTATACATCACTTCCCTCCCGCACAATACAATTTCACTAAGCTGATGTTCTTGGTGTTCCTCACATGAAACATTCCATCTTCTTTCTCCAAGCCTTTGGATTGCCTATTACACATGCTTGGGATGCCTTCCTTCCTTGTCTCTGCCTCTCATACCCCTTTGTTTCCTTTAAAAGTCAGCTCAAGCACCACCTTCTCTATGAAGCCTTTCTTTCCTGATGCCCCAGCCTTCCCCCATAAAATTACTCTGTGTGTATGTGTGTGTGTCTGTGTGTGCATAAGAGAAAGTTGGTATGTATGTGTATTCTCACATAGTTTATATATGTGTATATGCATATTATATGTACATATATAAAATAAGCTGAGTTATCTCCCTCTATAAAATCAAGTTCAAGAACAGGAAGTTCTTGTATCTCCATTTTTGAGCTAAGTATCTGGTACACAAGAAATGTTAGTTGATTGCTTGAATTCAGGGACCATAAGATTTAGAGAGGGCCTTAAAGATCATTTAGTCCAACCTTATTTACAGTAAAAGTCCCAAGGCCCAAGAAGTTTAAGTGCCTTCTTCGGGGTCATGAAGTTTCCAACTCAGTTCAAATCCTGGCTCTTCCACTTAGTAACTGACCATAGCTAAGTCACTTACACTCTGTCAGCCTCAGTTTCTTCATTTGTAAAATGAAGGGTTGAACCAAATGAACCATAAGGTATGTTCTGTGTTTCTAAGATTTTAAAATTAAAAGAAAATATAGTTATACTGTATTATATTCAATACATTATGATTGTGTAGGACTGAGGAAGGTTAAATGAACATTTATATTGGAAACTGATGTAATTAAATAAACTAAACCTTTCATGAAGAGGTTTTCTTTTTGCTAGTATTTGGGGAAAGCTCTATATTTATGCATTCATGTATATATTTAATAGAATGGAGAACACAATATAATCAGTCTAGAGAGACCAGAGTCTAACACCCTCATTTTAAAGAAGAGGAAATAGAGCAACCCCCAGGTAATTCATTTAATAAAAAATAAATATCTGTGACTACTGTTTGTATATGTAGATTTTCATTATTATTGAACAGCAGTAAGAATAACTACAAAAAGCATTCGTATTGTTAATTAGACCTAATGAATGGCCTTTTATTTTTGTTCTTTTATTTTAAAAATAAAAGAAAGATTGGCAAATGCGAAGTCTTCAAATTTAAAATAGGAAACGGTGAGAAAACCATAGAAAATCTTTAAGGCTACTATATTAAGGCATTGGGACGAAAACATTGAAGGTTAATGGTTTCAAAAGAACTATTTTGAAAACCTCAAGGCACATGATTGCAGCAAGACAGCTAATTTGCTTAGCAAAGTCAGAATTTCTCACAGCATTCTCTGTGGATACTGTGGTTCAATCCCTGCCTTGTGTTTAGTCGGCTTTGTATTATTTAATATATTTATATCAAAGACCTAGTCAGAGAGATTCTCTCTATTTTAAGTCTATGAGAACCATCACTAGAATGCCCTGGCAGATGTTAAAGAATGTCTGTGGAAAGAATGTCCAAAACCTCTCCAAAGGAAAGCCTTTAAACCATGCCCTTAACACAGAAATGCAAAACCAGATTTAATTGCCCTTTTCCTATACAGCTCAGACAGGCAGGCTCGCTGGCTGCAGGGATAGTATGAGAAAGTGCACAGTGGAAGAGAGCAGTCATGGTACAGGCTGGGACTGAATCCATTTAGCTTTAGAGTTCACAAAGATCAGTCAAAGGAAAGCACTTGAAGTTAAAAGGAAAGAAGCACAGCAAACAGCAGAAAGAACAGGCTATTTTCATTTTGAATGTGTCCTTTGGAGACATCTTCTTTGCCTTTCAAGACAGCCCCGCTACATGCTTTTAATATGGAATGTAGAATTTCTGAAAAATACTATCAGATTTTTTCTAATTAAAATAGGTGGAAACAGCATCGCATAAAGCTTTGGGGGTCATTTTGTTCATTATTACCTATATTTGAAATAAAGTCATTGCTGGCTTAATGAAGACTAGTTTTTTAAAAGATTTGGATGCAAACAAGATGGCTTAGTTTAATTCTTCAAAGAAAAGACATTGTAGAAATGTATTAAAGTCATAAATTCTTACAACTTCTAGTCAGCTAAGCATAGAGCTTTTGAAAGAAGAAACAGTCAGCTGATAAAAGCTTTATAAGGGAAATCTAGAGATCTGGGGGAGTAAGGGAGAGGGGTGTCCACTTTGTGGCCTTAAGGAATGGGCTTTACCTTGGTCCATCTTAATGTTTTCCTCTATAACCAACAGAGGAGAAAATAACATTTAATTCATGAGCTTAATTGTCATTTCTCTGTTCTAAGATGAGATACTTCAGTTACAGGACTAAGTATGGTATCATGCAGAGTTGAAAGACAGTATAAGATGTCACTGAAGGAAAGCAGGAGGTGGGAGAGTGCACAAAGACAAACAAGCAAACTCTCCCACAGCACACTATTGCTAGAGCTAACTCTTACTATTCAATTGTAAGGTACAGATTTTATGCTCCACATCTATGTGTAGAGTGACTTACACAAAGTAAATGCTTATTTAGTTTAAGACAGTTTTCCATCTAAAACTGGTCTTTCTTTCTCTCACTTGTAAATGTAATATAGACATATTTATGTTTACATCATGAGAAAATAAAATTAATTGTTAGCTCTGTTTTTGATGTCTATTTAAGGTAAGTGGCCCAGTGTTGTTTTCTTAACCTTTTAATTAGTCTCTGAGTAGTGTTTTTTATTTAAAGATAAGAAGAAAAAAATGTAATACTTTTGCAGATGTATAGGTAGCATTTATATAGCACTTTATATGTTCATAGCTAGATGTAGGGATGTCTGGTCTCCCCACCACTGGAAAGTTTAAACCAAAAGGTATAATCTGTAAGGAAGACAGATTTCGAATCCCTTAGCATCCCACAAACAAACAAACAAAAGCAATTTTTTTATCCTGTTCAGTTCTGTTTATTTTCTTCATCCTGCTGGCCTCCAGCACCCTGAATACCCCCAGAGCTCTTAAGCCTTTCTTTCCCATTCACTGCCTGCCTCCCTGAATAGGTTCTTAGACAACCGAGAAGGCTTTGTTTCTTTCAATCACAGCTGGAACCATACTTGTAACCTTCTGGGGGTAATGTTTGCCTAAACTCTTCATTCATTACTCTTCTGGGACCTCAAGTGCCCCTGAGGAATCCAGAGGAGTTTCTTGTACAGCTATTTGGTGTTCCGGTAAGACGCCAGCACTTTGGATGAGTACTGTTATAATGGGTATACAAGACGATTGTTGTCTTCCAGAGAATCCACAAATAGGCTTTAGCATCCAATTTCAATTCCTGGCCAAAATAAAGTAAGTCTGTGACTAATCATAGAAAAACCTTGTTATTTTAGTACTACAATAATGAATATTATTATACTAGTCAATAAAATAATAAATAACATTAAGAATACTATTTTGTTGTATACTCCTATATAGTATTTTCACATAATTATGTCACTTGATCTTAGGATCTTAGAATAAAAACTAGAAATCTCCTTAGAGATCGTCTTGCCCAATCCTCTCATTTCACAGACAAGGAACCTTATGTGGAGAGGTTCTATGACTTGCGGAGGATCGCACAGGTGGTAGGAAAGCATCAAAGGTGGGATTCAAAGCCAGGTCTTCTAGTTCCACATGTGGTGCTGTTTTCCACTATGCCATACTGTAATAACCTTGAGAGGTAGATAGGTCAGGTGTCATTATAGCCATCTAGGAGATGAAGAAGCTAAAGCTAGGTGAGGGTAAGGAGCTTGTCCCAAACCACACGGCCAAGAAATGAGTGACAGAACCTAGACTCATATTCAGGTATTATAACTCTAGGTCATTGTCCTTTTACTAGACCATGCTGTGTCTTATTCTGTCCATTCAGCACATTTCAATAGAGCACCTGCTGTGCTAATTGGCAAAGGCTCTAAAGATGAATAAGATTTCATTCCAGTCCATAAGGAGCCTGAGGCCCATCAGAAGAGGGTTTTTTTTTTTAATGTACACAAATAACTAAAACACAGAGTTGAGTGTGGTCAGTGCATTTGGGGTTAGCAAGAGTTAGTGATCACTTCTGGCTGAGAGGAATCTGGGAAATCTTCAACTAAGTAGATAAGATTTGTGCTGTGCCTTGAAAGATGGTTAGGGGGCAGCTAGGTGGCACAGTGGATAAAGCACCGGCCCTGAGTTCAAATCCGGTCTCAGACACTTCACACGTACTAGCTGTGTGGCTCTGGGCAAGTCACTTAACCCCAATTGCCTTACCAAAAAGAAAGAAAGATAGATAGATGGTTAGGATTTCAAGTTACTGAGAAAAGTTTCAGCCAAGTATTCAAGAAAGAAGCTAAATTGGACAGAGGGCATGTATGATAAAGCAGTGAGTATAGGTTATTGTTTCAAAAAGTTTCACCATGAAAGGAAGGAAGTAGATTGAGGGGATCAGAGGGTTGACAAATTTTTTATAAGTAGGGCATTTTTAGGCCAAGTAGAAAAGTCTTCTGTTTCTTCTGGAGCAGATTGAAGATTAAAGAGAAGTGATGGGGAGGAATGGTTGATGGAGCAAGGCCTGGGAGGAGTCAGGAGAAGGGAGGATTAAGGAGTCAGGCTTGGCAAGGAGAGAATGAAAAAAGGTTGAAGATAAGAAATTTTTGTGTTTTCATGTTCTGTGTGAGGAGCTTTAGGCAGGAATGAGTTAAGGAGAAAGCAAAATGTTTGGGAGAGTTGTTATGGGGATTGCACTTAAATATAATGCAAATAAATGAAAGGAGTAATTTTCTGGGCCGGTCCCTACCTGACTACAAGGGACAGAGGCACTATTCCATTATGCTGTCCTTAAAACTCTTCTGTCTTTGCCTGCAGGGAAGGGAGAGAGCGACACCATTGCCTTAGTGTCCCCCACTGGTCTCTCCTGAGCTGCCTAACTCCCCAAGAATACACTCCTTTTCCCAAAGTGTTCCTAAAAGGCATTGAATAGACCCTGTGGGGAAATCATTCCATCTCTCTGAGCCTCAGTTTAATCTGTCTGTAAAGTCCAAATAAAATTGTAAAACAAAACACCATGAAGGACTTCAGGCATGACAAAGAAAGAAGAAACTCACATGAGGAAATGCCCAGAAATACACAATAGGAAATAAATGGGTAAAGAGTTGGGGGTTACTGCTTCTCGAAAAAAATCCTTGTGAAAATGATTTACACATGTTTTAAAGGACAAACTGAAGGATGAACAGAATGGAGAGGGAACTCAAACATATTAAAGAAAATGAAGATGTTTTGCTCTCAGGGGAACAGAGAGATGCCATTCCCTTATGTCAGTCTCCTAGGCTGACCTTCTCCAGCTTGCAGGAAGAGAGAGAGCATTTCTCCTGGGCAGGCTTCTTGCCTGCAGGGGATCAGAGAGAGATGGCATTCCCTTATGTCAGTCTCCTAGGCTGGCTTCTTCTTGCTTGCAGACAACAGACAGGCCATTGCCTCCTGCTTCCTCCCTCCGCTAACTTCTGGCCTGTCTTACCTGTAAGGAAATGAGTGAAAAATGATTCCACCAATTCCCCCCACTGGTTCCCTCTCCTGAGCTGGACTCCCTGAGAGGACTCCACTCTGAGCCCCTATGCCCAGTAATGTTGATAACCCACCTGAACTCATCCCCACTTTCTCACATAGCTTCAGTCTTACCCTCTCTACTGGCTGCTTCCCTCCTGTCTACAGACATGTCCATGCATCTCCCATCCTCAAAAAACTGATCCATCCACTCCCACTAGCTGTCATCTATCTTTTATATCTCTTCCACTTCTCTATTACCAGTGCCTCCTCTTATTTATCTCTTGCTCTTCTTAACTCTACAGTCTGGCTTCCAACTTCATTATTCAACCAAAACTGTTCCCTCCAGTGTTAGCAATGATCTCTTCATTCCTTTTTTTTTCTTGAGGTTATTAGAGTTAAGTGACTTGTCCAGGATCACACAGCTAAGCAGGTGTCCAGGGTCAGATTTTATCTCAGGTCCTCCCAGTGAAAGGCCTAGTGCTGGATCCATTGCCCCACCTAGTTGCCCTGACAATGATCTCTTAATTGCCAAAGCTAATGTTCTTTTCTCCATCTTTGTCCTTCTTGACCCCACTGTAGTTTTTGACACTGTCAGTCATTTTCTTCTCCTCAATACTAACTTTTCTCTACATTTTCATGATGCTATTCTATCCTGGTTCTTCTCCTACCCCTCTGACCACTTTTCAATATCCTTTACTAGATCTTCACCCATATCATGTCTGCTAACCACGAGTGTTCCAAAAGGCTCAGTATTAGTCCCACTTATCTTCTTCCATTAAACTCTGAATCACTTGGTGATCTCATCAGCTTCCATGGATTCAGTTCTCTCATTGCTCATGATTCTTAGATCTACTTATGCAGTCCTAATCTCCTCTAGTTTCAGAACTCCACTTGCCTTTAGGATATTTAAAAATGGATGTCTCATAGACATCTTACACTCAGTATGTCCAAAACTGAACTCATCTTTCTTCCAAAACCCTTCACTCTTCCTAATTTCCTATTACTGTCAAGGGTACTACTATCCTCCTAGTCTCCAGCCTCACAACCTAGGTGTCATTATAAATTCCTCACTTTCTCAACCCCCATAGCTAATCTTTTGCTAATAAGTTCTATTGATTGTACCTTTGCATCATCTCTTGAATATGCCCCCCCCCTTTTCTCCAGTGATATTGCCACTACCTTCATCACCTCATGCCTGGACTACTGAAGTAGCCTGCTATTTTATCTGTCCGCCACAAGCCTCTTCCAACCACTCAGCTGCCAAAGTGATCTTCCTGAAATACAGATGTGAACACATTACCTTCCATTCAGTAAAGTCCACTGGCTACCTCTCACCTCTAGCATAAAATATACATTCTTGTGATTGGCATTCAAAGCCCTTCATAACCTGCCCTTCTCCCCTGCCACAACCTTTCCAGTCTCCTTACACTTTACTTTACTCTTTGTACTCTGTGATCCAGTCACACTGACTTCCTAGCTATTTCTTACACAATATACTCCATCTCTTAGCTCCAGGCATTCTCAATGGCTATTCCCCATTCTTGGAATGGTCTCTCTTCCCAGTCTCCTTTTTATGGCAGAGTCTTCCCTTTGTTGATTATCTCCAGTTTATCCTGTATATCTTATTCATACACAGTTGTTCTCATGGTTTTTCCTCCCATTAGGCAAAGCTTCTCAAGATCATGGACTGCCTTTTTCTTGACACTTAATAGGAGCTTAATAAATGTTTATTAGCCGACTGCCTGTGTCCCAAGATTGATTTCATGACTTTCTCCAGCACTACTTACTCGGCAGCCTAGAAGCATAGAAGGCAGATTGTGAGCATTACCCAGGGTTAAAGATTGTCATGGTTCATATATCAAGGGAGTATATCATTAAAACAACTGATCACAATGTTCACCTGAATAGGGAGGCAAAGAAGCAAAAAAAGGCGGTTGGACCAGGAGAATAGGAAAACACTGAAAGAGGGAGTGAGCATTGATTCAGCACCTACTACATTCCGGGTACTGTCCTTGGTACTGGGGGTAGACATGCAAAGAGTGAAATAATTCATATTCTCAAGGAGTTTGGAAGAGTAACTTTTTTTCTTTCTTTCTTTCTTTCTTTTTTTTTTTTTTTGGTGGGGCATTGAGGGTTAAGTGACTTGCTCAGGGTCATACAGCTAGTATGTGTCAAGTATCTGAGGCTGGATTTGAACTCAGGTCCTCCTGAATCCTGGGCCAGTGCTTTATCCCCTGAACCACTTCTTTAAGGAGTATGGGAATAGGATAAGCAGTCAGAGGGAAGAGGCAGATGATGTTGCATTGGATAGAATGCAGAGCCTGGAGTTAGAAGAATTGAGTTCAGTTCAGCCTCATGAATATATTTGTATATACACGTTTACATAATATATTCTTACAGACTGTGCCCACCTCTGGGCAAGTCACTCAGTTTCAGTTTCCTTAACCAAAAAATGGGGATTATAATAGCACCTACCTCCATCGTGAGGATCAAATAAGATATCTGCAAAAAAAAAAAAAAACCCACAACATTTTAACGAAGTGCCTGGTGCTTATTCTCTTCCCTTTTCCTCTGTCTCTTAAATGTGTTACAGTGCTTATCTATATTTGTTATGTATATGCTATGATGTTTTAATATTTCCAAAGAAAATAATCCAGGAAGATAGCCATAGAAGATGACACATAATTTAAAAAATGTTGTCACTTATCTAATCAGAAGAGGAAAAACAGATTAGGAACCTTATTTCGTTAGGATTGAGGGTCGGGGAAGCATTGCTTTAGTAATTTAAATGGAAAATAGTTCTATTTAATTACATTAGGAGAACTAGTTATATTAGGTATTGAGTTAAATTTTTAGTTACCTTACTACCTAACCAATGCCTTTCCGTTTGCTTAGAATCCCCAAATTATGCTTTCCCCCCCATAATTTTGTGGACAGTTGTCTCACTGAGACCTCCCTGTGAGACTTTACTTGGCAGTAGTTTAGTCAAAGGTCAAATGAGTAGAAAGGACACAAATTGGGACAATCTTTTTATAAACCTAAAATAGTTTATCATTTCCTGTTCCCTCATTCCCTTTGAGGATAACTTCATGTTTTGGTTTTTTTTTGTTTTGGTTTTTGTTTTTTTGGCAGGGCAATAGGGGTTAAGTGACTTGCCCAGGGTCACACAGCTAGTAAGTGCCAAGTGTCTGAGGCTGGATTTGAACTCAGGTACTCCTGAATCCAGAGCCAGTGCTTTATCCACTACGCCACCTAGCCACCCCAACTTTATATTTTAATATATTCAGGGGATGGCTTGTCACTTTAAGGAAAAAATTAATAATAAAAAGATCTGTTCCTCTAATTCTTTGATGTCACCAGGTCATCTCTGTGGTCTCTATTAGCTCTAATACTATTAACTTGTGAATCCAGATGTATGTATGTATGTATAAATGTTTATATAATATGTACTTACTGTGACATTTCCAAAATCCATAAGTTCTTTAATATGAGTATTCCTTCACCAACACAGATTATAACCTCTCTACCTCCTAGTGGATGATCTTCATGAGTTGATGGTGAATTTCTCAAAATTCACATAGGTTGATTCTTGAACAGCAGACATACCAAGCCCTTGCTAAAAGCCTTTCCTGCTTAGTAGAACTTACCATAGCTTGTGCTCCATGACAATAGTTATCAAGAGCCCTAGATGACCTCTATGCTACCACGAAACATTAAAGGAGGACTTAAAATTAAAGTTGATACTTTACTGTTGATACCAGGATCATTCAGCATGATAACAGAAATAAGGCCTAGAGCTGATGGAACACTTGAACCAATTCCTTGGGCACCCCTGAGGGATGAGTTTAAGGGGCATTTGGGGAGGCCAAAAACCTTTAGTGGCTGCTCTGAATTTAATGTGGTGCCCACACCTAGGCTTGCATGAGTCTATATCCCAGTAGCCCCTCTACGACTACCCTGCATCTAAACTGGTCTCCTCAGGAGGAGAAAAGTGATAGGTTACAGACAGCTGGATTCCATTACAATTCCAGCAGTGAAAGGTGGGTGTCTTAAATCATGCAGATTCAGCTATCATTCATTCCTACTTCTCCAAGTTCAGAGTTTAGAAGGGTGTGTGTGTGTGTGTGTGTGTGTGTGTGTGTGTGAGCAAAATATATGTTACAAGAGGAGGTTCAAAGTGAATGATGGGAAAAGGACAATAGGAAAATGACTGGCATAAAAAGATATCAGTAAAACGATAGCATACACATATATACATAAATTAAAATGTTTTAAAACATTCCCCCCAAAAATAATAGAATAAGCTTCTTTTCCATTTTGAAAAACTTCCATTAAAAAAAATCAATCTTCAATATAGTATTATTTTTTCATTGTAGACTTAATAACTGTAATAAAGACAAAAAATTAAATAAACATACTACGTAGGCAATAGAACCCTATACAAAACCTTTGGCATTTTATAAAAAAGAACCAAACAAATTAATAGATAAGTAAAAAATGGACTTGTTCTAGATCTGTCTCCAACTTAATCTGATTATACAAATAGTGCATACTAAGGGAGGGAAAAACATAGCCCCCCAGTCTAGAAAGAAGACTGGGGAAGGGGACAGTAGTCCATGCTTAGCCTCTGTAAAATCTTGAAGGAGATGTGTAGGGCAAATAATAGCTTACTCATTCCATTTGTGTATTCATCTTGATCTGGAGGCTTCTCTTTTAAGGCAGAAAGCCTTATTGAGAGTGGTACTGTATTGAGAAAAATAAAAAGTCCTCCCTTCCACAATGGAGAGTAAGCCCATAGAACTGCTGATACTTGAGATGATACATGGTGAAAATATAAAGAGATTCAAGAAGGAACCATAAAATCATATAATTTAGTGTTATACTGGACTTTATATATCATTGTTTGACCAAGGTCACAAAGTATTTAAAGTGGCATAGCTAGCATTTCATCCAGGGCCTTGTGATTTCAAACATAGGACTCTTACCATTAATAATGGTGGCTAGCAAATGGGAGCACTTCATATGGGCTTTATATGGCACTTGAAAGTTTGCAAAGCATTTTGCATATATTTTGTCACTGGATCCTCACTACATATCTGAGATAAGTACTATTGTTAGCTCTATACCATGCTGTCGAGGATTAGATAGAATCAAATTTCATAATAATTTAAGAGAAGCTGGAAAAAGAGGCTCATCTAATTTTTTTTTTTTTAATTTTAAATTCACAGTCCTTTTGAATTATGGTAGACACCTGTGTTCTTTAATGTAACTTGCTTTGAGTGGATAAAGCACCGGCCCTGGATTCAGGAGGACCTGAATTCAAATGCAGCCTCAGACACTTGACACTTACTAGCTGTGTGACCCTGGACAAGTCACTTAATCCCCAATTGCCTCACCAAAAAAAAAAAAAAAAGTAACTTGCTTTGATGCCCACTCTCAAAATCACTGAAGGGTTCTCAACCTTTTTTTAATGTCCTGGACCTCTTTGACAGTATGGTGAAGTCTGTGAACCCTTCTCTGAACAATGGTAATTTCAGGTAGATGTTTGTAAAATAAAGATGTAACTTTTTGCCATCTAAACATTTATTTTGAAATCTATCCACAGATCCCTTTCCCTAAATTAACAACCTCTGGTTTAAAAGCTGACCCAATCCAGCATGACATTACATTCATGTTGTGATATTAGTTTGTATAACAGATGATATTTCTAATTACACAGTGGTTCATGCTAGGATGTTTAGACTATATGTCCTTGTTGAATGTTTTTTCCACACCATAGAAGATGAGTATATTCTTATTCATTTCCACAAAATTTGGGTTTTCCTTTTTTTAGAACATTACATTTATAATATATTTAAAACATAAATGTTTACAAACAAAAGGTGAACTAGAAATTTAAAGCCAGATTTGAACCAGATTTTAATAATCTAAAGTTTACGTCTTCTAGGAAACTTCTAATAATTAAACCTATACAACTAGAATGACTTCTTTATTCTATACTCTATCATCACTGGAGTCCCAAGTGTTTTTAGATTATTTTTGGACAAAGTTATTTAGTCAAATGACTTTTTAAGTTTTCTTTTAACTTGACAAGCATTAGTGAACATGAACATTTCCATATGCTGTCAAAAGAACTGAAGTTAATACACGAAACAATGACTTTTGTGTACAACAGAGGTGTCAAATAGAAACTGGGCCACTAAACCATACATAAGTCAAAATGTGAAAGGATCCCTATAGGTTGCATATTGACATAGAAAACCATGCCTTAGTATTATCTATGTTTTATTGTTTTTTTATTTACTGTGTGAAATATTTCCCAGTTACATTTGATCTGGTTCAGTCTGCTCAGGAGTATTGAGGGCCACATGCAGCCCACTGTGGTAAAGTGGTTTTTGAAGGACCACCCCTTTTGGGGAGGAGACCGTGACAAACTAATGTTCTTATATCCAATTTTAAATCTCACACCACCCATGTTTGACACTTCTAATGTACGCCTTGTTTTTGTAACATTTTTATCCATTAAAAAGCAGTTATTTTCTTTCCCTCCCACCTCCCCTCACAGGAAAAGAAAAGAAAAAAAAGAATAACAAAATTCTTTGAAACAAAAATGCAAAGTTAAACAAAACAAATCCCTCATATTGGCTGTGTCCAAAAATGTATATCTCATTCTGAATTTTGAGTCCATTGCGTCTCTATCAGAAGGTGAGCAATCTGTTTCACCATTAGGCCTCTGGTGTCTTGGTCATTCTTCTGATTAGGGTACCTAAGTGTTTCAAAGTAGTTTGTTAAAGCTTGGTTTTAAAGTATATACTCAAGTATAATTACATTTAACATGATAGTACCCACACTACCCTTCTTTTCTGTGGCCTTCCTCTAAATTCCCTTTTGCATTCTTGTGTGTATTTTTAAAATTTACATTATTTTCTTCTTTTTTTGTTAACATTATCACTACCTCCCCTAAAACTCTTCCTCTGCCCCAACAAAAGCCCTCTCTTTAATTAATTAAGTATAGTCAAAACAAGTTCACACGTTGGTATGTATAAAAATGAATGTCCCATTCTTATGCTGGTCCAACATCTCTCTGTCAAGGGCAGAAATCCACAGTACCTCCAGTGCTTAGTAAGTGCCTGATACATAGTAAGTCCCTAATAAATGCTTCTTGATCTGATTGGGAATCAGATTGGTTACTTCACTGATCAATTTGTGTCTTTTAAAATCATTTACCCTGATATTATCATAGTCAACATATGACAGATGATTACTGAAAAACGATAGACCATCCAAAGAAAGAGTTCTCATTACTGCTACTTTTTAAGCTTCATCAAATGGAACAAGAGAAACTTGAAATAAAGAGACATAAATAGTGCAGGGGAATTGAACACATTTTTCCAAGCTATAATACAAAAAAAGTAACCACAAATTACATTGCCAGAATACATAGTTTTCTAAAACCAAACATGTAGATATGGATTGTGAAAAAGGTCCCCCTGAATTCCATCGCCTTGATAGGCTCTGTTGTCAAGGAGCTTGCTGTCTAATCGGGGAAGACGACACATTGGAAAGATCTTAGCCCAAGGAGTGTGAGAAAAGCCAGGAAGTCCTCAGGGTGTTATATGGCAGGATAGGTAGCAAAGCACAGTGTCCTAGGATAATAAAGGATTGGTTTTATTCTGTATCCAAAGGCAACAAAAAGCATCATTTCATGGGACACTTGAATATATAGTATTTTTTTTTCTTTCTGTGGGGCAATAAAGGTTAAGTGACTTGCCCAGGGTCACACAGCTAGTAAGTGTCAAGTGACTGAAGCCACATTTGAATGCAGGTCCATCTGAATGCAGGGCCAGTGCTTTATCCACTGTGCTACCTAGATGCCCCTTGAATAAATAGTATTAAGGCAGCTAGTTGGCACAATGGATAAAACACAGGGCCTTAAGTCAGAAGACAGGAGTTTAAATGTCGTCTCAGAGACTGTCTGATTATGAGATGCTGGACAAGATACTTCATCTCTATATTAGTTTCCACATCTGTAAAATTAGGACAATTATAACTCTTACTTCCCAGAGTTGTGAGGATAAAACAACTATGATGTTTAAAATCTAAATGTGATGTCTAAAAAAATCTAATGTGTGGTTGCCTTAAATTAGAAACTTTAGCACCAATCTTTAGGCATTAAGCATTTATTGAAGCATACCAGGTATTCACATGGAGTTCAGAAAGTTTAAGAAAAGGCCTATCTAGCCTAGAGTTCCAGCCTGGTCAGGTTCTTCCTCAAGTCCTCCGCCACGAGCCTGCTTTTCTCTGTTGGTCCTTTCATAATACCAAAGCTTTATAAAGTTATTAATTAAAGGCAAAAGCAAGTAAAGATAAATCAAAATAGAAAATCCACAAAAATGAAGCATTAACATGATCTTATCCACTATTTGTCTGATTAACCAGACTAAAGTTAGAGAAAAGTAGGTACTTAGCAAGTAGATGAAACCCAATTGAAAATTTAAAGAGACAGGCACATAAAAATCAATGAAAATAGGAGAAACTTACAAACATAAAATTTCTGGCCCAACATGAAGATCAGAAGGTTGGGGGGGGGGGGTTGGCAGTCCCTTCGTGGTCGCCAACTGTGTATATTTGCAAAAAGACTCATGATAAATTTCTTCTTCCTGTTCAGTCGTTTCATTTGTGTCCAACTCTTCATGGCCCCATTTGGGGCTTTTTGGCAAAGATACGAGAGTGGTTAGCCATTTCCTTCTCCTAATAATTTAACAGAAGAGAAAACTGAGGCAAACAGGATTAAGTGACTTGCCCAGGGTCACACAGCTAAAAATGTCTGAGGCCATATTTGAACTCAGGAAGATGAGTCTTCCTGACTCCAGGCCCAGTACTCTATCCAATGTGGCACCTAGCTGCTCCTTCATGATAAATATTTGCCCAAAAAAACCCCACAAAAACCCCCAACAATATGAAAGTAATTGTAGTCTTTGTGCTAAAATCTGTTACAGGGAATGGGGACATAAAGAAATCCTACCAAAAAACTCAAATCAACATCTACTTTATTACTCAGTGATTTGGGTGCAACAAATCATAGGGGAAGATAATGAAAAATATGTTAGAAAACCTTGCTCAGGACTAATTCAGTTGAAGTAATTTCAAAAAATATTAGCAGGCATTGTGTTTGGCACAAGGAATACAAAAACACTTGAAAAAGAAAAAAATCAACCCCTTCCCTCAAAGAGCTTACTTTTTTGGGGGGAAATGAATATAGAAAGTTAAATGCAAAATATATATGAAGTAATTTTCTGGGGGAAGGGTACAATTTTAATATAAAGTCCAGTTAATAATAGAGGATAAAGGTTCTTTTCTGTCCTGAGTCACTTTTATTTTCTTATGCTTTTAGCATCTATATAATTGAACAAAGAGCAAAATCTATTTTATAAAGTGGACACAAAGTCTCAAAGTATCCCAGTTCCTTTACATTCATCCCTGTAATCTACATTATTCCTCTGCATTCCTATCCCATTTTACCCTTCCATTTAGTAGAGCCTTTGGAACCTTCATTCTATTAACCACAGAGTGATTAATTTATTGACTAGTTATTGTTGAAGACCATTTACTAATTTGTGGAGGGAGTTCTAGAATGATGAAAAATAAAGATCCTTGAAGTAAAATGGTGAACATAAATTAATCCTATGGGATGAATCTTCTAATTTAGAGAAAAAGGATGGAAGGGGGAACCCTGGAAACAAAATGGCATGTTCTTCCCTAGCCCTGTCTTTGGGCTAAATATCACAAAATAACATTATGACAGTAGTTTAATCTGAAATAATTGGGCTAATCTGAAAGAGAAACCCTTATTCCTCTTTCTTTAACTATCAATTCCAAAACAATATCCTGCATTGAAATATTTTAAAACCATTTGTGTCGAAGACCTAACTAGTATCAAAAGGAGAGTCCTGTTGAGCTCAGTAAGGACTCATCATTGAAGTGATAAGGGTAACGATCATACTAAGAGAAAGAAGTCTTTGATTAATTCAGCTAATATAGAAGTATACCTTGAATTCACCTTTGCCAGGTGGAAAGGAGAATACTTAGGAGTAAAGGGGAATTGGGATACTTTTAGGAGAATGATTCTCTAGGAGTATCAAAATTATCCTCTTTGATGAATCCCAACTAAAAGAACTTACATCTAGGCTCCATAATTATGTTCTATCATATTGTGATATTAATTTTGACTTTGGAAATATTATAAAATTATAACTCAATTGGCTTATGTGAGAGAGATTTCTAAAGGAAACTATGCCCTTTTGCACTTTTTTCTCTGCTCTAAGCAGGGAAAAATTAATTCATTTAAAATTAATTTAATTAATAAACTTATATCTGGGAGGCTTGTGCCTAAAACATAATATTGAATTTTTCTACCACAATACAAAAAATTTGAAGTTTCACTTAATATTTGTACTATTCAAATCTTTATGTTCTCTTTAAAAAGCCCAAGATTAAGGGGCAGCTAGACGGCGCAGTGGTTAAGGTGCTGGCCCTGGATTCAGGAGTACCTGGGTTCAGGTCTGGCCTCAGACACTTAACACTTACTAGCTGTGTGACCCTGAGCAAGTCACTTAACCCCCATTGCCCCGCAAAAGAAAATGAAAATTAATAAAAAGCCCAAGATTATTTAGGTTGTTTAGGAAAATGCAAGGCATAGGTGGGTAAATGAGTAGACTAATTTTACATTGACCAGGAATGTCATGCTTTTAAAAATGCTTACCTAAAAAATTTTATTCCCTTTGAAATATTTTTAAATCATTTGCTTATTTTCAGATTTTATGAAATGAACTCGAACTATATTAAACTTAAAAGATTTTTACTTTTTCAGCCCACCCAAGTATGATAGAATGAGTACTGGATTTGGAGTCAAAGGACCTGGGTTCAAATCCTGGCTCTACTACTTAACTACCTTTGTGACTTTGGGCCAGTCATTTAACCTGTCTGGGCCTCCATTCTTCATCAATAAAATGGGGGGGGGGGACACTAGAGACATCCTAATATCCCTTCAAACTCTAAATCTGTGCTCTAAGTATTTTTTTTTTAATTTACCATTAAGTTAGTTCACTTAATAAAAGTAGCTTTTCACAGTTAATGAAATGTTTTCCACTTTCTATTTAGTAGTATTTTTAAAGGGGATTATTTATCAAATAGCTTTCAGCCAGAATTATGTTATATGTACAATTGCTATAGATTGAGCCATAATGACCATATGGCTACACATATTTTTCATAATAATGCAATGTATTATCAACAGTTTTGTGCATTAGCAATTTGCTCTTGCTTTCCTGTTCCTTTTGCTCTTGTGTAATTTGCAGAATTTACCTTTAAAATCATGTTTGAATTGTAGGCAGATTTTAAAGTATCTATCTGAAATTTTTTCTTCATTAAAAGTCTGACTTTAAAATGGAATTAAATTAAATCACAAATTAAGTATAAATTAAATTAAAAATACTCCTATACAGCTCTAACTTGTGCCACACTTCAGCCAGAAATGCATGTTTATAAATGAGTTATTTAATCAGAAAAATTAAGCTTTAAGATGAAAAGGCATGGGTACAGCAGTGCTAGCCAGTGGTCCTAGGGTATGCTTCATAGAAACTCTTTAGGGATGGTACACTGGAAGTCGCTGTTGTTATGGAGTTAGAGGACCTGGGTCCACCTCTGACAATGACAGATTACCTGAATGACCTTGGACAAGTCCCTTAACCTCATAGGGCCTCACTTTTCTCATCTGTAAAATGAAGTGGTTGGATTAGATGACCTCTGAGGTGCCTTCTTGGTTTAAATCTATAATCTCAGGAGCCAATTTACATTAAGTATTATGTTGAGGTTGCCATAGTTAATTCTTCTGTGCCATTACCAGTTTAAATGCCCTTGGCTTTGATTTTTAAATTAATTGTTCACAAAATGACATGTAAAACTAATATAATTTTTTCCCCTCTATTTCTCCTCTCCCCTCCCCCTTTACTATTTAGAAAATATCAGAAAGGAGTCAGAGTACGCCTGCGACTGTTGGATCTTGAACTCACATCCAGGTTCTTGGGAGCAAAAACAGATACAACTTTACTAGAAGCCGATGCTGTGCTTTTGGGAATCCATGATGGTAGAGACACAAAGTCAAAGGAAGAAAGTTCAAAAGACAAATAAACTTTGGTGATTTCAAAAGTTCAGAGACCATTTGTTAAACTCAGATATTCATCAAATGTGTAATTAGTACAATGCACTGGGAATGAAGAAATTATTATAAGATGCAAATCTGCATAAATAAAAGCTGTAATTGCAATCACTACTTATCAGTATTTTTTTCTCTTGACCCTTTTTCTTTTAACCACTCTTCCTTACAGTGATGATAATATATTTTTTAATTTCTTAAGAATTAAAAAAAGATAAAAAATTGGGGCAGCTAGGTGGCACAGTGGATAAAGCACTGGCCCTGGATTCAGGAGGACCTGAGTTCAAATCCAGCCTCAGACACTTGACATTAACTAGCTGTGTGACCCTGGGAAAGTCACTTAACCCTCATTGCCCCACAAGAGAAAGAGAGAGAGAGAAAGGAAGGAAGGAAGGAAGGAAGGAAGGAAGGAAGGAAGGAAGGAAGGAAGGAAGGAAGGAAGGAAGGAAGGAAGGGAGGGAAGGAAGGAAGGAAGGAAGGAAGGAAGGAAGGAGGGAAGGAAGGAGAGAGAGAGAGAGAGAGAGAGAGAGAGAGAGAGAGAGAGAGAGAAAGAAAGAAAGAAAGAAAGAAAGAAAGAAAGAAAGAAAGAAAGAAAGAAAGAAAGAAAGAAAGAAAGAAAGAAAGAAAGAAAGAAAGAAAGAAAGAAAGAAGAAAGAAAATTCTTAAGTATTATTGTTGATATATTGGAAGTTCTTAAGAATTTGGGGAAGGATAGAGCACCGGCCCTGGAGTCAGGAGTACCTGAGTTCAAATCCGGCCTCAGCCATTTGACACTTACTAGCTGTGTGACCCTGGGCAAGTCACTTAACCCCAATTGCCTCACCAAAAAAAAAAAAAAAGAATTTGGGGAAACTGAAAAAAACTTATAAGTAGGTACATAAAAGGTAACAAGCAAATTAGGAAAGCATGGGGGAAATTAGCTGTCAAATCTATGGAGATTTATGCAGATCTATGGATCAAACAAGACAAGAAAGGATCACACGAGGTAAAATGGATACTTTTGATTACATGAAATTAAAAAGGGTTTGCAAAAACAAGACCAATGCAGCCAAAATTAGGTCGATTAAATATCTTCTTTCTCAAATATATAGGGAACTGGGCTAAAAGTATAAAAATAAGAGCCATTCTCCAATTGATAAATGGTCAAAGCATATAAACAGTTTTCAGAAGAAGATTAAGTCATATGAAAAAATGCTCTAAATCACTACTGAATACAGAAACGCAAATTAAAACAGCTCTGAGGCACTACCTTACATCCATCAGATTGGCTAACATGACAGAAAAGGAAAATTACAAATGCTAGAGAGAATGTAGAAAAAATAGGGATACTAATGAACTGTTGGAGTTGTGAACTGGTCCAACCATTCTGGAGAGCAATTTGGAGTTATGCCCAAAGGATTGAGATCAAAAGAAAAGAAAAGGGACAAAATATTCATAGCAGGTCTTTTTGTTGTGGCAAAGAATTGTAATTTGAGGGGATGCCCATTAATTGGGAAATAGCTGAACCCCAGGCTGACCACACAGGGCCCCAAGCTAATTGGCTGGCAGCCCTGACTGATAGTCACATGACTGCCCTCACTGGACCTCCAGTCATTATAATTTTGCCAGGCCCATGTAGGTGTTGGCAAGTGGTGATGATGTGAGGTGCCAGCCCATGGCGACCGCTACAACCAGTGGGTGGAGTACTGTGCTGTTTGCAGAGGCGCTGGCCTGAACCCCAGGCCAGTGCGCAAACCAGGGTTTTTTTTTTTAATTCTAGCCAAAAGATGGGGTCATAAAAACCTCAAATAACAATTAATTCTTTACACAGTCTAACCACCAGTTTTTGCTTGTTGATAAGAATCAGATCCAGAATATCATTTCCCTCATTGGTTCTTCCAAATTTTGACAGATGAAATTTTCATGAAAGAAAATAATTTTTAATTCTTCTGCATGAGAGAGAGAGAGCCTTCTCTAGAAGATTTTCAGCTGTTGGCATTACCTGTCACTACATTTTTCTTCTTCAATGTGGCTAGTTTGTAATATGCTCTGATGACAATATTACTTCTATTAATCTTCACCCAAATCCTCTCCCACCATGTTTTTGCCATCTAATTCTTAAAAGTCTTTACTATGAGCAAGACTTTCCTTTGTCCAATCCAACCTCCACACACCTGTAAAAAATTATTTCCCTAAGGCATTATTAGTTGAACCATGTGAGTCCCTTTTTCAAATTAAATCCAGTGACTCCCTAGTGACTCTAGGAGATCAACCTTTTAAATTTCTATTTTCTGGTGTATATATACACACACACACACACACACACACACACACACACACACACACACATATACACATGTGCACATGTGTATAATTAGCCCAGTACTTACATATATACATATATATGTATGTGTGTGTATACCTTGTAGATAAATGCTCAGACATTATTACTTAAAGAATGCATCATACAAAAAGTCTTGAGACCACTGGTCTGTATGTCCCTTTCTCAGACACCCACTGTTTACTTCCCAAATATGCTTTTCTCTTCTGAAGCCATTTCTGTCATTTGGCAACAATGTCACAATTTCTCTGGGCCTCAGTTTTCTAATCTATAAAATAGGGGAGTTGAACCTCTAATGTCCCTTTCAACTCTATGAACTTGTGATATGAACACCAACTGTGCTCTCCAGGTCTCACCCTTGAAAATACTGTTTCAAGAATGGTTTAGATTAATTCATAGTTGATAAATTCCTATTGAGTTTCTTTTTTTTTTTTGCAAGGCAACAGGGATTAAGTGACTTGCTCAGGGTCACACAGCTAGTGTCAAGTGTCTGAGGCTGGATTAGAACTCAGGTCCTCCTGAATTCAGGGCCAGTGCTCTTTCCACTACGCCACCTAGCTGCCCCCTCCTATTGAGTTTCTAAAGAAACCCAGAGATTTGTAAGGTTTATCTCTAACATCCTGAAATTGACATTAGAGAAAATAAACCTTTTTTTGGTGTGCCTCTAAGAGAATTCTGGGCTTCTTGGAGCACTGATATGAATTAGCATTGCATTTCTTATATTCATTTTAAAAAAAGAACTTCCAAATGAATAGCCAAAAAAGCTCTCTAAGCTGCACTTTGAACTATCCTCCAGACTTTCTCTACTATGCCATCGAAACCTTTTCATACTGGAAGTTCACTTCACTCTGAACTCCACACATTGCAGGTACCTTCTACTCCCTCATCCCAGACTTTTCTTTTGGATTAGTTGGTTCCTTTCAGAACCTCCATTTTAAGAATGATGCCCAGGCCAACCTTGTCTTAACTCTTCTCCAGGCTGTACTTCTGCTCCAATTCAGCATACCTTCATCTTTTCCCCCTCCCACACACACACACTGTTTCAGCTTCCTTATTATGCGTTATCTTCCCCTGTTAGAAAGTAAGGTCCAGGGGCAGCTAGGTGGCGCAGTGGATAGAGCACCAGCCCTGGAGTCAGGAGTACCTGAGTTCAAATCCGGCCTCAGACACTTAACACTTACTAGCTGTGTGACCCTGGGCAAGTCACTTAACCCCAATTGCCTCACTAAAAAAGAAAAAGAAAGTAAGGTCCTTGGGAGAAGGGAATATCTTTTTTTGACTCAGATTAATATAGCCAGTACTTTTTAGCACAGTGCCTGACACATAGTAAGTACTTAATAAATCCTTCTTGACAGTGTATCCAGAGAGCAACCAGGATAAGAGAATTGGGAACTGAGCCAAACAAGGAATCATGCCTAAAAGGAACTGGGAATGCCCAGTTTAGAGGAGAAAATAGTTGAGGGGAAGATGTTGGCATAATACCTGCCTTTAAATATTTGAAGGGCTCCTATATGTAAGACATTGGACTTTTTCTTTCTAGTTCCAGAAGAGAAAATGAAGAGTAATTATTGGAATGTATAAAAAAAAACAAACAAGAAAATTACAAGACTTACCATGATGAAGAACTATGCAAAAATAAGAACATGAAAATGAAATGAGCTGCCTAATAACATAAGCAAGCTCCTTTACTGCAGGTATTAAACGGGTAGACAACCCTTTGTCAGAAACATGGTTGAAGGCATTCATGTATGAGAAAGTGCAAGATTACCTCTAGGTTCCAACTCTGTGATTGTGTGGTTCAATGTTAAGAGTTGGTAGTATTCAAATTAGAAACTCTCAGAGATAAAAAAGGGAGGAAAGCTAGACTATAAGAATTTGCCTTCATTTGAGGTCTTGTATTGGTTTTTTATATGCAAGAATCTGAACACACAGGTGTCATGCAGTATTACCCTCCCTCCAGGTAAGTAATTTTAAGGGGATGAAATCATCATGTAAATAGGCAAACTCTTTAGAAACCAGAAAAGCTGCTTGCTCCCAAAATTGCCTGTTTGAAAAACAATCCAGCAATTTAATCATACAACATAGACTTCAAATCATTATGGTTTCAGAAAAATGCCCTTGAGATTTTGATAACAATAATTATTTCAAATGAGTGAATAAAAAAGCACAAGATATTTTTCTCCAGGCAATGTTTAAAGACATGATCTTTCATTCGAGATCCAGTAAACACCACAGAAGCCAACAGATAGAGATGGAACATATTTTGGCATCCCAGCCCCCAAAATCATGCTTAAAGAAATGGGAATTACACTAACAAAGCAGGCAGCTGTAAGGAGATTGGCATCTGCCACAAATGAAGCAGACTATTGGTAGGAAATAAGAATGCACTGGGGCTCTTTGTATAACCACCATTTAAGTATTTTCAGAAGTAGTCAGCATTCTTGTGCATTTCCAAAGCAATCTCCAAGCAAGTCTATCTTGGGTGTACCCTCTCCAAACCTTCCTTTCTGAGGTCCAGGTCTCGACACATTATTCTCCTGCTCACAAACTTTCAGCAGCTTCACATTGCCAACCAAGGATCTCCACAATTTTAGGTGGCACAGTAGACAGAGTACTGGACTTGGAATTAGGAAGACTGGAGTTCAGCTCCTGCTTCAGACACCATGTGACCCTTGGTGAATTACTTCACCTCTGTGAGAAAATAATTATTAATAATGAATTTCTTGGGGGCAGCTAGATGGCGCAGTGCATAAAGCACTGGCCCTGGATTCAGGAGTACCTGAGTTCAAATCCGGCCTCAGACACTTAACACTTACTAGCTGTGTGACCCTGGGCAAGTCACTTAACCCCAATTGCCTCATTAAAAAATAATAATAATAATTTCTGGGAGGGGACCCAGAGATCAGTTTCAGTCCTTTCTCCCTTCCTCCCCCCCCTTTCCCCCACTCCAGAAAGTTCAGCTCTTGTCTGGGACAAGCCCAAGGGAACAAAAGAAATGGAGATTGATTCTTTTGTCTAGCTAGGTGAACTGATGGGACACACCTAAATACTGGATTTAGCCTTTGCCCTTCAGCAAGGGTCTCTTTCCTCTTATGTCCTGGGTAAAGTTCATGTCATGTCAAGTCATGTCAACCAGTGGAATTGAATGATACTAACCAATTAGCTTTGACCAATGTATAATGAATGTTACCTGCCTCTATCAAAAGGATAAAACCCTTGACCACCTTAGGATTCCTCTCTGGGCCTGCTCTTTACCTGCTCTCTTGGTCTTGAACACTGGCTCTTGGTGCAAACTCTTCCTCTTATGACAATGTAGGTATGAAGGCCTGAGACCATGAGAAGTTAGGAAGACACAGGGTCAAGACTTTATTGATATTAATTAATAATAAATGCTTACTACCAAAATGGGTGCAATAGCAATTAATATATAAACAGCAATCAATTAACATAAAATACAGTAGTAGCAAGTCATTTTTAAAAACACGCCTCTCTGACTCAGTTTTTTCATTTGTAAAATGGAGATAATAAAAGTATCTACCCCCCACTCCAGGTTGTTATGGTGATCAATGAGATAATATATATAAATGTGCTTTGTCAACCTTAAAGACTACTACTACCCATTACACATTATGCTCCAGTCAGATTGGATCACTTAGTACTGTCTGATTTCATCCTGCCTCCCTTCACACCCCACATCTCCACCCAATTACATGGATTAGACCCTCTACCATTTTTTTTACTCCATCTTCTCCCCTCCTCCCCACCAGTACACACACACACACAAGGTGTCACTTCATGTTTCTTTCCCTTCACACCCATATAATAGTGAACCCTTCTTCCTCAAATCTCTCCTGTCATTGAAAACATCTAAATGAGTATCACATTCACCCATACACTCACCTGTACAGCTATCTGTACTATATAGTGATCTACACACATAGTTTACCCATTCTCCACTGGTTTATAAGCTTTTTGAGGGTGGAGACTATGCTATTTTTTTTTCCATCTTTGATCTCAGCTCCTTGTTTAGTGCCTTGTACAAATAGATTCTTGAAAAAATGTGAATGGACTAAACAATGGAGAACAATTTAAGCCCATACCTAGAGTTAAGTAACTAACAAAGGTGGCATGCTTCCCCCCCCTTCTAAAGATTAAGTTCTGAAGTAGTTCAAAGACGAACAAAAAAATCCACTCAATATGTCTAATATATGCAAGGTTCAGTGCTAATGAAAGGAAGAGGGAAAAAAATGACATAATCTCTGCTCTGAAGGAGCTCATATATCCCCACTAGAGGGGATAGAACACGTATGCAGATACCAGGAACTATGATATAAAGGAATGTGGAGAAATCCAGGAGGAAAGAGATTCAGCCAGTAAACATTTAGGTTTACTATGAAACAGGCATTATGTTAAGTGCTGGGGATACAAAGAAAAAACAAAAACCAGTGTCTGTCCTCAGGGAACTTCTATTCTAATAGGGGAGACAACATATACATAAATAGGTAAATACAAGATGCACTGAGTAGATACTAGGTAACTTTAGAGAGGAAAACAATAACAACTGGGGAGACCAGAATTATCTCAGACAGAAAGTAATGCCTGAACTGAGCCTTGAAGGAAGCAAATAATCAATTCTAGGAGGTATAGAGGGTGTAGGGAGAACATTCCAGGCATGGGAAATGGGTAGTGTAAACATATAGAAATGGGAAATAGAGCATAATGTATGAAGAACAGTAAATTGGACAGTGGGGCTAAACCACAGAGTGTATATAGGGGAGTAAAGTGCAAGAAGACAAGGAAGATAGAAAGGGCCAATTTGTGAAGAATTTTAAATGCCAAACAGTGGTGTTTATCTTTTATCCTATGGGTAATAGGCAGTCACTGGAGTTTATTGTGTAGGAAAGGAAAATTTCAACCTCTATTTGAGGAAAATCACTTTGGCAGCTTTGTGGAAGATGGGGTAGAATGGAGAGAGATCAAGTGGGTGGCTGTTGAATAGTCCAAGTGAAAGGGTGGTAAGAACCTGAACAAGGATGATGATTGTATCAATGGAGAGAAGGGGATATATATCTAAGAGATGAGGAGAAAGAATTGACAAGATTTGGCAAATGTTGGTTATGCAGGGTGACTGAGTGTGAGTTGAGGGTGACATTAATGTTACAAACCTGGGTGACTAGAAACATGGTGGTACCCTGGACAATAAAACAGAAGTTCAGAAGGTTTATTTTCTTAATGCACTCCCATGGATCATGTATGTGTACACACACACACACACACACACACATATATCCACATATTACATACACATATTATATATATGTATTTTGAAAAATATTTTAAAATATTTTTTCAAAATTAATTAAATTATTTTTTAACTAACAAGCATTTACTTTCTCTACTTCCCATCTCTTTTCCCCTATTAAAGGGAAAAACCCCCTCGTGACAAACAAGCAGAGTCAGACAAAGTAAATTCCCACCATTGATCTGTCCAGAAATCATGTCTACTTTATATCACTAAGCTTGGAGTAGGCAGAGGGAGTTCTCTCCAGAAAATCAAAGATCCCTTCTGAAATTGAAATAACCAATTATCTTTTAAAAATTACTTGCCACTTTCAGGGGCAGCTAGGTGGTGCAGTGGATAAAGCACCAGCCCTAGAGTCAGGAGGACCTGAGTTCAAATCCTACCTCAGACACTTGACACTTACTAGCTGTGTGACCCTGGGCAAGTCACTTAACCCCCACTGCCCCACAAAAAAAAACCAAAAAACCAAAAAAACACAGTGTCCTCTTGATGAGGACAGTGCCCCTGGGGCAGCTAGGTGGCACAGTGGATAGAGCACTGGCCCTGGATTCAGGAGGACCCGAGTTCAGATCCAGCCTCGGACACTTAACGCTTACTAGCTGTGTGACCTTGGGCAAGTCACTTAACCCCAATTGCCTCACCAAAACCAAAAAAAGAAAAAATTATTTGCCACTTTCTCCTGAAAGTCCAAGTTGTAAACAGAATTATGCCCCCATTTATCTGGACATCAGACTTCAGAATAGCCCCAGCCACCCAGAAAAAAAAAGCTACAAATTCAGAAGTAAGCAAATGACTGTGATGTAAAAACAGAAAGGAATAAAGGTTTTTTAAAAAGGAAATGATTGGATCTACACAGCTCTATACAGCTCCTGCTACTAAAATATAATATTCAAATATCTCATCTAGTGTGGCCCAAGGGAAAAATACTTTATTTCTTTAAAAAAAAAAACACCTCCTTTCTCTGAGGAAAAAAAACAACAAAAGAATCTTCCATGAGGTAGCTGGTTGCACAGTGCATAGTGCTGGGCTTGGAGTCAGGAAGACCTTAGTTTAAATCTGGCCTCAGACACTAGCCAGGTGACCTCTGTTTGCCTCAGTTTTCTTAATTATTAAATGGAGAAAATAATAGCATATACCTACCTGCAAGAGTTGTGAGGATCAAATGAGATATTTTTGTGACATGCTTAGCACAGCAACTGACACATAGTGCCAAATGCTTATTGCCTTTCTTCCTCCCTTTTCTCCTTGGTTACACACTTATCAGTTAAATTTTTAGAAAAAAAAAAGAAAGAAAAAAAGGCATTGTAGTATATTAAACTGACTAGTTCCATGAGGGCAAGAGTGTTTTTATCTAAAGTCTGTATCCTTTTAACACCTAGTACAGAGTTGTGCATATGGTAGGCACTTAATAATGTTTATGGAATGAAGGAAGGAACAAATAAAATAGATGAGGGAACACAATTCAAATCCTTCTTCTTGAGTGCTCAGTTTCTTTCAATAACATGTTGGTCTTTTAGGCTTTCAGTGCCCTCTGGTTTCCTGTCTTGGACTTCATCACCAGCACATGTTGTTTATCTATGTGTTGACAGACAAGCTCCTTGTTCCACAAGGAAGCTGAAAAGATGGTGGTTGGGGGCTGGACATTTAACTCCCTGTCTAATGGCAAACATGAGGATCCTCTGAATCAAATTTTGTCTACACCAAGGGAAAATCTCTGCTCCTTAGGTTGAGGACCACACCACTGTCCCACTGTTTTGTTTTTGTTTAATAAATACAGAATATTTCATTATTTTCCAGTTATATGTAAGAATAGTTTTCAACATTTATTTTCATAGGATTTTTAGTTACAAATTTTTCTCCCACCCTTCCTTCCCTCCCTCTTCCCCAAGACAGAAAGCAGGATGATATAAGTTATATATGTACAATCACATTAAACATATTTCTGCATTAGTCATGCTGTGAAAGGAGAATCAGAGCAAAGGGGAAAAAACCTCAAAAAGGGGGGAAAAAAAGAACAGCCCCAAAGTAGAAACACTATGGTTCAATCTGCATTCATAATCCACAGTTCTTTTTTCTGGATGTTGAGAACATT
Source organism: Dromiciops gliroides (assembly GCF_019393635.1). Classification (NCBI taxonomy): domain Eukaryota; kingdom Metazoa; phylum Chordata; class Mammalia; order Microbiotheria; family Microbiotheriidae; genus Dromiciops; species Dromiciops gliroides. Next base: position 294,033,236 of record NC_057861.1, on the reverse strand, counting down.
TTCTATCATGAGTTCTTTGAAACTGTTTTGGATCATTGCACTGCTGGGAAGAGCCAAGTCTATCACCATTATTCATTACATAATGTTGCTATTACTGTGTACAATGTTTGTCCCACTGTTTTAACAACCAATGACTTATAAAACTTTTCTCCTTGCACATTTGGTCACTGCAACAGAATGAATAACCCCATTGTCCTCAAAGTTGAACTTTCCCAACTTTTATCACTGTTGCTCTTCTCTTCCAAAGTCCACAGACAAAGCTAAGGTCTCATAGGTGAAACATTTGCATTGTTTGCTCAAGGATAAAAGTACAAATGCCTTACACTATTAAAATGGTTCTTCTGGACTCATAAAACTGGAGTGGTGACACTGCCTGTAACATATACCCAAAGACAGGATGCTAACCTTGGATGGTGGGGGAGAAGAGAGGAAGAGCAATTAACTGAGGTATTAAATTTTGTGTTCAATACTTTTGTGTTAGGGATTTCAGAAGAGATTGTGGTAAAGCTCTTCACTTCATAAAAGTAAAGGTTGTGGTAAAAAGATAGATTTTTTAAAAAAATTATTACATTCTGCTAACTATAGAGAAGTCACACACTGGAAGCAGTTCTTTGCTAAATGACTTCATCTCCAGTTTGTATTTTAAATGGTTTTATTCCCCAATGAACAGAAGAAAGACGCCTCCAGATTACCTAGGTTTTGTGGACTTGGGAAGTGGTTCAATTGTGAGGTGAAATCATCCTGATGAATATTCTAACCCTTGCTGCTTTTAATTTTTAATTATTTTCCAGTGGTAGAGAGTTAAAAGATAATCATTTCTGGGCAGCTAGGTGGCGCAGTGGATAGAGCACCGGCCCTGAAGTCAAGAGGACCTGAGTTCAAATTCGGCCTCAGACACTTAACACTTACTAGCTGTGTGACTCTGGGCAAGTCACTTAACCCTGATTGCCTCACCAAAAAAAAAGAAAAAGATAATCGTTTCTTTTCCAACCAAAGGTGGCATCCTCTTTCTGGAGAAGAATCTTAAATTCATTAACTCTGTTTTAATAATGAGGAATTGGAAGCTGATAATACACGACAGCTCTCTACCATGGGTTAATCAGTTTTACAGTTTTACATCTTCCAATTTTTGATGTTGCTGTTCTTGTCACTTTGTGGGTTTTTTTTGTTTGTTTGTTTGTTTTTTTGCGGGGCAATGGGGGTTAAGTGACTTGCCCAGGGTCACACAGCTAGTAAGTGTTAAGTGTCTGAGGCTGGATTTGAACTCGGGTACTCCTGAATCCAGGGCCAGCGCTTTGACCACTGCGCCATCTAGCTGCCCCCAGTGGTTTAACTATATGTTTTTAAATAATATGTTTGGAACATTCTGGAAAATAGGATTTTAAATTCCTACAAGGACATTATTAACAAAGTGTTTTTATTTCTTTCTCATAGGACTATTCATGAATCTATAGAACATTAAAAACAAGAAGGGGCAAACATGGACAAATGTTCCAGAGATAATACTGTATTTCTAGACCACATTAAATATAAAAATTAAGATATATTAATAAAACATGCCATTTACTTCTTAAAATAACTGCATGGGGGGGCAGGGCAATGAGGGTTAAGTGACTTGTCCAGGGTCACACAGCTAGTAAGTGTCAAGTGTCTGAGGCTGGATTTGAACTCAGGTCCTCCTGAATCCAGGGCCAGTGCTTTATCCACGCACCACCTAGTTGCCCCCTCAATGATTTTTTAAAATAATATTTCTTGAGTCTCTTTTTTCATTTTAAAAATGAATTATTTATTTTAACATTTTTTTTCTTTTTAAAGTTTGAGTTTTAAATTTCCTCCCCACCTCCCATGCCCTCTATCACCTACTGAAAAGGAAAGCAATATATTAATTATACATGTGAAATCATACCAAATCTATTTCTATGTTAGCCATATTTTGTTTTGTTTTGTTTTGTCTTTTGGAGTTTTTTTGTTTTTGTTTTTTGTGGAGCAATGAGGGTTAAGTGACTTGCCCAGCATCACACAGCTAGTGTCAAGTGTCTGAGGCCAGATTTGAACTCAGGTCCTCCTGAATCCAGGGCTCGTGCTTTGTCCACTGTACCACCTAGCTGCCCCCTAGCCATATTATTTTTAAAGGGAGAAAAGTATATTTCAAATTGCACTTGGAGCTCTCCAGTTCTCTTTCTGGAAGTTGACAGCATTTTTCATCATGAGTCTTTCAAATTGTCTTGGATTGTTGTATTGATCAGAGTAGCCAAGTCTTTCACAGTTAATCAACATTACAACGTTGCAGTTACTGTACACAATGATCTCCTGACTCTTCTCGTTTTGCTTTCCATCAGTTCATATTAGTTCTTGCCATGTTTTTCTGAAACCAGCCCCCATGGTTATTTCTTACAGCATGATAATATCCTTCACAATCACATGCCACAACCTGTTTAGCCATTCCCCAATTGTTGAGCATCCCCTCTATTTCTAATTCTTTACCACCAAAAAAAGAGTTGCTATAAAGATTTGTGTATATATAAGTCCTTCCCCCCCCCCACCCTGCCTTTTTTATCTCTTTGGAATGCATGGGGTATGCACAATGCTGGGTTAAGGGGTATGTACAATTTTATGACCCTTTGAGCCTAGTTCTAAATTTTCTCCAGAATGGTTGTACCAGTTCACTACTCCACCAACAGTTTATTATTGTATCTATTTCCCCCTCATCTCTTCCAGCACCTGTCATTTCTGAGCAGTGTGAGGTAGTACCTCAGAGTTGTTTTAATTTGCCTTTCTCTAAGCAATAGTGATTGAAAGCATTTTTTTTCATTACTACAGATAACTTTAATTTCTTCTGAAAACCACCTGTTTTTACCCTCTGACCTTTTATCAAGTAGGGAATGGCTCTAATTTTTATAAATTTAGCTCAGTGCTATTCTCAGTATATATTTGAGAAATAAGGCCTTTATCAGAGATACTTGCTATAAATCTTTTTATATTACTTGTCTATGCTATATTTTAACAAAATATTTCCTTGATTATCTGTTTTATTTAAGTCTATTTTTGTTTTTGCTTTGGCTGAGATTATGGTTGCTACTCCTGCCTTTTTTACTTCAGCTGAAGCATATTAGATTCTGCTCCAGCCCTTTATTTTAACTCTGTGTGTGTCCTTCTGTTTCAAGTGTGTCTCTTTTAAACATTTTTTTTTTATTCTGGTTTCCAATCCATTCTGCTATATGCTTTTGTTTTCATAATTTTCTTGCATCACCTTCATTTCTTTCCCCAATTTTTCTCCTAACACTCAGCTCTTTCTTTAACTCTTCCAGGACTTCTTTTTGGGTTTGGGTTCAATTAGCATTTTTATTTGAGACTTTGTTTGCAGCTGTTTTTTACATTGTTGTCTTCTGAGTTTATGTCTCGGTCTTCACTGCCACCACAGTAGCTTTTTATGGTCACGTTCTTAGTTGTTCTTGTTGCTGTTGTTGGTTGGCTGTTTCTTCACTTTGAATTTATGTTAAAGTTGGCCTCTTGTTCCCCTGAGGGTGGGGAGACACTAACCCAAGCTTCAGGCTTTTTCATGCTACTATTTTCAGAGCTAGTTCTGAGGGCATGCAACTTTTATGGTGCTTTTAAGGTAGTATGATCCTGGGAGAGGTGTGGCCACTGCTGTCCTGGTCTGTGCTCTGGTCTTTACCCAGGAAAGGCTCCGGGTCCCCTGTAACCACAAGTGCTAGCACTCCTCTTTTCCTTGGAATTTAGACCAGGGCTCCTACTTTCTTGTGACTGACCTCCAGTGCTCCTCTCTATTCTACAACTTCAACCCAGAACTGTTTGGTCAATAGAGTTGCCAATCTGTACCAGCTAAATCTAGTGCCATCAAAGGGTTGGTCCCCTGTAATCTCTTTATGATCAGTTGTCTAATCCCCTTACTTTCTCTGGTATGAGACCTCCTGAAGCATTTGCTGTTTTTGTGGCCTAAAAGCTCTGGATTTTGGTTATATTAATGTTGCTTAATGTTCCTGAGAGTTTCCATTTTGCACTTTCAGAGGTTTCCAGTGAATTCTTTCTACTTTCATCTTACCTACTGGTTTTAATTGATATGAGAAGTTTTGTTTCATAATTTTCTGAAATATATCTTGGCTCCTTTTTTCTTTTTTTGGTCATACCTTTTTTTTTGGGGGGGGGGCAATGAGGGTTAAGTGACTTGCCCAAGGTCACACAGCTGGTAAGTGTCAAGTGTCTGAGGCTGGATTTGAACTAAGGTCCTCCCAAATCCAGGGCCAGTGCTTTATCCATTGTGCCACCTAGCTGCCTCCTTGGTCATAGCTTTTATGTAGCCCAGTGGTTCTCAAATGATCTTTCCTTGCTGTTGTTTTCTACATCAATTATTTTCCATATTAGATATCTTACATCTTCCATTTTTTTCAGTCTTTTGAATTTGATTTTTTTTTTACTTATGGAGTTAATGAAATTAATTTTGGTCCATTCTAATTTTCAGGTAGTCTATCACTTGGGTAAGGTTTTAATTCTTTTACTAAACTAAACTAATTCTCCTTCCAATTCTTTCCTCTAAAGGCTTCATTTCTTTTCCAAGTCTTTCCTCTCATGAACTCATTTCATTTATAATATAATTTTAAATTCTTTTTCAACTTTGGCTTCATTTTTCTCCCTCAGAATTCCATTTGACCTTGTTGCCAAGCTGTGGTTTTCTTTTAGGCTTTGCTTGTAGATGTTTTGGAGTTAAGTGCTTTTTCTGTTTTTGTTTGTTTGTTTGTTTTTGGTATTCCTGGCACCATAATAGCTCTTTATCTTAGGAGTCTTATTTTATTAACTCATTCTTCTAATCTTATTTCTCAGATTGGGACTTTGTATCAGGCTTAGGTCCTACATACTTCTGGAGGGAATGTTGAGGCCTCGTTTTGTCTTTTTATTTTCTGGTCCTATTACTACTTTCTCCAGGCTGAATTTTTCAAGGATCTCAAGGGTGGCCCAGGGCAAATTTTCAGTGTGCCCTAAGTGGTCTGATCCAAGTTGAAGTTTATTTTCTGCCATGCTCAGCTGATCTTTGCAAGCTCTGAATCCTGATGTAATTCTGGGTGACACAAATGTAGGCTTGCCCCTTAATTGAAACTTCAGTAATTGCTGCTGGTCCCAGCAATGGTCAGCTTCCTCCCCTGAGTCACAGGCTCAAGTCTATGGAAAGAATCTATTATTCATTCCAGGATCAGAGCCACACAATTGTTGCTAGCTTCTGTTCCTGCTCCTTGCCAGTACTTAGGCTCAGTCCAGGTATGAGCTGGATCTGCAACCATTTCTTGCCCTGCTTCATCCACAGTTAGAGTTCCATCCCTAATCCTTGCAGGTTTCCTCTTCAGTCAAAACTGAATCTGTGACAGCTCTGGAGTCAGAGTGACACAGCTACTGAATGGTTCCTGTTCCTGCTCCCTAGATGGTACCCGGTCCACACTACAGTACTGACAGGCCCTATCCCTGGTGGATTTATAGCTGCTCTTTGCCCTGGTATACATGCTGTTGTCCAGTTCCATTCTGGAAGGTTCTGTGAGTGGGCCTTTCCTGATTAGACCCCTTCTGCAGTGCCTGCAGGCCTGTGAATGTCTCCCTATGCTGACCTGGGCTCAAAAAATGATTTACTGTTGTTTTTCCTTGGGTTTTATGAATCATTTCTCAATCTGGCATTTTCCCTAGATCTTGGTTGGAAAAGTTGTTGGGGAAACCCTGACTGCTTCCTCCTACTCCACCATCTTTGCTTTAATGTCTCTACAAGTATAAAGAATGAAAAATCCAACTCTCAGAGAGTTTACATTCTAATAGGGAAGTTATGTATATGTTAAATATGTACCACATAAATATAAAGAGAATAAATACAATTATAGAACATAGTTGTTAAATACAAGATAGTCTGAGAGGGAGTTTGTTAGCAGTTAAGGGAATTAGAAAAAGATTCATGCAAGATATGGTACTTGAGCAATGTCTTAAAGGAAGAGGATTTATGAGGTAGACATAAGGAGGAAGTAGATGCCAGGTATGTGGAATAGCCAATGCAAAGGCCTGGAGGCAGGAGATGGAATGTTGTCAGTAAGGAAGTAATCCATTTACCTGGATTCCAGAGTATGGGATGGGAAGTAATGAATCTGAAAAGAAAAGCCTGGGTCAAATTGTGTAGGACTTTAAAAGCTAAACTGGGGACTTTACATTTTATCCTATAGACAATAGGGAGCCACTGTAGTTAATTGAGTAGGGGAGTCACATGTTCAAATCTGTGTTAAGGAAAATTACTTTGGTAATAGTATGTAGGATGGCCAGAGTAGGGGCGAATTCAGTGGATAAAGCACGGCCCTGGATTCAGGAGGACCTGAGTTCAAATCCGGCTTCAGGCACTTGACACTAGATGTGTGACCCTGGGCAAGTCACTTAACCCTCATTGCCCTGTGGAAAAAAAAAAAAGGAAAGAAAGAAAAAGAAAAAAAGAATCATAGGCCAGCGATTCTTCCTGTTCAGTGGCCAATGAAGTAACTGCCCCATCATCTTAGAGCAGCAAACCTTTTCTTTCACTGTTGAGTCACATACCTGGTCAGAAAAGACCTGGAAGTTCCTTATGCAAAAGGAGTCCAGGAGCCTTGTCACCACATCCCTGGGATCCCTGAAAGCTTTTAGAGGAGCTCTGGGTGCCCTCTCCTTGGGATGATCCCTGTAGGCAAATTCAGCCCGTGCTACACCTTTAAGTAGTTTGCACATTTCCTTTTGGGCTCTGTTGTGTTCAATAAGACTGGAACCTTCTGACATGTTCTCTTCACTGACAGAACAAGGCAGCTAGTCATGTATTGACTTTTGCAGTCTGTCTGACATAGCTGGGGTGTAAAAGAAAACCAACAAATAAACTTCCTAAATAGGCTAATCAACACAAGCTGTATGCCTCCTTTGAGATTGTATGTTGTACTCGTTATTCTGCAATGCTGGATTAACTTTGCAAAGTGGCAGTACAGCAATGTTTCTGGGATTTTGGGTTAATTAAAAGCTTTCCTGTGGTCCAAGGAGAAAGGCCAAGGGAATGCTAAAATATTAGGGGGAAGTCCGTGGGAGGCATAACTTCAATTCAGATACAATTCATTCTATAGAATGACTATTTTACCAAAAGAACATGATGAGAGGCTTTGAATTTAGTGAGTTCCTGGGAGCCTTCCAAATGAAAACATAAACCTTTGGTTTAGCTGACTCTCTCCTACCCTTACTCCCCTTCTGCCCCATTCTTGTAAATGAATGTTCCAGTTGGTGGCCACTCTGGGAGTTTTCCACAGATGTTTGTACATCATTCTCTTGACAGTGAAAAACAAAATAATTCCTAAGTAAAAATGACCAATCATCTGTATCCCATTCCTCTCTCCTTACTAAAATGATGCACCTTCTAGCTTCTCATCCCCAATAAAGCTTGCTTACAGAATACAGTTACAGTCACTGTCCAAGCATCTCTTGAAATATAAGAGCCACAGAGGAAGCCAAGACACTCACCCTACCTTCCCCCCTTCAGCAAGAGTAGCAAAGTTTTTGTATAGAATTTAAACTCCTGTCATTGGTATGGAGGGTGTTCTCCTTTATGGTCCCTTTTAACATAAAATCATTTTGGGAAAAGACTTTTTTTTCTTTTAAGAAAGCAAAGAAGAATTTGCTACAACTCTAACTAGCCCTATACTTGTAGTTGCTATCAGGAAATGATTTTTTTAAGGTGATCAGGGTTGACTTGCCCAGGGTCACACAGCTAATGTCAAGTATCTGAGGTCTGATTTGAATTTAGGTCTTCCTGACTCTAGGATTAGTGCTCTCTCTACTGTGCCATCTATCAGGAAATGATTTAACAAATATTCCATGATATGGCAAATGTAAGCATACTATCCACCTCCAAGGAAAGAACTGATATTGATTGAACATAGACTGAAGCATGCTATTTTTCACTCTTTCATGTTTTTCTTTTATTCAAGTTTTCTTTTGCAAAATGACTAATATGGTAATGTTTTACATAATTGCACATATATAACCTATATCTGATTGCTTGCTTCCTCAGGGACAGTGGAGGAGAGGGAGGGAAGAAGAGAGAAAATTTGGAACTCAAAACTATAAATAAACATATTTATTATTATTTTTAAAAAAAGAATGTTTCCCCATTTATCTTACTTAATCATGGCCTTAAAAAACAACTATTTTCTTATCTGAACTCGAGATTGCTACCCCTATTTTTTGAGTTATTTGAAGCTTAAGTCTTATTGTCTTTATTTTATTTCTGCATGGATTTTTATTCTTTCAGTGTATTTTTTATAATTATATTCTTGGATCTTTGCTTTCTAAATCATTCTGCTATTTTCTTTCATTTTATAGGTGAGTTCATCCTAGTCACATTCAATTTTATCGACAGTTTGTTGTATATTTCCCTCCACCTTATCCTCTTGTCATTTTCCCTCTCCTTACCCCACTTCTTCTCTTTACAAAGAAAAGTAGTGTAGTGAAATTTTAAAAGTGTGCTCAATTCAAGTAGTCAGTGTCAGGTGTTTTGGTTTTTTTTTTCCTATTCTCTCTTCTCTTCCTATCAGCAGCACAGGTTCTTACCCTTTCTTTCTGTCCTTTAAATCCCACCTTCACAATCCACCCTCCATAGTAAGAGTTTGTTTTGCCTCTAACCAATCTCTTCCTTATCCAACCCTACTTCTTAACCTCTCTTCCCCTTTCTGTTTCCACTCATTTCCCTCTATCCACTCAGTTCCCTGATCCCATGTTTCCTGTAAATGTGTTTCTACCCCAAGTTCTATGTATATGTTTGTTCAACCCTACTTTGTCCAGTTCAGATGAAAGTAAGATTCCTTTGATGCCTGTTTCTCCTTCCCACTTCTCTATGGTGGTATTCTGGTGGCCCCCCGCCCCCCACACTCTGATTATGCGAAATTGTAAATTTCACTCTCCTTCTTACACTATATTCTCAAGTATATTCCTTTTCTACTCAAAACAGAATGAAACTACCCATTTTCTCATTTGATTCCAAAAACCTTTTTCTCATCATAATGTCCATTTAAATCACTTCATTCTATTTAACCTTCACGATGTTTCTTTACTCCTGTGTTTGTGTTTAAAAGAGTCTATTCAGCTTTGGTCTTTCTAACATGAATGCATGGAAGTAACATTATTTTATCATATATTACAAGCTCTCTTCTTTATTGTGGTAGCTGCTAAGTCTTGTTTGATCTTGATTATGGTGGGTTGTTTTGGGGTTTTTTTGGTACTTGAATTTCTTTCTTTCATGCTCTTAGTATTTTTCTTTAACGTAGAAGTTTTCCTGGAGCTTTCTTTTTATATGATATTATTCCTGGTCTATATTGGTAGGGATCCTACCATTGCCTCTCCCTTCTACTAATATCTTTTGTGCACAGAGAACTAGCAGGTTCCAGGCTTACCTGTAGGAATAGAAGTCCTTATCAAAGGCTTTCCTAAAATATAGAACTCAGAACTAAACATCATATTCCAGATATGGTCTGACTAGGACAGAGTATGGGGTTGGTAGGGGCAATCACCCAATATTGATATGCATTGTTTATGCAGTCCAAGATTGAATTAGCTTTTCTGGCTACCACATCACATGCTCATATGGATCTTGTAGATCATTTTCAGACAAACTAATAAAGCTAGAACTATTATCTTTCTCATTTTATACTTGTGAAACTGTTTTTTTATAATCCTAGTAGAAGATTTTTCATTTCTCCACATTACATTTCATTTTACTATGCCCAAAATTCTAACCAGTTGAAATCTTTTTGGATTCTGTTTCTGTCATGTAGTGAGTTGACTATCTTGTCAAAATTATATCATTTGCAAATCTGACAAGCAAACCCTTTCTTCCTTTATCTAAGCTAGCAGTTCTCAAAGTTTTGGGGCCCATTTATGCTCTTAAAAATTATGGAGGAACCAAAAGAGCTTTTATTTATGCAGGTTATATCTTGTAATATTTGCCATATTAGAAATGAAATTTGACCAACGTTTATTTTATTTTAATATTAGTTAACATTAAAACATTAATTTATTTGAATATAATGATATTGAACTAATTATATATTAACATAAATTACATTTTCAATGAAAAATAAGTATATTTTTTTAAATAGTGAGAAGAGTGGCTTTACTTATTTTTCCAAATCTCTTTAATATCTGGATTAATAAAAGATAGCTGGGTTTTCATATCTGCTTCTTTATTCAACTTGTCATGATACACTGTTTTAGTTTAAGTATATGAAGAAAATCTGGCCTCACACAGATATGTAGTTGGAAAGGGAAGAATATTTTAATAGGAAAATAATGCCTTAATATTATTATAAAAATAGTTTTTACTTCACAGACCCCCTGAAAGAGTATCAGAGACCTGCTGATCAAAACCATTGATAAAGATATTAAATAGTACATGGTCAAGCACAAATGCCCAAAATATTAGAGTGCTGACACCAAGTTGACATTGAACCATTCAGGCCCTTTCTTTGATTCTGGGCATTCAAACAGTTTTAATTTTTTTTTTTTTTTTTGGTAAGGCAATGGGGGTTAAGTGACTTGTCCAGGGTCACACAGCTAGTAGATGTCAAGTGTCTGAAGTTGGATTTGAACTCAGGTCCTCCTGAATCCAGGACCAGTGCTTTATCCATTGCTCCACCTAGCTGCCCCTCATTCAAACAGTGTATCTAGGTAAATTATATCTATGGCACCCCCAATCTTCCAGTGTAGTAATCTTCTCAACAAAAGGAAATTAACTTATTCCAATTTGATTAGTCTTGTAGGGACCAATTTTTAATTGGGGAGTGTTAGCTAGGCGGTTTGCCACAATATTGGGGCAAGGAAAGAGACTGACAGCCTTAAAACACACACACACACACACACACACACACACACACACACACACACACACACACAAACAGGATCAGTAGGATTAAGGGAAAGGAAATAAAATGGGGAAAGGGAAATAATACAACCTGAATCACACCACCACCCAGGAATCATTTGAGAACACACACCAGCGTCCCGTCACCTTCCAGCTTTAAGCTAGAATGGCGAAAAACCTCCCTTCTTCCCAGCAGACCCCAGGCTGACCACACATACTCCCCAGCCAATTGGCTGGCTGCTCTGACAGTCACATGACTGCCCTCACTGGGCTTCCAATCATTATAATTTTGCCAGGCCCATGTAGGCATCAGCTAGTGGTGATGATGTGAGGTGCCAGTGCCATGGCGACGGCTACAACCAGTGGATGGAGCATCCTGCCGTTTGCGGAGCCCCAGAGGCCAGTGTGCGCACCAAGATTTTTTAAAAATTCTGGCCAAAAGATGGGGTCATAAAAACCTCAAATAAAAATTAATTCTTTACAGTCTTGAATCTATTTCTTTGTGATTGCTACTTCCTTTTTTAGATGGATATTTGGTAATACATTCTAGAATTTTGCCAAGAATTAAAGTCATATTTATTGGCCTATAGTTTATAGACTCCATCTACTCTCTTCTTTTTTTCTTTTAAATCAGGACATTGGCCTTTTCCTAGTCCTGCAACAGTGCTTTCACTATCCATGATCTTTTAGAGTTCACTAATAGTGACTCAGTAACTACACCTACCAAAACACTGGGATGTAGCTCATCTGACCAGCTAAGAGAAGACATTTCTTACATGAGCCAAATGAACTGATTGGTCAGAAGACAGCAAATAGCCTGGTGGAGGACCTGGATGTCATTCTTTGCACCTTTCTCCACCCAAAGAAAGTTAGTTAGGAAGAGGAAGAAAGGAAGGAAGGAAGGAAGGAAGGAAGGAAGGAAGGAGGGAGAGAGGGAGGGAGAGAGGGAGGGAGGGAAGGAAGGAAGGGAGGGAGGAAAGGAAGGAAGGAAGGAAGGAAGGAAGGAAGGAAGGAAGGAAGGAAGGAAGGAAGGAAGGAAGGAAGGAAGGAAGGAAGGAAGGAAGGAAGGAAGGAAGGAAGGAAGGAAGGAAGGAGGGAGGGAGGGAGGGAGGGAGGGAGGGAAGGAAGGAAGGAAGGAAGGATTCTTTTATCATAAGCACAGTCAAGCAAAATATATTTCCACACTGTTCACAAATAAAAATGTATTTCTCATTGTATATATAAGTCCCTCGTCTCTCTATCATGAAGTGGCCTGTGTTCTTAATCAGTCCTCTAGAATCATGGTTAATTATTTAGTTCATCAAAATTATTTTTAAAAATCTTTCCACATGACTAGTGTGGAAATGTTTAACATGATTGTACTGTATCACCTATATGCTGTCTTGGGTGCGGAGGGGGAAGGAGAGAGAAAAATTTGGAATACAAAATCTTACAAAAATGGATACCGAAAATTATCTTTATATGTAATTGGGGAAAAAAATACTATTAAGCTAAAAAAAAATCTTTCCAATTTGCTTCTACCATGATGGCTAGCTGGGAGAAAAAGCCAAATTTGCCAATTTTTATAATATTGATGCTATTGCATAAATTGTTCTTCTGGTTCAAACAAATCTTTCCTTGTCTCTTTGAAACCACCTCTTCCCTCCTTTCTTACGCTACAACAGTATCCTATCATATTTATATATAATATTTGTTCAAATACCATATTTGTAACAAACAAAAAATATTAAAAAATACGATATTTGTTTATTTCTAGAAGTTGTGCTTGACTCTTGGGACCAATAAATTTTATCACTTATGAAAAAAAATGAGAGGAAAGCTGGACATAGTCTAACATGGCCTTAGATGTCTATATACAAATGTACAAAATATAAGAAATAAGCAGGGTGAGTTGGAGATTGTAGTTCAAAGAGATAAATTGATCCCTTCTTTGCCTATTAATATTTTACCATCTTTTGAGGCCCAGCAGAAATGCTATTTTATCCTTGATCCTAGCCCCCTCTTCCATTAGACAAAAATAATCCCTATGTCTCAGCTTTGAACTGCTGTGGCCTTATTTGTTTACAAGTCTCATATACTCCAATCACATTCTCACATGTATTCTAGCACAGCTCTTGGCAAAATTCGTATCAAATTCAATTGAATCAAGCAGTGGCTTAGTTTTAGGGGTGGTAATATGTTTTTTTCAAACCCATCTAAAAGACAATAGTTTTTGTTTAAAACAGTTAACAGTGACTGATAAGTCATCTTCCTTCCTCAGGATAACCATTTGCCAAGACCCTGCTATTGTTCCATGACTAGGTTACATGACTCCAGGGTTGGATCTTGGTAAAATTAGGAAGGATAGGAACCTGGAAGTCAGATTTCACTGATGTAGGGAGATCCTGAACCAGGAAGCTCCCTCCACCAATGAGCTGAGCACTTTCTGTACAATTCATAATCTAAGAGAAGTGCCTGGTCACAAGTAAGATTTGAATTAAAAGCTGTGATGTCTATCCCCATGCTACCTCTAATTATTATGAACTTGTAATTTAGCAGAGAAAATAAGGCAGACATAAAAAAAAAAGACCCCACCAAAATTAGAAAGTAACATTTTTCTTTATGTTTTCTTATCTCCCTTTCTATGAGCCCCTTTCCTTCTCCACATTCTATACCTTCTTTCCTCTGGCTGGCAACCAGTGCCGATGCCACACAGCCCTCTACTTCCCTAGACACATTTGCAGGCCCCCCCTTTTTTTAAGGGCAATGAGGGTTAAGTGACTTGCCCAAGGTCACATAGCTAGTAAGTGTCAAATGTCTGAGGCCAGATTTGAACTCAGGTCCTCCTGAATCCAGGGCCAGTGTTTTATCTACTGTGCCACCTAGCTGACCCCATCCCTAGACACATTTGATGCTGTGCTCTCTGCTCCAAAGTTATCCCTTTTTTCCTTCTTCTCCCTTCCCCATTCCCAATTTCACCAAAACTTCCATGGTGTTAGTGCAGCTTATCTCAGCTGAGCTGTTAGAAGGAAAGCATTCATTCAACTGACTCACACTAAGGTATGAATGACTGATCTCCTGCTTAATGCAGTTGTATCCAGGACCTGTCTTGCAGATTTACCTTCACGATTATTGTGCTTGGCTGTGGGTCACCTAATAGGGCATATTATAGAAGGACTTTTCGTCTGAGCTAGGATTATAACTTGGCAGTTCCTGGTCTTCTGTCCTTTGTCATACTCAACCAAACCCTACACAACTGTCTTGTACCTACAAAATGAACCGGAGATAGAAAGTGGTCTAAGAGGAAATTATTGCCCCTGTTTGCTCAATCGTATGCTTGACAAAGATAAGTGATCAATGGACAAAAGAGAGGCTTCTGAATAGGATTATTTTCTTTTCATATGTGGAGCAACACAGTGAGGTTTCTAATCAATCTTTTTTTTCCTTGAGTTCTCCAATAACATAAAGAGCAGCAACAAAGTCTTTTCAATGCTACATTATCTTGAAATAATAGTTATTCTATTGGCAAGGAGACTTATATATATATATATATATGCATATATGTAATATATACACATATTATGCATACACACAATTTGTGTACATAATATACAGATGCATATGTAATATATGCATATAATATATGAATATACTGAAACTCTTTATAAAGTTGCCTCTTATATTAAAATCTCCTGAAAATACTATTCACCATAAGATAAACCTTTCTTAGAAATAATGATAGCAATTCCCACCTCTTCACCAAGACAGGATGAGCTAATAATGAGACAGGCATTTTCAGATGAGGATGATGTGTGAATTTATTTTACTTGAATATACTTATTCGTTACTGTGGAGAGTTTTCATGGGGGGGCGTAGGAGAGTTCTAAGGGTGGGATAGTGATAGTGATACAGAAATAAAAGAAAATGTCGATGAAGTGTTATGGTTCATTCTGCTTTCTTGAAGAGAACTACCACTAAATGAAGCATTAAAAACACACAAAAATAGAATTCAAAAGGAGACGCCGACAGCCAAGGTAGTTGTGATAAGATCAATATCTGGCAGGGTTTCCCCCTTTCCCTTACCAGGGGTTAAGCTAGATTTCTCCTAAAAGGTGACAAAGCCTGGACTCAACTGGCCCTAGGGATAGAGCAAGGCTTAAGCTGCTTCTGTCTTTATTTTGGTTTCCTGGTCAACTAAGGGCATAAAAACATCCACCCATATGGGGTATAAGCCCTTCAGATTTGGTGGAAAACTACGGGACTCACCTCACCCACACCCTGCTGATCAGATTGTTTCTGGTTAGCATATGGTGAATATTTCCATACTGAGACAAGTACCACTATATCCTTGTTGAATATTCTATGTTAGGGCTAAGTGAAACTCCTTTTATTTACTTTTTAGTGTCTTCATTTCTTCCTGACATTGCACCTGAACTAACAGGGTACTGGCCTGAGTCAGGCCCTCACCTAAAGATAGTGTAAGCACTGCTATGTTCAATAGAATACACACCCACCCACACCAAGCTGTATATAACAGAGATTCATGCCTTTCTATACAATCTTCTATTTCCATTCTTTGTATTTATTTATTTTTTTTTTGGTGAGGCAGTTAGAGTTAAGCAGCTTGCCCAGGGTCACACAGCTAGTAAGTGTCAAGTGTCTGAGGCCAGATTTGAACTCAGGTCCTCCTGAATCCAGGGCCGGTGCTCTATCCACTGTGCCACCTAGCTGCCCCTTATTTCCATTCTTTGTAAATTGAAATATTCATGTTGACAGTTGCCAAATATAAAAGAAAAAAATTAAAAGAAAGAATGATAACTTATATGTATTTACAAGGTATAGGATTTTCTGGTTACAAAGTGGCTTTGTATACTTTATTTGATTTGATTTTTACAGTAAACCAGGATGGGTTTGGATTTTATTTTCCTCATTTTGCAGATGAGGAAGTTAAGTCACAGGGATATGTTGTGGATCTCTGAAACCCCACCACTGTGTCGCACACATATTAGGCACTCTTTACCCTGTGATGAATCTCCTGGGAATTTACCTTGTGTCATATTACACCTTTTGAGGCTTTTTTCTCCTCATATTCCAAATGGTAGAATCATTCTGTGGGGATCTTTACTAGAATCCAAAGCATTTAGGTCTTCTGGGTAGGTTATGGGGTGGGAATGCTTTCTCCTTGTATGCTCTCTTTGTTTTGTTTTGGTTTGGTTTGATTTTTTTTCCAGGTAATGAGGGTTAAGTGACTTGCCCAGGGTCACACAACTAGTATCAAGTGTCTGAGGCCGGATTTGAACTCAGGTCCTCCTGAATCCAGGGCTGGTGCTTTATCCACTGTGCCACTTAGCTGCCCCCTTGCATGTTCTCTTAATTCTCAAACTCCATCCCCTCCAAATGAAATTTTCCCCAAACCTCTAAGGCTCTACCTCAGTAGGCCTAAAATGTCCTCTTTGATTTGCCTAGGGATACCTATATGAACCATCACATGGTGGTACCACTAAACACTCCCTAAGCTCTCCTACACTTATGTTAACAGATAATTCTCTCTCACACAAGGCCCTATTATTTAATCACTTGTCTGTCTTCACAGGTCACAAACTATAACAAGATGACCCCATGCTCTACACTTGGTCACACTCTCTGACCAGCTTCCAATTTTCAGCATCTAACATTATAGCCTGGGGTGGGGATGGGGAGTGGAAATTCTCTACTATGTACAGTGGTGCACCTTCTTTACTTGGTGCACAGCTGCTATCTTTTTAAAGCTTTTCACTCAGATCCATAGAGATCAAGTGAATTTCCCAGGGTCACAAGTTGATTATCATCTAGAAGATGGCAGGGACCCTAAGGAAGCGTCAGCATAATAATACATATGAAATCATTTATTTCATCACATTCATTCAAAAGCGTTCATTAAGTGCTTATCATGCACAAAGGACAATGCTTGGGACTGGAGAAGAAAGAGAGAGAGAGAAAAAAAAAAATAACTAATGTACTCATTGTCCTTATAGCAAATAATCTAGTCAGGAGAGATAGGACATGTAGACAGATAAATATAATATGAATTTAAGGGTACATAAAATATAAAGAGGTAATATCAATCAACACACATTTATTAAGCACCTACTATGTGCCAGACATTATACTAGTTTCTAGGAAGACAGGAGAAAAAGAGCACAGCTCTCACCCTGGAGGGCCTTGTGTTTCATCAGAAGAGACAACAAGCATATATGTGTGTGTGTGTGTGTGTGTGTGTGTGTGTGTGTGTGTGTATACATGTATGCATGTATGCGTGTGTTCGTATACAGAATAAGTACAAGGTAACCTGCAGGAGGCAGATGTCAGTAGATGTTGAGAGGATCGGGAGAAGCATCTGTAGAAGGTGATGCTTGAACAGAGTTTTAAAGGAAGTAAGGGTATAACAGGCAAGCAGAGATAAAGTGGAAGTGAATACCAGTTATAAGGCACAGCCAGAGCAAAGATGTTACCATGGGAGATGAAAGGTTATGTATGAGGACCAAAAAGGAGGCCGGTTTGGCTCTATTATAGAGTGCAGGAAGGGGAGTAATATGGTTGGCAAGGTATGATGGGGCCAGGTTGTAAAGGCCTTTAAAAAAATAGTTCCAGGAGCTTGAATTTGATCAGAGGCAATGGGAGCCATTGGAGTTGACTGAATAAGGGATCAACAGGGTGAGGAATATGCTTCAGGAAGATCACTTTGGGAGCTGAGTGGATTATGAATTGAAGAAGCAAAAGGCGGCAGGGAGACCAATGGTAAGGAAGGGAGAGAGAATTTCTAGGGGAACCTCTCATCTACTTTGCTGTGTCCTTTTCCCATTTACTGCCTCCTCCTTCTCTGACCATAATTGCAAACAGTTCTTTTGTGCTGTTCTCTGCCTCCCTGGTTGCCTCCACTGTGGTGACTTGCCTAGTTCTGTCAACCTTGGAACAGAGTCTCATGCTCCAAAATTACTCTCTTTCCTCCTCCTTCGAAACCCCATGAAAGCTTCAGTTGCCTCAGAGCAACTTCAGTTTCCAGTTAGGAGGAAAACAACAGTGCCTGACACATAGTAGGTTCTTAATCATGCTTGTTGATTGATATGATATAGACAACTTATAGGCTACTGTGGTGGTAGGTAAGGAGGCCAAGTTTGCAGATTTCCTTTCATGATTTGCCTTTGGGTCACTTCTTCTGTGGGTCCTTTCCCCACTGAAGTTAGAGAACCAAGAAAGGCTTCATAGCATTTAAATTTGGCCATGAAGGATGGCCAGACAGTCAACTGGTAGATGGGGAGAAGCCATCCCAGATGCAGGGAATAGCATGAAGCAGAAATCTATGGGTCTTGTTTAGGGACAAGAGGTCATCTTATTTCCCAGAATCATCGATTTAGAGCTAGAAGGGCTCTCAGAAGCCACTGATTCTAATCCCTCCTCATTTTATATATGAGGAAACTGAGGCATATAAAGCCTAAGGGACACATCCAGAATCACACAGTTAATAAATGTCTAAAGGACTGGAAATGAGCACCCCAGGAACTCAAGACTTCCTGACTCAAAGCCCAGCATTCTATGTACTGTGCCACTACCTGCCTATAGGAGATTGGGGCGGGGGAGGTAAAATGAGATATGTGGAATGATAATTTAGAACCGGATTGTGAAGGGCTCAAAATGCCAAGGGAAAGACTTTGATATGATAGGCAACAGGAGCCACTGAAGTTTTTCTAACAGCAGAGTGACATGTTTATATCTGTACACCAGGAAGACCAAGCTGGCGGCAGTGAGCCAAATGGATTGCAAGGAGGAAATATTGAAGGCAGAGAGCCTTATTACACAAGGCTATCGACATAATCCAGATAATGAGGACTGAACTAGAGGGATGTCAGTGGGAATTATGAGGAAGACCTTGAGACTGCAAGTATAATGTAAGAGATGTAAAAATATCATCCTCTATTTCTTCCCATTCACTGTCAAACTTCTAACAAGGTCTCCATTTGCTGTCTTCAATTCC
Source organism: Dromiciops gliroides (assembly GCF_019393635.1). Taxonomy (NCBI): domain Eukaryota; kingdom Metazoa; phylum Chordata; class Mammalia; order Microbiotheria; family Microbiotheriidae; genus Dromiciops; species Dromiciops gliroides. Next base: position 294,014,343 of record NC_057861.1, on the reverse strand, counting down.
TCTCCACTCACTCACAGAATTAGAGAATCTCCGAATTGGAAGAGACTTCAGAGATCATCTAATTTAACCTGGACTTGGACATGAGTCCCTTCCATAACGTTTCTTGACACTTTGCAAGTTGGGAGTGATCTCTCCCTTTTCAAACTTCTCATGACACTTTCTTTGAATCTCTCCTTTGAATTTATCCCAATCTGTCAGGTAGTATAGCTTTTTCTGTACCTGTCTTTCCTACCTCTGGGACTGTACTATAGGCAAGAGGTGATAAAGGCTTGAATTAGTGGTTATACTGGAAGTAGAAAGAGATAGATAGCGAATTCTGCCATCACTGCCACCACCAATGTCAACCTCTGACTCACACCAAGAAGAAGATATGCCCAAGAACCCTGTATCACTGCCTCCCCACCCTAGAACCCAGAACTATTATTGCTTCCAATTTGATTCCATAGCCATCATCTAGAGTAGCAACACTTGTAGAGAAGGACCCCCCATCCCTGTCACTACCACAAACCAATAACCACCTACCACCAAGGGGGGAGAGGTAAGCCCCCAAATCCTGGGAATAGCAGTGCCCCTGACATCACCAGCTCTACTTCCAGCCAGTAGTCATTGTCCAGGGAAGTACCTTCTGTGAAGAGGGGGCTCCCCCCATCGCTGACACCACCAACCCCTGGTGATGTCCTCAACTGACACTAACAGGGAAACCAAGCCAGTCTAGCTGAAAATAGCAGGCATCCCAAGGAAGGGACATAAGCATCCTAGGGGGTAGCCAGGTGGCACAGTGGATAGAATGCCTGGCCTGGAGTTAGGAAGACCTGAGTTCAAATCTGGTCTCAGACACTTACTAAGCATGACCATGGCAAGCCATTTACCCCTATTTGCCTCAGTTTCCCCATCTGTAAAATGAACTGGAGAAGGAAATGGTAAACCACCCTAATATCTTTGCCATGAAAACCCCAAATATGGGTCATATAGAGTTGGACATGACTGAAACACAACATGTAGGAGTCCATCTTCCCTGGCACCACCAGAATAAACTATTAATAAACAGCTACTAAAGGACAGGCAAGCCCAAGAACCCTGGTAATAGGAGCACCCTATACACACACACACACACACACACACACACACACACACACACACACACACACACACACACACACTGCTTTCCAACCCAATCTCTGCAACCATTTTCCATAGGAACAACCCTTGAGGAGATAGGAGGTGTATCAGCTTCTTCTGCAGGTGCTACAAATATTGCTTCCTCAGCTACTGATGATCCAAAAAGAAAGTTCTTCAGTCCAAATTCATTGACAATTAAATTGTTCAATGGATATGATTTTGTCAATGGAAATAACAATAAATAAGATGCATGTCCATCTACTTTATCACTGCACATTAGGGACCCTGGGCCTCTCCATTTGGTTTGCAGTCACAGCCTACTATATCTTGTCTCCTGTTATGTGAGGTCCTCAAGAGGAAGGACTATTGCCTTTTTCTTTGTATCCCTAGTGCTTAGCACAGTGCTTGGCACATAAGTGCTTAATAAATGCTTTTTTCCCATTCATTCATGGATGTGAGGTATTACAGAGGTAGATTCAACAGGACTTAGCAACTGATCGGACATGGTGAGTGAAGGAGAGGCAAGAACCAAAAAAGACTGAATTTATTTTTCTAAATGGAGGAAGTAAGGGAAAGGAGGGAGTGTTGGGAGGAAGATGTGTTCAGATAATGGGACCTTCAGGGGGTGATATCCAGCAGGTAATTTAATTCAATGGATATTTATTAATCCCTAACTATTTGCAAGGTGCTATGATAGCACAAAGATGAAAAATGACAAGGTCCCTGCTCTCCAGAAGCTCTTGACTTAGTCTGGAGATGTGACATTTACACAAATACAAGGTAGAATGTGATAGCCACAGAATGTCAAAATGCTCCCAGAAAATTTGAGGCAGTCAGTTGAAAATAAAGCACTGGAGCTCAGAAATTGGTCAGGAATAGATAAAAAGATCTGGGTGTCGTACACAGAGTAGATGTGATAAAAAGGGTGTGAGAGTACAGAGAGAAGAGAAAAGGGAGATGGACTGAACCATGGGAGGAGACTCTCATCTGAAGAATCAGAAGATGAAAAGCCAGCAAAGAAAACAGGAACAGCCAGTGAATCAGGAGGGAATTCATGAGAGGAGAGTGTCACAGAAGTCTCTAACTTACAGTGCTTTAAGATCACAGCATTAGAACCAAGAGAACATTGTGCACAGTAACAGCAACATTGTGCAATGATCAGCTATGATTGACTTAGCTCTTCTCGGCAATCCAATGATCCAAGACAATGCCAAAAGACTCATGATGGAAAATGCTCTCTACACCCAGAGATAGAACTGTGGAGTCTGAATGCAGATTGAAGCATACTATTTTTACTGTGTGTGTGTGTGTGTGTGTGTGTGTGTGTGTGTGTGTGTTCCTTTTGTTTTGTTTCTTCTTTCACAACATGACCAACGTGGGAAAAAAAGAAATCCCTATCATTTAAAAAGATTGATGCATTGATCTACACCTAAAATATGTTAGGTTGCTGGGGATACTGAACTTAGAATTCTCCAGTATAATGTTCAGTCCTTTTACCGGCCATTTTGAAAGCTCTCATAAGTCATAGTGAAAGTGAATTAATCTAATGAAGCATTTGGGGGGGGGGGTTGTGAGGCAATTGGGGTTAAGTGACTTGCCCAGGGTCACACAGCTAGTAAGTGTTAAGTGTCTGAGGCCAGATTTGAACTCAGGTCCTCCTGACTCCAGGGCCGGTGCTCTATCCACTGCGCCATCTAGCTGCCCCTCTAATGAAGCATTTTGCAGTAAACAAGAATTACAGAGCTTGGCTGGATAGTTTAGGCCTATAAGATCATCTAATGTTGTCACACCAGGACAATCAACCAGGACCTTTTATATTTTGAATATCATGATTACAGATTATGTTTCTAAATTGGTATCAGATAAAATGTCCAATGCTATATAGCAAAGGACATACCTTCCTTGCCTCACTTCCTACCTTTATTACAACATCCATCGATTTAACCCAGATCTAGCCCAAACCTTAGGTCAGATTTAGCCCAAATTTTAGTAGACTGGGGCTGTGTCTAAGCAATTCTGCTCCAGCTGGAAGCATGCCTTATGGACTGCTGTAATTGCACACTATGTTTCCTTTGGGTGTCAGGTTTTCCTCAAGTCATCAAACTCTGTAGGAGACTGTAGAGCCCCTCTGTTAATTAGCAGAACATCCAAGCAGGTGGTTAGAACACCCCACATCAAATAGCAGTGTGTCCAACCAACCACCAAATAAGGAAATGAGGAAAAGAGAAGACACCTGCTTCAAAGAGCCTTCCCCTAAGATTGTAGAGACCTGGATTCTATTCCTGGCTGAATGACATGTGGGGAAGTGACAGATTTTCAGGGCTTCATCTGGTTCATTGTAAAATGAAAATTCTTTTTTCCTTCCAATTCTAAAACCTATGATTTTCGATGTACTATTAACTATCTATCTCCCCCAGTTAAAAGTATAAGTAACACAGTGCTTTGCACTTAGTAGGTGATTAAGAGCCAGTGGTGGTTATTGTTAATTCTATGGCCCTATAACTCTTAAGAATCCAAACTATTCCAGTAACCAATGACCTGAAGAAACGTACTTAACCTTTCTGGGGTTCAGTTTCCTTGTCTGAAAAAATGAAGGATTTGGACCAGATTATGTGATCCCAGGTTCAGAATTGGTATTAGTGATCACACTATAATTATAGCCAGTCAGTTTCAGATGGAATGGCTTTGAACAGGGGTCCTCACCCTGGAGTCCTGGAATTTGAATGGAGGAAAATTACATACTGTATTTTCACCAACCTCTAACTGAGATTTAGTATTTTCTTCAATTATTATTATTAAAAAAAACCCCATCATTCTAAGAAGTGGTCCACAGGCTTCACTAGAATGCCAAAGGGGTCTACGACACAAAAAAGGCTAATTAAGAACCCCTACTTTAGAAAGAGGCGCCTGAATCCATTTTCGTCATTTAACATAAATCTGGTTCCCTTTGGAATTGTGCCTTAACCAAGATGATGACGGCGAGGATGAATTGAATTTAACATCTGATAAAGTTTTCCCCTGCCATCATCCCTTCCACTTGCCTAACTGTCCATCCTGCAGCCCCACGCCTTTGTTCCTATCTCCCTCCCTCCCTTCCCCATCCCCGCACCTCCCTGGCTCCGGCTCCGCAGCTGCAGGCGGGCGGCCTCCATCACTCTGGAGGATGCAGGGACGGTGGGAGCCGGGGCCCCGGGGAGCTCCAGGCAGCCTGCAGCTCTCCTTCCCGCGTGCTGCAGCCGCCTCCGCTGGCGGGCTGGGAAGCAGAAGGGAGGGCGAGCTGTGAAAGAGCAGCTGCCGCTCGGGCCCCGGGCAGCCGTGGCCTTTGCACCCCAGCCCGCAGCTTCCCCCACACACGCTGGATCACAGGGGAGCTGAAGTTTCATTTACCGACTGAGCGACTCTGAAAAAAAGTCCCTGTTCCCAATTACTGTTGCCAGTTGTCTGGATCAATGGCGGGTTAAACTGAGCTGCCCACTCAAGTAGCGAGCCGAGCGTTTAATGAAGCGGGGGGAGGAGAGTTTGCAGGGGCGCCGGGGGCACGGGGGAGGGGGCGGGGGTCCCTTCCCTTTCAAGGGGGTTCAGTTCTTTCAAGTGAGCTGCAGCGAGCTGGATTCTTGTGTGAAAAACAACTGCCACAATACTTAAGTCGTCACCTCCTCACCCCTGACGGCATGGGAAAGTGCTCTCCTCAGCTGTTAGCTATAGAGAGGCCGCCGCAGTCATGAGAAATGTTGATAAAAATGCCGTTTAGACGCTGCCCCCCTACTCTGCACATGTCATCTTGCCTATCAAACGGCCTAATTGGAAAATTAGACTTGTCTTCATTTAGAGAACGAAAGTTCAAGTGCCAATATTTTCTCAGGAAATCCCCCTTCTTTTTTTTTCCTTCTAAGGAATGTGCCTGTGGCATTTGGGACTTTTTTCTCTTCCTTAAATTAATAAATGAGGTCTGATCTCCAACTTGGGTCTTGGGCAGGGCCAGGGCATCGCCACTGAGACATGCCCTCGGTGAGAAGGTTCTCTCCCCATTGGCATACTATCGTTCCCCCCCCCCCCCGCCCCCCACCTCCTACCCCAGCTCCAGGCCGGCTTTGCAGTAACAGGAGCAAATCTCCCACTGCATTTTGGTCAGAATGGTCCCCGCCCCCATTTAAAGAAATAAAAAATCTCTAGTTCCAGTAATGGTGTAGTTACCCCACCACCGCTGCTGCCCCCACCCCCCCCAAAAAAAAATCTGAAAAAGAAAAAGGTTGCATCTTCCAAGTCCCGCATATGAGCAAGACAAATTTCGGCCTCGTTTTTTAGCTGAGGTAATAGTATCTTTCTAAGCCTATAGAAGGGAAAGAATTTGATTTATTCAAGAGGGCAATGTGTTAGGAGTAAGGAGACTTGGATTTATTTACCAGAATCCTGCTTAAGTGCAAAAGTACTATGTTCTGTTCTCCGAATACAAAGACAAAAAATTAAAAACAGTACTTGCCTTCAGTCAACTCACATTCTGTTGGAGAAATAATTTACCCCTTGAAACTTCAGGTAGGTGACCTTTCTCTGTATCTCATTTTTTTTTTCTATTGAGAAAGCCCAAGTAACACCACTGTGAAAATGAATAGTAGGAATTAGTTAGATCCTGTACTGCTCTGGGCTAAATGGAGAAAAACACTATGTTCATACAAATTGCTGATACAATCTGGGCTTAGGATAGGACAGACATATCAAGGAGTCAATGGACTATTAAACGTTTTGTTTGTTTGTTTGTTTTGGGGGATTTTGCGGGGCGATGAGGGTTAAGTGACTTGCCCAGGGTCACAGAGCTAGTAGCATCAAGTGTTTGAGGGTGGATTTGAACTCAGGTCCTACTGAATCCAGGGCTGGTGCTTTATCCACTGTGCCACCAAGCTGCTCCCGAATTCATATTTTTTATGTTTAATGGACTTCAATAAAATTTGGTACACAAGTAAAGGTTTCAGAGAACTAATTGCATTGCTTCAAGTTAGCACTCACAACTTTCTTAATAATAGCTGAGGCAGGAAGTCAAGGCAAGAAGTTAAACTAGTTTCCTCTTGTCCAGCACTACAACTCAGTGTTAGTTTGGGTATGGTAAGGATCTTTCTATGTGATTAATTATGCAGATAGCTCTATACTTAGGGAGAATTATTGTCAGGATGTGAAGGAGTTACCTTGCTTTCAACCATCCTGTCACTCTTGCCCCGTCCCCCCCATATCACATTGGTGAGTAATCAACTAAGCCCTCTGGGCTGACTGATCTCAGTGTACCAACCTCTTGTGGTCTGTGAGGTTGGCTCTTACAAAGGTGTTTTGAGTAAGGCCTGATAAACCTGTTAGTCATAGGGACTGCTTCATTTTTGATAAAAGCTTCATGTTCCAGAAGTTGAATATGAAAAGAATTGATTTCAGATGAGGGATTTGACCTGCCTAAATCAACACTCTCAACTTATGCCTTCCTGGGTCAAGTTAAATAGCAAGTGATTGGAGAAAACTTAGGCACTGTCACTGTGTTTTTTTGTGTTTTTTTTTTAATGGTCCTATATTCTGGAGCAATTTTCACTTTCAAAAGACCCAAAATACTGTCATCCCTGGCAGTAAAATTTCTTTCACTTGTTACCTTTTACATATTAGAGACTTCTAGGATGATACAGGGTTGTTAGCCTTTTCTTGGGAATTTTACTTAATAGAGCAAATGTAATTACAACTACAATAGAAAAGAGAGTTTCTCATATTTGTGAATCTTAAATATTCAGTCATTCAACAGTTATTAAGTTCCTCTTGTGTTTGGTTCTATCACCTAGCTATTGATTGGTTTTGGATAACCATTAACTGACTAGGTCTTCCTCAGGAAATGCAGGGAATGAGACAATCACTAGGCTGATGAGGCTTGGAATGCTGTCCCACCTACCCCTCCTTATTACTTACTAGCTGAAGTGATCATTGGCCAATCCACTTGACCCATGACCCTCAGTTTCCTCACCTGTAAAAGGAGAATATCATTCCACTGTCTTACCTCAACAGAGTTGTTATGAAAATCAAGTGATATAATATGTGAAAATACTTTGTAATTTATAGAATGTATGTGAGAGATCTACATTAAAAGTTTCTTTCAAAGACCTCAATATAATACTACCTCACTAATCCAGTGGTCACTTAATCATAACCTCAACTATCTCAAGCACAAATGTTATGGGCTTAGAACCTCAGAAGTTCTGTGGAGTAAATCAAAGAACCTTCTCCTTGAGAAACTAAACCAAAGGATAGACACATCTAAAGAGATAAGTAGCACTAGATCAGGACTGAGCTAGCTTCAGGACCACCACCCTTCATTCCAGTCTCCCCCACCCCTGGGGAGATAAGATTAGGTGTGGCTGCTGCCTTTGTGCCATGAGGACAGAGATGGCTTGAGAGAGCCCCAGCCACCCCTCACCCAACTTCCCCCAGCCACTACCAGTGGGGGTTGTTCCTCCCCCAATAAGGGAACTTTCCACAGTCTGGTGATCACTCCCATCAGTCCTCTATAAAAGTATCTTCCTGTTTCCTGCTCAAGGAGATAGGTATCTCAGAGCCATGTCTCTGTGCCATGCCTTCTCCCCATGAGAAGAAGTCCAAGGATTTCTCTCTTGGTTTCCCTTCCCTAGCCCCTAAATAAACTATTATCTTATTCTATTGGATTTGTGTGCAAAAGGGTATAATTCTTTAAAGAGGAATTCCTAAGAATCCTTACCCCTACCCCTATCCCAACCCCCCACTCTATTTTCCCCATAATATAATTTTGGTAACCAACTTGGGGCATGGGGAATTCCTCTTTCCTCTTGACACACAAAACCCAGAGATAGGAACCTCCCTTTTGGGTTTCTTTTCTGCCTCTCCCACCTGACTCAACCTCTCATTTGAGTCACAGAGATGTAGAGGCAGTAAGCTTTTGCACTCAACGGTGATGGGCAGCCTGGGTCTCCCTCCCTCACCAAAAGGTCGGCCAGACATCCGAACCACGCTCAGACCCTCGGACTCCATGTTTCTGGGTAAGAACTTTTGTGTTTGTGTGTCTATCCCTTGCCAGTGCTCGGGCTTTTCCATGAGATGGGCAACTGGCATTTCCCTCCCTTGAGAAAGCTCAACATAATATCTGAACCATGTTCAGACCATTCTCCTTAGACAGGACGATATCTGGGTACAGCCATGGGGCAAAAAGGGAGTGTTCTGAAAGGTTCACTTCTGGGGTGCTAGGCCCATAACACAAATAAGGACTAGGAATGTGACTGAAGGGCATTTAAGAACTTACCAAGAACTGTGCTAAATGCTAGGAATATGAAATACAAAAGGAAAGACAGTTCCTGCCCTCAAGGAGCTTACATTCTAGTAGGGGAAGACAATATTACAACTATTCCTCACCCCACATCCAAAAGGAACTTTCCACTTTCAGGTGGACATCCCATCTATCCTCTATAAAAGCTTTTGCTTTCCTTCTGTTCAAGTAGGAAGATATTTCTAAGCCATCTCCTCCCCTTGAGGTAAAATCTTTGACTTCCCTCTTGGTCATTTTCTCTAGTGCCCAATAAAGGACCATTTTAATTCTAATTGGACTGTGTGCAAGAGTGTAATTCTTTACAGAGGACCCCCACCAACCTTTTCCCCTGTGACAAGTCCATAGACTTTATCAGATTACCAAGTCTGATTGTCATACGCAAAAATTAAGATTGGAACAGAGGAATGACATGATTAGATATATACATGTGAAACATTAATCTGGCACTAATATGAAGGATATCAAATGAAATAATATGCATAAAGTTCTTTTCAAACCCTAAAGTGCTATATAAGTGTCAGATATTATTAGTAGTATTACTTCATAGATGGAAAAAGTAAAGTTAGGAGGTTAATATATGGGACCAGGTAGGTAGTTCCATTGAAAGTCTATGCTAGGGGGCGGCTAGGTGGTGCAGTGGATAAAGTGCCGACCCTGGATTCAGGAGTACCTGAGTTCAAATCTGGCCCCAGACACTTGACACTTAATAGCTCTGTGACCCTGGGCAAGTCACTTAACCTCCATTGCCCTGCAAAAAAAAAAAAAAAAGTCTATGCTAGAATGAGAATACAAAAGATATTGAGAAGTAAAAACAACAGGGTTAGTTATTGATTAGATAAGAGATTAGAAAGAGGGAAGAGTCAAATATAGCTATGAGTTTTTAAAACAAGGGTTCAGGGGCAGCTAGGTGGTGCAGTAGATAGAAAACTGGCCCTGGAGTCAGGAGTACCTGAGTTCAAATCCAGCCTCAGACACTTAACACTTACTAGCTGTCTGACCCTGGGCAAGTCACTTAACCCTAATTGCCTCACTAAAAAAAACAAAACAAATCAAAACAAAAAACAAGGGTTCAAATACCAAAGACTAGTAGATAAGGCCACTAATAGTGGTACCCCTAAGAGAAACAGGAAGTCAGAATGAACCATAGAACTACAGAACTTGACATTGAAAGGGACCTCAGAGGCCATCTAGTCCAAGAATCATGACTTTAACATATTCAACAAGCAGTTTATACAGCTTTGAAGACCTCTGTGGATGAGGAAGCCCATTCTATTTTTGGATATATCTAATTGTTAGGAAGCTTTGACATTATGCCTATATTTGCCTCTTTGCAACTTCTATCTCTTGCTCTGGATTCTGCCTCTGGAGCCAAACAGAAAAAGTCCATGTGGCAGCCCTTCAAATCCTTGATCACAGCCACCATGTCCCCCATGAGTCTTCTCCAAACTCAGTTCCTTTAAGTGATTCCCATATGTTATGGACTCAAGGCACTTCATCATTCTAGTCACTGTCTTTTCGACATTCTATAGCTTACAATGTCTTTCTTAAATGCAGCACTGCGATGATTTTTAAAAGTTCCAAGAGACCGAGTTTCTGGGGAAATTAAAATCAATTTTATTGACTATGTCTAGAAAGCAGTCAACAAAAATAGGCTTGTTGTCCCCTCAGTAGCCAAAGAGACTGAATCTATTGAACTTTGAATATTTATAATGTCTTTTGAAAAAGAGGTGCACCTGAGTGAGGGTGAAAATCAACTCTGATTGGTCATCAAGTAATAAGAAAGAATGAATATTATATTAGAAGGTGGGCTATATGAAAATGAGGGTCTTTTGGAGTATGTGACTTGGGTCACACATGTGTTGGTCATTGAGACTTATCTATTTCCATATCACCTGTCTGACAAAAATGATTCACATTTTCCTAGACCTGTCTGAGCAAACACAATGAGCCGCAATGTGTCCATTAGCCTAAACTTAGAATTTCTCTTACTGTCTTTGATTAGATCTCAGCCATCCTAGCTGGGTATGTCTTTTAGCAAGATTTCCCACACTGATTGATTTCTGGATGAGGAAGTAGGAGAGGGGGGGGAAACTTGGTCCTAATTCAATAATTAGTTATTAAGCAGAGAGAGAAATAATCATTTCTCACAGCACCCAGAAGTGAACACAATACTCTAGATGAGTTCTTGTGAGGGGAAGAGTATAATGGGATTATCACCTCCCTATTCATGGAAGCTATGCCCCTCAATGAAATCCAAGAGTATATTAGCTCTATTGGCTATCATCACAATGCTTTTGACTGTGTTGGTCAAGGAAGCCCAAAAAGGCTTTTACAGTTCACAAAACTTCCTAGATCCTTTTCATAATAACTGCTATTTTCCATACATATTCATCCATCTTCTACTATTGAAGTTGATTTTCTACACTTAAGTGCACAATCCTATATTTATCCTTAGTTAACTTCATTCTCTTAGATTCAGCTCAATAAATATCATCATTCAAAACCCTTTCATGTCCTTACTCTGTCATCCACTGAGTTATTGTGCCTTCTAGTTTTATATCATTTGTCGATTTGATGACCATAACAGCTATTTTCCTTTCTACCTTTCTGCTCTTCTTATACCTTATTCCTTTCCATGTATGCTGTAATCCAATGATGTTGCTATCCTTGCCATTCTTCATGTAAGACATTCCATCTTCTGACTCCCTTCATTTTCTTTCTTTCTTTCTTTTTTTTTAAGTGAGGCAATTGGGGTTAAGTTGCCCAGGGTCACACATCTAGTAAGTGTTAAGTGTCTGAGGCCGGATCTGAACTCAGGTACTCCTGACTCCAGGGCTGGTGCTCTATCCACTGTGCCATCTAGCTGCCCCCTGACTCCCTTCATTTTCACTGGTTGTCCCCCATGCCTGGAATTGTCTCCCTCCATATCTCTGTTTCCCGGTTTCCTTCATATCTCAGCTAAAATTCTACCTTCTACAAGAAGCCTGTCCTAATCCCCCGTAATGCTAGTGCTTTCCCTCTGTGATTATATACAATTTAGCCTGTATATATTTTATCTGAACATAGTTGCTTGCATCTCATGTCTCCCATTAGACTGTGATGATCTTGAGAGCATAGATAGTTTTTTGTCCTTCTTTGTATCGCTAGTGTGAGATTTAAAATTGGATATTAGATCATAAATCTCCCCTACTTAACTTTTCCCTTAATTTATCTCCCAAACTAGTAAATGGAAGCAGCTTTTGGTTTTCTAGATAGACCTTTTTATTTATAGTTATGATAGTCACAAGGTGATGTTGATTAGAAGGATAGGAAAGTAGAAACACAATACAAATCGTCTTAAGTCTAAGCTTAGTCTATATTCCTTATAAAAAACTCACCAAACCGAAAAAGGCCACCTTTGGAGAGAGAGTCTGTGCCGCGCCGTCAGGAGTCCCGCCAAGCAGGCAAAAAGGCCTCCTCTCCTTCTCTCCACCCCGGAAGTCAAAAAACCCGGCAGGCAGTCTGACATGCGCAGCAGGCGGCCTGTACCCGGCAGGCAGTCTGACATGCGCAGCAGGCGGACTGTTCATCTCCTCCCCAAAAGGGTGGTCCTTGAAAAACTGGCGTCTTTCAGTTATCCTAACCGACTGTTAAAAACTTTCATATTTTACCACACTAGTACAGTCCTTGTCACATAGGAGCTTTATAAATGCTTATCAGCTTGACTTGACCCATGCCTTTACCCAAGTAATTAATAAAATGTTAAACAATACAGGGCCAACCACACATCCATGGGGTATTCCACTGGAGACTCCTGTTATATTGACATTGAACCATTAACAACTACTCTTGGAGTCTTGTCATCCAATCACTTCTGGATTTATCTGATTTAATGTTGTCTACTTTATATCTTTTCATTAAGATTGATATAAGATACTTTTACTAAAAGCCCTACTAAAATTTAAGGAAACTAGATTCATAGCATTTCTCATTAATAGTTCAGTGATCCTGTCAAAAAAAGAAATGAAGCTAATTTGGCATGACCTGTTCTTGATGAAGCCATGATGACTCTTTTTTATCACTGATTCCCCTTCTAAATGCTTACCAATCATAACTTTCATAATTTGTCCTAGAATTTTCCCAGGAATCAATGTCAAGTTGCAGTGAAAAGGAAAAGAATATCAAGCTTGTCTTGGGGTCTGTTAAATTTAAAATGCTAGTGGAACACAAAGGTAGATGTGCCTGATAGAGATAAAGATATACTTCTGTAGCTTAGTGAGGACTGGAGATTTAGATTTGGGAGTTATCTGCATAGAGGTGATAGTTGAAGCTATGGAATGAGTAAGATCACCATCTAGATCTAGTATTCTTAATCTGATAAATTTCAAGGGGTCTTTGAATTTGGATAGGAAAAAAAAATTACATCTTTATTTTTAATATAATTGGTTCCTTTGTAATACCATGTATTTTATTTTATTTATTTAAAAACATTAACCTAAGAAGGGTTCCACCCAGACTATCATAGGGGCTCTTGACATACAAAAAGATTAAAAACTCCAGCTGTAGATAGAGAACAGGACCAAATCAAACACACAGAGAGAGAGAAAAATGATGAACTAGCAAAGGAAACAAACAAAGAACAATCTTATAATAGGAGGAGAATTATTAAGTTACTGCCATGAAAACAAGGGAGAAGATACAAATTGTGAGGAACAGCTGATATGTTAGGTAATAAAATCAGGACCCCAAAATGTCTCAATAAGCCAGGCCAATATAGTAAATCTAATAAGATAAAATTTATGGGAATGAATATGAAGTACTTGGTTCAAAAAATAAACCATACAAATAGAGAATAGAAGTATGGCTATGTAACAGTCTGAGTGAAAAAGACTTTTCAATGGACTGCATATTTAACATGAATCAACAAAAGCAGGCCAAAAAGGCTTCACTGAAAGAAGCATAGTATCTGGAATGGAGGCAATAGTTCAGCTGTACTTTGCCAAGATCCGATCACATCTGGACCACTGTGTTCATTTCCATGTATCAAATTTGGGGAAGGATATTGACAAACTAGAATGTCTTCATTAAGTAGGGTTGACCAGAAGTATAAAATGAGGAAAGACTGTGGCATATGAGGTTTATATAGAAGAACTGAGGGTATTTCACCTACAAAAGAAATGGCACAAAGAGAGAAGGAATGCTAGTTATATTCAAGTATTTGAAGGGCTGTTATATGGGAAAAGAGACTAAATTGGCTTCTGTGGACATAGCGATGGGCAACAGGTAGATGTTGAAGAGAAGTAGGTTTCAGGTCGATGTAAGGGGGGAAAATCCTAACTATTACCACTCTTTAAAGATAAAATGGATTGACTTTGAATTTTTTTTTAAATTTAATTTTATTTTAATTTTTGGTGAGGCAATTGGGGTTAAATGACTTGCCCAGGGTCACCCAGCTAGTAAGTGTTAAGTGTCTGAGGCCGGATTTGAATTCAGGTCCTCCTGAATCCAGGGCTGGTGCTTATCCACTGCGCCATCTAGCTGCCCCAAAATGGATTGACTTTGTAGGTAATGGTTTCCCCATCACTGAAGGTCATCAAACCAAGTTTGGATGACAACTTGTTGGGTGTGTTGTAAAGGAGGATCTTTTTCAGGTACAGATCTGACTAGATTATCTTTGAGGTCTCTTTCTACCTTTTTAGTTTCTGTAATTATGTTGTCCAAAGGAGGTAATCAATAGTATTAAATGCTACAGTGAATCCAAGCAGGAGCTCTGAAATAAAAAAGGTCATTTGGTTTAGCTATGGGTTAGATGGTTATGGGTGATCTTTAGAGAAATCAGTTTGAATAGAATGGTGAAGGCATTATTACTGTAAGATATCTATATTGGTAATAGAAGCTCATTTTTTCAAATAGATGTCTTTTAGCTCTTCCTAATGCTAAAGGTTAGTTGTTTCTATGCTGACTGGAGAAAAGATTATACTTTAAATTCACTTACTCTGTTTCCTTCTGATTTTCAAGTTCAGAAAAGACCTGGTTTTGTTTAATTTTGGTGGCTCTCAATCCAAAATAGGAAGACAACAGACCATGACTTCTGGGCATGATTAATTTCAGCTTTCAAGTTTTCTGCTTGAGTCACTAAGGTTAGGACAGGACAATTTGAGAAAAAAAAATTAAGTCACTAGGAAACAATAATGAAGACCTGAATACATGGATTATATTAGACAATTACCTTAGGATTATATAGAAATTAAAAGCCATTTTTTTCTTTTCTTTTTTTTTTTCAGGGCATTTAGGGTTAAGTGACTTGCCCAGGGTCACACAGCTAGTGAGTGTCAAGTGTCTGAGGCTAGATTTGAACTCAGGTCCTCCTGAATCCAGGGCCAGTGCTCTATCCACTGTGCCCCCAAGGCCATTATTTTTCATTCTTTAACAGAAAGAAGTAGCATGGAAAAAAGAAAAGAACATCATACCTGGAATTGATAGCCTCAATTTCTTCCACTTAATATCTCTGTGACCCTGGACAAATATTTAACCTATTTAAGCCTCAGTTTCCTCATCTGCAAGATGAAGGGATTGAATTAGACGATGCCTGAGTCCTCTCCAGCTCGTTTCCCTGGAATACATAAACAAAACCCCACTATTCCCCAATAACCAGAAGACCTTAGTTACCTCTGAAGTATATGAAAAAGAAAAGCCTAAGTTCCTATGGGTAAGATTTCAAAGTTTAAAAGTTCAGAGGATCCTAGGTTTAGAGATGAAAAGGCCCTTGGAGGCCATCTGCTCCAGCCCCCTTTCCTTTACAGATAAGGACTGTAAGACCAGACAAGGATAAGTGAACTGTCCAAGCTGTAAGTGGCAGATTCTGAGTTTGAACCCAGAGTTCTTTTCACTTTGCCACTTTGCCTTTAAATGATTGAATCTTAGGTTTCATAGACCATTTGTCAAGGAGAGTAGATGGATATTCCTAATGCTGACTGTAATACTTGAATTTGCAAAGACTCAGAACAACTGTGTAATTGAGGTCTTGGACAAAACAACCAATAACAGAAATTCGAGAAAACAGAAGCCCCATAGGTCTTTCTGAAACAATAGAGGTTTATATGTAGCCCATTCATGGAACCTTATTTAAACGAATGGTGGTAACAAGACTCCTCCTTGCATTAGGAAAAGATCATCCCATATCACAGTGTATTGTTATTAGTAACATAGGCAGCATTTATGTAGCCCATTAAGATTTGCAAAGTGCTTTATCTCATATATGTTATTATATAACATCAAAATGTTATCTCACTTGACCCTCACAGTAACCCTGTGAGATAGGGGTTATTATTATCTTTATTTTACAGATGAGGAAAATGAGGTTGAAAGGTTAAGTAACTTGCTCAAGGTTACACAGCCAGTAAATATCAAAGGCATAATTTGAACTCAGTGCCTCAGAGTCTAGCACTCTATCCACTGTATCATCTATTTTCATTTTACTACAGGATGCCTATCATAGAAAACAAAAATCTTCTAATACCAGTTCTTTGTCCTGTTAAGAATGATGCTTTCTTTAGTGACTGCAGCTGAATTTGTCTCTGGCCTTCATTCTCCTCTGTTGTTACACATTGTGTAGTCTATACTTTCTCTATGACTTCTGGGATTCATTTTGGAAGATCTTTATTTTTTAATTCTTTTTAGATAATAAATATTTTTATTTCTCCTTCCCTCCCTCCCCTCCCCGCTCCCTGAGAGAGCGAGCAATCAGATGTGGGTTATACATGTGCAATTATGTAAACCATTACCATATTAGTAATTTTGTACAAGAAAACTTAAATGAAAGGAAGTGAAAAATAGCATGCTTCAGTCTGTGTTCAATCAATATCAGTTCTTTCTTTGGAGGTGGATAGTATGCTTTATTATTAGTCCTTTGGGATTATCTTGGATCATTGTATTGCTGAGAATGGTTAAGTCATTTACAATTCTGCATTGGGCAATATTGCTGTCATTGTACACAATGTTCTCCTGGTTCTGCTCACTTCACTATACATCAGTTCATACAAGTCTTTCTGGTCCTTTATGAAATCATCCTGCTTGTCATTTCTTCTAGCCCAACAATAATCCATCACAATCATATACTACAGCTTGTTTAGCCACTCCTCAATTGATGGACATTCCTTTGATTTCCAATTCTTAGCTACCACAAAAAGAGCTGCTATAAATGTTTTTGTACAAATAGGCCTTTGTCTCTTTTTTGTCTTTGCTATATAACCCTAGCAGTGGTATTGCTGGATCAAAGGGTATGCACAGTTCTATGGCCCTTTGGGCATAGTTCCAAATTGCTCTCCAGAATGGTTGGATCTTTTCACAACTCCACCAACAGTAGATTAGTGTCCCAGCTTTCTCACATTCCCTCCAACGTCTAATATTTTCTTCTTTTTTTGTTATATTTGCCATTCTGATAGGTGTAAGGTGATCCCTTAGAGTTGTTTTAATTTGGATTTCTCTGATCAATAGTGAACCTATTTTCATATGATTATAGATGGCATTGACTTCCTTGGAAGACCTTCTTTAGCTACTGTATACCAAGACCTGGAGGAGCAGAAGTGCCCATGGAATACCCTAAAATTATTTAATTTGTTCTGAGATGAGAGACCCAAGATCCCAAATGAAGAATAAAAGCAATAAAAACCAAAATAAAGAAACAAAAAAGATACTACTTATATTAGAAATCTGGGGTTCTTATTATTTCCTCTTTTTTTCAACAAAGGAGAGACCTTTCAAGATGAAATTTATTCAACAGTTTTAGTTGGGAGCTTGCATTGCATTTATTTCTGCTATGTGTCTTGAGAACTTGTAATAGCTGCTCAATGAGTATAAGTTTGAGTTAAGAAATGTTGATTTTATTCTCCTTTCCCCATCTTGAAGATCAGGACAAATAGTCTGCGTAAATGGAAGGGGAGCTGGTACTTTAATTGCCATAGAAATGGGATTTTGATCCTTTGTTCACTTATTACTCCTTTGCTGGGAAGTTTGAGGAATTCCAAGAGCCACAATAAAGGAATAACACAAAGTTTAAATTTGAGAAGAACATTAGGAAGTACTTACCTGGTGTAATCAGATGGGGGGGGGCGGGGCAGTGAGGGTTAAGTGACTTTCCCAGGGTCACACAGCTAGTAAGTGTCAAGTGTCTGAGACTGGATTTGAACTCAGGTCCTCCTGAATCCAGGGCTGGTGCTTTATCCACTGCGCCACCTAGCTGCCCCTAGATTTCTTTCTTTCTTTTTTTTTTTTTTAACATATAAGGTATTTTATTTTTTCCGTTACATATAAAGATAGTTCTCAACTTTTGTTTATACAAGCTTTACAATTTCAGATTTTTCTCCCTCCCTCCCCTCCCTCCCCCCTCCCCTAGACAGCAGGTAATCTGATATAGGTTATATCTATATATCTATATACATATACATATATATATCTATACACACACATATATATATCCATAATAACATTAATCCTATTTCTGCATTAATCCTGTTATAAGAGAAAAAATCAGGGCAGTAATGCAAAACCTCAAAATAGAAAAAAAAAACCCAACAACACCACCCAAAACAAAAGAAATAGTATGGTTCAATCAGCATCTATACTCCACAGTTCTTTTTTTTTTTCCCCTTGGATTTGGAGATCCTCTTCCATTATGAGTTCCCTGGAACTCTTCTGTACCATTGCATTGGTGAGAAGAATATAGTCCATCACAGTAGGTCAACACTCAATGTTGATGATACTGTGTACAATGTTCTTCTGGTTCTGCTCATCTCACTCATCAGCTCACATAAGACCCTCCAGGTTTCTCTGAACTCCTCCTGCTCATCATTTCTTACAGCACAATAGTATTCCATTGTATTCATATACCACAACTTTAGATTTCTTTTTTAAAGAAAGGACCAGAGGGTATACATTTCCTACTCATTTTATTTTCCCAGAAAATAGCATTTGTTCTTTGAATGAGTTGATGTTTTAACAGTTCTTAGCTTAAAAAAAAAAAAAAGACTGCTACCAAATTTCATCGCAGTGTGAGATATAAGGAACTCCTGGTGTGGAAACTCACTCTACCACTAAGATCAGCAATCATACTGCTTTGAGAGTTGTCTAGAGCAGGTCAAGTTTATTGTCCAGGATCACACAACCAGCATGTGTCAGAGGCTGAACTTAGAGCCAGGTCTTCCTGATTTTATAATTGGCCATATATCCTCTATGCCAAAGTACTTCTCTATCTTTTGATATTATTAAGACAAAGATCACAATACAAGGGAGCACAAAAAACTATCTGAAAAAGTCTCTAACCTCTATTGCAGTATTTCAAGCATTTATGCATAGTAGGTAAATGATTTTTGACTGACCTACCCTACTAGAAAATAACAAAGCCAGGGTTTGAACCCAGGTCTTTTGTCTCCAAATCCAGCACACCTTCCACTGAACCTCATTACCACTTCAGTTGAGGGAGAAGTCTCTTCATTTTCAGCTCTAATTTCGTGTAGGGAGTTTGCTACACTGTGGGGGTATTTCTGTGTAGGGGTTTTCAAAGTGACATTGCAGAAGCTGTTTTCTCACTTTGAATAATAGCTGTGACTACTTTGCTTTTAGGAAACAGCATGGTTTGAGTCCCAACTATACGACACACTGACAAAAGTAGGTGTGTAACATTGGCAAGGTCATGGAACCTTTCAGAACCTCAGTTTCCTTATATGCAAAAGAAGGATAATGGCATTTATATTCTCATCATGAAATATAACAATAGATTATGTAATATTATTATTAATGCCTTCCACAAAATCCTATTCAAGTACCTCATGGCATTGTGGAGGTGACTTAGGGTTCTTGAAGGCTAAATCATTGAAACACAAGTTCTGCCAAGTTCTACCATCCTGGAAAGACTTCAAGTATAGTCAATCCCATCAACAGACATCTGTTTTCTGAAGGTCAGTGTAGCTAAGTATGAAGAGGCTCATTGCCAGTAGGCTAGCTGACCCTGGCAACCCATGAAACAAAGAAAAATACAAATTGGCTCCCATTCCTCCAAAGCCTCCTTCCAATTCTCCACTGACAGTAGTTATAGTAGACCAAAGGCAGTAAAGGATTCTACTAATCATGTAGTTTTTAGACCATCCATAAACATAAATTTAACTATTGATACTAAGTGTGGGATTGTGAGATTTAAAATTGGATATTAGATCATAAATCTCCCCTCTTTAACCTTTCCCTTAATTTATCTCCCAGACTAGTAAATGGAAGAAGCTTCTGGTTTTCTAGTTAGAGCTTTTATTGTATGGTAGTCACAAGGTGATGTTGATTAGAAGGATAGGAAAGTAGAAACACAATACAAATCGTCTTAAGTCTAAGCTTAGTCTATATTCCATATAAAACTCACCAAAAGCTGAAGGCCACCTTTGGGGAGAGAGAGACTGTGTCAAGCGCGTGCTGCTGCTAACCTCGAGCCGGGCCCAGTCGAACTCTCATCAGCATCAGCCTGTGCAGCGCAGTCAGGAGACCAGCAGAGCAGGAAAAAACTCCCACTTCCGTTCTCTCCTTGCCTTTTAAACTCGCACCTCGGAAGTGGAGTGCTAGCAGGCAGTCTGATGAGCGAAGCAGGCGGACTGGCATGCGTAGCTCATGCCATTGGTCTCCTCCTTGAAAGGGTGGTCCTTAAAAAAAAATAAAAACTGGTGTCTTTCAGTTATCCTAACCAACTGTTAAAAAACTTTCATATTTTTTTTACCACAGGGATGTTTGTTGTTTTTGTTTGTCCTTCATTCTCAAAAAGGGCCATGGCATGGGGGTGATGTTATGACTTGCAGTGAATTGGATATAAGTGAGGGCGGGCTCTGCAAAGTCATCAGCCTCACTCTCTCCTCCAGAAACATTTGGGTCCAGTGGCAAGATATAAATCAGAATAACTGGAGATATCCTTGGATGTTTAAGGTAATTGGAGTTGTGACTTGCCCAGTGTCTGGGGTAAGATTTGAATTCATGTCCTCCCAACTTCAAGGCCAGTGCTCTATCTACTGCACTGCCTAGCTGTCCTAATGGTGGGATATTTGTATAGTCAGCAACAAGCAGATTTATTAATGACAGAAATGAATCATATTAATGCTACAAATGAAACCAGAAGACAAAAGAAGGAAGAATGAAAATTTGGGCAACTGACTGGATATGCAGGATGAGTGAGAGTAAGGAGTCAAGGATGACACCATGGTTACAAATATGGCAGACTGGAAGTATGTTGATTCACTAGATGATAATAAAGAAGTTCAGAAAAAGGACAGGTTTTGGTAGAAACATAGTGAAGTCTGTTTCAACATACTTTTGCTGTTCTCTCTTCTTCCATACCCACCTCTTCACTGATGTCACTGAAACTTAATTTGGGTGCTCCTTTTGAGTTTTTAATAGAATTTCTCTGGGGTATATGGAGTATTCAAGGAGAAATAGAACCTTTGGTAGGATGACTTGGCAAGCACCCCCTTTTTTGCAGGCCAGTGAGGATTAAGTGACTTTCCCAGGGTCACACAGCTAGGGAGTATCAAGTGTCTGAGGTCAGATTTGAACTCAGGACCTCCTGAATCCAGGGTTGGTGCTTTATCAACTGTGCTACCTCGATGCCCCAAGCAATCCCTTTTCAAGGCTACTTATCCACTTTTATATCCACCTGACACTCATCTCTCACCTGTGGCTCAAGAAGTTGTAGCATGCACACCAGCCACACCCTGATAAAACCATCTCAATGGATGGGCTAAATCAGGTTGAGAGTAACTGACAGGGGGGCAGCTAGGTGGTGCAGTGGATAGAGCACCAGCCCTGGATTCAGGAGGACCTGAGTTCAAATCTGACCTCAGACACTTGACACTTACTAGCTGTGTGACCCTGGGAAAGTCATTTAACCCTCATTGCCCCACCAAAAAAAAAAAAGAGTAACTGATAGGCCTCAAACCTGTCAGTGAGTTAGGGGATGTCTACCCCAAGAATATGAAGACTTCCCCTGGTGGAATGGATGGATGAGAACAATTTGTTCCAACAGCCATGAAGGGGACTAAAGCAGGTGCTGAGGAAAGTTTAGAGCTTGGTCAGACACAGAAGATGCCAAGGTTATCACTGCATCCTGGGCCATGACTAGTCATCTTGACTTTTGTCTTGCCACTGGACTTTGGTGACTCTGGAAGAGAGACTCAGGCTGACTACCTTGTACAACTCTGCCTCACTTAAATCCAGTTCATGCACAAGTCAAGACATCAGCTGTGATGTCATTGGTCCTCTTAGAAAACTGAGGACAGGGGCGGCTAGGTGGCGCAGTGGATAAAGCACTGGCCCTGGATTCAGGAGTACCTGAGTTCAAATCCAGCCTCAGACACTTGACACTTACTAGCTGTGTGACCCTGGGCAAGTCACTTAACCCCCATTGCCCTGCCAAAAAAAAAGAAAAGAAAAGAAAACTGAGGACAAAGAACAACAACAGTAGAATTTCTCTACCTCCTCTCCATAGAAAGTTTGGCTCAGAGGCTGCAACCATCTTTATGTGGTCTTTTTGGAGATGCTTATCAAGAACCCTGCTGTATGAGATGACTAAGTATCCCATGAAATGATATTTGTTGTTGCCTTCGAATGAGTCTCACAAAAAGTACTCTAAAATTCAGAAATCTGTCACCAAGGCAAATATTTATTGGTCCTATAGGCAGAACCCTCTCTAACTTGTGGATCCAAGGGCTATCTCTGAGGGATTTGGCATTGGACAAATCCCAACATTTTAAAACAATTGCAATTTGGTTGAAATTGACCTTGAAAGCAGTTTTGAACAGGAAAATAAACAACAAAACCTGCAACTTGAGGTGAGTGGGAAATGTGGGAAGGAGCAGTCCCTATTGATGTATTATTCAATTCAATTCAATTCCAAAAAAATTTATTAAGTATCTACTATGTGTCTGGCACTGTGCTTGGGATCTCTAGAGGCAAAGGTGAGGAGACAAAGCCTCACAAGCATGGGGACAGCCTCTGCAAAGACATAAAGACAACACTTGTGTATAGAGAACAGTAAGAAAACTAGTTTTTCTTAAATGGAGAGTGCTGAACGAATAAGACTAATGTGTCATGAGAGAGACTAGCTTTAGATAGATTCTAAATGCTGAAAGAAATATTAAACCTTTAGGCAACAGGGAACCACTGAAGTTTCTTGAGAAAAGACATGGTAAGAGATTTGACAATAGCAGAGTAGGGAGGTGATATTTTTCTGTTCTGAGCTGTAGTTTCATTGCTGTGGGGAGTGTCCAGAAGGGAAACTCCTTCTGGCAATAAAGGTTGGCAGCTACTCTGCCATTTACAATCTTAGCAAGTTGGTTTGGAGGTTAAAGTTGCCCAGGGTCACACAGTCAGTATGTGTCAAAGGAAGGACTTGAACTCAGATCTCCTTGCTTTGAGATCTGTTCTCTAGCCACCAAACAATGTTGCTTTTAATGAACTGATTTTATACATGTATGTGTCTACAATGCACTTTCATGTTCTGTCTGCATAAGGCTTGGTTTTTTGTTTTTGCTTTTTCCCCCAGCATGCTAAGAGATGATTTTGTGTAAAAGAGACATAGTTAGTTTGTAATAAGTTTAGCCATTTAAGAAAACTGAAGAGGCAGAGCGGCCATGTGGCATAAAAGGAAGAACCCTGATTTGGAGTCAGAATTCTGGTTTCAGCCTCTGATTTTCTATTTCTAGTTTATAAAACAGGGACTATCTACTCAGCAGTGTTGTTGTGAGGACCAAATAAAATCATGTATATAAGGAGCTTTGTAATCCTATAGTGCTATATACATAGAATTTACTATCTTCATGAAAAAGAAGCTCTTCAAAGAAAAGCAGGTTTTAACTTAAGTTTGTGGGGAAAACTAAGGGAACTGTTACAGGAAGAAGTTTTTCTCCTGCGTGTCTGTTTGTACTCAAAGTATGTATGTCTAGGACCAAAAGAATTTTTGGTTTATATACTCTGTGTCTCTATCTTCTCTGTCTCTCTCTGTCTCTGGCTGTTTTGTCACTGTCTTTCTCTTTAAGTGAAGGAGATATATACATACACCCATATATACATGTTACATACATATATTACATATTATGTATAATTAGAACCTCATGAGTCTTGGGAAATTTTGGTTGAAAGAGTAATTAGATTTCCCTATTGGAAACAAGATAAATGGATCAAGCAGGAAAATGCTATAACTCAGAGTCAGAATTGTTTGCTTCCTTTCTTTTCATTCTCTTGATGTCCCATGGGCAGTTCAAACTTAACACGTCTGAGATGGAATTCCCTACCTTTTCCCCTAAAACTTTCCACTTTCTGTTGATGGTATCATTATCTTTCCAGGTTCTCAAGATCACAAATACCCCCTAGTTCACTTTCTTGACTTCTTGCCTAGGCACTTCTAATGGCCTCATGATTGTTTTCTCTTCTTCATTCTTATTCTCCAATCTATCTTTCACATAGCTGTCCAAATAATCTTTATAAAGCATCCCTGAAGGCGATATTAAAACAAGTGAAGATGAAGTAAAACAAACTCTCAGAAACTATTTTGTCCATTATATGCTTACAAAACTAATAACATGAAATGGCTGAATCTTTACAAAAATATAAAAATACCCAGTTTAATAGAAGATGAAATGGATTATTTAAGTAACAATTTCAGAAAAAGAAACTGAAAAAGGGATTTTTGTTGTTCAGTCATTTTTCATGCTCTATTTTTTGTGATGCTATTTAGAGTTTGGGTTCCCCGCTCCAAAGAGAGTGGCTTGCCATTTCTTTCCCGAGCTAGTCAGTGTCTGAGGCAAGATTTGAAGTCAGGTCTTCCTGACTCCAGGCCTGGTTCTCTATCTACTGTACCACCTAACTTGAAAAAGGGATAAATTAACTCAAAGGGGAAAAAAAGATGCTAAGACCTGATAGAATTACAAGTGGAGCCCACATGTCAGTGCATGGAAGTACAGAATTTCAGAGCAAGAAGGGACTTCAGTGATCATCTGCTTCACCTGTTAATGCACCTGAGAAGTAGTCACCCATCCTTTCTGAAAGGCCTCTAATTAAGCGGAACACACTGAGGGACACACTGAGAGATTTTGTGGAGATAGAATTAACAAGATTTAGTTTATTCCAAAATAATGTAGACTGTTTGCAAATGTAGGAAAGCAAGTGATTCTTCCAAACTCTTTCAATGATACAAATATCATTTTGATTCCTAAACCAAGGAGAGACAAATCAGAAAAATTATAGACCAATACACCAAATGAATATCAATATAAATATCATAAATAAAATATTATCAAATATAACATACCAAAAAAAATTTATACACTGTGACCAGGATGGATTTTACTTATTTATTTATTCATTCATTCATTCATTCATTCATTCATTCATTCATTCATTCATTCATTCATTTATTTATTTATTTATTTATTTATTTATAGGATGGATTTATAATAGGAATACTGGGTTGGGTTAATATTAAGAAAATATAAAAAATTAATAAAAATAATTTTTAAAACTATATACCAATAGATGCTGAACCTTCTTTTGACAAAATTCCACATCTGTTCCTATTAAAAACATTAGAAAACAGGGGCAGCTAGGTGGCGAAGTGGATAGAGCACTGGCCCTGGAGTCAGGAGTACCTGAGTTCAGGTCTAGCCTCAGACACTTAATACTTACTAGCTGTGTAACCCTAGGCAAGTCACTTAACCCCAATTGCCTCACTAAAAAAAAAAATTAAAAAAAAATTAGAAAACATAAGAATAGGTGTATCTTTTCCAAATATGGTAATTAATATCTAACCAAAACTAACAGAAAACTTTATATGTGATGAAGAAAGAGGCTATAGAACTTTTCAATAAGATTAGGGGTAAAGCAAGATTGTCTATTATTGCTACTATTATTTTACATAGTGCTAAAATGCTTGCCTTAGAAAGAAGAGGGGGAAAAAAGAAATCAAGGAATGAAGTGTAGACAAAGAGAAAACAAACTATCCCTTTTTATATGTGATATGATGGCCTATCTGGAAAACTCAAAAGAACTGTTGGACCATCCTGAGTCAATCCTGACACACAACAGTTGGCATCTAATCAAATCCATTTTACAGATAAGGAACCTTCGGTTCAGGGCAGTTTAAAAAAACAACAACGATTTTCCTAAGATCATGCAGATAGAATAAATGGTAGTCAGAATTAGAACTGAAGTCCCCTGCTTCCAGGTGATGCGGGACTAGACCTCAGGATTGAGATAGAGGTCATTTATGAAGGTAGGGAATAACCTATATAGAGATGATTATTTGAAGCCATGAGAACTGATGAGACCACCAGAGAAAGTAGAGAAAGAAGGGGGCCCAGTACTTAGTCTTGAGGAATACTTAGTGGGCAGGACACGAATGATGATCTAGCAAAAAAAGACTGACAAGTCAGGTTAGACAGGTAAATGGAGAACAAGGAGAGATGCTACTGCTTTCAACAAATCTCCAAAGCTGTTCACTCCACTCCATCATGATGTTGCCCTCACTATATAACACAGAAAGCATAGAATGTTAGAGCTGGAAGGGGCTTTTATCTTTCCTCTTATTTGACCCTAGTATTTAATAGAGGATGAGAAAATGAAATCCAGAGAAGTTAAGTGACTAGCCTAAAGTTACACAGCTAATTGGTGGGAACCTAAGTCCTCTGGTTCAAAGGGCAGTGCTCCTTCCACTACACTGGATTTTAGGATTCTCTGGCCAGGTCTTTGGGTTCCTCAGTGAGAAAAGGACAAGTTTTTTTGTTTGTTTTGTTTTTGTCATTTCAGTCAAGATGACTCACTGGGAATTGATTTCTCAGACGACTTGGCAGTGGGTTGTGGACCTGTCATGTCTTGACTTTTTAAATGCAGTAGGAAGTGTTCTTCCTGGGGACCTGTGGGGAGGGGTGATGATGTGGCTTTCACATTCCCTTTTAAAGAAGGCAGAAGAAAGAGCTTATGTGTCCGGTGCCTTTTGGCTGCTTTTAGGTGTCAAGCCTATCACCCTGAGTAAACAGCTACAGTAAGTGAAGGGGGATTAAAATAAATCTCCAAGCTGCGCACTTTCAATGGCTGAACAGAAAAGCAGAAGGGAAAACACAAGGCCCAATGAAGAATTATCTGCCTGATGCCTTATCTAGACCAAATCCTTATCTCTTCATCTAAATTCTGAGATAAACTCCAAACCCTAAGTACAGCCTGTCCTCAGGCACTCAAAGGCCTGCTATTGTTCAAGATTATGTAAAACTGCTTGTCTGTGGACCCCAAACAGCAAATCACAGGGTTCTGTTTGTTCATGTCCTCAAACACAGATAGTAGCTAGGAAAAGGCGGAAGGAAGGAATAAAACTCTGACAGATTACACAGGAGCACATGCATGGGCCAAAGACTGCTGTTCTTTTAAATGTCACACACCAAAGGATCATCCTTGCTTCTGATTTGGGGTGTGATTCTTCTCCCATGAGGCCCTATTTTCTCAATTGAGAAGGAACGGTATTCAGATTCTGATTGGGGAATTGTGAGGCCCTCCAAAGGTGGTTCTTTCTGTTGAGTTGAGAAGGGAGATTTAACCCCAACCCCCCCCCCCCCCAACACACACACTCACTCACTTTCCCCACAGGGCAATACTCCCTTTCTCAAAATAGGGAAAACAAAGAGGAAATGAATCTGAGAGGCCTCAAGGAGCAGCAGATATTTGGGGAAGGCTTCTGATCAAGGGGAGAACTCTTTCAGGTGGGACTCCAAGGTCAGCAGAGAAATGGCATCTGCTGGTATTTTGGGGAAGGGGGAAGGGTTCAGCCAGGGCCAAAAACTAATAATAAATTTTTTTTTAGGGCAAAGAGGGTTAAGTGACTTGTCCTGAGTCACACAGCTAATAAGTATCTGAGGCTAGATTTGAACTCAAGATGATGAGTCTAACTGATTCCTATCCCAGTGCTCTATCTATTGTGCCACCTACCTGCCCCCTTGCACAATACCAAGCTGAAAAAGAAGTCTTTGTCTACTGAAGATTCCAGAAGAGTATCAAATCGAACTGAAGACAACCATTCATAATGGGCTTGTTTCAGAGTCAAACATATTTCCCTTGAGAGATGAAAACACCTCATATCTTAATTGAGATTCCATGTGTAATATCTTTTTCTAGAGTAGAGAAAAATGGCCTGGGCCTGCATAGATTGATGGTATTGGGATTTTAGGCTAATCTCCTAACACAAGGAAATATTCTATACCATATAGACTCTATTTCAATATTGAGTCCCCGATAGCAAGTCTGATGAGGAGCTTGGGAAAGGAGAAGAAAGAAGAGTGCACAAATTTCCTCCTGCAGGCCAGCGCCATTATGGAGGGACAGGGGCTCTGTGAGGTGGAGTCTGGTGTGTTGGTTTGAATAATGCCAGAGATAAGGTTTTTCTCTTTTCAATCCACCAGAAAAGGAAGGCAAAATGAGGATGTTGGCCAAAGGTATATAGACTGCTCCAACTGATGGTATCCAATAGCAAATGGAATCATTCCTATCCACCACCCCTTTGACTTGGTGTGACTGGTGTCATTTCTGTGTGTTCCTTTATCCTTTTTATAAATTACGTACTTATTCCTCAGAAACTCCGGGGGCCAATCTAGGCATGTGTATTTTTTTGTATGTCCACTGGTTGAGGGCATGAGGGGGCAGGCATATTTCTGAGAGCAACAGCGGGTAAGTGAGGGACCTTTCCTAGCTTAGGGTTAGGATCCCAATTTCAGCCCATTGTTAGAAAATAATCACAAACCACTCATATATTTTATAAACAATTTCCCAAGAACAGAATTAATACAACCTTGAGTCTTTCAGTTTGCCCCATAAGGCTATGAGCCTAACTTATTTTGTCTTGTAACTCAGATGCCAGCTCACTAAAGGTGGGGTGGATGTGGGGAATTGGGCTTGGAATTTCACTGGGACATTACTATGGATTTTTCTTTCATTGTCTGATATCCAGAGGTGATGTCATGACTTACACTGAATTGGATTTAAGTGAGGCAGGGCTGTGCAAAGTCACCAGCCTCACTCTGTCCCCTCCAGAGCCATCTGGGTCCAGTGGCAAGATATAGATCAGGATAACTGGAGATGCCTGGATGTTTGAGGCAATTGGGTTAAGTGCCTTGCCCAGGGTCACACAACCAGTAAGTGTTAAGTGTCTGAGGCTGGATTTGAATTCAGGTCCTCCTAACTCCAGGGCCAGTGCTTTATTTACTGCCCCACCTAGTTGCCCTATCTACTATGGATTGGTCAATGGTGAAAGAGGAGGGGGAAATAGTTAAACCCTCATTTTTACCATACATTGCTCTGCCTCCCGTCCCTTTCTCTTCTCTCCCTTCTCCATATTGCCTACTGTTTCCTGACACAAGTACTCACACCAGTATAGCCTCAAGAAAGGGAGGAGGTCATGCTGAATTTAACAGGCAAGGGTAAAGGGCTTATTCCTGGCATCAAGAAAGGTGCAGATACTGTGGGATACAGGTGGGTAGAGAAAGAACTATCTATTTTTTCTCTTTTTTACCTGTAAATATGGAGCTAGAATCTCTCCCAATTCAAGTTATTTTCAAAGTCTCAAGGATATTGTTGTTATCTTTGATAACAAAGCAAAGGAGAAGGACCGAACACATCACCTTACGTATTTTTAAGTTGTCAGGGGAACAGTTTTGTGCACTACCATAGAAAGAGCAGTGGATTTAGAGTCAGCTCACGTGGGTTCAAATTTGAGCTTTACTATTTATTATTGGGGTGACCTTCAGCAATTCATGTTATCTACCAGCTTCCTCATTTGTCAGGTGAGGGGTTTAAATGTGAGGATAGTCTTAGGGTTCTTCCAGTTTTAAATCTCTGATCCCAAGATCCTAAGTCTAACTTCTAAAACTGTCCTCCCGAGGAGGATTTTGCAATGGGAGAATTCAGATTAATAATTGTATGCAATCACTTGGGTGTTACCATGGTAACACTGGTTCAACCTGAATCTGTCAGCTTCAGTTACTTAAATATGTCTGCCTCAATTATTTAGCTCTTTATTTTGTTTGCAGAGTGTATTGCTAATGGAGCAATTAGTGTAGTTGGGGGAAGGGGTTGTAGGTGAGAATGCCTGGTAAGTAAGGCAGAGGAGGGAGGCTATTACAAAGTGATCCAGCTGATGCTCCCAAATAATTTTATTCATCTTCTGTTGACTTCCTATCACCTCCCCCATTAGTGACTATTCCAAACAATTTCCAAACGCTGCATATCCTCTACCTCACCCTCATTTCTCTCATTCTCAGCAGATGGCTTCGGCTCCTACCATACTAAGGAAATGGAGGTTCTCCTATGTGAACTTCCAGAGCTAAAGGCAATGTGGTGTTACATAAAGAGCACTGGGTTAAGAGCTAGGAGATCAGGACTTGAACTTCACATTCCAAAACTTATTGTGTGATTATGGATAAGTCTTTGAGCCTTAGTTTACTTATCTGTGGATATGAGGATGATAAAACAGATACTAAATATCCAAGAGTGCTTGTGAGGAAAGTCCTTTTTTTGGTGGGGGTGTGTGTGAGGTGATGGGGTTAAGTGACTTGCCCAGGGTCACACAGCTAGTGTCAAGTGTCTGAGGCTGGATTTGAACACAGGTTCTCCTGACTCCAGAGCCAGTACTCTATCTTCTGTGACACCTAGCTGCCCAAAGGAAAGTTCTTAAAGTGCCTTATAAACATGGTGGAGAATAGTTATGTGAAGGTCAATGGAGATTGGAACAAAAGTGATATTACTATGGTATATATTATAAAACACCCAGACAAGATGCAGAATGAAACAAGGAACTTAGAAAACAGACCACACATGGCATGGAAACATATTTTAATGATAGAAGACCACAAATAGGCTCTAGTCTAGTCTTATAAATACATACATACATACATACACACACACATACACACACATTCTTTTTCTTGATCATGCTACATTTTGGACTTTTTTTTGGGACGGTGGGGCAATGAGGGTTAAGTGACTTGCCCAGGGTCACACAGCTAGTGTCAAGTGTCTGATGTGGGATTTGAATTCAGGTTCTTCTGTAGCCAGGGCCAGTGCTTTATCCACTGCACCACCTAGCTGCCTGACCATGCTACCTTTTAAAACTACTCTTCTATATTTTTTCTTCCTTTAACTGTCAAACTTCTGAGAATAATCTTTACTTGATGTCTCTACTGCCTCACCACCCACTCACTCTCTCACCTCTTCTAGCCTGGCTTCTACTCTCACCGTTCTATTAAAACTGCTAAGATTATGAGTGACATCATAATCACCAAACCCAAGTTAAAAAAAATGTTTTTAAATCTCAGGCCTTATGGCTATGAACCACTGTAACATTTGACACCTGACCGCATCTTCCTTTTTAAAAACACTTTCTTTCCTTATCTTTCATGATATTTACTTTCCTGGTTCTCCTCCTCCCATTCTTTTTACTCCTCTTTTACTCATTCCCTTTTCCCCTTCCAGTTCATAAGTGTTGATATAAAATTTATATACTTTGGAGCATTTAACCCAATTCCAACTCACATTGATGTTAGGTTTCTGAGAACAAGGCTAACTACATCTCTCCCACTTCAAGGTTTTAAGGAGAAAGACAACCTCAAGGTTTTGAGGAGGCTGTGGAATTGTCTCCTTAGTGTTCAACCCCTATTCTGAAGTATTCTGGTATATTCTCTCCAGTATTAATGGCCAGTAATGGTTAGTACCTATAGTGATTAGGATCACACTTTAATTTTTCCCTAATTAACATCAATTAGGTCTTACAAGGGGATGTTTACAGAGATTTGGCAAGAACAGAAGTACTAACATGTTTTCCCCAACCAAGGGGCACACTCTCCATTATCACCCTTTAGTCCCTGTGGAGAGTATGCTTAAACAATAGAGTTGCTACAAAGCATTCACCCCACTAAATTCACTTCCAAATATGGCATAGCTGATGGATGGATTGTTGTCAGTACCTCTTGGCTCCATTAATTTAAGTGGCTTCCACTTCTATGCTGGATCAAGCAGGTCCCTTGGAACTTTGCTACTTATTGGACTTGGATGTCAACAAAATACGGCATGAACTCCACCTCCTAAACCTCTGGTGGTTCACTCTTTCAACCTTTCCAAGCAGACTAATTCATAACCAAACTGATACTCCACCTAAATTCAGGGAAAAAACAAAGGCAAAGAGGCACAGGATAGAGACCCATATTCAGGCTGTATGTGGGCTGAAGTTGGGAAGCCTGAGGTCTTTATCCTCTCACAGAGGCTTACAGCTTGTCTTTCCTAGATGGCAGGAGGAAAGAGGAAACACCTTGGCTGATTAGTGCCTTTAAAAAAAAGAGTTATTGATAGCTTCTGTTTCTTACATCATCATAGTTATCTCAGCTATCCTTCATCTTTCCTTCTTCCAAAGATCCATTCCATATAACAAGTAGTATTTTTTTTAGAGAGAAAGAAAATCATCACAACTGATTAATTCATTTTTTTTAAGTTTGAAAACATGTTCAATGTATAATACTTGTGAACCTCCTCCTTCTACAAAGGGGTGGATTGGAGGTGTCTACTCATATAATTTAATTTGAGTTGTTTGGTCTTTATAATTTTATTTTTGTTATGTAATACTTTTCATTTACATTGTAATTACTGTGCATATTGTTTTCTTGGCTCTGCTTACTTCACTCTGCATCAGTTCAAATAGATCTTTTCAAGTTTCTCTGTATTTATTGCAAACATAATTTCTTTCAATATATAGTATTTGTAATACTCCATTACATTCCCATACTATGATTTGTTTATATGTTCCCCAATTAATGGCATCTTTTTTGTTTCCAATTTATTGCTAGCATAAGAAGTGTTGCTATAAAGATATTGGTGTATATGGAAACATTATTATTGATGGCTTCCTTGGAGGTATAAACCCACTAATGGAGTCTCTGGTTCAACGAGTATGGGCATTTTAATCACTTTATTCACATAATTCCAAATAGCTTTTCAAAATGGTTGTACCATTTCATAACTTTGCCAACAATGTATTAATGTGCCTACAGCTGCTTCAACCCTCCAACCTCTCCAACACTAGCTGTTACCTGTTTTTGGTTATTTTTATCAATTTGTTGCATGTGAAGTGAAACCTCAGGCTTTTAAAAATGTTTTTCCTCTGTTATCATTAGTGATTTGGAGCTTTATTTCATGTGGTTGTAAATACTTTGCTATTCAACTTTTGAAAACTGTTCATTTCTAATGATCACTTATCTATTGGGGAATGGCTATTAGTCATACTTATTTATCAATTGTTGCATAAATCTTGGATACTATGCTCTTTTTTTTGGTTTGTTTGTTTTGGTTTTGGTGAGGCAATTGGGGTTAAGTGACTTGCCCAGGGTCACACAGCTAGTAAGTGTCAAGTGTCTGAGGCTGGATTTGAACTCAGGTCCTTCTGAATCCAGGGCCAGTGCTTTATCCACTGTGCCCCAGATACTATACTCTTTTTTTTTTTTTTGTGAGGCAATTGGGGTTAAGTGACTTGCCCAGGGTCACACAGCTAGTAAGTGTTAAGTGTCTGAGGCTGGATTTGAACTCAGGTACTCCTGACTTCAAGGCCAGTGCTCTATCCACTGCGCCACCTAGCTGCCCCCTACTATACTCTTAACAGAGAAATATGATACAAAGATTCTTGCCCCTCTCATTCAACCACTTCCCTTTTTATCCTAGGTGTATTAGTTTTGTCCATGAAAAAGCTTTTCAGTTTCATATAATCAAAATTATCTATTTTATCTTTTGTAACTGCTTTCCTCTCTTATTTAGAGAACAATATCTATTTTAACCATGTGAGAGGTATAGATTTGTTTTTCTTCTAACTTTAAAAAAATAATATGATCTCTAATATCAAGGTTGCATATTGAAAGAAATTATTTTTCTCATATTAATAGCTAATTGGGGAGACTCTAGCTCCCTGTTCCCTTGCCCTGCCTCCAGCTTATTTCCTTGTCCAATCTCTCAAATACAGGGCTGATGGAAGATAAGATTAACATTCTCCTCATTCTGGGTAATGCTATTCCACTCAACTAGCTCAGACTGGGGATATAGATTCTTTGTTTACATTGCCCAAGTCTGGGGGTAGTCCAGTTATAGGGATAGTCTCTCTGGCCAAGTGACATGATTTCACTCTCAGCCCTCATAGGAGTGAGCGCACTTCTCTTTATAAGTTTGACCTCTTGTTAATTGTTAACCAATCAGAATTGATTGCCACCCTCAGGAACATCCTTCTTCCAAGGGCATATAAGTTGTGAGTCTGCTGCCATGATTGCCTTTGGCATTCAAGAGTACCACTGGCCTTTTATTAAAAATGCTGGCATTATTAATACAATTATTAAATTACCCAGAAATTATGTCTCTCAAGCCTTTTAAATGCCACAATATCCATTTAGAATGTATTGTAAAAGAAAAACAATAGCACCAAAAACAAAAGAAATAGTATGGGGGCAGCTAGGTGACACAGTGGATAAAGCACTGCCCCTGGATTCAGGAGGTTCTGAGTTCAAGCCCAGCCTCAGACACTTGACACTGGCTGTGTGACCCTGGGCAAGTCACTTAACCCTCATTGCCCCACAAAACAAAACACGACAAAAAAAAGATCTCTATCTGGTCTTTGATACTTTGGGTATTTTATATTTTGAAAATATTCCTCTATTTCTTTTATGTTGTCAGTTTTGTTTCTGATTATATTTAGTTCTTCTGGATTTGCTGTGATTTGACCTTGCTCATTTGCTATTTTATTTATTTGATTTTCTTCTCTCTTCTTTTTAATCAGATTAGCTAAGGGTTTATCAGTTTTATTAGTCTTTTCAAGGAACCAGCTTTTTTCTTTTTTATGTTTCTTTTTGTTTCCAATTTATTTATTTTTTAACAATGTCATTTTACATTTGATTGAAATATATCTGTGCCCTAGTAGATGGTTGATTTTTGTAAAAGTTCTATGTTATTGCTGAGACATATGTATATTACTGTCCTATTTAGAAGATATCATAAATCTTTTAACTCTTATATCTCCAGGAATTTGTTTAGTTCCAAATTTTCTCTTTTGTTATCTTTCTGTTAGCCTTATCCAAAACTGAGAGAGAGATATTGAAGCCTCCTATCACTATTGTGTTACTGTCTATATCTTCTTATAGGCCTAAAAATGTTTCCTTTATGAATTTAGATGCTAAGACTTTTGGAGCAAATAAGTTTTGTTTTGCTTTACATTTGTTTTTACAGATATTACTTTATTGTGCATGGTTCCTTTTAGCATTATACAGTTTCCCTGTTTACCCCTTTTTATTTTTTGAATATTTGTTTTTGCTTTGTCAAATATACTGATTGCAACTACTCTTCGGGATTCACTTGATGTATAGTAAAAATTTCCCCCCATCCCTTCAGTTTTATTCTGTGTATGTCTTTGTTTTTTAAATGTTTCTTATAAGCAACAGATTATGGGGTTTTGCTTTCTTATCCAATATGTTATTCTTTTTTTATTTTATTGCATTATTTAGTCCATTTACATGAAAGTTATGCATTAGGTTTTTATTTTCCTCTATCTCTAATATTGGTTTTGTTTTTAAAGTTATGATCTCCCTTCCTCCATTCCCCCAGTGTGGATACAGAACTATGTTCCTTTAGTTACTTTACCTTAATCTTTTTAAAAAGGTGGGTCTAGGAGGCAGCTAAGTGGTGCAGTGGATATAGCACCAGCCCTGGATTCAGGAGGACCTGAGTTCAAATCCAGCCTCAGACACTTGACACTTACTAGCTGTGTGACCCTGGGCAAGTCACTTAACCCTCATTACCCTGAAAAAAAACAAAATAAAAAGGTGGCTCTATTCCCTCTGGCTTTCTTCTCATCACCCCATCACACCCTGATCCTCTCCTCTCATCTATTCCCCATTTTTCTTTGGTATTTTGCTTATTAGTTTGTTTATCTGTCCTTCTTTTGTTTGGTGATATGAATCTTTCCTCCTTTTTCCACTCAGTTCAGTAGATTCCTCTTTTCACTATTCTTCTTCAATTAGTCCTATTCACTTCTTTTTTAAAAACAATTTCATGCCCCTTTCCAAAAAAGGATTTTTCTCACTTTTTTCATTATCCATCATCTCTTTCTGTCTCCTCTAAACCTTCATTCTCTGATTCATCATCTTTATAATCATTTGATCTCTTTCTATTCTCTATAGTCCTCATGCAATCAAAACTTCCAAGGTATCCATTCTTGGTTCTCCCCTCTTTGTGGTTTCTGCCATTGCCTTGTAGAGCTTGTCCCCCCCTCAGCCCCTGCCCCGTTCCCCTTTTCCATTGTGCCTCATTCCCAGAACAATGTCAAGTCTTACAGGTATTAGAGAGGACACTGTCCCATGGTAAGGCTCACCCCACTACTGATCTATACCCACCTCTTTCCCCTCTTCATTTACCTCAAAATCTCTGTGGGTTTGTGTTCTCCCACACACTTGGGTGCTAGTTGCCCGAGGAGCTTCAACTTCTCTTCCTCCTGAAGTATGATAAATGGACTTTTCAAGCACCAAATTCTCCTGACTACACCTATGATAAGGTTTCCATCTCCCTTCACAGACGATCTCTCTTCACCCATACGAGTATTCATTAGTACAACCCCCTCCCAATACTATAGCAGGTCCTTCTTCCTTCTCCCTTTTTAAAAATCCTTTCCCCCTCCTCCTTACTCACTCCCCTGCAAGCTCCTTTATTTCTGAGACCACAGTAGTCACATTCTCCTCAATTTAACCCCCCAAATAATACATTCTTTTCTATCCCTCTGTACCCCTTTCATGTACCCTCCCCATGGTATAATACAGTCTCAGAAAAATCACTGATTCACTTTTTTTTTTTTGGGCGGGGCAGAGGGTTAAGTGACTTGCCCAGGGTCACACAGTGTCAAGTGTCTGAGACTGGATTTGAACTCAGGTCCTCCTGAATTCAGGGCCAGTGCTTTATCGACTGCGCCTCCTAGCTACCCCCTACTGATTCACCTCTAAGCAGGGTGTCTCTAGGTTCTGTCCATAATGCCCCAGGCCTGCCTCTTCACTGTTACTTCCATTGTTACTTCACTCCTGTGTCCTTATGTGTATTTGGAAAGACATCTCTTTTTGGTCTCTCTGCTGTCACTTTCTTGCTGTTATTGTCCTTGGCTGCTGAATTTATTCACTCCTCCTACATTTCTGTTGTCTGGGAGTATTTGAGAAGCAAATAATCTCTTTGTTTCCAGTTTCTTTTTTTACAAAAATGTTTCAAACTATTCCTTATTATTGAATGTCCATCTTTTTTTCATGTATGGTTAAGCTCAGATTTCTAGGGTAAGTCATCCTGGGCTGCATCCTGAGTTCCAAATTTCTTCAGAAAACATTATTACATTCTCTCCTATGTTTTTGGTGGGTACAGAATAGTCTTGCATTATTCAACTTTCCTTTCCTTTGTATTTGAAGGTCTTTCTTTTGATGGCTTACAGAACTTGTTTCCAAATTGATTTGTTAAATTTAACCACTATGTGTCTTGGAATTTGCAGCCTTGGGTTTTTTATTTTTATTTGTGTGTGTGTGTATATATGTGCACACATGTGTGCCCATGCATATGTGTGTGCGAGAGCTATGAGTCTTTTCAATTGTTATTTTATTTTTTATGTGCAAAAGTTCTGAGCAGTTCTCTTCTATTATTTCTTGAATTATGTTGATAAGTTTTTTTGTCCTATCATTATTTTGGAAGACTATGCTTTTAGGTTGTCTTTAGGCATTCTGTCTTCAAGATCAGTATTTTTTGTTTGCATAGTGAGCATTTCTTTTCTTTTAATGCTATTGTTCTTTGCTTCTTTTCTTCCAGATTGTCCTTTACTCCTGCATACTTGCATTTTCAATCTATTGTTCTCCCTTTTGCTTCTTTGGTGAGATTTACCATCTTATATTCCAGTTTTTCTATTCTGCCCAATACTTTTGCTGGACAGTTCCTAAATTTTGCTCTTATAATTCTCATTTCTCTTTTGAACCACTAAGAAACATACCATTCTCTTTACATTCTACAGGGTCCTCTGCCTCATCAAGTTTTGGATAATTTTCTTTTGTTTTGCAGTATTTATTCATGTTGAGGAACAGACTTCTACAGGTTGGCTCTGGGTCTCTATGATACTGGAAAGAGGGAGAAGGGGATGAAGTGTGGGGTTGGGTTATGTTGCAAGTCTTTGGGTCTGCTGGTGCAGCCTTGTTGCTAGTAGTTTTGGAGGTTAGGGAGGAATGCTGAATGAGTTTACTGATGCACTGGGTTTTTTTGTTTGTTTGTTTTTTGAGGCAACTGGGGTTAAGCGACTTGCCCAGGGTCACACAGCTAGTAAGTGTTAAAAGTGTCTGAGGCCATATTTGAACTCGGGTCCTCCTGACTCCAGGGCTGATGCTCTATCCACTGCACCACTGAGTGAATTTAGAGTCAGTGAAGGTCAGTTCATGGATTTAAAAAAAAACACAAAACTTTCTTTTGGATTCTGAGTGTCTAAGACCATGGAGACAGCTGAAGTTGCTTTAACTTTGGCTCATAATTTCTCTTTTAGAGAGGTTTGGTAAGTCATGGGGGTGAGAGAAAATGTCCAGTCCTTTATCTTGTTGCTCATGTCATCCAAAAGTCCTGGTTAGTGCCTTTTGTAGCATTTTTAACTCTGTCTCAGCAGCCAATTGGGAGGCTCTTCTTCACATAGTAAGCAGACTGGAAGCAAAACCTGCTCATGCTCTGAAGTCCATTTGAGGATTATGTCAGCAAAGCATGCTTTGCTTGCTCTTAAGAATTGGGTTCATTGGCCAGAACCTTTTTCTGCTGGCGTTCCTTAAGTTTCTATTTGTTTCCCTCTTTTCCATCTATAGTTTCTCATTTGGTGATCTCATCTCTCCCCCAAATGTCAACTATCATTTTTATACAGATGACTTCTAATTATACTTTTTTTTTCAGCCTTGACTTTTCTTTTGACCACTGGTTCCTAATTTCCAATTGCTTGCCACCTGGATGTCCAGTCAACATTTCCAACTCAATATTCCAACTCTATCTTCCCCTCACTCCCCCCACTCTTTGACTCCTTCTTTCTTTATTCTACTACAGCTATTTTCCCAGCCATCTGGACTTAAAAACCTTGCAGTAATCTTTGAATCCTTCTTTTTCCTCAGCCCTGCTCCTAATCCAATTAATTGCCAAGTACTATGAATTCTTCCTCTTTCTGGCCCTTCCTTTATTAGCTTTCAATTGGACTATTGTAATAACCACCTAGCATCCCTCTTCTGTCCATTTCATCCTACAAAGGGCTGCCAGAGTAATCATTCCTGAGCATGTCTGGCATAGTGGAAAGAACATTGGTTTTGAGGTCACAAGATGTGAATTTGAGTCTTGGCTCCTATATGTGATTCTGGGCAAGTCATTTAACCTTGAGTCCCCAGATGAGGAAACTGAGGCTCAAAAAGGTTGGAAGTGATTTTTTTTCTTTTCTGAACTCTTATCCCATTTTGTTTAGACTTTTCTTGTGAATCTTATAATGCTTGACCTTTTATTATAATTATTTGTCAGCCATTTCATATGCCTTCTTTAAAGACAGGTTGCTTTTTTATTCATCTTGGTTTCTACCCCAATGATCAGTATGTTGTAGGGACTCAGTGCATGTTGATTGAATAAGCGAATGGCTAAATCTTCTCATCTCTCTACCCCCCTTCTCAATCTCAGAATCTGAATCCTCCTTCAAGGCTGGCTGTAAAGGGAAAGGGATGTCATAAGCTAGCCTTTTCAAATAGTGCACACCCCTTTCCCCTTACTGCTTGCCCAGGTGCATTGGATGTGGAATTAGCAAATTCCTGCCAAGAGTACACAAATAAGAACATGCTCTGATGTTGTTTGCGAAGACCTCCAGTTGCTAGCCATTTCTTGTTTCTCACTTGCTTGCTCTTTGGATTTCTTCCTCTTCCTTTCTCACTAGAGGTGAGAAAGAAGTCCTCTTGTTCTTTTACCATGCCATTTTCATACCTACAGCCCTTGAAGGAGGTCTGAGTGTTCTTTTTCAATTGTGGACTTTTCCCAGGTGAAAACTAGCAGATTCCTGTCTGCATCTTATTGCAAACAGTGGCTGTCTGCCACTATTATCTGTGGGGTCTTCTGAAGATGTCTAACTTACAGTTAATTTTCACTCAAATACTACATCTTCTAGGACGTTTTCCTTGATCACCTCCAGCTTGAAATGAACAGTGATCTCTCCCTCCTTTAAAATTGATATTGTCTGAAACTGACCCTAGGACTTATCTCTCAACTAGGTTATAAAATGCTTGAAGTCTGAGACCTGATAGTACCATAACTAAAGTCAGTTTCTTAAATGAATTAACTTTATTTGATTAAATCTCTGAAGAATTGGTACTAAGAAGCAATGCAAAACCCCCCCCCAACACCCCAAAACACAACAAAACCAAAAAACAATAATCAGGACTACCAGTTTGCTGGGGTGGGGTGGGGATTCCTTCATTCTAGATAAGCAATACATTTTTATTTTATACCTTGAAGAGTTGCCTGGGGGCACTGAGAGGTTAATTCACTTCCCCAGGGCTTTGCAGATAGTAGTTATTGCTTCCATATTGATCTGGAAAATCCATATAAAATTTTTTGGCCCTTTCTTATTACCAGAGAAGATGTCTGGATTACTATGGTATTAAAAGATAAATATGTTGATATAGTACAATACCATACATATACTTTATGCATTTCTGAGTTTCTAAACTTTTTCTGTGTCACCTACTGACCTTCATGTGTCATCTGTGGTTTCCAAAAACTCCCAAATGTTCCCATGTAATTTCTTATGCTGACCCAAGATATATCAAAGCCACAATGGGAAAGTCATGATGTGGAAGGGATAACTGTATGTCTGAAAGGTGTAGGGCTTGAATGATTTTCTCCTGTCTTCAAAGCTTGCTGTCTGTCTATCCATCAACTATACTACCTCTCAGTGGAAATAAAAACAATAAAAGCTCATGCATCAAGGTGTAGAATGTACTTTAGATAATTGATAAGCATGTATTAAGTGCCTACTTTGTTCCTGGCGTTGGTGCTAGGTACTTGGGATAAAAAGACAAAAATGAAATAGTCTTTGCTCTTAAAGAGCTTACAGGGAGCTCAAAATCAGGGAGACAAATTGTTTACATATAAGTGTATACAGAATAAATAGAAGATAAATACAAGGTAATTTAGGGAGGGCACTAGTAGTTGGGAAGATCAGGAAAGGCTTCATGTGAAGATGAGTACTTGGGGGCAGCTAGGTGGCTCAGTGGATAAAGCACAGGCCCTGGATTCAGGAGAACCTGAGTTCATATCCGGCCTCGGACACTTTGACACTTGCTAGCTGTGTGACCCTGGGTAAGTCACTTAATCCTCATTGTCTCCCCCCCCCCCCAAAAAAAAAGATTATTAGGGCAGCTAGGTAGCACAATGGATAAAGAACCAGCCCTGGATTCAGGAGGACCTGAGTTCAAATCCAGCCTCAGTCACATGACACTTACTAGCTGTGTGACCCTGGGCAAGTCACTTAACCCTCATTACCCTGCAAAAAAAAAAAAGAAAACAAAAGAAAATGAGTGCTTGAGTAGAGTCTTGGAGGAGGTGAGAGATTCTAGGAAATGGAGGTGAGAAGGGAGAGCATTCTAGGCATGGGGAGGACCAGGGCAAAGGCACAGAGATGAGTGCTGTGAGGAACAGGAAGAAGGCCAGAGGTGGGCCAGATTAGACCATAGAGTCATCCTCACAACGATCTTGTGAAGTAGGTGCTATAATTATCCCCATTTTACTCACGAAGAACTTGAAACTCAGAAAGTAACTTGTATGGGGTCATGTATCTGAGACAGGATTTGAATCCAGGTCTTCTTGGCTCCATAGAATATTTTAAAATATTAAATTATAAAGCAGCCATCAGCTAATATTCTTGTAAAGATAATAATCATTAGCTAGTCTCAGTGCCAAAAGAAAGGAATTGGTTTTAGTCTTTCTCAGAACAGATATATTCTTCCTTCACTAAAATGGCTATGGTGTAGTCTTCTCGCCTCTGTAACAGAGGTTGGCCAGTTGCTTACATATCCTTTGGAGGCAAGGAAAGGGGAAGTAATGGTAGTTTTTTGCTGAAGGAAGTCTAAATGGCTAAAAAACAAAAAACAGAAAAAAAACCAGTTTTTTGTTTGTTTTGGTTTTTTTGCTAATGTGTGAGAACTCTAGGCTACAAGTTGGACTGACTTCCTGTTCTGAATAGGGTTGGAAAATGGAAGAGAAGTCTCTGGTGTAGAGGACCAATATATGGTGCTAAAAAGCTTGGTTAAGTAGTATGACTACCAGCCTCAGGTGAAAAGCACAGTAATTATTCCAGGCGATTGACGATCACATCATTATTTAACTTTTAATCCCATTGAGGTTTACTGGCTGGCTGGGGTGTACAGAAGCTAAAGGTTGTCCGAGGATGCTCCTCCTTATGAACTATCTTCATCTGCTCTGCGCCACTTAATCTGGCCCTAAACGAAGGAGAAACAATGTGGCCTAACAGGTCTTCTCCCTCTCTAGTTTCCATGTACTTGCTCATAAAATGAATCATTTTGTATACTCTACCCCCTCCTCCATGTCTTAACCTCCCCCATTCCTCCCTCTTTTTAGCCTGTTGACTGAGAGAAGGGGAACAATATTCCACTTGTGAGTGAAAAGAGGACACAAGATAGAATGGTTTAGAAACTGAAACAATGGTCTCCAAATAAAGGCCTTGCTCTTCTTGGCTTCTTGTGCCCTGCACCCCACAGTGCTTTTCTGAACTACGTCAAGACTCTTTCCTTCATCCATTTACCCAGGGAGCCAGGGGCAGCTTCTCTTGAATGGCTTTTAAATTTCTGCAGACCTCACTATCAATTAGAACATCACAGATGGGGGCGGGGGGGGGGGGAGGAAGGTTTGCCTCAGGAAACAGAGAGGTAAAACTTTCATAAGAATTACAACATGGAGGTGGGGGGGGGGAGAATTCACTGGCAGTTAAATTCACATCTCTGATCTAACAGTCAAGAGTGGAGGAGGGAGGCATTATTAGTAATATTTTGGATGCTAGGGTAATAGTCATAAAAAAACCATTGCTTAGAGTTTTGAGAGTCCTAATCCCAGAAGAGGATATAAAGAAGATGAGGTCCCCGCCTTAGGCTGCCAGTCTAAGATAAACAAAACAAAACAATCAACAGAAGAG
The DNA here is from genome assembly GCF_019393635.1 of Dromiciops gliroides. Taxonomy (NCBI): domain Eukaryota; kingdom Metazoa; phylum Chordata; class Mammalia; order Microbiotheria; family Microbiotheriidae; genus Dromiciops; species Dromiciops gliroides. The sequence goes on along the minus strand of NC_057861.1, from coordinate 293,971,636 downwards.
ACGGATGAGACTGCAGGAGCAGGAAGATTTTGATAACCTCAGGCTGCATCAGCTGGGAGAAGAAGGTCCACTTCACAGCCACCTGCCAACTTCCTTTCAAATTCTTTTCAAATTCCCACTGGGTGGAATGGGGGAAGGGAAAGAGGAAAAGGTCCTTTACTTATTAAAAGCCTCCCCCAGATCACACAGCTTACTGGCTTCTCAGGAGGGGTTGTCTAATTTACAATTTGAATGGGCCAGGTTCCATAAATACTCCTTCATTTGAGTTTTATTGCAGGCAGACCATAAATGGGATCCCCCCAACTAGACAGCAGACCCCAGGGCAGGAACCACATTTCTGTTTCTTTTATGTCCAACCCCCATGATGTTTAACGCCTGCAACAGTTCATACTGCCTTGTATTTGCATTTATGCTTTCTAAAGTACTCTTTAATCTATACCTATCTTTGTACATATATCTCTGTGTGTATCTATGTATACGGTTTACTGGTTCCTCACTATTGGTTGATACAGGTGGGCAGAAGTAGTGAGTTTCTGGAGACTTGTCTTAAAGCAAGTTGTCATAGCCATGTCATTTTGTTTGTTGTTGCTTTGTCTCTAACCATTGTCCCAAAACTCTGAATGAGTAGGTACGGTGGCCTGAAGAGGTTTCAGTTTTTTTTCAGGCAAACTGAAAGGTATGAACTATGATCCATGAAAAGTAGAGGCTGCCTTTCTTACTGTCCTGATTTCATAGCTGTTAAAAATGAGGCACAGAAATAGGAAGAAATTTGCCCGGGAGTCACACAACCTGTTAGTGACAGATTGAGCACTAGAGAGCCATAGCTGGAAAATTGTAGAAAACACGGATAGATCATCTCCTACTTGCTCCTTCCACTCAGAAAACCCTTGTTATTCAGTCAAGAACATGTAGTCCTACATTATACTTATAAAATAGGATAATATCAGCTTCTGCTCTGGGTTGTTCCTTGCTGTACATCTAGATAGTAGGCACTCATAATAGTTACTGACTTGGATCTTTCATAATGGTATGAAGACAGCATCATGATTGGTATTGTAGATTTCAACACCAGAGTTTCAAGCAGCTGTGTATTACTTCTGGAAGTTCTCTACCATTCTAAGGAAAAGTTTCAACTATGTTGCACCTTCGCTTTATAAATCTCAAGGAAAGTTCAGGAGATGTAAAAGAATTGCTAAAGGCTACATTATAACTTCTGTTAAACAGTGGTTTCATGAACTCCAATACTACATCTGTAGGTACACTAATATCTTTCCTTTTAGTATGGTCCTTTTCCAAGTGAGGGAATCCATTGAACAAGTATTTGTTTTCTGTGTCAATTGACAACGAAAATTTCAGGCCAAATTTATCTGACTTGTTTGACATATATTGAATATATGACATATATTGAATAAATTTGTAGCTTTTCTTGTAAAGTAGCAATCACTCATTGATTGTTAGGTAGACATCAGGAATAAATGCTTTCTGACAATTTTCTGTAGCAGGATTCCATATTAAGAATGCTAGATAAAACCTACGCTGAGATAAATTTTGCTTTGTTTTAGTTTTCAGATCAAAGTGAAGATATCTCATTTTATCTAGGAATTGATTACACAGCAAAGAACATTCCTAGAGCTATTCCATATAGTTTTCTTCCACCTATAATGCCATGAGCAAGGATAAGATTAATTAAACTTTTCTAATTCATCTAATATACTGGACCAGTAAGCATTGCCTGTTATTTGCGGGACCCTGTACATTTATGAATGAGTCTAAGCATTGGCTCACCAAATAAAATTTAAAAAACCAAAAGGGACTTTTCTCTATGACATAGGTTCTTGAATATGTGATGGGGACAGATTGAAGTGTAATAATATTTAGGTATTACAATCATCTTCATTCACCCTGTTTGAGAAGCATCAGCCCATGGCCAAGAAGAATCATCTTTACCTTTCAGATGTTATGGTTCTTCATCTCTTTTGTCATGAACTTGGGTTAGGTGAGAACTACATTGTTCATTACCTTTTGTCAACTGTTGAAGGGATTTCACTGATGGACTCATTGCTGGAATCAGATGAGGAATACTCTTTCTATATCTCATGCACTGCAATCACAGCATTTGTCATTGCATTCACTATTTAAAGTTCACCATATGATGAGTTAATTGGGATATTTTTTATGATTTCTAAAATCTAATTTTATTCAGGGAGTCTTATAACAACTAAACTATAAGTTGTGAAAATGTGAAAAACTAGAAAAATTTTCAAATGAGCAAAATAGTGGAAACTGCATGGAAAATGACATTTTACTTTATAAATACATCTTCCACAAGGTTTTGTAAATATTTGGTGATTCTACTGATGCTCCAAGGAGAAAAGACTAATATGGACAAATAAATGACCCAACAGAAATCAATTTAGGAGCATTTCCTTTTATTCACAACAAAAGTATCGTGTTTAAACATATGTGTTATTTGACACATCTGGTTCTTATTGGGTCACATAAGATATTTTATTTCTTTTGTTATTTAAAAAGTTTTTAGAATGTTAATTAACATTGATAACAAAGTCATCAAGGATGAAATAGAAATATCTAAGCTTGGGGGCAGGTAGGTGGTGCAGTGGATAGAGCAATGGCCCTAGATTCAGGAGTACCTGAGTTCAAATCCGGCCTCAGACACTTAACACTAGCTGTGTGACCCTGGGCAAGTCACTTAACCCCAATTGCCTCACTAAAAAAAAAAAAAGAAAGAAATATCTAAGCTTTTTCAAGTTTCAAGTGTCTAAAATTATTTTTGTCAGTTAAAAATGCCTTGTTCTTTAGGGCATCCTATTCTACTCCTAGCTCTTATTTTGGGGAGTTTTTCCTGACATCAAGCCTAAGTGTGCCTCTTTGCCACTTCCACCCACTGTTCCTAGTTCTGTTCTCTAGGACCAAATAGAACAAGTTGCACAACAGCCCTTCAGATATTTGAAGGTAGCTATCACCTCCCTGCTGTGTCTTTTCTTCTCAACACTAAACATCCCTTGTTCCATCTCATTTAACAATAGACTTGAGGCCCTTCATGATTCTGGTAGCCCTCCTTCATTCAGCTTATCAATATTTTTCTAAAACTGTGGTGCCCAGAACTGAATACTATACTCAAGATATTGTCTTAGTTGATTAGAATACAGAGGGACTATCACCACTTTATTGCTAAAATGATGCCTCTCAATGCAACCCAAGATCACATAAGCTTTTCTGGCTACCACATCACACTGCTAACTCATATTGAGCCTCCAATCCAATAGAATTCCCAAGTATTTTTCAGAAAAATTGCTGTCCAACCATGCATGCCCCGCCCCCATCCTATACTTGTAAAGTTGATTTTTTTGAACCTGTAAAAGACTTTACATTTATCCCTATTGAATTTCATCATATTAAATTTAGCCCACTATTCTAGTCTGTCCATCTGTTTTGTTGATTTCTTTTGCCATCTAATGGGTTAGTGATCTTTCCCAGCTTTTGTCATATGCAAATTTGATGAACATGCTATCTATGCTTTTATCTAAACCATTAACAAAATTGTCTTCTCTGTGTCAATCTTGGAAGATGAAGCTACTATTGCAGTACAGCCAACTGGCCCCAGTGAGAGAGGCTGGCTGTTGCTTTCGACTTCAACTTAGCTCCAACCTCACCAGTCTTTTGGCTTCTCCATTCCCACTGCAGCCCATTGGCCATAAATCTATTTGTTCTATTATCTATTCAAAACCTGTTCACATCTGTCATCTCACCCAGCACTTCCTGACATATTTGCTCTAATGAGGAGTTCCTGCTTCCCTTCCCATCTTTGTCCCAGCTGAGCCTGATAACATGCCCTTACCTCATCCTTGGCTGAAATCTTTTGCTATCAACAGCCAGCTCACCTAACTAAGTACCTGCCTAGTCCAGTTCTAAGTAGCCAGTCAAGACTTGTGCAGTGGACCTAGATTAACAATCTTGTTCTAGAACATTTGTTTATACCCTTTACCCAGTTCTTATCCATTCATACCCCTTGCCCATGGAAAATGATTCTCATTTGATAAATATGCCTGCTCACTTCTAAAAGTTTTTTTTCCTTTTGTTACATTTTTGCTAAATGGTATAGTTACATGACTTTGGTCAAATAGCAGAATGATGAAACTATTGGTCAGCAGATAATGATTTATTATAGTGGCTATCTTAGTACATCCTATCACAGTAACTTTAAAAATATTTTAAAATTTTGTACTTAGAGCATTATTGTATATCAGCAACATGACTAGTGGTGCTGTTAAAAGATAGGGTGGGAAACTAGGGCCAAGAGATAACAAAGCACACAATGAGACTAGACATGGAAAGAACCCACAAGGATCTGTCAGGATAGTGTCTGGCCTTAAGGCAGGCTTAGGAGTCAGGATCTATATAAGTTATCAGGCATAAGGCAGATGTCAAAATGAAAGCAGCTTCTGTCTCAACCAGGAGGTTTCTTAAATGTTTCTTACCAGAGCTGAAGCAAATCCTAGCATGTGACCAATGGACAAACTATAGTAAGGAAATGATAAACAGGTATACCTAATCAATGTGTGAACGTGAAGGCAAAGAAAAGGACAGGGATTGACCTTCATGTTAATCAATAGACTCTCCCACATCTAAAGACTAATTGCTGATTCATAAACTTAGTTACATTATGATGTTTGTTGGTACAATCCACAGTTGACTACACTGGTGATAGCAGATATTCCATTTAACATAGTAAAGCTTCTCTTATTTGGACTAAGGTGGGGTGAGGGAGGGAGTAGTAATGGAGCCTAGATTCAAAACAAGTCTGAATAATAGGATTTGGGGAAAAAAAGAAATGCAGTTTTGTTTTGTTTTGTTTTACCTCCACGTATACTCCAAGTAGGTTAACAAGATGCTGTTGATTAAAAATCCGTAAAGAATCTTTGTAGACTAAAAATTAATTATAATTAGCTCATTAGTTGTTTATATGTAAATGTATGCTTCTAAAGTATTTCAGAATAAAGGAAACATTTGTTCTAGTCAGTTTAAACATTTCCTCTGAGGTCATCTTTATAGGATTAATTTCCTGAGTAGCCCTTTTCTTCAGAGTGCAAATAGACTTTTTGTTTCACAAATGATCACAAAATATCAATTAAGAAGTTGTATTTTATATTAAATTGTGTCCTGGTCCTCTTTTGCACCCATAATTAGCCACACTTTTATTTGCTATGCTTGTAAGGCCCATCCTAAATCATACTCACAAGCTCTTAAGTCTCACCCAATAACATGCTTACTCTTGCAAAAAATATATTTATGCCCCTTGCCTCCCTCTCCTCTCCCCCCATCTTGGTTCTGCAAATGTGAGTGGTCATGGTGATTTTGTTGTCCTGTATCTGAATTTGTTGTTGCTTGTGGAATCTTCAACTTCTGTTTGGGAACCTCACATTACTCATTAGATTTCGTCTGGCCTGAAAAATTACCCTCTTACCTGCAGAGATCTATTCTTACGACACTGGGTGCTCCCTTGCATTTAACAACTGTGTCTGAAGAAGAGATATAAAGGAAGAGTTCATCTTGCTTCTAGGGCTGAAACACTGAATTAGACATGTTCCTCAAAGAAAAGGGAGAAACAGAGACAGACAGAGGAAGGAAGGAAGGAAGGAAGGAAGGAAGGAAGGAAGGAAGGAAGGAAGGAAGGAAGGAAGGAAGGAAGGAAGGAAGGAAGGAAGGAAGGAAGGAAGGAAGGAAGGAAGGAAGGAAGGAAGGAAGGAAGGAAGGAAGGAAGGAAGGAAGAATGAATCAACAAAAGTTAGCCTGCTCAAGAGAAAAGCCAAAGGTGGAATTGGGACTCTGAGGGCTCATCTGGGTTCCTGAAGCAAAATTGCTACTGAGAAGGCCTGGCTTTATGGCAGGAGGAAGCCACCACAAGTGCAGGCCACAAAAGCCTCTCTCCCTAAAGCCTCCAATTAAACCACAAAGAACAACTAATTTACCTCCTATCAGCAGATTGCTTTGTATTTTCCAAAGGAAGCAGCATATGGGAGCTGCTGGGTGAGGCCTTCCAGTTCAATTAAAAGCAAACAGATAAACTAGACTTCAGGGCAGGGTTTGGAAAGATAGGACTCCAGTAGCTGTCTGATCTCTTGCCTATGACTTTTCTGAAGTGCAACTGACAGCGCTAACTAGCAATTACAATGCAGGGGCTGGGGCAGTTGGAGTAGGGGTTCAAACAGAGAGGGGAGGTCTCACTATTTGCATGCAATGAATTATTAAGGGCTGTCAGATGTCAGGATGGGAATCGGTGATATTGTGGTTAAACGCTCACCACATGTCTAATTTGAGCTGTGCCCACTAGCTCCAGCATCAGTGCAAATTAAGACTACATTAGTGCCGGGTGATTCACAGCTGTGCCATACATGAACCTATGAGCTCTTAGGGAGGAGATTTGCATACAAGATGCCTGATAGTGATTATAAGAAGTCCTTATGTATCTATAAGAAAGGCACTATGTAAATCTAAGGCATTGCTAATTATTTCTATTTATGTGCTTCAAGATAATAATTTGTGAGCTTGGCCTCCTATTTAGGGGAATCCAGCTTGAGAAAAATTGTAGGCTTAGAAGAGACTTTAGACACCATCTAGTGCCCCCCTGCCCTATTTTACAGATGAGAGGAGTTAAGTGAGCTGCCCCTGGCCACATAGGTTGCAAGTGGCAGTCTGGTAATTCCAACAGAAACTACATTTACCTTTATGTGAACAAATAAAAATCCCCATTTTTCCCCCCTAACATCGATTCGGAGATGGATCTGTGGTCTTTTCAGTGTGGTTATTCCTTTCAGCAGTGCAACTCACAACCCATCCACATCCTCAATATTCCCACCTATAAAATGTGAATACTTAGAGCGCCCACATCACAGTGTTTTTATGAGACACTACTTTGTAAACTTGAAAGTGCTATGGAAAGGAGACGTTGTTACTGTTATTTATCATATTATCATTATTTTATTAGTATTAAAGAGACTTCTGTTCTTGAAGAAAGTATTCATGATATGTAGAAATGAAGCTTCTGCATTGTCTAAAAGCCTTTGTTTTCTCATATTCTTTTTCCTACTATATTTTCCAGAAGTCTTTTGCCATTCTCCACTACGCCCACTTTTGCACTGAAATGACTGTGTATACACTAGACTTATTTTGGAAGTATATGTGAATTTCATTTGGAAGGACCTATCAAGTCCTTGTCAGAATTTCTCTATGGATTTTTTCCTCTCTAAGAGATGGTGTGTAAGATACAATTAACTTCAGACTAATCTTTTTGAAAATATTTATCCTGAGCATTATAAGGCAGGATTACCAGGCATCTCAGGAAATGCTGTTTTTTGATGCCTTTGGACCTATTATAAAGCCATTCTACTAATCTTATTTGCCTCTCTAAAAAGAGCACTAGTGGGCTAGCCTTCCATTTAGTTCCTTTTTTGTCTTCTGACTTTATTTATAGAATGAAAGTCAAGGCTTATAGGATTCATTTCCTTTAATAGAATGTCCTCTTACTGGTCATTGGAGAAGGATATCAGATTTAATATAAGGGTTAACATTAATGTTCACAGATGTGAAAATGATGTGATTTTTGGTACTTTTTGCTTCCTTTTCCATCACTTCTGTCATTGTCATTGCAGATTTAGAAGGTACCGAGGACCATTTTATGCAGTCCCTTTTCTGTGACTTGGCATAGCCAAATAATTTATTACCATGTGGCTAGCCTGCTGGTAATAAACCTCTGACCTTAGCTAGACTTGTCCTCAGAAAGTAGACATAATTTATTACCAGAGTCATATTTGAAGATTTTCTTGTAGGTAGAACCTTCTAGAATTTGGGCTTCATGGTTGTTGCCTTTGAGAACTCAGGGTCACCTGCATACATACCACTGTAAGGAATCCAAGTAAGGCATTGTGGAATCACTGTACATTGTGAACAGGGAGATTTGTGTGTTTGGAGGGTGATAGTCAACTTGGTTATTGAAGTCACTGAGAATGATGGTAAAGGAAGGGGTAGAGTAAAAGGTGATAAACTAATACTCTCTGTCACTTTCTAGTAAACCAGAGATGTAAGTGTTGAATCTTCATACAGGAATGTTGTAGCTTAGGCATAAAATGATAATGACATGTAGTGAAAGGAACCACTGACAAATGGAGGTAAACACATTTTTATGTAATTGCTATTCCTCCCCTCCCCCCTTCCTGCCTTAACCCCCCCCACACACACACACCCCACCCCATAGGCTCAGCTGTAGGGAGCCAAAGCTATAACAGTTAATCTGTGACAGATTTCTCAAGAAATTTAAGTAGCTCAGAGGAAAAAAATAACAAGAATTCTTCATTTTAAAGGAACAAAATTATGGAAAAGATGAAATTTATTTAGTGTGGCATTCATTATAAGCAAATAAACATAAAAGACCCTTTCTCAATATTAAGTTAGGACATAACTTTTTATTTAGTGTTACTATTGAAAATATTTAAGCAGTCACTATGTGTAAAGTCTGTGCTGGACGTGAAGGGAGACATCCCCCACCCCCTTCTCTGTTATCAGTAGCTCCTGGCATAGTTCCTGGCAAATAGTAAGGATATAAAAGTGAATTGAATACTCAGGGGATAGTAATAAAGAAAAGAAAGAAAAGATCATCAATTAAACATTAAAATATATGTAGAAGCATAAAGAAGTTTAGAAGGAGTTAGAGACAAGCCTAGCAGTTTGTTTGCTATTGTATTAAATTTTATATGTTTAAACCTAAGACATATATATCACTAAAGTTTGGCTGCACATACAACTCTTTTTTCTTCTTTATATATTGATGTTCTCATGTTCATTGCATTCATAATAAAAAAAGAAAAATAGCATTTAGTTCCTTTCATCAAGGAGCTTATAACAGTGGGGGAGGGGAATGGGGGAGAAGAAAGAAAAGATGTGATTTTATTGTCTACAATTATGATCCTTTTTTCAGTTTTCATCCTTTTTGATCTTTCTGTGGCATACGCCACTGTTGACTACCTGGATACCCCTTGAGTTTTCAAGACACTACTCACTACTCACTACCTATCCATCTGTTGCTTCTCAGTCTCCTTTATTGGCTCATCATCTATGTCCCTCTCTCTAACTGTGGGTTTTTCCTAGATCCTCTTCTCATCTCTCGCTATACTCTCTCACTTGGTGACCACATCAGTTTCTGTAGGTTTAAAAATCATGTCTATGCAGATAACTACAACATGTCTATATCCAGTCCCAGTCTCTCTTGGGCTCATTTGGTTCCACTTGCCTTTTGGACATTTTGAACTGCATGTCCTGGGTAGATCTCAAAACCAGTATATCACAAACTGAACCTGATATCTTTACCCTGTTGAAGGTACCACCACCCTTCTAGTATTGTGACTTCATCCAATCAGTTGATTAATCTTACTATTTCTACCCTTATATCTTTCCTATATGTCACCTCACTGTTCAAACAGGCAATACCTTAGTTCAGGTCCATATTCCCTCTCATATGGACTGTTGCCTCCTAATTGGTTTCCCTATCTCAAGTCTTTCTCCATTTCAATACACCCTCCGTATACTTGCCAAAGAAATTTTCCTTAATCATAAGTCTGATCATATTACTCCCTTACTTTTTCTCTGTCTTCCCTAGATAGAGCTGGTCTCAAAAAGAATCTAGAGCAACAAGCATCTCTCTATTAAAACAGAAATGAAGAGTGTATTTCTTCTCCAAAGCTCTTATGCCATCTCTGCATTCCATACTGGAATGTAGCATTATCATCCTTCTTTCTACCAATTAGGAGAGTCTTAAGCAAAATGCTTTAGGCTTAGCTGGAAACTCAGGTTACCCATGTGTATCTATGCATATATATATGAATATATATATATGTATATATACGTATATACATATATATATATATATATATATATATATATATATGAATACACACATGGCCCCTCCTCGAGAGACCATTTCACTTTTGTCTTTAGTGCCTGTGACAAAGTAGCTAGTTTCAATGGATATATACATGTCTAAAAATTAAATGAATGTGTGATATTTTCTATGTGGGCATTCCCTTTAATGGAACAGATCACGATCACTTCGTGCTCTCATCTTCTGAGATTTTTTTCTTTATATTTGTATAAACATTCTTTCTAGAAGAATTAGCCAACATGTTGGAGGTCTTTCTCTAAATCTTTTAGTATATTATGGATGCCAATGTAACACTCAGGCTGTCTGCCTATTATCCTTTGCTCTTGCTTTATAGTCCTTACTTGTTTTTGTACTTTCTATCCTAATGTAAGTTTTCACTGGCACTATATGACAGCCCACCTTGGAGCCTTTAGAGAGTATGGTATTCCAAAACTCTCAGCTATATAACTTCAAAAGAAGAATAAGCATTGAAAAGATGGATGTTTCAATAGGAAAGAGCTTGGAAGTGTTGGAAACACTACATATTTCAAATACCCTCCAGTGGTCATCCTTCCATTCTTGCAAATATCATTGTTCAAATGCCAGACTTTTCTAAGATATATCTGTTGATGTACTAACTCCATTCAGGCCATAGTCTGGGCAATGTTCAGTATTCATGCACTTGTTTTTTCTTGAGTGGTTTTCTAGGCTCCCCCTTTTTTTTAAACTGGATGGGGATTTCATTGAAGTTGATTTGGGGCAACTAGGTGGTGCAATGGATAAAATGCCAGCCCTGGATTCAGGAGGATCTGAGTTCAAATCCGATCTTGGACACTTGACACTAGCTGTGTGACCCTGGGCAAGTCACTTAACACTCATTGCCCTGCAAAAAAAAAGAAAGAAAGAAAGAAGGGAAGAAAGGAAGGAAGGAAGTTAATTTATAGCATTCTTGGGCTAGCTATGGTCAAAACAATTACAACCAAAACAAACTCCCTTAGAGTCTATATGGAATTCATTTCCTTTTTGAACTTTGATAAAACTATGGAATACAAAATAGAACTTGATAAGGAGAATGAGGTGATTAGGCTAGATGACTTCTAAGGTTTCTTCTAGCTCTGTGTGTACAATTACATTCTATTCAACAAACAATTATTAAGCACCGTACTAGGCACTGTACAAGATACTCGTGATATGAAACCAAAAATGAAATAGTTTTATTCTCTCAAGGAGATTACATTCTACTAGAGTTTTATCTAAGAACATTAGGAAGGTATACAATATTATTCAATTCCATTATTAGGGTGAATAAAGGAAGACTTCATAGTCGTTTCACTTGAACTTGGCCATAAAGAATCGTTAGTATTTCAAAGGAGGAAGTTATGATGGTGAGGGTGGGAGACAAGGGATTCTATGTCTAGGGAACAGCATGAGCAACAGGATTGAAGGAAAGTTGGGAAAGCATGGACATCTCTTTTTCTCATGATGTTGTGCTGGATTAGAAGTACTTTCCCCACTAAGAAGAAGCAATGAAAAATGATAGACCAAAAAAACAAAAACAAAAACAAAAAACCCCACTCAAACCCAACACCCAGCCATTGGTTAGATGAAAGTGTTTTGAACATTGACAGAAGTATTTAGTGAATGGAAGTAGATGTCAACTCAGAGTAGGAGTTATTGGAGTGGAAATCAAGTTCAGGGCCCAAACCTACTGACTGTTTCCACTGAAGTACCTAAAAAAAAAAAAAGCTTGGGGTGGGGGGAGGGCAGATTTCTAACTGGAACAGGCCAGGCCAACTGCAGGCCAGAAGGATCACATTCTGGTTTGCATTTTCTTTATGTTCTCCAAGTGGGTGATTAGGAAGTCCAAATGATCTGTTATGGACATATCTCCCAGTGCCTGCCATTTCCAGAGGCTGCGGCTGACACAGGTTTGACAAGAGCCACAGCTCGGAGGGCCACTCAGCAGAAGTTATAGCTGCATGCTTTGTTCTCTGAGAGAGCGCCGGAACTATTGAATATAATGTATAATGCATGGCACAAGGTGCCTCTCCTCCATCAGACTTTTGTGTCTGGGTTGGTTTAGACTGGAGGCTCTCTGTTCATCACTTATTTAAAACAATGCTACTTTGCTGTATGTGTGCCCAGAGACTTGGGCCTGGCTGGAGAAGCTTAAGTGCTGCATAAACAATTATCAAACCCCATTACGGCACCAGAACAGGGTTCTTGCAGATAATCAAGCTGGACGGAATTGTGTCCTGGTGGCATCTGAAGTCAGCATGGGAAATTATGTCACTCCCACACAAACCCGTTGGTGTACTTTTCCCCCTTTGTTGGATGACCGTTCGTTCCATGGCTGTATTTTGGGTTGCCTCTGCCTCTGGGTTACTTCTTTGTTCAGAAACAAGATGACTTCTGCCTTTCTGCTTCGTCAAGGTTTTGGCTGCAATTTATGATGTCTTATTATTTATGCTGGCTTCCATGGTGGTATGTGCTGGAGAAATATTGGTGGAGAAAAATATAGATGGCTTTCCATTACCTCCCAGATATCACCTCTGGCTTCATCTGGGAAGGGCTTAACATCAGTTACCCAGATTACAAATGCTGAGTCTGTTTTCACTCAGTAGTGAAAAGATAGTTGGCAAAAGCCGCAGGGTGACAGCTCAGACTTGACATGCTCCATAGGCAGAGGCAGGGGTTAGTCAGTCGATAAACATTTATTAATTGCTTTCTAGGCGCCAGGCCCTGTGTTAATCATTGAAGATATAAAAGAGACAAAAGACAGTCCCTGCCCTCAAGGAGCTCACAGTCTATTGGAGGAGATAACAAGCAAATAAATACCTACAGACAAACTATATGTAGGATTAACAGGAAATAATTAACAGAGGGAATTAAAAGGCTTTCTGTAGAAGGTAAGATTTTAACTGGTACTTGAAGGAAGCCAAAAAGGCAGGAGATGAAGAGGAAGAGGAAGAGCATTCTAGGCATGGGGGACAGAGAAAATGTCCAAAGTCAAGAGAAGTGTTTTGGTCATGGAACAGCAAGGTGGCCAGTGTCACTGGATACACATTCAAGAAATAAGGTATAGAAGGACTAGAAAGGGTGGGGGGATGGTAGGTTATGAAAGGCTTTGAATATTAAACAGAGGATTTTGTATTTGATCCTGAAGGTGTCAGGGAACTACTGAAGTTTATTGAGTAGGGGAATTACATTGCTGGACCTGAGTTTGTGGAAAGTTGCTTTGGCAGCTGAATGGAGGATAGAGAGGAGTGGGGAGAGACTTGTGGCAGGCAACAATTATAATAGTCCAGGCATGAAGTGATAAGGACCGCATCAGAGTAGTGACAATATCAGAGGAAAGAAGGGAGCCTATTCAAGAGGTTTTACAAAGATGAAATTGACAGGCCTTGGCAACAGATTAGATATGGGGGCTAAGAGAGTAAGGAGTAGAGGATTACACCTAGTTTTTGAGCTGAGGAGACCGGGAGGATGGTGATGTCCTTGACAGTAATAAGGAAATTTGGAAGAGAGGAACTTTCAGGGAGAAAGATAATGAATTCAGTTTTGTATGTTGAGTTTAAAATATCTACTGGGTATCCAGTTCAAGATGTTTGAAAAGCAGTTGGATGTGCAAGACTAGAGGTCAACAGAGAAATTTGGTGCAATCTACTTAACTTCTCTAGACCTCAGTTTCTCCATCTGTAAAAAAGAGATGGTCAAGCTAGGATAATTTAAATTTTAGAGGAGGATAGGCAGATTTGAGAATCATCAGCCGAGAGATAACGATTCAATCCATGAAAATTGATTACATCAAGTGTAGTATAGAAGGAGAAGAGAACCCAGGACAGAACCCTGTGGAATATCTGATATTGATGGGAGTGACCTGGATCAGGATTCAGCAAAGGAGAATGAGAAAGAGCAGTCTTATAGGTCAAAGGAGAACCAGGAGAGAGTCATGTCCTGGAAACCTAGACAGAAGAGAGTATCAAGGAGTGATCAGATATCAATTGTTAGGCTGGAGTAGCTGGTTTTTCAAGTCTTAGATTTGGTGGCTAAAGTCTGTCCTTGGCCTCGCCATTTCCAAGCTTTTTCTAGATGCCTCATGAGATCTTTTATGCCTCAACAACAATGCCAAGCCTTACATCTATATCATGCTGTACAGCTTACTAAGTCCTTTATAAGTATCCTTTCTAAAAAGAGCCTCCAAGGGCTTTCCTATGGATCATTTCTTTTGATCCTTATGACAATCCTAAGGAACAATGAAAAGGTCTTATTAGAGGCAGCTTGAATAGAGCAAAGGGCCTGGAATCAGACAGACCTGAATTCAAAATCAGCTTCAGACAGTTACTAGCAGTGTGAACCTGGGCAAATCATTTAACCTCTGCTGCCTCAGTTTCTTCATCTGTAAGACAGAGTAATAATAGGCCTTACTTTCCAGGGTTGTTGTGAGGATCAAGTGAGATAATATTTGTAAAGTGCTTAGCACAGTGCCTGACACATAGTAGGTGCTTAATCAATACTTGTTTCTTGAAAAGAGCACTGAACTTGAAGTCAGGAAATTGGCTCAGAACTTTTTCCTTCTCTGGTCCAGACTATGTCACCTAGCCTCTGTGAACCTCAATCACTTAATTTATAAAGCAGAGACAATAGTTTTTGTTATTTACCTCATAGGTATGGTTATGAAGAAAAGGCTTTATGAAACTTAGAGCAATAAATAAAATTGACATGATGTTGCTGCTGCTGCTGGAGGAGATGATAATGAGGAGAAAGAAGCTAGAGAGGTAGGCTGACTTGCTTAAGTCTAAGTGGTAGACCAGAACAAGAGACACTACTAAGTCTTCAGATTCATTATCAGATGTTCTTTCCACTCCACTATCTCACCAAGCCACACCCCTCCACATCCTATCTGTTTTTCCTATTTCCATCTTTCATTACTTAGCTTTCCATCCTTTTATTGCAAAAGGATCTTGCTTCTGCTGCCATGGTCTTACCAGGTTTTCCCATCATTGCGAGTCTGAGGCTGGGCATGGGGTGGGGATAGGAGAGGAGATCTGTGGATAGGCTAGTAAAACTTTTCCAGGTTGTTAAATTTTATGGTTGTTTGTTGTTTGTCCTTCATTTTTGAAGAGGACCATGACATCTGAGTAATATCATGACTTGCACTGAATTGGATCTAAGTGAAGGAGGGATGTGCAAAGTCACCAAACTTCACTCTCTCCTCTAGAGCCATCTGGGTCCAGTGGCAAGATAAATATCAGGACAACTGGAGATGGTTCCCAATGTTTAAGGCAATTGGGGTTAAGTGACTTGCCCGGGGTCACACAGCTAGTAAATTTCTGAGGTGAGATTTGAACTCAGCTCCTCCTGACTCCAGAACCAGTGTTTTGTCCACTGTGCCACCTAAACTAATAGCTGAAAAGAATACTCAAGGATTTGGACTTTGTTACTAACCTGTGAGATTTGGGGCAAGTCATTTAACTTTCCCATCTGTAAAAATAAAGGATCAGGCTAGGATAATTTTAAAGGTCACTTCCAGCTCTAAATCCTATGATATGATTTAATAATCAACAAAAAGTAGACATATTTTACATAGGCCTTTAATACAGAGAGCCTCTTCTGGCACTGTCTTCCAAATCTCGAGTTTGAAAATATTCAACTCAGTGCATAAATAGTCCAGTTTATGCATGTCCTCCTTGTACCTCTAGCATGGGAAGATGAAAATGACTAGATCTAAATATACCGTCGAGAAAGAACTTATACTATGTGTTTTCTCCAACCCTGACAGTCTACTTGCAATTAAAAACCAAAACAAAACAGAACTGCAGCTTTTGACACACTTTCTCCAAAAGCAAACAGATGAGTAGCACAAATAATTTGAAGCAGTGATTTAGAAAGGACCTGCTGGTTTTCTTAGGCTGTACTCTTGCTTTCAACTAAAGGGGGAGAGAAAGTGGTCTCTAATTCCTCACCTTGCCATATGAAATGCACATCAGTCTGACATAAGCAATTAGCTGTCAGGTGCTAGGCTTTGCAATCAGAGGCCAATTTTCAGATTAGTGCTAATTGCAGGGTGGGCTGACTGCCTTAACTCCCAATCCCCTAGTTGGCCTTCAACAGTGGGAGCATGGGAGGGTGAGGGCTCCCGGTCTCCAGCTTGCTGGCAGTTTGACTGTAGGCTAAAGTAATGGAGCTGGCAGGGTGGAATCAATTACTGGCCAATGAAGATTTTCCCACAGGTTGGGGCTTGGGAAAAAGGGCCTTTCCTGCTGCCTAGACAGCTGGCATAGACTGTCCACTGGGAAAGGAGCCTGCAGAATGAGAGAAAGAGGGACAGTTCTCAGTGATAAACTGGTGACAGACTATAAATTATGAAAGGGGGATTTGGCAGAGGATTAAGTTTGCTACCTCTGCTTTCCCTCTTGTGCTATCCTTGTTTTATGCCTTTCCGAGTTACCCTGTTCTCTGAAGATCCAGCTTCCCAACTAAAATCAGCATGGGAAGAGAAAAAGCCCAAAGCCAAGGGTTTTTGTTTGTTTTGTTTTGTTTTAAACGGGTCTTGACCCAAAAGGAAGAAGAAAATGGAAATTGTAATACTGAAGTTTGTTTGAAACTGTGGTACATAAGTTAAAATTGCAATTAGTATAAGGAATTGTTCTTGGATTCCTTTTGGTTCAGTAGATGTTACTTCCTTATAATGACATGACATTCTGGGATCCACTTAGATTTCAGTAGTGGTGCTTCAAAAGGCTTTAAGACTTTTTATTTAGACCCTAATTAGTATAGGGCTATATTTTGAGGATGCATTGTCAAAACATTCCATTTGGGTCTTTTCTGTTCAGAAAAAAGAATCCAACCTACACAAAGCTGTTTTGTTCTCACTTCACTGCTACAGAGTGTGGTTTCAGAATGACTTTCAGCAAGAAACCCATGAAGTGAGGCTATCCTTCACATGTATCATGGGGATGTCGTGTGGCTCCTAGGGAGGTAGAATAGACATCTCTAGCCCCTTCTTCCCCCACCCTTCTCCAAGGGAGATTTTAATTCCTGCCAAGAGAGAAGCAGGAAGTTGGGGACAGATGCTTAGCCACCCTGATCTTCAGAGAGAGTGGGGGTACCCGGCTAGAATTATATCTTTCTGTTCCCTTAAATATTATTAGTCTACTAGATATGGATTTTAGGTTCAAACTAAACTGATTGCTGTTCATTAATGGAGAAAGGAGGACTCAAACTTTATATCCAAGGCTTGGCCTCCTTCCCACCAAATACCAGTTCTACAGTGAATGAACACCCCATTTATCTGTGTCAATAGAAAGAGAATTCAGAGAAAATATCGCTAGGAGAATATGTACCAGACAATACAGAGTGAAAGAGGTCTCCCATCAGGAGTGAGGTAACTCAGCTCTCAGAAAGCTCTCAGAAGACAGTCCCAGAGTTTACCCAAAGGGAAATTCCCCAAAATCTGTAGTGTAACAAGATGGGGGTAGGGACACGGTGAAGACTGCTAGGTCCTTTTGGGTCAGTTAGAGTCTTATTTTCCCTTCAACAACCTTAAGTGGAGTGGGCTTTGTCCATCTCCTCTCTCTCAAAACTGGAACACCTGATGCAACCTCCCCAAAGGGACTCAAAAAATAGAAGGTCAAGAGATTGAATCTCTCTTCTCCCCAACTCCACCCTGATCTTCACACAGGTACAGGACGTTGATATCCACCAATGAGGAGAGGCTCATACCAATGGCCTTTGGGACAGAATTACATTCCTCCTCTGGGCTGAAATTTTTTATGGTCCCTTGAAAAGATCAGGTGGGGGCAACTCCCAAACCTGTAACTATACAGGATAAACCAACAATAGCAATTTAAAACAAGAAGGTTGCTTTTCCTGGAATCCTAGGCAATCAACTTTCAATACTGTTGAAACTAAAATAAAGCAAATGCATATTAACACATGCAGTAGACAGGTCACCATACAGAGCATTGCCTGGGAGGATAATACAGTGACCACATGCCTAACTACATGCAAAACATAACATACACACATTTCAAGAGTATATGTACATCCATTGTACACAACAATCAATCAAAAAACAAGCATGGTTAACTAAGTAAAGCTAACTAATTATAACACTATCAATAGACTTACGTATAAAATGCAACTTAACTATAAGCAATAATGTTATAACATAACATAACGTAACATAAAACAAAACAAGCAACAGACATTGTTATAGCATGACTATAGCACAAAATATAGAGGACCCTGACAGCAACATTTTTTCTAAAAAGCCAATCAAACATGCAGTAATTCAGATGGATTGCGGTGAACATAAGCAATTACACGCAAGATACATTTCATGTGGGCAGTCTCTAGTATTATCACTTGCATATACATGTAACTATATTTTCAGGTTTACCTGTAACATCATAACAGCCTAGTGATTTGTCTAAAAGGCTTAGTTCTCTTGTCACTGACTGAACTCTCAACTCCTATACCAGAACTAGTATGGGCTGACCATCAGGATCATTATAGGCTTGGCTGGCTACACCTAGACTGACAGCTATATCAGGTTGTCTATGAGTATGTTCCTGCTCTGTGGACTGAATCTGTACCATATGAGTTTCTGTTGCAGTGAAGGACTTGCTTTGGGCTCAGTTTTTCTGCACTGTAATATTATACATAGTTTTCTTCACTGAATGTATCACATTCAGCATCCATATATAGGTTAGAAAAGCTTTGTACCAAATGATTAATATGTAAATGTTTTACATGATTGCACATGTATAACCTATATCTGATTGTTTACCATCCCGGGGAGGTAGGGAAAGAAGGAGGGATATAATTTAGAATGCAAAACTTATATATATATATATATATATTGTGTGAATAAAATTGGATATTAGATCATAAATCTACCCTACTTAACCTTTCCCTTAATTTATCTCCCAGACTAGTAAATGGAAGAAGCTTCTGGTTTTCTAGATAGAGCTTTTATTGTATGGTAGTCACAAGCTGATGTTGATTAGAAGGATAGGAAAGTAGAAATACAATACAAATCGTCTTAAGTCTAGGCTTAGTCTATATTCTGTATAAAACTCACCAAAACCGAAGGCCACCTTTGGGGAGAGAGACCGAGTCAAGCGCGTGCTGTTAACTGAGAGCCGGGCCGAGTCAAACTCCAGTCCGCATCTGTCTGTACAGCACAGCCAGGAGACCAGTGGAGCAGGAAAAAGTCCCACTTCCGTTCTCTCCTTGCCTTTTAAGCTCGCACCCTGGAAGTCAAGTGCTCAGCAGGCAATCTGGCGTGCGTCACAGGTGGACTGGTGTTCGTAGCTCATGCTGTTGGTCTCCTCCCCAAAAGGGTGGTCCTAAAAAAAACTGGCGTCTCTCCATTATCTAACTGACTGTTAAAACTTTTTACCACAATGCAATTGGGATTAAGTGACTTGCCCAGGGTCACACAGCTAGTAAGTGTTAAGTGTCTGAGGCCGGATTTGAACTCAGGTACTCCTGACTCCAGGGCCGGTGCTCTATCCACTGCGCCACATAGCTGCCCTAAAAATATATTTTTAAATTGTTTTAACATGTAATTGAGGGTAAATAAAAATACACATTAAAAAGGAAAGTCTTTGTACAACTGATAAACAGTCTCTTTTTCCTAGGTGACTGTCCAGCAGTTCTCTCCACTTTCTCATTGGAAAGTCCAACTAATTCTCCTATGGGCAATAGGTGATTGCAATGAATAGTCCTGATGGTGCCCTCTCCATTCTCTCTCTCTCTCTCTCTCTCTCTCTCTCTCTCTCTCTCTCTCTCTCTCTCTCTCAGCAATAAGGGTTAAGTGACTTGCCCAGGGTCACATAGCTAGTAAGTGTCAAGTGTTTGAGGCCAGATTTGAACTCAGGTCCTCCTGAATCCAGGGCAGGTGCTTTATCTACTGCTCCACCTAGCCGCCCCTATTCTCTCATTTTGTAAACAGACAAGATGCCCAATAACATTTTTTATGGATTAGCTTTCCATTGGTCAGCTCACTTGTGAACCCCTCGAATGGTTAAGGTTTCTCAATAGAACTCTACCTCCTTGTTGAAGGTCTCTTCACCATACTATTGATGTTTTTTATAATAATAATAAGTTTACCTGAGGCATAAAATCCATAAACTGGGCACTTATTTATTTGGACACATCATTTTGACCAGGCACACCAATATGGCAAATCCAGCGGCAAGGGAAGCATCATAGTAGCTTTTGTTTCTATCATAGATCTTCAGAGCTGAAGCTGTGGCTTGTTGGTGGGCATCTCTCGGCTTCTCTTATAACTGAGAGACATATTGAGTGTGAGTATCTATACCCGATCTTTCATCTAAGGCACTAAAATATGAAACAATAGGCAGGTGTGGTTCTTGCCCAAACATAATCAAGTATGGTGTGAAGCCTGTGGCATCATTCCTGTTAGAATTATATGCATATACTAGACATGATACATGTTAACTCCATGGAGTCTTTTGTTCTGGTCTCAAAATTCCCAACATGTTCAACAGTGTGTTGCTCTCCTTGGGTATGGAGTGTATGTGGTCCTTCGGACTTTCTGATACCTGTAAAGTCCAACAGTTCCTTGAGTAGCCTGCTCCCAAAGTCTCTACCTTAGATTGGATCCTGGCAGGGAATTCATATACTGAAAAATACTTTCCTTATACAAATAGTTGATGCCTTTTGGTTTCTGAGTATGCCTGTGCATACCTAGCAAAATGGTCAAGTGCCATCAAGATATGCCTCATATTTTTACAATGCCAGAGACAGAAAGTCAATACAAATAAATTCCAAAGGCTTGTTGTGCTTCAAATACACAGACCGAATCGGTAATGTTTTCCTTTGTACTCATCTGGCATATTTTACACTTCTTGATAACATTTGCAGTCACCTTAGGCCAGAAAAATCAGTTTCTTGCCAGCTCTAGGTCCTTTCTTGACCCATATGTCCAAAGTCATCATGTAAGGCATGTAAGGTTATTGAGTGATATGCTTTGGGTAGCACCAGCTGCTTCCTGGTTCCACGTGTGGGATCAATCACACTCTGATAACAATACTCCATTGCAGTTTGTTGAGAAACAGTACCTGACCCTTTCCTTCTACCTCTTATATTTATTTTGTAAGTTATTTCCTACAAAGAGTACAGGATTGTGTAAATCATATCATTGACCATTCAAAAGCAAAGAGTCCATATCAGATAGCATGTTAAAATTAATTCAGCAATGAAATAAACAGTTCAGAGGAAATTTGGCAAGTTTCTGGATGGAATGTTCAACTCTTCAACTTTCCATGAAATGTCATTGAAACAAGATCAGAAATTCAAACCTAAAGAATGAAGCATCGTATAAAATTCAAATAGCTGTCAGGCCAAAGAAACATTAAATATTTATACATAAGAGTATTTTCTTAATGACATTCTTGTCTATTTTCTTCTGTTCCTTCCTATAGGAAACTAGCACTAGCAATTAAGTGCTCCCAAATTTTTCCTTCTGTCTTCTTTTCCACATATCCAGCTCCCATTACTCTTGTTGGGAGTTTTCTCTGTATAATTAAAGGTAGAAATTGATTCAACAATAGTGCGAAAATGAACATGGATCATGCAATGAATGGAACATGTTGGAAGTATGAATTAGACTAATTATGTGACAAATTTTGCATTAGTGCTTCTAAAGTCTCTTAGAAACTTCAGGATGTAGAAATAGAAGGGAAGAAGGTAAGATCCACCTGAGCCTACCTCCTTGCTCCTGAAGAAGGTTTAAAAGCATCTCAGAGGACCTTCTCCATATGCTCTATTTAGGGGGAGTGTACTTGGGCTGGTGGTTCTTCTCAGCCACTTAATTTTAGGTGTCTGCTTCCAACTTACACCTGTGACAATAGGGACCAAATGTTAAGAGAATGCCCCTCCCCCAACCTCACAATGAAGTTTTTTTTTTTTATGAAAGTCATCTAGTGTGGTATGCTTGGGGAAATGACATGGAATCCTGAATTATGCTCACTGGAGTGAGGAATGATGTTAACAGCTGCTTTTTAATAGGCTCCCCTCCCCACCCACCCCCATGCTGAAATACTGTGTTGCTAAAACTAAAATCTGAATTCTAGTGTTGGAGATGCCCTGCAGCTTGTATTAGCTAGGATAGGTTATCTTTGGGGAAAGAAGAGTAAAATGGTGGATAGAGTGTTGAACCTTAGGTCAGTGACCTCGAGTTTGAATCTGAGCTCTGCCATTTGCTGCCTTTGTGATCTTGGGCAACTTCTTTTACCTCTAAGCATCTCAGTTTCCTAATTTGTAAAATGTGGGGTTTTATAAAATAGGTATGAGAGAAAAAAGAGGTGATAATGAAATTCAGAAATGACTTGCTTACAAAGACTGAGTGGAAAGCATTGCAAAAAGGATTTAGGAAACATGATCCCCAGCATATTCTCCTTAGCTCTTACCTCCATATCTTGTACTTGGAGACTAGGTTGTCTTTAAACTCATTTATAGCTTTCCTTGTGCTTTGGGATTTGCAGCTATGATGGGTAGGAACTTAATAATGAATTCATTTGACAATTATAATAAACTAAAATCCATATTTCATTAATGAATACAGCAACACACAATACATTATGGAAGCTGCCTTATATAACTATATTATTAATGGATCAATCAGCTTCATAAGTATAAGATGAGGTGGCATGACTAGACAACTTTGGGTGTGAAAAAGATCTTAGGGGTCTTAGCAGATTTCACTTTCAATGAGTTAACAATTTGATATGACACACTAAAAAAATTAATGAGATTTGGGGCTGAATTAAGAGTCATATCTTCCAGGAACAGAGGGCATCCTTTTCTGCTCTGCCCTGGTTGAAATGCATCTGAAGTAACATGTTCAGTTCTGGGGACCACATTTTAGGAAGGACATTGATGCATTGGGAGCAACCAGAGGAGAGCGAATTGTAAAAAGCTACAAGATCATGCCATGTAAAGATCAATTGAAGGAACTGAGGTTCTTTAGCCTGGAAAAGAGAAGACTTAGTTGAGATGCTGTAACTGTCTTCAAGTATTTGAGAGCTGTTAGGTGGAAAAGGGGTCAGTCTTGTTCTCCTTGGCTTCAGAGGGTAATACTAGAAGCTGCAAAGAGGCTTGTAATAAGGGAAAACTTACCATTACAGTTATTCAAAAGTGTGTTCTCCCATACTAGAGATCTTTAAACAAAGACTGGGTGATCACGTGTCTGATATATTGTAAAAATGGATCCTTGTTCAGGTGTGATTTTGGTTTGATGACCACTGAAATCCTTTCCAATTCTAAAATTCTGTAATTATTATTGATAATTGCAAAAATAAACTCTGATTTTGTTCTATGAAGGTAAATTTAAAATACATAGGTAGTATATGTGAATGCATTGTTGATATTTTATAATAATAATAGTAATAAGATTACCTGAGGCATAAAAACCCCAAACTGGACATTTCTCAATTTTGACACATTCTTTTGACCAGGTGCACCAATATGGCAAACCCAGAGGCGAGGGAAGCATCATCCAACTGAATCAGTGCAGAGCCTTTGCTAAATACATCCTTTCTATGCCATTGTTAAGTAAATGTTTTTTATTATGTATTTTATGATTTGCAAAGATCTTCTTTCTAATCCCAAGCCCCACCCCCCAACCATTGGACCAGCCTGAGATAGAGCTGGCCCCAAAGGGTGAACCACTAGAAAGTGTTTTTTTTGTTTTGTTTTGTTTTTGTGGGGGAGACAGTGAGGATTAAGTGACTTGCCCAGGGTCACATAGCTAGTAAGTGTCAAGTGTCTGAGGTCAAATTTGAACTCAGGTCCTTCTTTATCCAGGGCCCATGCTTTATCTACTGCGCCACCTAGCTGCCCCTAGGAAGTGATTTTTTTTTTAACCACCTGGACCCATGAAACAAATAAATACAGAAACTAGCTGATGATAATGATGATGATGATAGTAATAGTAATAGCTAGCATGTATATAGTGCTTTAAGGTTTGCAAAGTACTTTACATTTGCCTTCATTTTATCCTGATAACAACCTTGTGAAGTGAGGACTATTATGATTCTTGTTTTAAAGTTGAGGAAACTGACACATGCAGAGTTTAAGGAACTTGCCCTGGGTCACACAGCTAGTAAATTTCTGAGGAAGTGTTTGAACTCAGATCTTCCTAACTTAAACTCCCACAGTCTACTCCTTACACTGCTTTGTAGCTGCCTTTGTAATGTGAGAATATTCTGAGAAAAATCACTATTTGAATAATTGTCTAGTTAAATCATGTAATCAACAAGTGAAATCAAGAAGCATTTGTTGAATGTGTACTAGGTATTATTAGAAGTGCTGGGAATACAAATACAAACAGGGGGAAAAAAGTTACTGCCCTTAAGGAGTTTACCTTCTAATGGGGGAACATACTTACTTTAGGGCATGGTGGAGAAAGTCTGTAGAATCAAGAGTGGAGAGGCGGCTAGGTGGCGCAGTGGATAAAGCGCCGGCCCTGGATTCAGGAGTACCTGAGTTCAAATCCGGCCTCAGACACTTGACTCTTACTAGCTGTGTGACCTTGGGCAAGTCACTTAACCCCCATTGCCTCACAAAACAAAACAAAACAAAAAAACAGAATCAAGAGTGGAACCCACAGAGGAATGAAGACATAGCTTGACTTGATATTTGCCTTAAAATAGAGGTTCTGGGATGTGAGGTCCAAAATTTGATATACGGAGCATTATTTGGGTGACTCACCTTAATATTGGGGTCCCGGAAATATGAGGGACCTTTAAGGTTTATTCTCCCCTTTGAACTGCCCTTTTTAGATATTTCTCCCAGGCCAATAAGGAAGGAGCCTCTAAGTTTTAGTTCACAAAAGGATAAGATTTTATTACTTGGGAATTAATTAAACAAAGGTGAAACTAATAAAAATCAAAGATAAGGAAATAGGAAAATAGAAATACAGAGAAATGCTCTTAACTCTAAACTTAGCTTATGCTTGCCCTTTAACCTCCCTTCGGGGAGCCTTCAATCTTTTCTCCCCCAAAAGGGGAGGTCCTTCAAAAGCTACTTATACCACAAATAATTTTTACCACCGGGAGAAACTGGCTAGTCAGAGGAAGGGGATCTGGGGTGGAGTAAACTTCGGGGTGAGAAGCCTGCTCTGACATGGTGGAGAAGTGCTGGAGAGTCAAGAGTGAAATCCAGAGAGAAGTGAAGACTAGTTCAATCAATGTGCATTTATTATATGCCTTCTGTATTAGAACCATTATTTTAGATCACCAAGATCTTTTTACGACTTAGGTACTGAAAATACAAAAAAAAAAATCCCAACCCAGCCCCCCCCCAACCCCAATAAAATAGTACCTGTCCTAAAGGAACTTATATGTATAAATATATAATTATATGCAAAAGAAATGCAAGGTCATCAAGGAAGAGAGGTGCTAGTAGTGGGGGGTGGAGGGCCATGTCGAGAAGGGTCTTCTTTTTTTTTTTTTTTTTTTTTGCAGGGCAATGGGGGTTAAGTGACTTGCCCAGAGTCACACGGCTAGTAAGTGTCAAGTGTCAGAGGCCGGATTTGAACTCAGGAACTTCTGAATCCAGGGCCGGTGCTTTATCCACTGCACCACCTAGCTGCCCCCGAGAAGGGTCTTCTTGAGGAGGGATTGTTGAGCTGAGCTAGGAAGGAAACTTGGGATTCTATCAGGTAGTGTGGTAAGGAGGGGGTACATTTGAAATATGGAAGATAGCCTGAGCAAAGGCATGAAGACAAAGGATGGAATGGTGTGTGTAAAGAATAACAGTAGGTGGATAGAGCACCGGCCCTGGATTCAGGAGGACCTGAGTTCAAATCTGGCCTCAGACACTTTACATACTTACTAGCTGTGTGACCCCAGGCAAGTCACTTAACCCCAATTGCCTCACCAAAAAAAATAAATTAATTAATTAAAAAAAAAAAAGAATAACAGTAGGATCAATTGCCAGAAAATAGATTAACAGATTATAAAGCCTAACATAATTATCAGCTTCACAACATTGGTGGGAAGGGGGAAGAGGGAAGGCTAGATAGCAATAATCTGAAAAAAAGCTTTTGAAGTTTTACAGATTACACACAGTATGAGATAATGGGATGCTATAGCAGCCAAAAACCTAATGCATTTTAATAGGAAGATATGATAACCAAGGCCAGAGAGATGAAGAGGTCATAGTCCCATTGTAGTTTACCCTAGTCAGACCACATCTAGAATATTGTATTCTGTTCTGGGCATCATATTTTTGGATGGATATTAAATAATTTGAATAGCATCAAACTTCATCATTAACAGCTGACATTAACTAGTGAGATACAAAGTTCACATACTTTTTTGTCCACATTTTCCCCCATTTCATTCTTACAACAACGCTATGAAGTGGGTATTATAGATTTAATTATATCCTCATTTTATACTGAGGACACTGAAGCTCAATGGAAAAATAATTCTTCCTTGCACATGATTGGAGACTGCAATAACAGCATTACAGAAAGCTAGAATTGGAAGGGAATCACCTCAGGAGTCACCTAGTACAACCCAGACATGAACAAGAATTCATTCCATGGCATACCAAACAAATGCTCAGGCAGCGTTTGTTTGAAAACTTGTAGTACTGGAGGGAGAGAAGAGGAAAGGGGGTGACCACTACTTCCCAAAGCAGCCTGT
Source organism: Dromiciops gliroides (assembly GCF_019393635.1). Classification (NCBI taxonomy): domain Eukaryota; kingdom Metazoa; phylum Chordata; class Mammalia; order Microbiotheria; family Microbiotheriidae; genus Dromiciops; species Dromiciops gliroides. Next base: position 293,945,014 of record NC_057861.1, on the reverse strand, counting down.
TCCATTTTTGGATAGCTCTCATTGTCAAACATTTCTTTCTTACATTAAGCCTCTCTGCCACTTCCACCTTATTCTCCAAATTCTTTGTCTTATGGATCCCGAAAAAGTCAAATCCCTCTGCTCTATGGGCCAACTTTTCATCTACTTAAAAAACACCCATCATGCTCTCCCCATCTTCTCTTCTTTTGGCTAAACATCTCTAACTCCATCAAAATGACCCACAGGATATTGAGGTCTTCCATAGTTTTAATTGCTTTCTTTTTTTTTTTTTTTTTTTTTTTTTTTTTGCGGGGCAGTGGGAGTTAAGTGACTTGCCCAGGGTCACACAGCTAGTAAGTGTCAAATGTCTGAGATCAGATTTGAACTCAGGTACTCCTGAATCCTGAGCCAGTGCTTTATCCACTGAGCCACCTAGCTGCCCCCAATTGCTTTCCTTTTGACACTCTCCAGTTTATTAGTATCATTTCTAAAATGTTTCAAGTTCTTTGCATCTATAAAAAAAGCTACTATCAATAATTTTTGTGCCAATAAGTACTTTTCCTCTTTCTTTTCTTTCTCTAGGGTATATGTCTACTAATGGTATCACTGGGTGAAAGGATATGTACAGTTTAGTGACTTTGGGGACATAGTTCTCAATTGCTTTCCAAAATGGCCTTCCCTAATGCTGTGTAGTTGGGTTTTTTCAACCCAGTTCTAGCATTTTTCATTTATCCCTATTGAATTTCATCTTGTTAGATTTGGCCCAACATTTTTTATGGCTAAGATTTTATTGATTCCTGTCCTTGTAATCCAAAAGTGTTAACTATTCATTCTTGCTTTGTCAGCTGCAAAATGTATATTGTACATGGTACATTGACCCTAACATCGTGATGTCATTTTGGGCCTTTTTAAGCACAAAGATACAAACAAGAATAAGAACAAGAAGCATGCCATTTATGCCTTTGGCCCAAGTAATTGAATAAAATGATAACAACGTAGAGCCAGAGACAAATACTTGGAACACTCCATTAGAGACCTCCTTATAAGTTGAGATCAAATTGGATTTGCTGTCAGAAGACCTGGATTTGAATCTAAGCTCTGCTATATGACCTTGGGCAAGTAATTTCATTTCTCTGGGACTCAGCTTTCTCATCTGCAAAATGAGGATTTGGGATTCAATGACCTCTAAGGTTCCTTCCATTTCTAATTATATGATAACTGTTTTGGAAGCTGAGTGGCATAGTGGATAGAGTGCTGGGCCTGGAGCAAGGAAAACTCTTCTTCCTGAGTTCAAATCTGGTCTCAGTCATTTACAGGCTGTGTGATCCTGGGCAAGTCACTTAACTCTGCCTTAGTTTCCTCATCTATAAAATAAGCTAGAGAAGGAAATGGCAAACCACTCCAGTATCTTTGCCAAGAAAACCCCAATTGGGGTCAGATACATTTGAAATAACTGAACAACAATAATAACTCTGAGTTGGATCATCTAGCCAATTCTGAACCAATCTAGTTATGTTATTATCTAGTTCGTGTCTTTTTAAAAAAAATTTTTTTTTAGTGAGGTAATTGGGGTTAAGTGACTTGCTCAGGGTCACACAGCTAGTAAGTGTTAAGTGTCTGAGGCCGGATTTGAACTCAGGTACTCCTGAATCCAGGGCTGGTGCTTTATCCACTGTGTCACCTACCTACCCCTATCAATTCTTTTTTACAAATCATGTAACCTATCTTTTTTTTTTTTAAACTAGACCTATGTTTTCATTGGTATTTAGAACCTTGGTAAGGAAACTCTATTAATGCAGATTCACATTTACTCTGCAAATTACAGTTGTATAGTTATTTGAGAGTACTGAAAGATTAAATATCTTAAACAAGTTCACATAGCCAGTTCTTATTGACCTCATGGTCATCTCCCTAACAACTCTATCTCTCTCTTCCACACGCTCTCACTTTCTGTCTGTGTCTATGTATGTGTAGACTACAATCAACAACTTCTTAGCTAATCTTTAAAAATAAGAATTCTGTATCTATTAAAAATTGGTACTAATTGTTCCTGTCTTTAGATTCAATAGCTTTACCAGATTTGTGGTATTATTGATGGGGTATTATATCTAAGCACAGTTTAGATGGGTCTAAAGTCTAGCTCAGAAAGAACCAATGTGGTACTCAAGCTGTTAATCAAGCTATCTATTTTTCCTTTCCAGACCTCCACCAACTAGTTATAAAATAGGCTCAGAGAAAGCCTATTCATCACTTTAGAGAATGTTGGTTTCCAGAAATGCTGAAATCTATTTATGTGAAGAATTTTCAGGCACAATAATTGCCTACCAGTCATATGTAGGTAATTTAATCACAGCTCCCTTTTGGTTCGTGTTTAAGAAGTGTAAAGCTCCTTGAGGGCAAACACTGTTTCATTTTTGTCATTCAGTCAATAAGCTTGATTCATTTATTATGTGCCAGGCACTATGTTAAGTGCTAGAGATACAAAAAAGGGCAAAAACAGTTCCTTCCCTCCAGCTCCTTACATTCTAATGAGGGAGATAATGTATAAATAATTAGCCACATATTAGATAGCTCCAGAGTAAATAGAAGCCACTAGCAGTTGGTAAGGGCAGAATGGGAAAGAATTCTAGCATTGGGTTTTTTTTTCATTTTTAATAGATTTTATCTTTCCCCAATTACTTTAAAACCATTTAAAAATACTTTTAAAAAAAGTTTTGAGTTCCAAATTCTATCCTTTTCCTCTCCTTAGCCTCCCCCTTTTCTCAGAGAGTAAGCATTTGTAACAAGAAGACTTGAATAAAAGAAAAAGAATGAAAGAAAGAAAGTAAAAAAATAGCATGCTTCAGTCTGTATTCAAACAATGTCAATTATTTCTCTGAAGGTGGATAGTATGCTTCATCGTTAGTCCTTTGGGTCTTGAATCATTATATTGCTGAGAATAGCAAAGTTAGTCACAATTCTTCATCAAACAGTATTGCTGTTACTGTGTACAATGTTTTCCTGGTTCTGTTCACTTCACTTTATATCAGTTCATGTAAATATTTCCAGGTTTTTCTGAAATCATCCTGTTTGTCATTTCTTATAGCACAATAACATTCCACCATAATCATATACCACAATGCCCTTGGCCCAAGTAATTGATTAAAATGCTAACAACGTAGAGCCAGAGACAAATACTTGGAGCACTCCATTAGAGACCTCCTTACAAGTTGAGATCAAATTGGATTTGCTGTCAGAAGACCTGGATTTGAATCTAAGCTCTGCTATATGACCTTGGGCAAGTAATTTCATTTCTCTGGGACTCTGGGGAATGGCCTAGCCATTCCCCAATTGATGAACATCCCTTTGATTTCTAATTATTAGCCACCACAAAAAGAGCTAGCAACCCCCTAATATTAGTGCCTTCCTTCTGTTGTTTATCTCTAATTTATGCTTTATATAAATTTTTGTACAAAGCTTATTATTGTTTTTGAACAAAGCATATTTTCTCTTCTATTTCATTGTGAACTCCTCGAGAACAGGGACCATCTTTTGCCTTTCTTTGTTATCTCTAGCACTTAGCTCAGTGTCAGACACATAATAGGTTCTTATTAAATGCTAGTTGACTGAGTCAGAAAATGTTCAACAGTGGCAAATGCTGCAGAGATGTAAAGGAAAATTAGGACTGAGAAGGGGTCATTATATTTGTCACTTAAAAGATCTTTGATAACTTTGGTGGCACCAGTTTCAGTTAAGTGATGAGACTGGCAGCTACATTTCAGAGGGTTATAGAGAGTGTGAGAGGAGGATAAATGGAAGTACTGAGGTTAGATGGCTTTTTCAAGGACTTTGGCTGCAGAAGACACTGCAGATGTGGGAGACATTACACAAGATAAACACCCAGGGTGGGGTGATAAGCTTTTGCCTTCTTTTTTTTTTTTGTAACTTTCAAAAACCCCATCACCTCCACATGACCACAAGGTATCAGAGAAAGACTTTAGTGAATAATTACTGAATTAAGGCTTAATATAGAGGAAAGAGAACTGATCCTGGAGTCAGAGAACCTTGGTTCAGATCCCACTGGTGATACTTAGTATCTGTGTCAACTTAACCTTCCTGTGCCTCAGTTTCCTCAATTGTAATGTGAGACTATAAGTTTAGTTCAGGGGTCAGTGAACTTGACCCACAGCCTGGTTTTTGTAGGACTGGGGAATGAAGAATGATTTTTAGATTTTTTAAATGAAGTTTTATTGCATTAAAAAATCTAAAAACTGTTCTTTGCTCTTAGGACTGTACAAAAAGGCAGTGGGAAGGATTTGGGTCCCATGTTGTAGTTTTCTGACCCTTGGACTAGATGGCTTCTAAAGTACAGCTATCATTCTAGATCTATGTGTGTATATATATATATATATATATATATATATATATATATATATATATATATATATATATATATATATATATATATATATATATATATATATATATATATATATATATATATATATATGTCTATGTATAGTACAGACATATGAATACACACACATATATGGAGAATCAAAATATGCATTGGACTCAACTGAAAATATATATGATAAAAATAAACAGACAAGAAAAATTAAATAGCTACAATCTCAAAAAAAATTCCATTTAAGAGCAATAGGAACAACATGTCAAATTTAAATTCTCTCAAAAACTCTTTATATTTTTCCCTTGGGGATCCTGAACTACTTTTAGCCATTTGAGAGAAAGAATTATGTCATATTTAAGGTAAAAAATGACAATTACTTAATAGACCCTTTGTCCATCCCCCTAAAATATTTTTCCTTTGATCAGACATCCATCAATATTCAGTAAATGAATACATTATACTTATGTTGACAATTCTGTTTTCAAGAATAACCTTTCAGATACATCTTCAGCTCTCTCAAAGTAGGGGTAAGATGAGGATGGGTAACTTGCCTTGTTCCCATCACTACCAAATCTAAGTATTGTGTCATGAAGTGTCTCTGATGAGTCTGTTTTCAGGAGTACAGCCAGGGACATTCTAGGAGGGATGTGATCTTAACTGTTCCTGGCAGATGATCTGAATAAGGGAAAGGATTTTTCGTCCTAGAATGTTCTTATAAAATGCAGAGAGCTCTGAAAGGGACCCTGCCTTGAGGATTTTAGCGTTTTGGGGCTTGAAGAGATTCCAGCAGCTATTTAGTCCAATATCCTTGTATCACATAGGACAAAAAATAAAGTCTAAGGAGTTTGTGACTTCCCCAAGGTCACGCAGATATTGTTAGAGGTAGGATAGATGTCTAGTCCTTTGACCCTTGAGTCAGTGCTCTGTCCATTCTATCAGGCTACTTCCTTAAATTTTGTCAACTGTCTTGCTCAAAATGCTTTGCTGATATATTCTTCTTCTTCTTCTTCTTCTTCTTCTTTTTTTTTTTTTGCTGCTGTTCTATTACCTTCTGGATAAAATACAAATTCTTTTGGAATTTAAAGTCCTTCACAGTCTTTCATTACTGATTCACATTACTCCCCATCACACAATCTGTGTTACAGCCAAGTGATCCCACTCCATACACAACATTCCATCTTCTTTCAACATGATTTTTTCTCATGAGCCTAAAATAAGACATCTAGCCCTTGCCATTCCCATCTCCGCTCAAGGCTCACCTCAGAGACCACTTCTTTTTTTTCATAAGTAGGAATTTATTCTTTTGGCTTATGGATTGACATTTTTTTTTTGCTTAGAATGTTATTTTCCAAATTACTTGTAAAAACAAATTTTGTCAGATAAAAACAAAACTTGAGATTAAGTAACTATCAAAAAATATGCTTCAATCTGTTTTCAGATACTATCAATTCTTTCTCTGTAGATGGATGGCAATTTTCATAAGTCCTTCAAAGTTATATTGGATCATTGCCTTGCTGAAAACAACCACGTGCTTCCCAGCAGATCATCTTACACTATTGCTGTTCTTTTGTATACAGTACATTTCACTCTGCTTCAGTTCATGTAGGTCTTTCCAGGTTTTTCTGATAGCATTCTGTTCATCATAACTTTTATATAGTACCTTAAACTTGACAATGAATTTTCTTCACAATAGCCCAGCAAAGTAGGTACCATGCATTTTACCATTGTAGTCAATCATCATAACTATTTCCCTTCATCCTATTCCTTTCCCATGATATTTACTCAATTTTCTATCTTCTTATACCCTATTCCTCCTCAAAAGTGTTTTACTTCTGACTGCCCCCTCCCCCATTCTGCCCTCCCTTCTTTCACCCTTCCCTCCTTATCCTCTTCCCCTCCTACTTTCCTGTAGGGTTAAATAGATTACTCCTCCCAATTGGGTGTGTATATTATTCCCTCCTTGAGCCCACTATGATGAGATTAAGGTCTTTGAGCTAATTCTGTGTTCTAAATTTTCTTCCTCCTTCCCTCCCTCCTCAACCCTCCATATGAAATCAGCAATTCAATATAAATCATACATGTGCAGTTATGCAGAACATCTTTACCTTTCTCAAAATTGTTTTGCTTTTTACAGCCCCCTCCCCCAAACTTCCTTTCCTTCCTTCCCCTCTTTTCCCCCCCATCTCCTTCCCCTCCCACTTTCCCTCAGAGCAAAATATATTACTATACCTACTTCAGTATGTATGTTATTCCCTCTTTGAGCCAAATCTGATGATAGTAAGGTTTACTCACTCCCTCACTCCTTCTCCCTCTTCCCTTCCCCTCCATAAGCTTTTTCTTGTTTCCTTCATGTGAGCTACCTCTCCCAAGTCTACCTCTCCCCTTCCCCCCTCCCCCAGTGCATTCCTCCTACCCCTCAACCCTATTTTAAAGATGTTATCATGGCTTAGCTAGGTGGTACAGTGGATAAAGCACCAGCCCTGGACCCAGGAGGCCCCAAGCCCAAATCCTGCCCCAGACATAAGACACCCTACCCTGCCTGCCCCACAAAGAACAAGGATAAACAAAAAATAAATGCTTTACAGATATCATTCCTTCATATTCAATTCAGACCTGTGTCCTCTAAGTGTATTCCTTTCAGTTACGCTAATACTGAGAAAGTTCTTATGAGTTTGAAGTATTATCTTACCATGTACGAATGTGAACAGTTTAACCATTTCATGTTCCTTGTGATTTCTTTTTCCTGTTTACCTTTTTATGCTTCTCTAGGGTCTTGTATTTGAAAGTCAAATTTTCTATTCAGTTCAGGTCTTTTCATCACAAATGCCTGAAAGTGCTCTTTATCATTGAAGTCCCATTTTTTCCTTTGAAAGATTATATTAAGTTTTCCTGTATATATGATTCAGTTCCTTTGCCCTCCAGAATACCATAGTCCATGCCTTCTGGTCATTTAATGTAGATGCTGCTAGATCTTGTTTTATCCTTACTGTAGCTTCACAATATTTGAATTCCTTTTTCTAGCTGCTTGCAATATTTTCTCCTTGACCTGGGATCTCTGGAATTTGGCCATGATGTTCCTGGAGGTTTTCCTTTTGGGATCTTTTTCAAGAGGTGGATTCTTTCAATTTCTATTTTACCTTCTGCTTCTAGAACATCAGGGCAATTTTCCCTGACAATTTCTTGGAAGATGATGTCTAAAATCTTATTTTGGTCCTGTTTTTCAGGTAGTCCAATGATTTTCAAATTATCTCTCCTGGATCTATTTTCCATGTTAGCTGTTTTTCCAAGGAGATATTTCATATTGCCCTCTATTTTTTTGTTCATTTGGATTTGCTTTACTGTGTCTTGGTTTCTCATAAAGTCACTAGCTTTCATTTGTTCAATCCTAATTGTTAGGCAATAATTTTCTTCAGAGAGCTTTTGTATCTACTTTTCCATTTGGCTTTTCAAGCTGTTGACTTTTTTTTCTCATGACTCTCCTGCATCACTCTCATTTCTTTCCATTCTTTCCTCCCTCTCTCTAAATCTTCCTTCTATCTCTCCTACTTTCTCATCAAAGTCCCTTTTTATCACTTCCATGGCATGAGACCAATTCATATTTTTCTTGGAAGCTTTGGATGTAGAGGCCCTAAGGTTATTATTCTCTTCTGAGGGTGCACCTCGATATTCCTTGTTGCTGAAGAAACTTTCTATAATTCTCAACTTTCTTTTCTTGCTCATCTTGCCATCTTTTCCTTGACTTCTAACTCCCTCTTACAGTGGGGGGGCCCTACTTCCAAGCTATACTGTCCCAAGCTTTAGAGAGTCCCAGGTGTTTTTCAGTTTGAGTAAGGGCAGGTTTTTCTCTGGCCTGGCCTATTCTCTGGTCCTAAGATAACCTCAAACCAACTTGCTAATTAACCAGCCAGCAGAACCTTGTATGCTGTGGTTCTTAGCTGCTGAGCCCCTCCCCCACCTGGGCCTCCCACTGCTCAAGATTTCTTCCTGGTTCCTCTATTAGGGTGGGATAGACAAATTCCTCCTTAGGTCCCACAGACGCCCCTGTATTTTCCAGCCTCCCCTCCCCCCCTGAACCCCGCCAGCCGTTCAGCCCTCTCACCTGACTGTAAGCTTAGTTCCAGAAGACGCTGGTGCTGCAGCTGATTTGGAGGCTCTGGGGTAAGTTTCTCTGGCACAGTATGCCTGGGGCCTGTGTTGGAGCGATTGTGGGGTTAGACTCTACTTGCAGCCCAGCATGGCCCCCTCTAAGCTGTCTTTTGCTGGAAAATAAGCTCAGCCTGTCTTTTTGTGGGTTTTGCTGCTCCAGGGGTTCTTTTATTGCTGTTCTGGGGGTAATTGTGTTAGGAGCTCTGTGTGTTTAAGGTCTTTCCTCTGATATCTTGGCTCCCCCCTCCTTCCCCCCCCCCCCACTTCTTACAAGAGGCCTTTTGTCATGACCGTAGGTGTTAGTACCTCCCATGTACTCTGAAAATGACTTTGTATCCATTTAGTACATATTTTATGTTTACTTATTTGTGTACATACTATTTCACTGCAGTAGAATGTAAGATCCTAGAGGATAGGGATCACTTAGTTTTTTGCCTTTGTAACTAGCACAGTGCCTGGTACTTTGTTGTTGTTCAGTTATTCAGTTGTATGCAACTCTATGTGACCCCATGGAGTTTGTTCATAGGGTTTCCTTGGTGAAGATATTGGAGTGGTTTTTCATTTCCTTCTCCAGTGTGTCCTCATTTATAAAATGAGGATCTAAAGTTACTTGCTCAAAGTTATATAGCTAGTAAGTGTCTGAGACCAGATTTGAACTCAGATCTTCCTGAAACCAGGCCTGGTGCTCTATCCACTATACCACATAGCTGCCTCATGCCTAGGATTAGCAGATGTCTAATAAATGTTTGCTGCATATAATTGAAAGGGAAGAAATTCCTTCATTACGAATGAACACTTTAGCAGGGGTTAGTTGACAGTCAACTTCTCAGGACAGACACAGGATTGAAGGCTGTAGAGATTTAGCAGGAATGTGAGAACACCTGGGTGAGGACAGCATACATATATCTCAGAGAAATGAAAGGCATATGGGTGGGGGTCGGGGAGAACACTAGAGACAAGTATCATCTCACAATTCTTTTCTAGATCTCATTTGAAATCTTCCATTCAAATCATCTCAACTACAGCCTTTATTGTGAGTTATGTGTTGTTTAAACCCAATTTAACTGATTGCTGTCCTTTCCTCCCTCTTGCTCTTCTTCTCCCTGTCTGCCTTTCTAACTAGGGGCTGAAAACTCAGAAAAATGGTAAGCCATGGTGTTGCTGTTTTTTTTTTTAATATACTGACATTTTAACAAATTTATTTTAATTTTCTAATGGACAATTCTCTTTTAAACTTCCACTTCATATGCAAATCGTGCCCCTCCCATGAAAACAATAAATGTATTTTTTAAAGACCCAATAAGTGACTTGTCCAAGGTCACACAGCTAAGTGTCAAGTGTCTGAGACCAGATTTGAACTCAGTTCCTCCTGTCTCCAGGGCCTGTGCTCTATCCACTGTGCCACCTAGCTGCTTGACCCAATAACTTTTTAGTAAAGAATACAACCATCAATGTAGATATAATCTATGAATTTGCTTATTTTTGCTATTATTAGTATTGGTGTATCTATCAATTTATCTTACTGTTTTTGATTTGATGTTTTTCTTCTATTGATGACTTATTTGATAAATACTTGTCCATGTCAGAACTCTCCATCTTATATTGAAAATTTTCATAGAGCCAGGTCTTTAGGTAGGTGACTACTAACCACAGGGAAGCAGGATTTGGGGAAACTGACATCTATGATGAAATAGACCCTTAACCTCCCAAACTGTGAACCTTTGTGTACAATTTATAGCTAAAGAAGGGCCATGGAGTTCACCCTGTGGAAGCCACTTAATGCTGTTGAAGGTTCGCCAACTACCTGTAATGCATTTTGTTTTAATTTTGATCTCTGGAAAATATCAAGAACACGAAAACTTCCTTCCGACCCCTACCCCGCCAATCCTTGTCTCCATCATAAACACAGTATTGAAATAATACAAACATCTTAGATAGACCCTCTTTTGAAAATAAGAAACTTGCCTCGCCCTCCTAACAAGACTGAAGTCTGAACAGTTTGTTCGCCAAGAGAGTGGGATTTGGCAGCAGTCCTTGTAAACTACAGCCCCAGGAGGCTTCACAGTGAATTGAAATTGTTTCCTCTGGTCAAACTTTTGTTGGTCATGTACCACCCCCTCCACCCCAGGATATGAATTCATCATGTTTGTTTTGGGGGGGTCAGTCTCAGGGGCAGCCTAGGTGGCGATGGCAGCAGTGTGTATGTGTGTGTGTGTGTGTGTGTGTGTGTGTGTGTGTGTGAAAGAGAGAGAGAGAGAGAATACACGAATGTTTCTGTAGAGATTTACCAGAACCTTATATGACTGTAGTTCTTTCTTTTTTTTTTTTTTTGGTGAGGCAATTGGGGTTAAGTGACTTGCCCAGGGTCACACTGCTAGTGTCAAGTGTCTGAGGCTGGATTTGAACTCAGGTCCTCCTGACTCCAGGGCCAGTGTTCTATCCATTGTGCCACCTAGCTGCCCCCATGACTGTAATTCTAAACATTCATTCACAGTCCCTTGGCCAATAAAGCAGAAATGGAAAATAGAGAAGGTAGATATGGCAGTAGGTCTCTTGTGATTCATCACATCCACTTTCCAGGTCATCTTTCATGCACTCTGCAATTTTCAAGAACCAGCAATATTCAATGGGGCGACATCCAAGTGATTTGGATTTCATGAAAAGTGACCAGGCTTAGTAATGATTTTCTATTTTGAGATTTTGCTGCCCAGTACTCCTTTTTGTGACCCCTGAAGATTAATAAAGACAGACACAAACTTCCTAGAAGACAACAAAGAATAATCCTACTTGATTTTAATCTATTTTGGATATTTGCTTAATAAAAAATGAAGTCTTCAAAACTACATGTAGTGAACAGCCCAGAGGCCCAGAGTGTTTTATGTCGGGGAGAGCAGGGCAGAGCAGGATGAGGGTCCCTAACTATGTCAACAATTCCTGGATTGAAAAAAAACATGGCCAGTTAATATTTGATGGCTTTATAAGTGAAAGGATTTGTAACTAGAAGTTCCTTTAGAAGATGGGCAGACAGGAGAGATAGTCATGGAATTCCTTCTAACAAGCCTGACCAAGTAAAATAAATCTACACATTGGCCATGACTGAAAAGGCATGTCACATTCTGTACCTCTGGTCATCTCTCTGTCAAACATGAGAAACATATTTAATTATTGGTCCTCTGGAGTCATGCTTGGTCATTTCATTGGTTATAGTTCTTTTTTAAAATCATAAATGTATTTTATTATTTTCCATGTAAAAATAATGTCCAACATTTGCTTTCATAAGATTTTTAGTTCCAAATTTTCCTCCTTCCCTCCTTCCTCCCCAAGACAGAAAGCAGGTTATATATGTACAATCACATTAAACATATTTCTTCATTAGTCATGTTGTGAAAGAAGAATCAGAACAAAAGGGGAAAACCTCAATAAAGAAAAAACCTTTAAAAGTAGAAACAGTATGGTTCAATCTGCATTCAGAATCCACAGTGGGTTTTTTTTTTTCTGGATGTGGAGAGCATTTTTCATCATGAGTTCTTTGGAACTGTCTTGGATCATTGCTGAGAAGAGCTAAGTCTATCACAGCTGATCATCACACAATGTTGCTGTTACTGTGTACAATGTTCTCCTGGTTCTGCTCACTTCACTCAGAATCAGTCCACTTAAGTCTTTCCAGGATTTTCTGAAATCTACCTGCTCATCATTTCTTACAGAACAATAATATTCCATTACATTCATGTACCACAACTTGTTCAGCCATTCCCCAATTGATGAGCTAGATTTAAATATAAATCTAGATGCCTAGATTTCCAATTCTTTGTCAGGTTAGAGTTCTTAAGTCTTTCAAGGATAATTTTCTTTACAATGTCTAAGTCATTGCATGAGTTGTTTTGGTTCTGGTCACTGTTCTGCATTAGTTCATACAAGTCTTTCCAAATTTTTCTGAATCTATCCCTTTAGTCATTGCTTATATAATAGTATTCTGTTACATTTATATACAATACTTTTTCAGCTGTTCCTCAACTGGTGAGGAATAGTTTCCAATTCTTTCCTACAACAAAAGATGCTGCTATGAATAATTTTCTATATATGAGTCCTTTCCCTCTTTCTTTGATCTCATTGGGGTATATGCCTAACAATAGTATTACTGGATCAAAGGGTATGTACAGTTTAGGTCTTTTGGAATATAGCTTTAACTTGCTTCCCAGAATGTCTGGACTAATTCATAGCCCTACCAAGAGTGCATTAATGTGTCTGTCTTCCCTTAATCCCTCCAGCAATTGTCATTTATCTTTTCATAATCCTTTTGCCAACCGGATGAGTGTAAGTTAGAACTTCAGAGTTGTTTTAATTTGTAGTAACAAAATAGTCCACTACAAACATGATCAGGGTAAAAGCTATTCTATCATATGAAGGAGGAGGACAGGGGAAAGAATGGGGGGAGCCTATAGTTTCTCCTGATACCAGGCTATGAGATTGAGTTTCCATTGTGGCAGGTTAGTGATATGTCAAGGTGCAGGGAATTTGCAAAGAATGCAGGCTACTCCCAAGACCTTTGGGGAAATATTTTAGTATTCTCAAATTTATATTGTCCTTTAGAGTTTTCAAAGAGCTTTTATATGCATTAGATCATTGCATTTTTATAATAGCTCTGTCAAGCAATAAGTGCAGGTATTATTATCCACATTTTTCCAGAGGCAGAAACTGAGTCTCAGGGGTTTTGAGGAACTTGTCTGTGCTCACGTGTCTAGGAAGTGGCTGCTGGGGGCAGAAGCCAGGTTTTCAGTCTAGTGTTCTTTCTGCCATTTCATTTCTGGTTCTAGCTGGGTGGATATAGGGAGAATTCTGGGGTAAAGAAGTTTCCTTTAATGTCAAGGATGTCAACAAGGGGAAGCTTGATCTATGGGCGCCCTGAGGCAGAGGAATTCTATGTCTCTGGAGGCAAAAAATTGATGGATTTCACAAGGTTAGGAAATCCTCAGAAGAACACAAGAAATGTTTAGTACACAGAAGGCTTGTCGCATCATGCTTGTCCCTACAAGTACAGATTTTCTCACCCAGGGTCCTCTAAGGGATCAAAAAAGAAGCAGTATGATTTTTGACTTGAAATATATAAATCTATAACTATACCACTAAGGTCTTTTTTTTATTGCACTGGACCTGTGATTTCATTAGTGTAGGAAACTCTCAGTAAAGAACCTTTGCCAAAACATGTTGGAAACTTTTCTACAACTCATAGACTTGGAGTCAGGGTGCTTAACCTGGGACTCACAGATCATCCTGCCAATGCCTACCCCTGGATCAGAAAGAAATTAAATTTTATTTTAAACTAAAATTTAGCATTTCCTTCCATTATTTAAAAATAGCATTCTGAGAAGGGGTGCATAGATCTCACTAGATTATCAAAGGGGACCGTGACACAAAGGAGGTTAAGAATCCCTGTGTTAGGAAATTGCTCAGGGACTCTGAGAGTTTAAATGAATTGCCCAATATGTGTTTGAGGTGGTCCTTGAACTAAGATGTTCTGAGGCTCACTCTCTATTCATTACACCACACTACTTACATTTGCTAGCTCTTCCTTGGAAAGAACAGTTGGTGTGCTTATTCAGATTAAGTGTGTCAGTACAACAGGGAAGGAGAAATAGTCAGTCACAGAGGCAGACAAGGCTTGTAAATGGGACATGGGCAACAATAAGTAGGATTCCCCCAAGACATTGCCTCCCTATCTTGTGGCTGTGGAAGGCCAGTTGATGGGCTGTCAATGAATGATGCAATGGTGAATATTTGTCTAGTTAGGGTCAAATATAGCTTGAATTAGTGGTGTGTGTGTGTGTGTGTGTGTGTGTGTGTGCGTGCGCGCACGTCCAATAATGGTAACTTTATGATCTTGATATATCTTTTTCTCTTATACAAATACCCAGCTGAAGCATATATTTAGAAGAGGAAGTAAAGTAAAAGAACCCCATGGGGAAGGTAACAATACTTCATATCAGATGGTTGAAACATCTCTTGGAGTTTCCTGGATCACTTCCCAGTGATATGTTGACTAAGCTGCTTCTTTAAAATTGATCACTTCCCAGTGTATAGTATTTGCTGTCATTTAATAAGTTTGGCTTTACAAGGTTACCTCCTTCAGAAGTTGGTAATTTCTTCCTGTGTATTTTATTTCCAATTTAGGTTGTTGCCATTGGTTTGGAGTCCAAGTATGCCTAGGTAGGAAAGTGTGTTAGGTTTCTCATAGACATGAATTTTGAAATCAGATTATGTCACATAATATAGCCATTTATGTGTTTTCTATAAAAATAAATTCCATTTAAATAAACATAGCTATTATCAAATAACTCATTACTTTTAAAATTCATAACCTTAAAAAAACACCCCAATTTAGAAATAAATTTAGAGAAAAACAAACACCTAGGAACAATTTGTTAGTTTTCCTAAATTTCATTGCTAATAACTAAAAGCTTAAATTGCTACTATATAATAATTTAACATTGTTGTCTAATTGGATTCACAATCTGCCACGAGGTTGAGTAAACAACATACCCTGAAGCAGTCCAAATACCCTCTTATTGTAAATATTGGGAAAAGCATAGAAAGAGGCATTGTATGCTTGTCAAAGATAAGGCAATGCAGTGCAAAGCTCTAGGTGAAGAGGGATTCCCCGTAAATCGTGAAGTTCTCCAGATGCTCCAGTTTGCAGATGACATTGTGCTGGTTGCATCAAGCTCTGGAATGCTGTAGAGGCTCCTAGATAAGATCCATACCCACTCAAGACCAACCTGATGAAGAGTTTCCACTGTCCAGATTATGACATGGCATTGGATGGACAACCTAGGAACTTGTTCATAAATATGAATATCTGGGACGAGTGGTATGGATAAATAATGAATTGGGCCCAGAAGTAAGCAGAAGACTCTTATAAATACCCAAATTAACTATAAAGGACATATGAAGAGACACTATCTGCATCCAGAGAAAGAACTGGAAAATAGAAGTATGTATAGAATAATTTGACATCTATCTATCTGTCTGTCTGTCTGTCTGTCTGTCTGTCTGTCTGTCTGTCTGTCTATCTATCTACCTGTCTGTCTATCTATCTATCTATCTATCTATCTATCTATCTATCTATCTATCTATCTATCTATCTGTCTGTCTGTCTGTCTGTCTGTCTGTCTGTCTGTCTGGCTGTCTGGCTGTCTGGCTGTCTGGCTGTCTGGCTGTCTGGCTGTCTGGCTGCCTATCTATCTACCTGTCTGTCTATCTATATGTCTATCTATCTATCTGTCTATCTATCTATCTGTCTATCTGTCTATCTACTATCTATCTATCTATCTATCTATCTATCTATCTATCTATCTATCTATCTATCTATCTATCTGTCTATCTGTCTGTCTATCTATCTATCTATCTATCTATCTATCTATCTATCTATCTATCTATCTATCTATCTATCTATCTACCTGTCTGTCTATCTGTCTATCTATCTGTCTATCTATCTATCTGTCTGTCTGTCTATCTATCTATCTATCTATCTATCTATCTATCTGTCTGTCTGTCTGTCTGTCTATCTATCTACCTGTCTGTCTATCTATCTATCTATCTATCTATCTATCTATCTATCTATCTATCTATCTATCTATCTATCTATCTATCTATCTATGTCTAATGGTAGCCATCTCTAGGAGGGAGGAAGAATAAAAAAAGGAAAAAAATTACATGATAACTTTATTATATATTTGAAAGGAATAGCAAGTTGAACATAATAGATTAACAGTTTTATGTGCCACCATCATTTTTAATATACTATGTTGTGGAAATGCTTGTTTTATTACATAGATTTTAAAAGTTAAATAACTAAATAAAAAGCAAGCAAACAAGCAGGATGGCTTTCCTTCCCCAAATTGTAAAGCTCTTTTAAGGACTCCAAGCTTCTCTTGGAAGGAAAGCCGCATGCCAGTATTCTACTAGCGTTGTCTTTTGCTTGGGAGATATAGAACACAGCAGTCTCTGAAGAACTGTAAGTGAGGATGTCACAGAGGGCAATAGAAAGGTACGTGATGGGTGTGGGCAGGCTGCAACATATAATCATGAAGAATTTCAAAGAACAGGAGTAAAATGTTATCATGACAACATAGCATATAAAAAGAAGATGGGTCAATCACAAGGCAAGGAGGAGGGATGGCTACTGAGCAGCCTGAATTCTCCACTCGTCTCTTCACTATGTCAAGAAAAAGTGAGGAAGGGCTCTTGTTGTGCAAGGACATGGGACAAGAGGAACAGGATGGGTCAACATCAGTGGGTTGCAGTCTGTATTATTGAGAGAATATCCAAAGCTCTGAGATCACAGATCTATTTGAGTATATGTATACACATGCTGTCTCAACTGATAGAATGTGAGATCCTCAAGGGCAAAGACTCTTTCAATTTTGTCTCTTTGCCACCAATATCTAGGACATAATAGGTGTAACTAAGTGGCACAGTGGATGGAGTATAGCACTTGGAGTTAGGAAGACTAATTCTGCCACGGAGAAGCTGTGTGACCCTGCACAAATCACGTAAAGTCACCTCAGTTTTCTCATGTGTCAAATGGGGATAATAATAGCACTTTCCCCATTAAGTTGGTATAAGGATCAAATGAATTAACATATTATATAAATGCAAGATGTTATTATTAATAAATGTTTTTTGTGTTGGATTGACTGATTATTCATGCTATGATATAAACTCTTAAAAGTTTCAAGCATTACTTGTCCCATGGGCATTTGCATTTTAGCAGGTATAAAAGCCTTGGATTAAAGGGATGGAGTTTTGATATGGGCTTTCAGGAGAGTCATCAAAAATGCAAGATTTCTCCAGACATCAGGTCCTCCTAAGCAACAAGATTATTATACATAGTTACTCTCCTACTGTACATATTGGTAAGGCTGACCCTAATGTCTTTCATAGACTCAGAGAATATTAGCATAAGAAGAGTTGTTAGAGATCATCTAATCCAAATGGAGAAACTGAATCCTTTCTGCTTCTTTTTTTTTTGCAGGCAATGGGGGTTAAGTGACTTGCCCAGGGTCACACACCTAGTAAGTGTCAAGTGTCTGAGCCTGGACCTGAACCCAGGTCCTCCTGAATCCAAGGCTGGTGCTTTATCCACTGTGCCACCTAGCTGCCCCATCCTTTCTGCTTTTGCAAGACCAGATCTATATCAATGCAAAATTTCTTCCTCTTTTCAGTTTTCTAGATGCCTTTGTGATACTTTGGAAGAATTTGGTGCCATTGATTGAAACCACATCCTAATCATTTGGTATTTGTCCTGGCTGAGCCAATAGATCTGCTCAAATTAGGGCTATTTGTTTGTAAAGTTCTCTTAATATCTCTCTCTCTCTCTCCTTATTGCCTTATTTACATTTGCATATTGTTTATACTATTTTTTTTACATCCTTAGAAGTAGTTGTACCTTCAGTCTCTTTTTAAAATTTCTTTGAGAGAAATATGAATTGTGGTTTCTATGCTTGGGAGGTTTCTTGCTAAGAGAAGCAACGGATATATTAAAATTGGCTTGACCAAGAAGGAAACTCAAGTCCAGAAAGCACTCATGCTAAAACAAGGAAAATGCCCATCCATCTCATCTAAATCTGTGATTGACAGGGACAAATAGCCAAGGAAGATTCCTGGGTTATTTTTATCACATGGGCTATTTTTCCTTCACCACATGAAGGAAATGAAGGTGGGAGGTTGGGGGGAGGGGCTCTTCCAAAGACCACACCTTGGGGTATTTCTCATCCACTTTTGCAATGTGGCCTCCCAGAGGCTTTTTCAATACAACAGATATAAGAGCAGCGGTTTACCAAGGCACGTGGACGGCTCAGTGAATACAGTGAAGAAACAGGTAGTTTCAAATACAATTCTATTACTGACTTTTGTTTGGCACAGATTACTATGATAACAGGGTTGGCACAGCTGTCTCCTCTTTCCCTTCTTGTCTACATCAGCCAACTCTTCCCCAGTGCTACCTCGATCCTTGGGTCACTGTCCTTTTTTGTCAACCACTATTAACTGCTGGCTCAAGTTAGTTAAATTCAATTTCCAACTATTTATTAAACACCTACCATGTGCACAACGCCATGCTGGACCTTGGAGACACAAAGACAAAAAGGAAAGAACACCTGCCCCCAAAGAGCTGACACTCTATAGGCCCAAAGACAGCTGTTTCTCTTGGCTCCCTTGGTAGAAGTGGAAGCAAGGAGTTTCTTTTGAAGCCCCAGGTCCATCTTTTGGATCAAAGTCAAAAGACCTTCCTTTAGTACAGGGATTCTTCCCTTTTTTGTATATCATGGACCTGTCTGGCAGTCTAATGAAGCCTGTGGATCCCTTCCTCCTTCTGAGAAGGTTTTAAAATATATTACAAAATATATGGGATTACAAAGAAAACTAATTATGTTGAAATAGTTATCAAAATATTAAAATGAAAAAGTTCTTAGGCCTCCCCCTCTCCTTACCCACAATTTAACAAAGGAAGTTGAATAAGCACATGGACCACCAGGGAAATCATTAGCTTAAGAACATACAAATCTATCAATAATGATTCCTATATACTAAAAATTCTTTAAAATAATCCTGATGCTATAATAAACACAATTATTCATATAAAAGAAGATTATAACGGATTCAAATAAATATCTATCCTAAGCCCAGCAAGGCCTTCTTAGACACAAAAGCATGCCAATGTGGTATAAGGAAAACAGCACTAACTCTAGATTCAGAAGACCTGTGTTCTAATCCTGCCTCTGGTTCTTCCTACCTATATGACCTTGGGCAAATCACTTAAACTCATAGGGTCTTAGTTCTCTCATCAGTAAAATGAAGGAGATTGGATTAGATGGCCTCTGAAATCCCTTCTGGCTCTTGGTCTATAATCCTATTTCTTCTCAACCCCTTGGAGACTAAGAGAGAAAGAAGCTGTAAAGTCAATTCTTGAGTTACTTGATTCAGCTCTAAGATATAGGAAAGCAAGCAAGATCAGGACAGATGGAGACTCATAGCTCTCCGGAGTCACCAGAAAGAAAGGGGGAAAAGTGCCCCACCAATAAGAAAAAGAATAATAGTAATAGAAAGCAAGGTCACAGGCCAGATTTCAAAAGTTCTTTCTGTTACTTCTGGCCAAACTAGTTCATGTTACTAGTCACATTGGTTTCCCACCTTCCCCCTTGAGGATCGACACTGAAAGCTTTGCTAGGAAGGGAGCCTATAATATCTATAAATCACTTTTTAAGATTTGCAAAGAGCTTTTACAATACTGTCTCACATTATCCCTTGGAGGGAGATGCCATTATTATCCCCTATTTACAGATGAAGACACTAAGGCAGAATGAATAGAAATTCATTTCCCTTCTTGAGATCCAGAATCAATCAAACTTCCTCTCCTATGTTTATAAGAAGAAATTGCTGATTTAATCCACAACCTATTTGGGGAACTTCTCCACTAGCTGGGGTTAAGAAGGATTGGTGAAGGTTGATGTAGTGGAAAGAATGGTGGATTTGCAGTTAGAGGACTGGGGTTCAAATCCCAACTCTGTCATTTCCTACCTATGTGGCCTTGGAAAGGATACTTAACCTCACAGAGTCTCACTTTCCTATCCTGTAAGATGAAGTGTTTGACAAAGCATATGACAATTAAGTTTTCTTCTGGCTCTAAATCAATGATCCTATGAATACAAGTTATTTTAATTTTAATTTTTTTTTTAGTGAGGCAATTGGGGTTAAGTGACTTGCCCAGGGTCACACAGCTAGTAAGTGTTAAGTGTCTGAGGCTGGATTTGAACTCAGGTACTCCCAACTCCAAGGCCAGTGCTCTATCCACTGCGCCACCTAGCTGCCCCAATACAAGTTATTTTAGATCCCTCTTCCCCATTCAAATAGTTATACTGGCAGTAACTACCAGTTTAGAAGGAGTGAGATCTTCATCTGTCTTTACTTCATTCAAATATCCGGAAGGGATCTGCTGTTAACTATATCATTATTAAGGAAAGTGGGAAACTGGAGATGCCTTAAAACATCTCCCCCCACTGATGGGTTGATGATTCATATTATCTAACACAAATGTCCAAAATATGGGAGGAACTGAAGGCACACCATAATAATAATCTCTCCTCACCATTAGAGTGTCTTAAGGACAGGGACTGTCCTTTTTTCATTTTGTTTCTCCAGTATCTGATAGTAAGCATTTAATAAATGATTGTTTAATTGAATTTGAACCATCACACCTTTTAGGGCTGATATGGAGGTCATGTTAAACTCTTCTTTTAAATTTTTATCTCATTTATTTATGTATTTATTTATTTTTGCGGGGCAATGAGGGTTAAGTGGCTTGCCCAGGGTCACACAGCTAGTAAGTGTCAAGTGTCTGAGGCTGGATTTGAACTCAGGTCCTCCTGAATCCTGGGCTGGTGCTTTATCCACTGTGCCACCTAGCTGCCCCCTAAATTCTTCTTTAAACCCACACACAACTGACTTCATTGTCCTTGCAGAACAAATATTAGTGGTTTTTTTTTAATCGATCAATAAACATTTATTAAGCAAATACTACATGCCAGGAATTGTGCTAAGTACTTGGGATACAGAGAAAAGTACAAAGAAAGACAGTCTCTGCCCTCAAGGAGCTTATACTCTAATAGAGGGAAGACAGGGCTTAAAAGGAAGCTGATATGTGGGTAAAATGAAGGCACCCAGCACGGGTATGGGTCAGACAGTCCAGGGAGTTAGGAGTACCATTAGTAGGTTTATTAAAGTAGAAGAGAACATGAACCTGGGAAGATGGATAATGAATTAAATCAAGATACAAAAAGGTTTGGACAGTCTGGGAAGATAGATTGTATCTAACAAGATGAAATTTGATAGTGATAAATGAAATGACCTGTACTTCACTTGCAAAAATCAATAGCATAGGGGGCAGCTAGGTGGCGCAGTGGATAAAGCACCAGCCCTGGATTCAGGAAGACCTGAGTTCAAATTTGGCCTCAGACACTTGACACTTACTAGCTGCGTGACCCTGGGCAAGTCACTTAACCCCCATTGCCCCACAAAAAAAAAATCAATAGCATAAGTATGGCATAGGTAAGATGTAGCTAGATAGCAGTTGATGGGAAAAAGACTTGGGCATCTAGTTTATTGCAAACAAAGAAGTGAGATATAGTTTCCAAAAACCTTAACATGTTTTATTACTGTATTAATAATAGAAGTATAGTATCTAGAACAAGTGAGGTAATAGTTTCCCCTGTACTCTGCCCTATCAGACCACATTTGAAGTATTATGATCAATTCTAAGTAGCATATTTTAAGAGGGACTTTCAGAAGAGAGTGATGTTAAGAGAGCTTTGAGTCATAGTCATATGAAGGTAGGCTAAAGGAATGGAAGCTGTTTAGCATGGAGAAGAAAAGACGGTGGGGAAAGACATAATAGCTGCAGTCAAATATTTGAAGGGTCATCACATGGAAAGTAGGGGTGACACATTCTTTGCGGCTTTTGAAGACAGGGTAGAGACTAGTGGATGGAAATTTACAGGCAGGCAAAGTTTTGCTTTAAAGGAAGGACTTTTTTTTTTTTAACAAGGAGTTATCTAAAGAATAGGGTACATTATGATTTTCTGAATTCACTGAAGGCATTCAACCAGAAGTTAGATGATTGAAAAAACTTCTGGGAATGTTGTAAAGAGGATTTTTATATTCAGTAGAGACTCAAGTGTAATGCTTCTAAATGCCTATAATTTTAAACATCATAGAAAATACTCTTTTTAGTTTGCAAGTAGCTATTACTTCAATTAGGATTATACATTCAAACCCGGAAGGGACCTTAGATGTCATGTAGTTCAACACCCTCTTTTTATAGATGAGAAAACAACCATAAAGAAGGTTAAGTGACTTACCCAAGATCATGAAAGTAATGAGTGACAAAGCTAGGATTTGAACCCAGGCCCTGTGACTCCACTCTTACCACTGTACCAATCTGTGCCCAATTGTTATTAATTAAAAATTGATGCATATTATTTTGGGTTTATTCATTCATATGAAGAGTCCAAAAAGGGATGGAAGGAAAGAGCTACAAATGGGATTGCAACTGACCTTGAGAAAAGTAGATTGGGTTCATCTTTAGGCTCTTCTCAAGAGCATTCTCCATGGCTTTTTTTTTTTGGCCTCCATTCAGGTAATTCTATCCTAGGAAACATCAGGATTTGACTCATGCCTCCTATAGACCATTAGCTTTCCTGCAGACCTTCAAGTATGCTATGGCAGATTTTATTTAGCCTGATAAGATCAGAATAGGTTCATATGTGAACCCCTCAGCAGTTAAGATAATTCTCATAAGCAACCCTCTCCTCTTCCGTATCCCATTTTTCCACTTGGACCTCTGTGATCCATATGGATATTTGGGGTTCCTCCTCAGTGCAAGTTTTTCTCTGATGTACCCTCTCATCCCTTTGATCTGTGAATATGGTGTAGGTCGTGATGTTGGATGTCATATTCTCCTTTTCTACCTTCTCTTTTATAGGCTCCAAATTCTTTCCCAGTCTTCCCTTTCCATTTCTCTATCTGGGTGTGCCATTTCCACAGAACGCATGGTTTCTCCCCAAGTTTGTTGGTCCCTTTGTTCACATTCCCTGAGGGCAGCTGCATGGATGTTTGGGTCTCTTTCCAGATCCTCGTGTAGCACAGCATCTGTCTGGAATAATAATATCTCATCATCATCATCATCATCAATAAGAACTAAGAACAAGGAGAGTCCATACCTTGTCTGGAGAATTCCTATCTTGTTTAAGAGATAGTAGAGGGGGGCAGCTAGATGGCGCAGTGGTTAAAGCACCAGCCCTGGATTCAGGAAGACCTGAGTTCAAATTTGGCCTCAGACACCTGACACTTACTAGCTGTGTGACCCTGGGCAAGTCACTTAACCCCCATTGCCTGCAAAAAAAAAAAAAAAAAAAAGAGATAGTAGAGGAGAAAGGGACTTACTGACTCCTCTGTGCACCTGCCTAGCCATGTCTACTATGTGGAATTAAACTCATTAAGTTTATACTGTTCCATCTTGATGTAAGACAAGTTTGGATATGATTTTTTTTCCTTATCCTTTCCTTATGGGATATGATTCTTTTTCCTTATTAGAAAAAGGGGTGGGAAGCAGGAAAATATGGAGATGAAAGTGAGAAAAAGAAGAAAGGATAATACAAGGTCATGATTAATGTTGAAAGATGAAGAAGTTAAGGATCTGGCTCAGAGGGAAGACTGGTAAAATGAGAAGACTGGGCAGCCACCCTAAGTGAAATTTTCTTTACTTAGTAACTTGGCCATTTAGAAAATAAGGTAAATACCAATCCAGTATTTCACAAAGGACAATGACAGTCCAGTTGGTGTGCAGGAATTCTGAAGATGAAACCTCTGCAATCCCAGAGTCTTAGAATGGGAAGGGACCTTTGAGACTATCTACTCCCTGCCATTCCTAAAGAAGAAGTTCTTCTATAACACATTGGACAAACGATCATGCGGCCTTTTCTTGAAACATCCAATGAGTGGAAGCCCACTACTTCCTAAGGCAGTCCATTCCACTTTTGGCTAACTCTAATTTCTAGAAAGTTGCGTGGCTTTTTTGATGCATCAATCCCAAATACATTCCTCTGAAGCTTCATTCCATTGCTCCTAATTCCCAGGCTCTCTGGGACCAAGAAGAAAGAGTCTCATCCTTCACCCATAATGAAGCATTCCAAATATAGACAGCTTTCATGTCTCTGAAGAAGTGTTCTCCTTTCTGGGCTAAACATCACCATTCCTTCAGCAGGCCCCCATGTGATCTTGAGTCCTTTTAGCATTCCGTTTGCCTTCCTCTTGATTCTCTTTATCCTATCAACTTCCTTCTTAAAATGGAGTACCCAGGACTGACCATAATGCTCAAGATGTATTCTGACCAGATCCTAGTTCTAGACACCCTGATTCATTGAATTTAGCCTAGAATTGCCTGCCATGGCCTCTAGGACCGTGCCCATGACCTCACTTTATACCTATAGTCCTTTTTGTTGCTATAATATGCAGCTTAGCAATTTCGAAATTGGCAATAAGACACCCACAACTACTTGAAAAGGAAACCATAGTCTCTTATTAGTATCAATTTGCTTTGGGAGGAATGAGGCAGATTATAGCATTTGTAGAGGAGGAAAGCTCAAATTAAAGTGTCTTTGTTATTACATGCCGACTGTGTGGTGATATAATTATTTCATGTCTTTTTCTCCCCAGATATAAAGACATTAATAGCCAAAAGAACTTGACATGACAACATGGCAATTGTGCAAATATGAAAGCCTCTTCTCTATTATAAATGAAAGTTTCTTAATATTGAATACTTCAGCAGAACAATGATGTCAAGGCTGCCCCTACATAAGGGGAATGAGTAAGTAATGAAAGAGTGAGTATCCAGCCTACTTTATTCGGACAAAGAAGGACTGCTTTCTCAGTGGAATCAATCGACAACTCCCTCCCTGCCTTTTGGGTCCTGAGACACATTCTCCCACAAGTTGAGACAGAGTCCAGGGTATGGTGGACTCAGGCTTTGAAAAACATGTAGTAGGAGGGTAACTCACAACTCCTAGTTGGATGAAAGTCTTTTACTCCCTTCTTGGAATCCACAGGAACCTTCCCTGAACTGAGTCCCTCTCTGCTGGGATCTGAGATTCTAATGGATAGAGCATTTGACTTTAAGTCAGGAAGACTTGGGTTCAAATCCCACCTCAGATTTTAGCTGTATGAGTCTTGGCATAATTTACTCTTTCTGTGCCTCAAGTTCCTCCTTTGTAAAATAAAGCAGTTGAACCCCTTGGTGTCCATAAACCTATGGTCCCATGATCCATCAATCAACAAACATTTATTTAGTGTATAATATGTGCCAGGCACTGTGCTAAGCACTGTGATTACAAAGACAAAAGTGAAAGTTTCTGCTCTCAAGGAGCTTACATTTTAATGGGGATATAATGTGAAAAAATATTTTATAATATATGCAAATAAACATGAGGTAGTTTGGGGAGAGATAGCCGTGGCAGCTGGATGGCTCAAGGAAGCCTTCTTAAGAGGACTTCTCACCAAGGTGGATGCCTGAATGGAGGCAGGTAGTGAGGCTTACCCAAAAACATTTTAACAAAACCCTAAAAGTCATGCTATGCTGAGTAATAACCAAAAAATCCAATGAGAAACTAGAGTATATGCCTTCTTCTTTCCCAGATCTACACTAAAAGTCAGTCAGAAGCCTACAGGTAATAGGGAAGGGGGCGGCCAGCAGAGTCAGTGCCAATGCAGGTAAACCAGATGGCAACCTCCCAGCATGATCAGAGAGAGAAAGAGAAAGGCCAGAGATATTTGTATGGCTGTGTATCTGGAAGTAACAAAAGAAAGACATACCGTGTTTAGAAACTCACAGTGGAGACCTCAGAAGCAAAGGTGAAAAGCTTTGACCAGTCTGGACTTTTGAGGCATAGGTCCCCAGCATTCTGTCCAGAGACACCAGAGAGGGCCCTGAGGATCCAATGCTCTGTACCTCAAAGATCCAGAGAGTCTACCCCTGGGAGGTGAAGATCAGTGCAGAAGCCAGTGTGAACTATTTTGAGATCAATCAGGTCTGACCACCCTACCCAAAAGCATGGCAGGAGCATGGAGCTGGCATAAAGCTTTAGTTTAGGAACTAAGGCTAGAGAGATGAGAAAGTAGAAGAGATAGACCACTATAAAGAACTACAATAGATCCAAAGATACCCCAAAAATCCAATCTGGAAGGAGAGAACTGCAAGAAGAGGCTTAGGAAAAACTGGATTTCTGGTAAGGCTACATAAATACTTAGAAGAAATTAAGAAAGAGATATAAAACATTAAACAAAAATTCTAAACCCAAGAATTGGAAAGAGGATATGGCAAATAATTAGAAATTGAGGGGAAGCCCATTGGTTGGGGAATGGCTGAACAAGTTGTGGTATATGAATGTAAAGGAATACTAACTACTGTGCTACAAGAAATGATGAGCAGGCAGATTTTAGAAAAATCTGGAAAGACTTACATGAACTGATGCTGAGTGAAGGGAACAGAACCAGGAGAACATCATACACAGTAACAACAACATTGTGTGATGATCAACTGTGAAAGACTTTTTAGCAGTACAATGATCCAAGGCAATTCCAAAAGACTCATGACAGAAAATATTCTCCACATCATGAAAAAACAAACAAACCAACAACTATGGAGTCTGAATGCGGATAGAACCATACTATTTTCACGTAATGTTTTTTTTTCCTTGAGGTTTTCCTGTTTTGTTCTGATTCTTCTTTCACAATATGACTAATGTGGAAATATGTTTAACATGATTGTATATACATACATACACACATACATATATATATATATATATATTTACACACACTCACACACACACACACACAACCTATATCAGATTGGTTGCTGTCTTGGGGAGGGGGAAGGAAGGGAGGGTGGGAAGGAGAAAAATTTGGAGCTCAGACTCTTACAAAAATGAATGTTGAAAACTATCTTTACATGTAATTGTAAGAAATAAAATACTATTAAATTTTTTAAAAAGAAAGAGGATTAATAGTTTAGAACAAAAAGTGATAAACCTTATCAATTATGAATTTCTGAAAATTGGAATAGACCAAACAGAAATTAATAACCTCATGAGAGAATGAAAAATATTAGAAAAAAATAAAAAGATTGAATTAAATTTAAGGTATCTGCTATAAAAAACATAGATGATCATGAGAATAAGTCAAGGAGAGATCATCTAAGTATCACTGAACTCTGTTGGGGGGGAGGCAGGAAGATTAAAAAGCCTAGAGACTATGTTTCAGGAAATCATAAATTAAAACTGCCCAAATCTATGAGAAGCATAGAACAAGGCATAAGTATAAAGACTCTATCAATTACCTCTTGAAAGAAACTCCAAAAGGAAAAGTCTTAAAATGTCATCACCAAAATTGATAGCTCCCACATCAAAGGAAAAAATCTACAAACATTGAGAAAGTGGTAGTTCAAATAACACGAAACCAAAGTCAAGATCACATAAGGCCTGGCAGCTTCTACCATAAAAGAGAATATATTGTTACAAATGGCCAAAAATATGTACTTATGACCATGAATAACTTACACTGCAAAGCTGAGTATAATCTTATTGGGGTAGTGGTGGAAAGGAATGGATCTTTTACTCAAACATAGGACTTTGAAGAATTCCTGTTGCAAAGGACAGAGCTGAATTGGAACTTTGAAATGCAAATACAAGAGACAAGAGGAAATTAGAAAGATAAATTTATTTGCGCAATTGGTTGTAAGTAGCTGTCTCATGATGAAAGTCCAATATTCTAATAGGGGGAGAAGACACACATGTTCCTTTGGATCATTCATGTATTGAAAGGGTATTAAAGGAGTTAAATAAAAAAAATAAGAGGATCCATTCTGTTCTGTGGGTTTTAATAGGAGAAAGAAAAGACAGATAAAAGGACCATACTTAAGAGGAAGAATGGGATAGAAATCGATGTTACTTATCACTGGAGTATGTAAAAAAAAAGATCATACAAACACAAAGGAAAGAGTGGGAGAAGTGGGCATCAGATGAACTTCAATGTTATCTGAGCCAGACAAGGAATGTTGAATACACACATTTACATACATACACATTCACACATATACACAAAGAACGGAAACACATAAAACTCCACAGGCAAACAGGGATAGGGAGATGGGAGGTTAAAAGGGAGGATAATGCTGGGAAAAGAACAGTCTCAAGCAAAGTAAGCTTCCTGATCTTGAAGTTGTAGGGAGATTACAAGGAAAAAAAGAAAGAGAAAAAAAGAGTAAAAAACCCTAGAAATCTAAGGGGATGCCCATAAATTGGGGGATGGTTGAACAAATTGTGATATATGAATGTGATGGAATAATATTTCACTGTAATAAAAGAGATGATTTCAGATGCTATTTAGGTATGGATTCCTGGAGAAAATAGCTTTCACTCTACAGCCCTAAAAATTGGGAATGATAAATCTTACCTCATATGTCCTAGGGGCTCTTCTTGAATTAATATTCTTAGTTAACAATGAATTTTGTATCTGGAATAGGATATGATACAGAGTGAAGAAAGCAGAACCAGAACAACAATTTATACAATAACACTTCAAAAATCATGAGAAACCCTCACATTTTGAAAGACTTAAAAACTCTGATCAAAGCAATGACCAGTCATGTATCTAGAGGACTTATCATGAAGTAAGTTTCATGCTTTCTAACAGAAAGGTTATGAGCTCAAGGTGCAGAAAGAAACACACATTTGGAGGCATGGCCATTGTGTGCATTTATTTTGTTTGTGCTTCTTTGTTACAAGGATTTTTTTCTTTATGTTTTTAATTGGAGTGGGGAAGATGGAGTGGAAGAGGGAGTAGTGATAGTGATAGAAAAACAAGAAAAGAAAAAAGAGGAGAGACATTAAAATGTTTTTGAAAGTGCACAAAAGAGTACAGAAGATAGTTCAGAAGGAAGCAGAGGAAATCAGGAGGGTTTTGAAAGCTGGTTAAAATTATTATATACTTTTTAAAAAGCAGAAGGTGTTAAATGGAGAATCATGGTTTCATGTATCATTCTCCTTCTGTGTTTGACTTTGAATGTGGAAATGCCCTTTTTTAAGGGGAAGAGAAGAACTCAAGCAAGGCAGTTTTCTGAAGGACAGTCTTATGGAGCTGAGTGCTGGTACCCAGAGGGAGATGTGATTCCTTATTGGCTGAGAGACCTTTGCACAAGGATGCTAAGTATGAAGAGACTTCAGATCCTGAGAGAAGCCTAGTTCAAGAGAGAAGGGGTATGGGAGTCTACCTCCCAAGACAAACACAGTAACTATATCACCAGAACTACAAAACACTTTTCACAGAAATAAAGTCAGATCTAAACAATTAGAAAAATATTCATTGCTCATGGGTAGGCAGAGCCAATATAATAAAAATGACAATCCTACCTAAGTTAATTTATTTATGTAGTGCTATACCAATCAAACTATCAAAAATATTTTATAGGGCTAGAAAAAATAATAACAAAATTCATCTGGGAAAACAAAAGTTCAAAGATATCATGGGAATCAATGAAAAAAAAAATACTAGAGAAGGTGGTCTAGCAGCACCAGATCTTAAAATGTATTATAAAGCAGTTATTATCAAAACAATCTGGTACTGGCTAAGAAATAGAGAGGTAGATCAGTGGAATAGAATAGATAGAAATTAAATATAGAAAATGACTATAGTAATCTATTCTATGATAATCCCAAAGATCCAAGCTTTTAGAACAAAAACTCATTATTTAACAAAAACTGCTGGGAAAACTGGAAAACAGTATGGCAGAAACTAGGTATAGACTAACATCTCACACCATATACTAAAATAAGGTCAAAATGGGTACATGATTTACACATAAAAGATGATACCATAAGCAAATTAAAGGAATATGGAATTGTTTATCTGTCAGATTTATGGACAGGGGAATAATTTAGGACCAAAGAAGATATAGAGAATAAAATTAAATGTAAAATAGATCATTTTGATGATATAAAATTAAAAAGCTTTTGCACAAACAAAACTAATATAACCAAGATTTCAAGTAAAATAGAAAACTTGGAAAGAATTTTTGAAACAAATATCTCTGATAAAGGCCTCATTTCTTAAATATATAGAGAACTGTGTCAAATTTATACAAATACAAGTCATTCCCAATTGATAAATGGTCAAAGGATATGAACAGGCAGTTTTCAGACAAAGAAATCAAAGCTATCTATAACCATATGAAAAAATACTCTAGATCATTATTGATCAGAGAAATGAAAAATAAAACAACTCTGAGGCATCACCTCACACCTATCAAAGAGGAAAATATAACAAAAACAGAAAATAGTGGATGTTGGAGGGGATGTGGGAAAGCTGGGATGCTAGTCCACTGTTGGTGGAGTTGTAAAAAGATCCAACTAGTCTGGAGAACAATTTGGAACTATGCCCAAAGGGCCATAGAACTGTGCATGCCCTATGATCCAGCAATACCACTGCTAGGTTTATATCCCAAAGACATCCCCCAAAAGAGAAAAAGACCTATTTGTACAAAAATATTTATAGCAGCTCTTTTTGTGGTAGCTAACAATTGGAAATCAAAGGAATGCCCATCAATTGGGGAATGGCTAAACAAACTGTGGTATATGATAGTGATGGAATATTATTGTGCTATAAGAAATGACAAGCAAGATGACTTCAGAAAGGCCTGGAAAGACATGTATGAAATGATGTATTAGGAAGTGAGAAGAACCAAGAGAACATTGTACACAGAGACAACAATATTGTTTGATGAACTGTGAATGATTTGACTATTCTCAGCAATACAATGATCTAAGACAATCCTAAAGGACTATTGATGAAACATACTATCCACCTCCAAAGAAAGTACTGATATTGATGGAACAGACTGAAGCATGCTATTTTTCACTTTCTTTCATTTTTTAAAAATCAAGTTTGCTTGCCCAAAGTGACAAATATGGTAATGTTTTACGTAATTATACATGTATAACCCATATCTGATTGTTTGCCATATCAGGGAGGGGGGAAGGGAAGGAAGGATAAAAATTGGAACCCCCAAACTATAAAAATATTTATTATTAAATAATAAATAAATAACTTTTTTAAAAAGAAAGAGAAGGGTAGAGAAGGCACAGACTTTTCAATGCATGTCAAAAGCCCCCAGAACTTCAGTCTCAAGGGTCACAGTCATGAGAACTATAGAAGTATGTTGGAAGGACAGGGTGTGGAGAGTTTTAAGTGTCAAACAGAGGACTTTTTAAAAAAAAAATTCATCCTAGAGGTGATAGAGAGCCACTGGAGCTTATTGAGCAGGTGGCAGGGTAGGGAAGAAATGCATGACATCAAATCTCTGCTTTTGCAATTCCTTTTCAGCAGTGTGGATACATAGGGAAAGGCTTGAGACAGGGAAATCAGAAAAGCATCCTACTGCAATAATCCAGGTGAGAGGGAATGAACATGAACTTGGGACTCATGAGGTGTCATGAAGCCTCTGATGCCCTCAAATTATGTCCCCCACCTACTGACTTATGCCTGAAATTCTGATAATCGAGTTCTATCCATTTTATTCCAAGCACTGATCTCTATTAAAATGCAAACACCTCTTTCAGGTTTCATCTCTAGTAACTTAATCAGTTCTTACATTGAGAGTTGTGCCAGAGGATGAAAATTATCAGGACTTAGGAAAAAGACTGTCTCCTTCCTTCTCACTCCCCTCTCTGTAGATAGACAATGGCTTAATGTTTAAACTAGCATGACAGTTTTTTAAACCACTAGATTTCATTAAAAATTGGCAAGAGGTTTCATGAAGGGGAGTAGAGGGAGAGAGGAGTGTAGTGGATAACTGTGTTGAAAATTAAGTCAAGAAAACTTAGGTTCAAGTCCCACTTCTGACATATCCTGATTGTGTGACTGTGGGCAGTCCATTTAATTTTTCAGTGCCTCAGGCAACTCTCCAATATTATAAGTTATGGATGACAGAAAGCAAGTGGACTATATTGCACTTAGAAAATTACACAGTTATTACTTTCAGTGATTCTCAATCCAGGCAGAAAACACCACTGGGTATCCTCCATACCATCCATACATTCCATCTTTTGTATAATCTGATCTCTATTATTTGTGCATGGGAAAGTGAGGTGGTACAGTAGATAGAGTGCCAGAGTTCAAATCTGGCCTCAAACCCTTATTAGCTGTGTGACCCTGAGCAAGTTATTTAACCCTGTTTGCCCCACTCTCCTCTGTAAAATGAGCTGGAGAAGGAAACAGCAAACCACTCCAGTATCTCTGCCAAGAAACCCCAAATAAGGTCACGAAGAGTCAGACATGATTAAAAGTAACTGGACAACAACAACAAATCCAGTGAGAAGACACCATTGGATATCCTTTATACCATCTTTGGACCTTCCTCCAATGGCCCCAGCCTGAACCCTATTCAGCTAGATCCCACCAGGATCGCCTCTTCCCACATTATGCACTAAGGACCACCAGACCTTTCTGTCAACCCTACCAATAAACTTTCTTATTGTTTCTATCTCCTCCAATTGGAATGTGAGCTCTTTGAAGCAGAAACCATCTCACTTTTCTCTTTTTATTCCCAGTGCTTAGCAAAGTATTTGGTACATAATAAGTCCTTAATAAATGTTTTTCCATTCTATCCCATGAACAGAAACCTATCTTTTTAACACCAATATTTTCCTGCTGATGCTATATGACTAGGAATCATGGAAGAGCACAGACTCAGAAGAAGAAAAATCCCATTTGATCCCAAGGGCAATGGAGAAACATGAAATGTTGTCTAGCCCTAGCACCCTCATCTTGTACTTATGAAATCATTTAAAAAAAACACACACAAGGGTAGAACTTTATCTTATTTTCTGTTACATTTTATTTTTATATTTTATTATACTTTAGAATCAAATACAAAGTTTTGTTTGATTTTAAAGTCTTTCACAACCTTGCCTCTAACCTGTTTTGCCAGGCTTATTCTAGTCCAGCCAAACTGGCCCTCCTGGTGTTCCTCAGACAGGACCTTCTGTTTATGTCTCATCTCTATGCCTTGGCACAAACTGTCCACACAAGTGTACTCCATTCCTGGAGTACACTTCACTTCTGTCTCTTAGAATCCCTAACTTCTTCCAAGGCTCAGTTTCATTACTTGGTATTTATTTTGTATTATATGTGTACATGTTATTTCCCTTGATTGTATGTAAGCTCCTTGAGGGTAGGGCCCATTTTGTACAAAGTCAGGCTTGTCTTTGTATCTCCAATACCCAGCATAGTTCAATCATTTTTCAGTCATGTCCAACTCTTCATGACCCCATTTGGGGTTTTCTTCACAACTGGAGTGATTTATCATTTCCTTCTCCAGCTCATTTTAGAGATGAGGAAACTGAGGCAAATAGAGTTAAGTGACTTGCCCAGGGTCACATAGCTAAGAAGTGTTATAAGTGAGACCATATTTGAACTCATGAAAAGGAGTCTTCTTGACCCCAAGTCCAGTACTCTATCCACTGTGCCACCTAGCTGGCCCTACTTGCTTTTTTTTTTTTTTTTTGGTATTTACAAATCAAACTAAACCAAATTAAAATGTTGGATGAAACATTTGGGAATTTTGGAACCAAAATGAAGCTTGTTGGCTTATAGTTTGCCATCTCTCCTGTGGGGTACCCCTTTTAAAATGAATGATTTGCCCTTCAATGGTCTAGTTCATTCTAAACTTTAGTACTCTTGACTTAATCCTTACAGGACTGTGCCATGCTTTTGTATTCATCTTTTCATTCATTTGACAATAAATATTTATTAAGCAGTGACTACATGCAAGGCATTAAGCTTTCACTAGATATAAAAAACCAAAAGTAAACAATCAGTGTTTATTAAGAATCTAGTATTTTCCAGAAACTGTGCCAGGCACCAGGAATACAGACAAAAATAAAATGTGTGTGTGTGTGTGTGTGTGTGTGTGTGTGTGTGTGTGTGTGTGTGTGTATGTATCAAGCAAATACTCTGGACTTACTTTCTCAACTTCCAACTATGTGCAAGGCATTATATAATTTGGAACTTTGGTGTTTGGGAGAGTGGGCTTCCATGGAACTTCTTCAGTTGTAGTGGGGCTCTTTGATTGAGGGAACAAAGTGTTGGACTCTGTACTCTTAAAGGAAACCTGCCAAGTTGGATATATATTCTTCATTTTTGTATATCAAGGCTCTCAGAAGAAGGATCCTATGAGTGAAAATGCTTTAGGAAGGATTCTAGATGTTCAAGGATGAAATTCTTGAGTACTATATGTGAGAAACAGAAGACCAATTTGGCCAGACCATTGACTGTGGAAAGTAATGTATAACGAGGTTGGAAAGATAGGTTGGTGTCAAGTTGGGAAAGACTTTTAAAGCCAAACAATTTGGTTTCTATTTTATATGTGGTGATAGGTAGATAACGGAGTGCATGGAGTAGGAGCAGTGACATGGTCAGATCTGTGTTTAAAGAAAATTACTTTCATAGCAGTGTAGAAAATGGATTGGAGTAGAGAGACTTGAGGGAGGAGGATCCATTAGAAAGCCACTATAATAATCCATGTGAGAGATGATAAGGGCATAAACCAAGGTGATAGCCATGTGAGTAGTGGAATGGGTTCAAAGGAGATAGATGTTACAGAGATAGAAATGTCAAGATTTGACAATGGATTGAATATATGGAGTGAGGGAGCTTGCTGCTGCTGCTGAGGTTATGAACTTGGAAGACAGGAGAAAGGTGGTGCCCTTGACAAAAATAGGAAAGTTCAGCAAAGGGGTAGGGTTTTTGAGGAAAGATAATGAGTTCTGATTTGAACATGTTGAATTTGAAGTATCTATGGGGTATCCAATTTGGAATATTTGATGGGTAATTGGTAATGTGGGAGTGGCACTTCAGAGAGAAACTGGGAGTCATATATATGTATGGGGATGGTAATAAAACCCCTAGGAGTGGATGAGGTCACCATGAACAAGAGGCACAATGGCATGATTCACATAAATATCATCTCATCAACCTTCAAGAAGGTCAGTAGCTCTTACTAATGCTTTTTGTTCCCAGCATATGATTAAGGGCTAAGATGCCTGAAGTAGACCAGAAGTCTGAATTTTAAATTTTGTTGGAACAAAATATGTGTCCATTGTCTAGGTTTTTTCAAGCCCCATCTACTTCCTTTCAGACCTTGATCCTATGGTATTATTATGACCTGTCAATCAGTCAACTCTCCCCAGAGGTGTGGTTTCACCATCAAGAGGGGTCTTAAAGAGGAGCATGGGAAACCACTTACCAAGAATGGTATAGAAGAGATTCATCTTAAGATATAGATGAAGTTAAATGACCTCTAAAGTTCCTTCCAGCTCTGAGATTGCATGACTCAATTTTTGTTCTACTTCACTTACAGTAGGGACCCTCAGTCAATGGAATGCTTACCAGCAGATCTCCAAATCTTACTTGAGGGGCATGCAGCTGATGTGATCCTCTTGCTTCTGTCCTGGTGCCAAGTCTTTACTGTCTGAAGGGTCCTTACTTGCAGTCCTTTCTAGGCAGCACAAATAATCCCAAGAAAAATGAAAACTGACTCCTTCTCTAAAGAAAGGTGGAGATGCCTGACTGAGAGTGATGGTATAAAGCTTGGTTTGACAGGACCCACAGAGCACTGCTGACCCCTGTGCTACAAAGAAGTTGACAAATATTTATTAAGTGTTTACCATATGTTGACACTGTACTAAGGGCTAAGGATATAAATAAAGGCAAAAATAGTCCCTGCCCCCTAGGAGTTTATAATCTAAGGGGGAAGGGAATAGAGAAAAGAGAAATATAGAGAAACAAGAATCATCACTGTTCTTATTTTCTTAGATTTTCTATCTAAAAAGTTTGTGCCTTACCCTGTAACTTTAACATTTTGCCTTTAGTGAATTATTCCAAAATGGAAGTGCTTCCCTTCCCTCTTCTTGTCCCTTCCCCTGACCCTTCTGTTTAGCATTGTTCTATGCCACAGATATCTCATTCATCAGTCCCATCTCCTACATGTGCCTCAGGCAACGCATTATCACAAATCTATAAGGATTCTTCTTTTTCATTCAGTGCTTTCATTTACAGCTTCATATATACCTTATATACCAATATACTATACCTTACCTTCACAATGATCCTTGCCTTCTTCTGACTTTCCTTGGCTATGTCACTGACATACTTGCATTATCATATAACTGGTTTTCTTTTTCCCCTTCCTTCTTCATGTTGATCACACCATTCCCATTCATGTGTTCTGTAAGAAACCAAATTAGACTCATTGTTGTCCTATTCTAAATACATGCCCTGCTTTTTTCCCCAGCTTTTGGGTCTTGGTTCACACAGGTCCTATGCCTGAGTACCCATCCTTCCAAACCCAACTCAAATGCCATCATTTAATGATCTTTGCAGATACCTCTCCTTATACCCTGGATGTATATTATTTTCTTATTGTGTGTGTGGAATATGTTCCTACTAAACTATAAGCAAGGACTATGTTTTATCTGAACCTTGTATCTCTCCAAGTGCCAATTATAGTGCTCTGAGCACAACAGATATTTAACAAAATGTCTGTAGAAATGAATTATTGAATTAAATTACTATTATTGGCGTATTGGTACCTTTAGCTATCTTTCTTCTCTATTAACTTCAAATCAGTTTTTTTAAATTGGTTTTTGTTAAGGGTTAAAATTCTAGCTATTCTGTCTAAAATATCTAATGAGTGGTCGCCAATAAATTATAAGCTTTAGCAAGAGTTAGACTTTTAAGCATTTATTAAGGAGAATAAGAATTTGGTAAAGAGAAGAAAGGCCTAGATTCCTCTATCTATTAAAGGGAGAGCACATTTTTAGTTGCCTTCTCTGCCGGAGTCCTCAGGAAAGAGTGCAAGACAGAGCACTAGTCCCTTCCTTCTTCCTTTCCTAGCCAACGTCACTTCCTTCCGCCCAAAGAAAAGACTCCTGGTCTTGCCCTCAAAGACCTTCGCTTCATGGGTGGAACTCTTCTACAGTAAGTCTCCAGCAGGTGGCGTCATTCCAATTGTTACATTTTTTTTGTGTGTGAAGCAATTGGGGTTAAGTGACTTGCCCAGGGTCACACAGCTAGTAAGTGTCAAGTGTCTGAGGCCGGATTTGAACTCAGGTCCTCCTGAATCGAGGGATTGTGCTCTATCCACTGTGCCACCTAGCTGCCCCCAAATCAGTTTTTAGTTTCTAAACCAAGTAAACAAATTTGTTAGAATTATGTGCAAACCTACTTACCTCTGTATGAAGAGACTGTGACAGAGGATCTAAATAGTCCTTCTGTGTATAAAATATATGAGCTTTAGTACATGAACTTTATAGCATTAATTTTACTTACTTAACGACTATTGTATTCCTTTCTGGGTTTTTAGTTATGTTCTCCTTAGGTAAGTTATCTGTATTTCATCATGCCTCTTATCTTGTTATTTTTTCCAATAAAGAAGACTTTTTTCCTCTTTTTGATCTCTCAATGTTACTGCTTTCATTGTTCTCTATTGTCCCATCTTTGCACACAAATCATTTGTCACAATTATTGCTTGCTCATCATTAAGAATTTTAATTTCTCCCTCGAAATGAATTGACTTTATTTTAGTCACGGATACAAAAAATAAAGAAAACTATAATTACTGAATGCAAGACTTTTTGGTGGTGGTGAAAGGGAGTGGTCCTCTTTGCAAAGTCTTAAGGGTAATCAAATAAATGAATGGGTTCATTCGACAGAATGTAACTAATACTAGTCCCATGGTATAATGCCCTCAACAATTCCTTTTTAACTAAGCACAGGTATATTTACATTTATATTGTTCACTTTGCCCCTGCTGTTTAAAAAAATAATGCTTGTGCAACATTTTCTGGATCAATTTATCATTTCTTCAGGTCAGCCAGACATTTTCTCATCATTAAGGAGTAACCAAAGCTATTCACATAATCCTTGTCCCATGATGCTGCTTGATAGTCCTTCAAGTTGCAGATTCCTAGTGACTAATTAAAGGCAGTGAACTCCCGTTTTCCGTTGTCCCACCCTGCCCAACTGGAAGAAGAGGAGGGGTCAAGGAGTGAGGAGCAGAGGAGAGAGAATATACAATACAACTATAGTGGAATCATGATAGAGCCTTCAAGCTGTGTAACACATTGAGTTTTTCAGACTGCTTTTGCAGCTATTCTTTCCTACTTTATCATCATAAACACAGTCCTGTGTAGGATAGCCCAGACAGGGGGTCTAGAGGAAAAGGAATTGAGGTCCGAGGAAGTTAAATAACTTGTCCAGGGTCAAGAAGTAAGTTACTCTTAGAGTCAAGACTGATGCCCATCTCTTCTAGCCTGACATCTTTTCATTATGCCACAATGTATTTCTGGATCTAGAAAAAAAAAATGAAAGTCCCAATTGAAATATAGATATTGGAGTAGAAATCCAGTTTTGGCTCTGCAGTTTGTTAGCTGTGTGGCCATGGGCAATTAACTTTACCTCTCTGGGCTCCCCTTTATTCCTTTTAAAATTGAGGTTGGACTCAATGGGCTCCAAGTTCTTTTACAGTTCTTCAATCTACATTTTCTATGACTGAGTCTGTGTAGTGCTGATCATGATGTCAATTGGCAACATGAAGGATGCAGGACAGAGAACATAATCCAACTCCCTCATTTTACAAATGAGGAAACTGAGGCCCAGAGAGGCAAAATAACTGGTAGCTTGTTAATGGGAAAACCATCCCAAGTACAGAGCTCTTTCCACTGTCCTAATATCATAAAATTAAGGATTATAAAATCTAGATTGAGAGGGGATTTTAAAGTGGTAATCTAATACAATCCAATAGAGCAAACATTTATTAAGCACTTGACATGGGTCACATTGTTGTGCTAGGTGCTAGGGAGAAGAAGAGATAATACACACACATACACATACATACATACATATATACATACACATACATATACATGCATACGCATATATACATATTCAAATTCTCTGCCCTCAAGAAGCTTATATCTGAATGCAGCCCCTTCATTTTACAGATGAGTAAATTGCAACCTGAGGGAAGCTACGTGGCACAGTGGATAGAGCACTGGCGCTGAAGTAGGGAGGACCTGAGTTCAAATCTCACTTCCTAGCTGTGTGACCCTGGGCAAGTCACTTAACTCCAATTGCCTTAAATCTCTGGAGCCATCTCCAGTTGTCCTGATGTATATCTTGCCATTGGACCCAGATGGCTCTGGAGGAGAGAGTAGGGTTGGTGACTTTGCACAGCCTCCTTCACTTAAATCCAATTCACTGCAAGTCATGGCCTCACTCCAAAGTCATAATCCACTTTGTGAATGAAGGACAAACAACCAAATGAGGCCCAGAGAGGTTGCTTTAGGCCATATAGCACATAGATGGCAGAGCTGAAATTTGAACCTCAGCTGTGACTCCAGATCTAGCCTGCTCTCTGCTGTATTGTGCTGTCAATCATGAAACAGATAAAGTAACATTCTAAATAGCTGGTAAAAGAAAATGCAAAGAATCTGTAATTCTTTGGTCTGGGAATTATCTCCACCAAGGGATATGGAACCTATCTACACCTTAATAGATAAGTCTCAAGGAGATGCCTAAACCATATCAATGTTGTGATGTGCCTAATAAGATTTGAATCCAGATTTCCATAACTCCAAGCCTATCCACTTGTGTAGAAATTGTTGGTATAAAGGGGAAAATGGAAACCTTAAAACAACAACTGACTGTCTTATTACTCATGTGTTCATCTCCCAGTTCCTGGTTAGTTTCCTCTACTCCCTTTTGTTGTAAAGACTCAAACCCTGAAATAATTACATGAAATTAAGGAAGTAAATGGGGATGGTAGGTGGCACAGTAGATAGATTGCTGGACCTAGAATCAGGAAGACTCCTCTTCCTGAATTAAAATCTGGCCTTAGACACTTAATAGCCATGTGACCTAGGGTAAGTCACTTAATCCTGTTTGCCTCAGTTTCTTCATCTGTAAAATGAGCTGGAGAAGGAAATGACAAACCACTCCAGTATCTCTGCCAAGAGAATTCCAAATGGGGCGATAAAGTCAGACACAACCGAAAAAATGACTGAAAGTCAATAAAAGCTGGACTTGATTCCTGATGATTGATGTGTTAACATTCTGGATTTCTCTTCAGGACTCATAGAGGTCATCACCCTGTGTTTGGCCGTAGAAATCTCACTTTCCAGACTGATCCTCTCCTTTCCTCCCAGTCTTCTAACAACTGCCATAACATTTTACATGTCTGTGTGTAACCTGACAAAGTTCAACAGTATTTTACTTTATTGCTAGAGACTCTTTTCCTCTTACCTCTGGTCCCAAACACCCACTGTCAGAAGAAGAAACAGGGACAGAACTCTCTCCGAACCTCTCTGCAGGACAAAACCAAAATAGAGCATTTCCTCACACTCACCCTGTTGGATGTAAAAGTTTGATTTTCTAGGACAGCACTCTCCAGAATCCAAGGGAAGTCTGAATGCATGAATGAATGAATTGAATAAAGAATTTATTAAGCTCTTAGTATGTGCAAAGCACTGTCCTAAGGAGTGGGGAATATAAAAAGACAATTAACAAAATAGTTACCTACTATCAAAGAGGATCTATAAATGATTATGCCAGCATACCTTCTAGGGCTGCCCTCAAAACAATCCTGTAGGGGTAGGGGATATAAATATTTCCCCCTTTTTGACAGAAGAAAATGAAGTGCCTAGCAACTAAGTAATTTAGTTATTGCACATAGCTAGTGAGTATGGCTGCCAGGCCTTGAACCTAATTCTTCTGACTCTAAATCTGATACTCTTACCACAGAACACCCTAAATCTCAAAAAAATGAATCTCACATTTATAGAGATCTCTGGGAAATACTTTCATCACAATACACATGTGAACTAGACAGAATTGATAACTAGGGATTCTTTCATCTGGAGCAATAATAGGTGAGTAAGAGCATGCATTAGGACCCTCCCTCCTTGTGTTCTACCACCTGCCACAATTGCTAGGGGCAGTTGTGTGTGTGTGTGGGGGGGGATGTGGAAAGGGTGGTTGAAGGGTGAATATAGGAAGTAGTCTAACTGTGGGTACAATTGCAGGAGGAAAGGGAGTCTCATCCTTGAGAGACTTTGACCTTTGATCCTTAGAGCATTGGAATTGGGGAGATGGGCCCCAGGAAAGGGACAGCACAATGTTAAGGACCCTGAGGATAGCAATGCAGGGGTGGTTACACATAGTAATGCTGTAGACAGAAATGTGGAGGACTGTGAGACAAGATGTGGAGGCAGCCATCACCAAATGAATTCATTAGTCAACAAGTATTTATTAAGAGCCTAACTATGTACCAAGCACTGATGATACAACTTCATTAAATTGCCCTAGGAGACAGGGATTTAGTCCCTGTGAGATATATCTCTTAAAGTAGATAGTATAAATTTTGTTTTGCTGATGAGGAAAGTGAGAGGAAAGTGGCTAAACAAAACAGTGGTTTAAACAAAGTGAAGTAGCTTGTCCAAGGACACATAGCTCATATTAAAATTAGAGACCACAAGAACTTCAGTGGTTGTTGATATGAGAGCATCTTTCCATGGAATGTGCATTGAACCCTCCCCCTTAAAAAAGATAAAGGAGCTAATTTTTCACTTTCTCACTATTTGCCATAAAAATGAATAAGAGACAATGCTTCTCTGAATTCTGGAAATGACTAGGTACATTCGGCCCTGGGTGCCTACTTTGTGATGGACTTTTCCTCGTTTCATTGCCAGCCACCTGCATGAGGTGAGAAGCTTCAGTAACCCTAGCTTAGGGTGGTAGTATGTGTGTAACCACAGGAGTGACCACTTGCCTGTCCTGACACATCTTTCCTAATAATAAGGACCTCTGGAAATCTCTTCCATGCTGCTTCATTAGTGCCTCGTAAAAGGCATCCATCTTTGTCAAGCTTCTTCCCTTCCTGCCACAGCTCTCTGGCCCTGGGAGGGTGGCCCTCCTCACCCCCTTTCTTCCAGGATGCAGGAAATGCAAAGTTCAAAGCTTTCTCTCTCAAAAGAAAGCCCTCCTAATCCAGTATAACATGATTATGTGACAGGCCGAGAAATACCAGGAACACTTGATTGTGGGTTAGGGCTCCCTCCCTCTCAATACTTGTCTTTCTAAAAAACTGGTTTACCATTTCCTTGTTCAGCTTAAAGATGCTAACCCAAGTTTAAAACTATTAAAGGGTCAAAGGGCAACTGGCAGCTTTTATATATTGGGAGGATAAAGGG
Source organism: Dromiciops gliroides (assembly GCF_019393635.1). NCBI lineage: Eukaryota > Metazoa > Chordata > Mammalia > Microbiotheria > Microbiotheriidae > Dromiciops > Dromiciops gliroides. The sequence continues at coordinate 293,902,588 of NC_057861.1, read as the reverse complement.
GGGGTTATAAAGAGATTGTGGTGGGGTATCTGACAGCTAGATTGGGAAGGTGGGAGAGTGAGACAGACAGAAAGAAGAAGCCAGAGCGTACCTACCTGCATGCATTCTCCTGGGTGAATTTCTATATAATCATCAGGCTTGTTTCATTGCTATCAAATAAACCCCATTTCACCTATGTTAAAGCACAGTTAAAGGAGCCCATAAATCTTTATGGAGACAGAGGATTCACAGGAAAGCAAGGCTGATGTCTTTTACATCTGTTTCAGATTCTCAGCCTTTTCTAGCTGGGCTGCTTCGTCTCTTTGTGGCTGTACACAAATACCATTCCACAGAAAGTCCTTTTGCCGTTGCTGAGTGGCAGGTATAGGGTATCTATACCATATAAGCATTGAGGATGAGGGGGTGAGGAGAGGGTTATGTGAGAGTCCAAGCAGCAGACAAGCCCCCAAAGCCCGGCTGATTGACATTGTAAATCTAGACAGAGGGGTTGTTTGAGGGGAGTCTGTCAGATTGACAGTGTAAATGTGTCACACACACACACACACACACACACACACACACACACACACACACACACACAGCCTGTGAGAGAGGAGCCTGGCGGCGGGTTGGGAGAGCACTGGCTGAGTGTCGGTCACACGGAGATTGAATTACAGCTGAATTAGATCAGAGCTGTGGGAAACAGCACCTCCTAAACACACACACACACACTCACACAGTATCATAGGAAGATGTGTGCAGAGGGGTGGGTGGGTGGGGAGGAGGGGGGCCAGAGAGATGGAGGCGGGCAGCTGGGCAGCAGCGCTGAGCAGAGAGAACAGAAGCCAGCCACTCACTTAATTACTGTAGACCGCTCTACAACATGCTTGTCAGAGCTGGTTGCCTCCAGGGTTTGAAAATGAAAGCCTTCATGGTGTCAGACCCAAGATGGGGTGGTCAGCAGTCAGTCTACACTGTTGTCTGGGGGGTGTGTGTACATGGGTGTTATTAAGACAGAGGAGGGGAAAGGCATAAAGCTTCCAGGCCCACAGCTGTGGAAGGCAAACTCCAGAAGGGATTTTGGTGGGCTTAACTGGTACCTTTAAGGTTTGATGTTTTATAGTGTTTCATTAATGTGCAATGTGAGATCTTAATGCCTAAACCATGCTTTCTCTGGGAACCATCACCTTAAATCTTCTTTCTTTGGTCCATGACCCAGTGTCATGTAGGAGGACCCAGAATGCCACTTTTTCTTGGGGAGGCATGACAGGAGTGGAGAAGGGGGAGAGAGTTTTAGAATTAAAACAGAAACACTTGTAGTCCTATTTGAAAAAAGGGCAAGAAGTCTGCTGGCTTTGAAATGAACTTGCTCAGCAGGGGTGAGGGAGGCTTTTCCAGGAGACAGCGGGAAAGGGTTTGTTTTCTAAGCTGGCACCAGAGTGGCTCACAGCAAAGCAGCATACAGTGCTTGGCATTCTGTGTGGAGGAGGGTCACTCAGCTCCCGGAGCCATCCAATGATCCCTTTTCCCCTCTGTCACTCAGCAAGATTCTGGGGTGGGAGGGTAGAGGGGGTGGCAAGCCTTATAGTAGTTTTCACTGGACCGGGCAGGAAACAACCCTCAAAACTCTGCATGGTTTCTCTTTCTTTAATCTTTGGGGTTTGCACACCCCTTTGGGAGCCAGGGCAACTAGGATGAGGAAATGACCTATAAAGGACAACACAAAGAATAGGAGATTTTCATTTTATGTCATCCACTCTCTCCATGCCTCCTTTCTTTAGTCTTGCACTTTCTGTAGCTTTGTCTAACCTCTAGGTCTAGTCCAGTCTTGAGACTGGCCAGGACAACATCAGCAAAAGGAATTGCCAGCCTTTGCTCTGTAATGAAAATCTAGATTTCATTGGGGAGACTTCCAGGTGGGCAATTTCTGAGGGCTCACAGTGTTAGACTTGTCATACCTCACAGAGACCATTATAATCTTGACAAGCATCAAAGTGTGTTGTTTGGATATACTAGTGATGATACAAAGATTCCCTAAAGGCAAACTTCCTTCAGTCATGGAAGCTGGTAACTAAACTGTCCTTGGCTCAAGTGGACTGTCTGTTTGAATAACAATGCTCAAGGAGAAAAGAGACCAATAGAGAACTGCAAAAAAGTTGATCTGGTGTCAAAGCAGAATTTCAACTCCAGGCTGCTCCATGGCTACATGGATGTATTGTCTCCCAGAGATCCATTGATTTATTACTTAATTAGCACAACCACAATGTATATGATACTAAAAGAAGATAGAATTAGATATCTCACTCTCAGGGATCTGATTATTTAGTTGAGAAAAGATCAACATCTGAATGATTTAAATGAAAAAGAAGAGGGACTAGACCAGGGATTTCATTGGTGGAGTGAACTCCAGAGTGATGAAGCTCTTTCTACAGATTCAGGTTAGAACCTTTTCTGCAACTCATAGTCTTAGAGAGTAGCCTAGGTCAGTGAGAGGTTAAGTGGCTTGTCTGAGGTCACAAAGCCAGCATGTGTCAGAAGTGTTACTTGAATCCAAGTTTTTGAAGCTTCACTCTGTATTTACTGGGCTGCTAAGTGGTGGAATAGATAGAGTGCTGGCCCCAGAATCATGAAGACTCATGTTCCTGAGTTCAAATCCAGCCCCATTTATACTGGCTGTGTGACCTTGGGCAAGTCATTTAACCCTGTTTGCCTCAGTTTCCTCATCAGTAAAATGAACTGGAGAAGGAAATGGCAAATCACTGCAGTATCTTTGCCAAGGGAACCCCAAATGAGGTCATGAAGAATTGGACAAGACTGAACAAGAACTATATTTACGATGTCGTTTCTGTACATCATATGGAAAGAACAAAGATTCATCTGACTAGATATAGGAGACTTCTGACTATTTAAGTATGGACTCCTAGAGAAAATGGCCTCCACTCGACATCTCTAAAACTTGGAATTGATAAAGGTCGCCTCATATCTCCTAGGGACTCTTCTTGAGTTATTATTCTTAGTTGAAAAATTGCCAATGTAAAATATTCAAGGCAACAGTTTTGGTAGGAAACCTGGAAACAAAGTGAATGTCCACTGACTGTGTGATGGCTAAGCAAATTGTGGTACATAAATGTAATAGAATATTGCTGTGCTATAAGAAACAGTGACTATGAAGGATTCATAGAAGTATGGGAAGATCAATAAACTGATCTAAAGTAATAAGAGCCATTAAACCATCATACATAGTGACTAAAACAATGCAAAAACCCCCAAACTGAAGGCTTTATAATTATAATAGCCAAGCCTTTCCCTGAAGATGAGAAAATTCATCTCCCTTCCTTCTTTCCAGAGGTGGGTTTGGGAGGAGGAGAGACAACAGATAGATTAACTCAATTGATTTGTTGGCTTCTTTTCCTAAACTGTGCTCTCTCTCTCTCTCTCTCTCTCTCTCTCTCTCTCTCTCTCTCTCTCTCTCTCTCTCTCTCTCTCTCTCTCTCTCTCTCTCTCTCTCTCTCCCTCCCTCCTTCCCTCCCCCTCTTTCTGTCTCCCTCTCCCTATCTCCCTCTGTCTCTGTCTTTCCTCCACCCTCACTCTGGTCTCTGTCTCTGTCTCTAAGAGATGGCTTTCTGGGTAGAGAGGGGGAAGAATATATTTGGAAATGAAGATGATATCCAAACAAAAGATATCACTTAAAAAGAACCAGAATGATGAACTTCAATTGTTGAAGGGAAAAAAAAAAACTGGGGGGTCCTGGGTTTTCATCCGGACTACAACTTGCTCCCTGTGTGACTTTAAACAAGTGACTTAAATGTTTCTGACCTTCAGTTTTGTCAGCTGTAAAGGAAGAAGGTTGGACTAGATCATCTTTAAGCTCTAAAAATCCTATAGCAAGAGGAAGAGTTATTTTATGTCCCAGAGTGTACAGAAGCACTCTGCCAACTGTGAACTCTCCAAACTCTAAGTTCATTGTACCCAGTGAAGTGTTGGCAAACTGCAGCTTGTTCAGTGGATGGAAGGGGACCAGGAGGGGGAGGGAACTTGATACCTTGTCATGTGAAGAATACTTGAAGGAACAGCGAATGTTCAGCCTGAAGAAAAGGTGACTTAGGTAGGAAAGGAGAATTGTCTTTAAATATTTGAAGGACTGTCATGTTGAAGAGGGATTAGATTTATTCTGTGTACAGAAGAGAGGCAGATTTCAGTTCAATAGTTTAAAATTTAAAGCTAATAATGCAACAGGCTGGTTTATGAGGTAGAAGGTCTGTCTCTAGTAGTGTTCAAGGAGAGTCGGCTTCACTATTTGTTGAGGATTTTGCAGGGCAGGAGCAGGGGAGTCCTGCTTGGGGTAAGAGGTTGGACCTAGAGAATACTTTCCATCTCAATGTTTCTATGGGTCTATGATTAGTATTAGGATTGAGAACTATTTAACTTGGGTGATCTATTGCCATATGTCTCTATGTCAGAAGACTTTGGGTTAACCTAGATGACTTCTTAAGAATTCCAGTTGCATGGTACTCTAATTCTATCCCTACCTGTCCTTAGAGGCAGCTAAGTGATACAGTTAGATAGAACACTGGACCTGGAGTCAGGAAGACCTGAGTTCAAATACAGTCTCAGACACATACTGACTGTGGGACATTGAGCAAGTAACTTAAGTTTATTTGCCTCAGTTTCTCCAACTGTAAAATGGGGATAATAATAGTACCTACTCTTCTGGGTGGTAGTAAGGATCAAATGATTTAATACTTACACAGTGCCTGGTGCATAGTAGGTGCTTAATAAATGCTTGCTTGCCTTTGTAGCAAGGGAAGGGTACTAGTAAAGGGTGCAGGAGCCATTATATACAGTTATTTGCTCCACAGCCACTTTTGTCCATAATTGATTTTTATAACTGATCTTAATTACCCAAATCAGGCTAGTTGGAATTCTTAGTTATCTTCAAGGGAGAGCAATGCATTTTGCTATCCAACAACTCATGGAAGTTCCTTCTCATCCATCTAGTTTTAGATCAGTCTATAAGCAATAAGCTTATTATTCAGCTGAAGGATACTCTGAAGTCAATCTCCCTGGCCATCTCTGGGCTAAGCAGGGTGCTGTTTCTCCTATGGAAACACTGGGATTTTTCATATTTGCAATCGGGCTCCCACAGAAAAGATGCTGGCTTGATATTTTATTATATTTAAGGGAAGTGGATTGAAACACCTTTAGTCAGAGGTGTTCCAGGGCCAGCTTGTATGAAGATGGGTTCTGAGAGATGATTGTTAAATTTTCAGCAGGAGCATTTACACTTTAGAAATTGGCAAATATTACAAACCAGTGCTTGATAATATTGTTTTGATGATCTTTTAGACTGAGAAATTGATGGAAAAAATGATCATAATGCAGATCAAACTTAAAATTATATCATGAGTACATTTTGCCCTCAGAAAGCCAGTTGTTAAACATTTACCAGTACACCCTTACTTTAATACAAATTGTGATCCCACAGTTGAGGTGTGTATACATTGGATTATAGGTATCGAATTTCCTCAATAACTTTATACACATTTGGATAGCTACGAAACATTTAGCCCCAAACCAAGCATTAAGAACAAAATAAGCAAACCCTTAAGAAAAAGTTATGTAACAAATGGGATGTGTGTATGTATGAATGTGAGTGTATGTGTATGTGCAAGTGTGCAAGAGATCTTGGTTCAAATCTCAGTTGTGATACTAACAATGTGACTGTGGGAAAGTTCCTCAATCGTTGCCTAAGTTACATGGTTGTTGGGAAGAAAATAATCTATAACCCTTAGACTACTATAGAAATGACACATACACACACGTAAATGTGTATGCATTTGTGCTCACACAGACCCATAGACACATTTAGTATAGTAGGAAAAGCACTAGAAATTGAATCAGAAGAGCTAGCTACACCATTTACTAGCTATGTGATCTTGGGCCAGTCTCTTAACATTTCTGAGGCTCACTTTCCTTACTTAGAATACCAGTCCCCCAAACTTGCTCCCCTGAGAATATTCCAGGTTTAGGGTTTGGAACTACTCACAATAATGCTCATGAGCTCCCAGCTTCTGAATGGCCTTATTTAGACTAATTGAGGTTTATCATTTGACTTCATATCATAGGGAGAACAAGAACAGTTTAAAATAAAAATCATTGTTATATCAAGGATATGCATTATCAGCAAACACCCTCAGCACCCACTGACCAAGAAAATCAAATTTTCTCTTCCTAATCTCGAAAGGAATAGAAGGTTTTAAGTCTAGCCATGTTTTAGCCTCAGTCCTGAAGCCAATCATGGGAATCTGGAAATGATGGGATAACAACTTGCCACTCTGGTGATCATAAACGAATCAATCAATAAATATTTACTAAGAAGTTAACAAAAATATTAACACTCATTTATATACTTTTTATATACTATATGTAGTACACATACATAGTACTTATATATACATATGATACATTTATATGCTTTTTCTTTATATATTCTAAGTTTTGAAAAGCACTTTACAAATATCTTAATTTATCTTCACCACAACTCTGGGAGGTAGGTGCTATTATTTTACCAATTTTTCAAATAAGGAAACAGAGGCAGGCAGAGGTGAAGTGACTTGCCCAGGATCACACAGCTAGTAAGTGCATACACTCTCAGAACACCAGACTTGAACCCACATCTTCCTGATTCTGTGTACTACACTACCTAGTTGCCCCATTATGTTCCAGACTCTGTGCTAAGCACTGAGGATACAAAGTGAGGGTAAAAAAAAAAAAAAGTGAAAGAGTCCCTGCTCCCTGTAAGGAGCTTACATTCCTTTGGAGGAAATGACATATACCTATATAAATATATCGAAAATGTATGCAAAATAAATTCAAGTTAATTTGGTGGGAGACAGCACTAGTAGCCAGAATGACTGGGAAAAGCATTCTATAGATTTCCCCTAGAGCTAAAACTTGAAGGAAATGAGACACATTGTGTCTTAATGTCTGGAATGTCCTTGCTGTTGCTCTGCTGGCTTGCTGATAGATCAAGAATTGGCCACTGCTGCTCCCACTGTGAATGAGGTGAGGTCTGCCTAGAGTAGAAAGAAAAGCAACCACATTAAGTCCAAAGTCAGGCAAAGGGTCAAAATTCATGTCTGAACGGTGACTGCTCCCTTTATATATATAAAAAAATCAGAGTCTGGCGGCAGGGGGGGGGGGGAAGGTAAGTCCTTAGTGTCTCAAACCCTCTGGGGCATGGCAAGACATGGCACAGGAATACTGAATATCAGTAGACATTTTCTTCCTTTTCAAAATTCTCACCTCTGTGTCTTAAGCTTGCTATTTTTTCTCCTTTCACTGCTCAGGATACTTTCCATCAGCTCCGCTGGCCAATTCCATGCCATGTGGGCACCAAAAGTTGCCCACTAATATCAGCAGCTGAAATGCCTAGTGAAGAGAAATCTGCGTGTGTATCTCTTTAGACCTCTCCTTACTGGGAACATGGAGAAGACAATACTAAAACTTCATAAGGTCATTGTAAGAAAAAAATCTGTGTTAACATGAAAGTACAATATATAAATATAAGCCATTCAGCTTACTTGTGAGAAGGAGGTGGGGGTGGGATGGGGTGCAGTGGATGGAGGGTTGGGTCTGGAGTCAGGAAGACTCGTTTTCCTGAGTTCAAATCTGGTCTCAGACACTTACACGCTCTGTGACTCTGATTAAGTCATGTAACCCTGTTTTCCTCAGTTTCCTCATCTGTAAAATGAGCTGGAGAAGGAAATGGCCAACCACCCCTGTATCTTTGCCAAGAAAACCCCGAATGGGGTCATGAATAGTTAGACACAACTGAAAAAAAAAAAAGACCAAACAAGCCATTCAGCTCATTTGTGAGTATCTAATGTGAACTCTTTCCAATTTCGGATTATCCATGTTTCCTTTTGTTGTTGTTGTTGTTATTGTTAAAACTAACTAGCGGTTAGAAGGAAATTCTGAAATGCAGATGGCTTTCAAATATCGGTGCTGTCTTCCAAGGATGGTCAAAAGTTGATTGCACAACTCTTCATAATTCACAGGAGCTGGGAAGGAATAGGAGAATGCGGTTACATTGAGGCTCAGCACTGTAAGACAGACATGGAATTTGAACCTGTGTTATCAGTAACTGCTTCTTTTCTGTCTGATTATTTCCTCTGTACTTCAGTGTTGCAAACCAAGCTGTTTGCTTCCTTCCTTTGCAAGCAGAAAGAGATACTGCTGAAACAGAGATGTGTGTTTTCTGTTTGTTCCCTGTGGTATGACAGACGTTCTCTTGAGTACTCTGTCCATCAACACAGACAGGCTGGTGATATCAGGAAACTCTGAGGATGCCCAGCTGCTTCATCTGTCCCAGATCACATAGCTCCTTATCCTTTCAGGAAGCTAAGGTTCGGGTTGGGGGGGGAGGGGGGAATCCTCCTCCTCCCAGAGAAGGGGATAAGGTGGGTAACATGAATGGAACAGTTTACCAAGATCTGCATTTCCTCCCAATCAGAGTTACACAAGTCTCTGAAGCCTTTGTCTTTTGATATGCAAAATGATTCCATTTCCTAAACTGATTCTTTATAAACCGAAGTCTACTTGTATCCCTATTTTGCAGAAGCTGGGCCCCTGTTAGAACCACAAAATGCATCCCGGGATTAGACAGATTTTCCTGGGGAAAATGTGCACTTTTTCTTTTCTATGGAAATCAAAAAGCTAGATGATAGTCTTTATTCTTTGAAACATCTCTCTGTATTTCCAGTGAATTTGTAGTTAGCAAGAATGTTGAATAAACCCTGAGTGGTAAATTTTTGAGGCATGAAAGGAGCAGTGTGGGTGATGGGGAGAATATTGGGATTAGAATCATTGGAGCTGGCTCCAATTTGGCTTGGTCACCTAGTGGCCAAGGCAGTTAAGCCTGGGTTTCCTTATTTCTAATGGGAATGAGATCGAATGAGATAATATATGTGAAAGTGCTTTGTAACCTATAAAAGACTATACAAATGTAAGGTGAATTAATACTGGGTGAACAAAAGACTTTGTAATGCAAGTTGTACAGGATGGGAGTAATTACTGTGATTTCCAAGTACCCAGGCATCTATTTTATGGGAACTTTCAGCTAATAGGACCCCAAAGAAATACACAGAAGCCTTATCTACATGGCACAAAACAATGGTCAATGCTTTCAAAGAAAGTGGTCAGACCTGTTTGACATATAGAAAAAAAAAACCCAACAACTGGATGATGGAGTGAGCTTATTTTCACTTTTCAGCCAGTTGTGTTGGCATGGCAACTGCACATTTAGTTTTGTCCTTACAGATGCACAGAACCACAAGCCTTATAATCTACAAAGCCTTAGGAGTATGACCTATTTGGCTGCTACTGCCTCATTGGTAGATGGTATTAAGTATCACACATAGCTCCCTTTATTGCCTGGCAAAGAAGACAGCTCTGTCTGTGTGTAACTGTTTAAATAGTAGCTACTCTTTGCGGTGGGATGTAACAAACATGGGAAGCTTCTAGCTCATTCAAACTACAGACATTAATTTTTCGAGATCAAGCCAGACTGAAGTTCTCAGAAGAAGTTTATTTGTAAGATTTGAGTTTGGTGTACTTGGGTGGGGGAGAGGGGGCAGTCTCAAGAGATATATACATTCATATATCTCCTTTTCAGGAAGGTCCCAGGGGATCAATAGTTGTATCTTTGCCATGCAGTCTACAAACAGACCTCTCCCTCAATAATGTAAACAATGCACAGCAGGATATTCTTTCTGATAAAGCAAATGTTGATAAAGCACAATGGCAGCAAGAAAGGACATTCCAGATTTTTTTTTTCCTTTTGCCCATCTCTCCCTGGGAGCTCTGAGTATGGGAGAGACTGAGTTAAGGAGATTTTGAATAATAAGATTGAAGATTTATGATGGAAGACTGGGCCCAGAGATGGTAAACATCTACTGGGTCACCTAGAATTGCCTATCTCTCTTGACAAGTTATAGTCCCCTTATAGTATTATCTTCCCAATATCAGTTCCCATTCTGATCCCCAAAACCTTCATTATTAATCAATTAAAATCATTTAAAAATCTTTTTAAGAGTAATGTTCCAAATATTCCAAGTTATCTCAAAAACTTAACTCTCAACCCCTAGTGGTAAACTGCAAGAACATTAGGCTCTGAGTCAGAAAAACTAGGGCTCGTGCCAATTTACAGGCTATGTGACCGGTTAGTTCACTTGACTGCTGGGTGCCTCAGTTTCTTCATCTGTAAAATAGATTTTAAAACATCAACACTGCCTACTTCATAGATTGTTGTGGGGATCATCTGAGATCATGTTTGTAAAACATGTTGTAATGAAAAAATACCATATAAATATGATTAGGTATATTGTTATTTTCAGTTTACATAGTGAGAAAGCAGATAGAAAAGGGGGCTTTTCTAACATAGACAATAAAAAAATGACTGCAGTTAAATCAGGATCTGCTATGTAGACATGGGCAAGGAAGAACAGAAGGATTCTAAGAAATTTGAGGGTTTCCTTTCTGTAGGAGCTACAGGTTCCAGAACAAATCATTGCTCAGTTTTGGGCTGACTGAAACCGCCAACACTAGGTAAGTACTGTTCTGGTCACTGGGGAGATTTTTCCAGATGATGATGCTCTGCTTGGTATGTAGGCATTTTCCTTTCTAAAAGAAGACAATAGTGCAAAACGAGAAAGGAAAAGATTCAGGGGTGAACACAGACCTGTGAGGCTTTGACCCAAATAGCCACCTTTTTCTCTAAGTTTTTATCAGCCCCATGATTGTGGAGGCAGCATGATATAGTAGATCAAGTACTGGGCAAGGTTTCAGAGGATCAGAGTTTAAATCTCAGGCCATCACTTTTTTTTTTAAGTGAGGCAATCGGGGTTAAGTGACTTGCCCAGGGTCACACAGCTAGTAAGTGTTATGTGTCTGAGGCCAGATTTGAACTCAGGTACTCCTGACTCCAGGGCCGGTGCTCTATCCACTGCGCCACCTAGCTGCCCCAGGCCATCACTTTTTAAGAAAGCACTTATACTATATACATAGGAGTTGTTATTGTTGGGGAATTCCTAACCAAGAGGTCCTAAGATCCTCCTGGAGAGTAATTCCTCCCACCTTGCTCCATTTGCCTGGAGGCCAGTAAATCAAGAGGCAAGGCTGGATGATAAAAAGTGCAAATAGCATCAGCTGAATGGGCAGTTGCCAGATAGATGGCACCATACTGAACAAAGGGAGGCACACACATACATATATAGGTTTTCATACAGCCAAAGGAAGGCATTACATGAGGCCAAAAGAGGCCTTCAGGTGAGGTTACTCAGCCACTTTCCTCCTTTAGGAGATTGAGTAACAAGAACGGCATGTCAGGTGATTTTGGGGAGAATGTATTAACTTTGGGGTTGAAATCTATTAACCCAAGGGTTTTAGGAATTGCCAGAGATCAGGTTTGTTTCAGTGGGAATATTTTCTCTGAAGTTAATCTCATCAGAACATCCTGTTGGGGGCAGATCTCTAAGATAATGGAGGCCTGCTTCAAAAAAGAAATGAGTAATTATCCTGTCCTGGCCAGCCTGAGGGTCTCTACTCAATTCTGTAGCTCTGTTTCTTGGATTTCTAAGGTTACTTTTTCTGAGGAGATGTTTCTCTAAAATTTGGAGTTTTCCACACTATTGTCAGTCATTTAGTAGGTGCTCTATCGCATCCATCCATCCAAAGGTGAATCTATTTATTTTACCTAGACTTGGTAGGAAAAGGAAACTTAGTAGGGTTTTCTAAACCTAGGAAACATTGTACCCAATGTCATAAACCCTCATCTTTTCTTCTTTATTAAGAGGATCTCCCTTGTATAAAAGCACAGACAGAGAGAAAGAGCATGGCTCTCTACAATCCCTGATCTACAATTGCCTTTCTTGTCCTCTCAGGACTGTGAGAAACAGCTAGAATAATAGGAGTTTCTGGCTCCTGGCCTGAGAGTCCGGGCACAGTCTGCTGTAGTTGAAACCTTGTGTTATCTTCCTTGTTCAGAAAAGAAGTACAGCTCTGATTCAAACATGCTTGCTCCAGCTGGATCCTCCACTGGCTTGAAGTTAATACTGGCTGGCCTGTGTCAAAAAGCTAACTACATCAGGTTCCCATTAGCTAGGCCAGAGGCACTAGTTGGTTCACACCATGACATGGTAACAATTAAGCCATTTGCTACTGGTTCTTACCCTGGGGTACTACTTACTCTCTTCCTTACTGATGTGAGTCAAGGCCCCCTGATTTCCTCAGAGCTTGATTTCCTGCAGATTCCCATTATTTCATGTTTAATCTTCTGGGACTGCCCATTAGACCACACAAATTGTAACAATCTCTCTAACAGACTGAGTTCCAGATCTCTGAAGTATTGAGGCAGAAGAATACAGCCCGTTCAAACAGGAGAATCCCTGCTTCTAACTGACTGTCCAACACACAATGAAAAATCTGCTCACAGAAAACTGAAGCGACACGAATTGGAAATAGAACAAATTTCCAACATTGTACAAGAACTTCACCCTTCCTAAAACACTTCCTTTTTTTCTTTTTTACAAGTTCATTTCAGCGGAGGAGAGTAGTCAAGAATTCAATCCGTTTTAAGGGAGTTTTATCATATGTTGCCTTGTACAAAAGCGAGATGGGACAGATGTACAGAACATTAATTTAGCACTATGTGCCAATAAAAGATGTTGGCTGGGTCTTTCGTTTTCTTCGCAGAAAGGATGAGTTACCTATGTCCCTTTCACAGTGACTCCTCTCCCATTTTTACCCCCTAATGCTTCCCCCAAAATCAGTTCTTGTCTCAAGGAGCTTACATTCTAGTTGGGGGTGAGGATGAGAGCATTATCCTGCCCTAAGGGATTATGACAGTATAGCAACAGAAGTAATAGGGATAGTAATGACACAGTATGTTGTTTGCATACAGAGGCAGCTGAGTTGAGTGGTTTGAAGCTTGGATCTGAGGCCTAGCCTGGGTTCATATCCTGCCTCTGGTTCATACTGGTTGTGTAACCTTGGGCAAGTTAGCTAAGCTCTGTATGCCCTAGGTAACTGCCAGGACAGACATCCTAAGTAACAGTTGGATTGTCGCTGATGGAGAAAAATCCCACATGAAAGTTCCTTAGCTTTCCATATATGGTTTTCAAAGTTCTTTCACACACTTTTGGTACCAACTGAGTCCTATACTGCTATTAAATGTTAAAAGAGCCAGAAGAAAGTCTAAATTGTGATGGGCCTTAGGGAGATATTAAGGAAATCCATGAACAAGAATTACATAGGATATGAAGGAATAAATGATTTGAAATTTGCACTCTTAGAGGGATTTACTGCATTGGTGAGTCTATGGACTCATAGAAATGTATATTTTACATGCAACATTCCTTTTGGCCTTACCCACAAGGGCATTCACTCAGGAGCCTTAAGGAACTCAGATTCCTCCCCTGCTGGCCCAGTGAGGTGGGCTTGCTCAGGATCACTCCAAGTTCCACAGTCCTCCCTGACCCTGACCTTGAAGCTGGCTTTTGAGAGGATAAAAGAGAAAGATGCTGAAAAGGGTATATTAGAGGTGACTATAAAAAGAGCCACTGAAGCTGGCAGGTTGTGTCGGTGTTACCGGAGCAACGATTCCTAATTGGAAGATGATAGGGATTATCTGAGTATCATTTCCAACCTGGCTGCACTCCTCTGGACATCATCAGTGTTTTGAAGAATCTCATCATCTGCAAGATCACTTCAACCTTAAAACTCATACCTCATCAGTACTCCCTACTCCTGGGGCCCTTCCCTCCCTGATTGGGGAGTAGAAGGTGGACAGTGATGGTCTTCTCCCACATCCTCTATCTAAGGAGGGCACCAGGGACAGCCATCTCATCATTTCCCACCTGGCTATATTCCATGGACTTCATCATGCCCCACAGTAGGTAGCCTCTCCCTCTTTTAATTTCTTTTTATGTGTGGTCTTTTTTTTTCCCCTTTTTTTTTTTTTGCAGGACAATGAGGGTTAAGTGACTTGCCCAGGGTCACACAGCTAGTAAGTGTCAAGTGTCTGAGGCCAGATTTGAACTCAGGTCCTCCCGAATTCAGGGCCGGTGCTTTATCCACTGAGCCACCTAGCTACCCCAGTCTGACTAATAATATTAACAGAAATTTATACAGTGCTTTAAGGTGAGTAGTACAGAATGCAGTGGATGGAACTTTCAGCAACAGCCCAACCAATAGGAAAATAAGATGTAGAGCAGAAATGTACAGGTCACCTAGTCCCACATTTTACAGGTGAGGAAGCCTAAATCTAGAGAGGTGAAGTAACTTACCCTAGGTCCCACAGATAACTAGTAAGTAAATAAGTAATAGAGCTGGAACTAGGCCCAGGTTCTTTTGACTCCAGATCCAGTAATGTTTTCACTTGACCACATTGCCTTCAATCATTTGGCTTAAAAATGAAGGGGGGACAGCTAGGTGGCACAATGGATAAAGCACCAGCCCTGGATTCAGAAGGACCTGAGTTCAAATCCAACCTCAGACACTTGAGACTAGCTGTGTGACCCTGGGCAGGTCACTTAACCCTCATTGCCCCACAAAAAAAAGAAAAAAGAAAAATGGCTTGAGGGGAGAGACTTCTCTGGCTAAGTTGGTAATGTGAAACATCATAAGGCAATCCAGCTCTCTCATGTATACTCCTGTAAAGATATAAAAGGGCACTATATTAAATAATGGTGAAAAAACCTAAAGAGAGATGATAGTGAACTGTTATCTCATCCAGGAGTTTACAAAAAGACAGCTAGAAGCTCGCAGGCACTGAGAAAGGGATATTGCTGAGAAGCGCTTCAGGAATGGAGGTAAGTAAGCTAGGAGCCTGCCAGCAGCACTCTCATTAGAGAAGGGCTAGGGCGCCTGAAACTTGCCAAACTCAGTTCCCAGGGGTTCAAGAAGCCTGGAGTGCTAGGAGGGGGAAGTTCAGGGGGTTAGAAATCCACAGTGCTCTGATTGTTCTAGGATGCAGGGTCCAGACAGGCATTGCTCTGACCAGGATGTCCCAGAGAGGCCAGGAGTCCACAGAACTCTGATCTGATATGTTCCAGAGGCCCTGAAGACCACAGCACTCTGAGCTTGGACAATCTGAGAGACCTGAAACTTGTGAGTTTCCTGAGTGCAGCCACACAGGGAGAGCTGGAAGCCAGAGGCAGGAGCCCAGGAAATTGAAGTCAAAAACCAAAAAGGGCCTATGAACAGGAGCCATTCTTCAATAGACAAATCTCTTTTCAAAATTTCACAGAAGCCCAAATATGTTTAAATGAAAACATGAATACAGACAAAATGAACAGAAATTTAAGTTTAATGTTAACTTAGATTGTGTTCTATGATTACTCGATCAATTTTTTTGGGAGGAGGAAGACATGATTTAACAGGAATTTAGATTAAAAACAGAAAAAGTTTTATTCAGTAAATAGCCAAGACTAGTGATACCATTTTTTTTCAAATTTTTTTGTTTTGTTTTTGGGTATTTTTTGCAGGGCAATGAGGGTTAAGTGACTTGCCCAGGGTTACACAGCTAGTAAGTGCCAAGTGTCTGAGGTCAAATTTGAACTCAGGTCTTCCTGAATCCAGGGCCAGGACTTTATTCACTGCGCCACCTAGCTGCCCCGCCCATACCATTTTTTTTTTTAATTGGGAAAAAAGTTATGTTGTGGCTATCTTCCTCCTCTTAACTTTTTGTTCTGTATCTAAATTGATAAAATTCTTCAAGATTATGAGCAGGAAGTTCTCAAAAGAAGAAAAGCAAGGTATCAACAATCGTAAAAAATGCTCCAAAACACTAACAATAAGAAATGCAAATGAAAACAACTATGTTTCTATCTCATACTCATTAGTGTGACAAAGATGACAAAAAAGGAAAATAATAGTCATTAGAAGGGAGAATAGTCCCATTAAGGCACTGTTGGTGGAGCCATGCATTGGTCCAGCCATTATGGAAAGCCATTTGGAACTATACCCCCCAAACCACTAAGCTCTGTAAACCCTTGGTCCTAGTGATATCATTTACCCCAAAGAGATTAAAGAAAGAGGAAGAGATCTATATCTAGAAAAATATTCATAGCAACGCTTTTTTTTTTTTTTTTTAGTGAGGCAATTGGGGGTTAAGTGACTTGCTCAGGGTCACACAGCTAGTAAGTGTTAAGTGTCTGAGGCCAGATTTGAACTCAGGTCCTCCTGACTCCAGGGCCGGTGCTCTATCCACTGCGCCACCTAGCTGCCCCAACACTTTTTGTCATAGCAAAGAACCAAGATCAAGGTGGCGTTCATCATGACTGTAGTGAAATGTTATTATCCCATGAGAAATGACAAAAGGGATGGGTTAAGAGAAACTTTAGACTTGCAGGAAGTAAGGCAGAGGAAAGTAAGGAGAACCAAGAAAGTAACCTATACAATGATTACAATATTGTACAGAAAAAGAACTTTGGAAGACTTAAGGTCTCTGATGAACACAGTGACCAATCATGATTCCAGAAAACTGATGATGAAGCATCCACCTCACCTTCTGACAGAGAGGTTTTCCTTCTGAGGTGTGGAATGAGACATATCTTTGGATACACCCAAAGCGTGACTCTATTCTGCGTAAGTGTGCTTATTTGTTGCCAAGGAGAGTTAAGTTTTCTTTTTTGTTTGTTTCATGGGAAGAGTATCCAGCATAAAAGGGATGATAGTGATAGTGATGACCCAAAAAAGAAAGAAAAGAGCACTATTGAAGGATTTTTAAAGAAATGCGCACAAAAAAGAAGGAAGTTTGGAAGAAGATAGTTGGAAGGCATTGAAATGAACATGTTGGATTTATTATACACTATTTATAAAAGAAGCTCTTTGTGTTAAATTTGAAGTTTCACATACAACCTCCTTTTTCTGTTCCTTGTATTGGGAAATGTTCATGTTTGTTCGAGTTTGTCAAGTTCATAATAACAACAACAACAAAAATTAATGTCCTGAGTCCTTACAACAAATTTTAGCCTAATATTGGTTTTCTTGAATTTATCTTGAAATTATCCATCTTAGATCACCATCATCCCTCATTTCCTGAATATTCCTCCCCCCAAAAAAAATTTTAGAAAATTAAATTTCCATGGCAACAAATAAGCATACTAAAACAAGATAGATCCACACTTTGGGTATGTCCAAAATATATGCCTCATTCTCATTGGAAATTTATATTTAAATAAGCCTTTATTTTGTGTGTTTATTACATTTGTTTAATTTTAGAAAATACTTTTTGTGGAAGTGAGTATAAATTTTATTTCTTTGTTTGAAATGAAAAATCCTTTGACACTTTAGTACAGCAAAATATAAAAATTTTAACTTTAGGGGAGAGAACCAGTCATTTTTTTTTTTTTTTGTGGGGCAATGGGGGTTAAGTGACTTGCCCAGGATCACACAGCTAGTTAAGTGTCAAGTGTCTGAGGCTGGATTTGAACTCAGGTACTCCTGAATCCAGGGCCAGTGCTTTATCCACTGCGCCACCTAGCCGCCCCCAAGAACCAGTCATTTTAATGGTACTTGTGAGTTCCTATATAGAAATAAAATTTTCATGTCATCCCTCTGTAATAATGATTTTGAACTATTCATTCACTATTTGAGGTAAGACTTTGAAGTGACTTAGAAAACCAAATATACCACAGTATGCCCATTTGAGTGTTGTCTTTCCAAGTAATCCTAGTTGGGTACACATTTATTTTAATGATACTATCATGACTCAAAACAGTTCGGAAACCTTTTCTTTCAGAATTGCCTTTTGATCCAGCTTATTACCCACATAAGGAAATCACCATTATTCTTATGTAATCACCTTTCTTTTCTTTCTTTCTTTTTTTTTTTTTAGTGAGGCAATTGGGGTTAAGTGACTTGCCCAGGGTCACACAACTAGTAAGTGTGTGTTAAGTGTCTGAGGCCGGATTCAAACTCAGGTACTCCTGACTCCAGGGCCGGTGCTCTATCCACTGCGCCACCTAGCTGCCCCTCACCTTTCTTTTTTGACCTTAAGCCATATCACTCTGGCTGGCTTTATTCACCATGTTTAGCTGCAGATGATATTTGGCTCTTTCCAATACTCAAATGCTTCATCCAAGGATAAAAAAATTTGACACAACTGAGGATAGTGGAATAAAAGAATTTAGAGTTGGATGGGGTTTTGATAGTAGAGTGCCAATTCTCAGGGTCACATTCTCTTCTGCCCATTTCTTCTAAAACAGAAATCAAGAAGAACTTGAATGCCCATTATTCAAGTATATGATACTGTATAGAATCGGATCTGATAGTCTTTATCATAGCTTTCCCTATAATGAAAACATGCAATATATGGTCTTACCGGAAATCGGGTCACAGGCCCATTAATGATCTCTATGCTCCCACTCAGAGAATGAAGAAGCTTATGCAGGTGCACATGAGAACAGAACTTGGGAGTCATAGCAGTATGTATGTGACTTGGCCAGGGATGGAATTCGTCAGACAAAGGCCAGTAAAATATATTTTTTTCCTGGATACTTGTGAATATAATAAAAAAAATATAGGGGCAGCTAGATGGTACAGTGGATAGAGCACCAGCCCTGGATTCAGGAGTACCTGAGTTCAAATCTAGCCTCAGACACTTAACACTTACTAGCTGTGTGACCCTGGGCAAGTCACTTAACCCCAATTGCCTCACTAAAAAAAAAAAATATATATATATATGTATATATATATATATATATGTATGTATGTATGTATATATATATATATATATATATATTAGACTTCAAGTAGAGAGAGAGGGTAAAAATTGTACATACAGATTAGCCAAGTCATATACCACAAGAAGTAATTGATATGTGGAAGAATGTAACTCCTTACCAGTAACTTAAAGGAAGTAATGTTCATGAATAGGACAGTAACAAAACATTTGTCTTCAATTATTTATGGTCACAAAAAAGCGGGGCAGCTAGGTGGCGCAGTGGATAGAGCACTGGCCCTGGAGTCAGGAGTACCTGAGTTCAAATCCGACCTCAGACAGTTAACACTTACTAGCTGTATGACCCTGGGCAAGTCACTTAACTCCAATTGCCTCACTTAAAAAAAAAAAAAAGCAAGGTATGTTAGAGACCTTAATGCAAGGAGATAAATTTGGCTTTATCAGTGACACTTGGTAGGATATGACTTGAAGCAATAATATTTCAATAAAAAGATATAAATTATTCTAAAGGATCAGATTAAAAGCCCAGTGAAGTAGCATCATACATCAAAAAGGTATACTTATCTAAGGAAATCCATGAACTGACAGGGAGAAGCATGGTGAAATGCATACATGAGATTGCATTTCAGTGAAGAGCCATGAAGAGAGAAACAATTAATATTATGGTGGGAGTATATAACCAAGGAATCTGAGGAAGTTAGGTGGGAGAGTGGATAGAGTGCTGGACCTGAAGTAAATAAGATCAGAGTTTGAATTCTGCCCAAGACATTTGCTATCTGTATGATTTTGGGCAAGTAAACCAGTCCCTACCTCAGTTTCCTCATCCGTAAAATGGAATTTATTAATAGGTGAAATTAATTGACCTATATCCCAGGATTTTTGTGAAGATCAAAAGAGTATATATATATATATGTATATCTATATATATGCATATATATATATACAGTCTTGCTAAACTTAAAATTCAATATAAATGTGATCTATTAATATTATTATGGTTATTCTTTATATAAAAGGAGAAAATAGATGATGAGTTTGGGAAATAGATCATGGAGAGATATCATATTCTCTGTAGAGGACATGTTTGTTGACTTCATAGTCCACAATGCACAGAACTGGAGAAAGCCTAGATTCTTGGGGGAGATTCTCTGAACTACATTGATTTTTTTTTTTTTTTTAGTGAGGCAATTGGGGTTAAATGACTTGCCCAAGGTCACACAGCTAGTAAGTGTTAAGTGTCTGAGGCCGGATTTGAACTCAGGTACTCCTGACTCCAGGGCCGGTGCTTTATCCACTGCGCCACCTAGCCACCCCTACATTGATTTAAAATTTTTTTTTTCAATGAACAAAAATTCTCTCCATCCCATCTCCTGATCAATGAAAAAAAAATCATCCCTTCTCTTCACTCACAAAGCCACTGCTCTAGTCCAAGCTTTTGAACCCTCTAGTTTGGCCCATTTCAATAGCATCCTAATTGATCTCCCAGCTTTCTCTTTCAGTTATCCAGTATATGATTGCCAAGTGAATATTACCATTTATCTTACAATATGACTTTTCTCAAGAATCTGTAGCTTCCTATCACCTCTAGGATCAAACACAAAACGTTCAGCCTGGCATTTAAAATCTACAATCTGGCACTCATCTACTTTCCCATGCCTATTACACATTACTCTAGTCAAATGGCCTATTATTTTTTCCCTGAATTTGGAATTCCATCTCCATCTCCTTGGGGGTCCCTATGACTTAAATCCATGCCCTCTTCACTTTCATCTCTTAGAAGGCCTAGCTTTCTTCAAGGATTAGCTCAGCTGCCATATCTTGCATGAAACCCTTCTTTACTCCCTTAGTTATTAGTGCTGTTCATCCTGAATAAATGGTTGAAATTAGGAGTTTCTGCTTTTCTAATAAGCTACTTAATATGCAGGAACCATCATTTCTTGAGTTTGTATCCAGGACTTATTGGTTATTATATCTTGGCTACAAATATGTTTCCTCCTCCTCATCTTTTTCCTCCTCATTTTTTTATTCCATCCCAGTCATCAACCCTTATTCCGTGAGGAGTACCACATCTGGTGACAGTAAGAACCCAAGGGATTAGACAGAGAAGGAATATAATCAAAATATAGTTTGTAATCTGCCACCCTTGATACCCCCAAAATGGCCTAATGGAGGTAAAATAATCCCAAATAGAAGCTTCTTACTTGTTATATTGAGTGGTCCCTAAACAGTCCTTGTTCAAAGGGACCATAGCTGGGCCCAAGATTAATTCACACAGGGGTGAAGTCCACTCAAAATACCTTGGGTCTACCCTCTAACACCCTGGCCCTCAGAGAGTAGATGTTTGTCTGAACCCTTAGGCTCTGATCAGTCCATTGTATCCCATATGGTACTCCAGAAAATGGTTAAAAGTTCTATAGAAGCAGATTTAGGCTCAGTATATGGGGAAACTTCTTAACAATTAGAACTGTTCAAAAATTAAACTGACTTCTGTGTATGGTGGTGAATTTCCCATTATTAGAAATATTTATCAGGAGATTGACTAACAGTTTAGCAGGTATGTTGTTGACCCTCATCAGATATAGGTTGGAATACATGGCCTCTGAGGTCCCTTTTAACTCTAAGATTCTGTAACTCTTGACTAAATGAAAACAATTCATGTTAAAAGCAACTTTACACATCTCCAGCATCCAGAAAATCTCAGGCACAGAAGAATATAGCATTGTGCATATGGTCCAATCCAAGGTACTCTAATTTTAAAACGATACTGTCTTTTTTGTCTTTTGCCTGCTCAGGATTTTTGCTTCATGCCAATATTTCCCAAATATTAAGGATGGCTTTTGATCTCTGTGGGTAAATTATGAGATGAAGCATTCTATAAGGATTTTTAAAGATCAAAGTATGTGGTAGTTAATTAAAAACAGCAATGATGATAATAATAATGCTATAACTACTACTAAAGATAATGAGAGGCAACATGGCATAGTAAAGAGAAAGCTAGCCTCAAGGCTGGGGAGATGTGTGTTCAGGTCTTACCTATGAAACATTACTGATTATGTGATCTTGGGCAAGCCTTCTAACTTCCCAGTGTCCTAAGGTGCTCACTGATATACTTCCAGAACAGTTGCTGATATGGATTGTTAAAGAAAGCCTTCTGGGTATTCCTTATATTACAGTTTGAGACTCTAAAACCCAAAGCTGTCACTTGGCAAATATTTATTAAGAACCTATAATGTACCAGGCACAATGTCAGGCACTGCCAATACAAATCATTAAATGAAACAATCCCTACTGGCAAGGATCTTACATTTTAATGGGGGAGAGTAAAACTTGTTTGCATAATACCGACCAACACTTCCTGACCCCTTTGGGGGTTTTCTTGGCAAAGATACCGGAGTGTTTTGCCATTTCCTTCTTCAGCTCATTTTACAGATGAGGAAACTGAGGCAAACTGGCTTAAGTGACTTGCCCTAGATCACACAGCTAGTAAGTGTCTGAGGTCAGATTTAAACTCAGGAAGATGATGAGTCTTCCTGACTTCAGGCCCAGTGCTCTATCCACTGTGTAATCTAGCTGCCAGTGTAAAACTAAGCACGCTAAATAGGTACAGTGGGGCCAAGAAGAGAGATGAATGACGAATAAACTCCTCATACTATCTCCTCTTACCCCTTCTAGAATATTTTCCCTCCTCTCCCCACCCCACCCCCATTGAAAACTTTACATTTTTTTATCCAGGCCCACCTTGGAGTCCCTCTTTTCCACGAAACACTTTCTGATCACTTCAGATGAAATGGATCTTTCCTTCTGAATTCCTGAAATATTGTCTGTACTCCTGGAGCATTTAACACAATAGTGGGCCATCACTATTTTTAACTTTCTGACTTGATTGTGTGCTCTGGGTGGGAAGCAATCCTGTTTTACACCTTGTAGTGCTCACAATATCTAGCACAGTGCCTGGCAATAAAATTAACACCCAATAAATAGTTGTTGTATGAAATAATAAAATAATTAATTTACATCATGAGGCTAGGTATTGCAGTAGATAGAATGGCGAACTTGCAGTCAGGACAACCTGAGTTTGAATTAGGCCCCAGTCACTAGCTGTGAGCCTCAGCAAGTTACTTAAACTCTCAGGGTTTCAGTTTCCTCCTCCCTAATTTGGGAATCATAATAGCACCTATCTCATAGGATTTTATGACAATCAAATGAGTGAACATATATAAAGTGCTTTGCAAATGTTAAAGCACTTTATAAATGCTACTTATTGTTTATTATTATTTTATGCACTGCTTTCAAGGTTAAAAGGGAATTTACTTGCATTATTTTCTCTGATCCTCACAAAACCCATGGGAATTAGGTGGTGCAAATATCATTGTTGTCATTTTACAGATAAGAAAACTGAGGCTCAGAAGAGTTAAGAACCTTGCCTAATGTCAAGTGGCAAAGCTTTGATTTGAACATAGGTATTTAGACTCTAAATCTGCTGGCCCCACTTGTACTAAAGACAGGAGGTTAGAAAAGATTGTTACAGGTGGGATATTTGGGAAACAACCAAATATCATCGTAAGAAAGGAAAATTATCCCAGAGCTTTTTCTACTTCACTATGTAACATAAAACAAATCATTTGACCGTTTTGGGGACTCAGCTCCCTCATGTGTGTCTAGTGGAGGAGTCAGGCTCTATGATCTTTTCCATTGTATTCTAGGATTCTTAGTTTCCTACAGGTAGTTAGTTATAAGCCAAGCTGTAGATGACATTCCCTCAGAATCTGAGAGGTGGGTTACTGGGATGAATCTTATTTAGTGATTCAGGGAACTGAGACAGGGAAGGTGAGGGCCTCATCCAAGGTCACAGGCATTGATTAAGATGATTTCCGAAGTTCTTTTTGGCCACTGGTTTAGCCCAATGAATTCTGCTAGCCCCCTTTCAGAGCCGGGATTAGGAGTAGGCAAAAACAAAGGATGCTTTTTAATATTATTTTTAAAAAAATACATATTTTTAACGCCTGAAAATTCTGCTCTCTCCAGCAGGTAGATATATTATGATGTCACATTGCATATGTTAGGGAGAAGACTCCAGGCCTCTTGTGGACAATAACACAAGAGGATGCATTTTTTTCTGTCCTTGCCTCGGGCACACAAATGCCTCTTCTTTGCTCTGATCCTGTCCTCCTCCTCAGCTCCTTATGAGATCCATCTGGCACACTAGATATAGCCTTGGGCATTTCATTGGCAAAAGCCCATGGGTGAAAGGGAGAGAGTTCTGAAAACAGCCATTAAAGTGCTGGGGAAATGGAGACACTGATTTATGAGGAAAGATTTAAAGGCATTAAATATATAGAGCTTGGTTAGGTGATGACTAAAGAAAGGACATGACATCAGGCTGCAAATATTTGAAGGACAGGAACACCTGGAAAGGAGAAGAACAATTTATCATGGGATGAGGGGGTAGATTAGGGCAAATACAATAGCATAGAGAAAGTAAAAACACAAAATGCATAATGGGGGAAAAAACCAACCTCACAAACAGAAATTATTTCATCCTATTCTCTCTTATTTATCTCTATAGGGATGAGAAGCCAGCCTGGTCTCTTGGTGCCTGATATCACCCTAGAAAGTATGTTTATGAGACAATTCTGCATTGTGATAAGGGGAAACAAATGAGTAATTTGAGTTTTTCCACTGTACCATATTTTCAATAGATTTTACCTTATCATTACATTATTAATAATCGGTTTTAAAATGGACTGCTCTTCATGCCTCTCCAAGATGTTCAATGTGATGCCTCACTGGGCTTTTAAATAAAACTATGCAAAAAAAAAAGACAGAGGGAAATGTTCTACAACCAAACTGGCTATTTTTCATATGCCATATACTTTTTCCAAAGAGAAAATGTTTCTATAATGTACATGTCCAGTCTGGTGGGATTTTAGTAGACATTGAACAAGCTAATTTGGCTTGTTCTGAGTCTGTTATTTTAGCAATGGAGGCAATTCCTGTTCAACCTACAGTATTTAGAGAATTTACCCCAGTCACCAAGAAGTAAAGAGAGTAGCCCATGGCCACATAGCTAAGATGCGTCAGAGGTAAGACTTGGACCCAGATCTTTCTAACCAAAAGACTACTATTAACTACCATTCCATGTTTTCTATTGAGCATGCAAATATTTTTTATAATTATAATCTTGGTTCCATTATTACCCTAATGCTAGTGGCTACCTAAGCCATAGTTATATGCAGAGTTGGCCTTATGAGGAAGGTAGCCACCCACATGGTATGATTTGAAGGGCACCCAGCAAAATTCTCTCTCCCCTAAATTCTCCTCCTTTGCCTAATTGACCGAAACTCCACAATTAGAGCTAAAAAGTACCCCATCTATTCCTTAAAGATAAGGAAATTGAGACCTAATGAATTTAAGTGACTTGTCTAAGGTTGTAAAGATAGAGGCAGAAATTAAACTGAACACAGATTTTTTTTTTGGCTTTAACAAGTCAAATAAACATTCATTCATTTAAAATTTATGGATTAAAACAAGGATTTTCATAGCATAGTATAATAAAAAGATGATTGCACATGAAACTACATATCTATTGTGTACAAGTTGCTATTCCTTTTAAATAGATAAATAAGTTGTGTAAATTTCTTTCTCCCCCTTTTTCCCCTCTCCCCACCCCCTCCCTAGAGATGACCACCATTAGACACAAATATATGTGTGTATATATGTACATATAAATTTATTAAGTCAACAAGCATTTATTAAGCACCTACCTACTAAGACAATAAGCTAAGTACTGGGGTACCGAAGAAAGGCCCAAAAAAATACCAGTCCCTGCTCTCAAGGAACTGATGGTCTCTGGGGGGAGATACCACGTAAATACTGATGTACAAACAAGACAAATGCAGAATATGTTGGTCTTTTGTTCTTAAAGAGAACCATGACATGAGGGTGATGTCATGACTTGCAGTGAATTGGATTTAAGTGAGGGAGGGCTGTGCAAGGTCACCGACCTCACTCTTTCCTCCAGAGCTATCTACGTCCAGTGGCAAGATACAAATCAGAATGACTGGCGATGTTTAAGGCAATTGGGGTTAAGTGACTTGCTAGTCATATAGCTAGTAAGTGTTTGGAGGGGGGGGAGATTTGAACTCAGGTCCTCCCAATTTCAAGGCCAGTACTCTATCCACTGTGTCACCTACCTGCCTTAAGATTAAGGAAGACTGGGCAAGGCTTCTTGCAGGAGGAATCTTAGCTGAGACTTGAAGGAAATCGGGTAATCCAGGTCATGGAAGTGTGATGAAATAATGGGATTTAGCAGATACTCAAAGACCCACCTGGAGATTAATCTATACTGATTGAATCAAGTGAGAGTGATTGACTGCTGATTAAGCCTACTTCAAGTTAATTGGATTGTAATCACACCTGGCTATCCCTTAAACCGGTATTGTTCTCAGAAGCTAGACAGCGAACTCAATTTGAGAACACCTTCAAAACCAATGGATTTGGATGATGCCAACCAATCAGCTTGAAGCAGTGTGTAAGGACTGCCTCTGTTCCAGACCTATAAAAAGCCTCCACAATCAGCTTGGTAGACAGTTCCTAATTAAAGCAGGCTCCTAGAGGAGGATTTGAGGAAGAACCCAACCAGGCTGGAACTCCATGAGAGATAGGCTTTTTCTTAACTTTCTGAACTCCTTGTGTTTAATGCCCAAGGACTGGTGCTAAAGCTTCTAATTTAAGGCGACCACAATTTAGATTTTAAACATCAAAGAAATGAAGATGGAGAGGGGATGAGCCACAGGGAATGGTCAGTGAAAATGCTCATTGAGGAGATGGACTGTCCAATTGGAGGAACAACAGAAGGCTAATGTCACTGGATCATAGAGCAAGTGGTAACAAGTAAGGTGTAAGAAGACTGGCAGGGGATGAGGAGGACAGGTTATGAAGGGCTTGTAAATCCAATAAGAGAATTTCAGGATTCTTACTAAAATGTAAATGCCACTTAGAAAGAGAGGACACTTTAAGAAGTAGCATGTCTTCTGGGAGCATTGTGAAGGAATTAGTTGATAGCAAGAAAGACATATTAAGTACTGAGTCAGACACTGCAATAGGTGCCACGGACACAAAGAGAAAAAACTGACAAAGTCCTTGCCCTAGGGGAGCTTCCCTTCTACTGAAGGAGATAGACGAGTATAATACAAGGCATAGTGTGATGTGAGTGGTTGGGAGGAGGATGAGAAGAGCGTTCTAGACCAGGTGCAGAGTGATTTGAGTGGGGAGATGGCTCTTCTGATAAGTGAATGCTTTGAAGAAGCAACCTTGAAAGAAGAGGGGGATTATGAAATGCAGAGATGATGAGAAAGCACAGCCCCAAGCTTGTACAAATGACTAGAGATAGGAGAAGTCCTCTCAAATTCATGAAGCAACACATAGCCTCTTCCAGGATGGTTGTGTTAAGGGCTAAAATTCTAGCTAAACTGTCTAAAATATCTAATGAGTGGTTATTAAATTATAAGCTTTAGCAAGAGTTAGACTTTTAAGCATTTATTAAGGAGAATAAGAATTTGGTAAAGAGAGAGAAAGGCCTAGATTCCTATCTATTAAAGGGAGAGCACATTTCTAGCTCCGCTCTCCACCAGAGTCCAAAGGAAAGAGAGTGAGACTGCGCACCAGTCTCTTCCTTCCTCCTCCCACTAGCCCTCGTCACTTCTTTTTCCAAAGAAAAGACTCCTGGTCTTGCCCTCAAAGACCTTCGCTTCATGGGTGGAACTCTTCTACAGTAAGTCTCCAGCAGGTGGCATCATTCCAATCGTTACAGTTGGAATTAGAGTACAATGTGGAGGAGAGTAATGGGAAATGGAACTGGAAAGGTAGGTGGGAGGTCAAATAGAGAAAGCCTTTAAATGTAGCCTGAAGGTTTTTCTGGTAGAGTGATAGGAATGGTCATTCTCTTTGGGCAGAATAATTAGCAATAAGTTAAATCACTTGGATGAATACTCAATCAAGTTCCAGAACATTTATTTAATACTTTGTTTTGAGTCTGGTTGATACTCTCAAAAAATCAGGGCACTGGGTACAGAAGCAGTAGTCCAGCTGTTCACTTGGAAGATGTTGTCTTAGGGAAGAGGACAATATAATAGAAAGAAGAGGAGTAGTAGAAAAATGTTAGGAGAAAAGGGTAGGTGTGGTTGTGTTTGAGCCATGCCCTAAGATTGGCTATTACAGTAAGGGTGGGGTAGACTGGTTTTTCTATCCCTGGAGGTGATACCACAGCCCCTCTGTGATAATGCCAAGGCCTCCCAAGAGGCCCCAGAATCTTCTTTGCCACTATATGTATATATATAAATTTCCATATTGGTCATATTGTGAAAGAAGACATAGAACCAAAGTGGGGAGCAACCATGAAAAAAAAATTAAGTGAAAAGTAGTATACTTTGATCTGCATTCAGACTCCATCAGTCATTTTTCTGAAAGTGAATAACATTTTTCATCATGAGTCCTTTGGAATTCTCTTGGATCATTGTATTGCTGAGAATAGCTGTCATTCACAGTAGTTCATTGTATGATACTGTTGTTACTGTGCACAATGTTCTCTTGGTTCTGTTCACTTTACATCAGTTCATGTAAGTCTTTCCAAGTTTTTCTGAGATCAGTCTGTTTGTCATTTCTTATAACACAGTAGTACTCCATTACAATCATATACCACAACTTTTTCAGTCATTCCCCAATTGATAGGCATTCCCTTGATTTCTAATTCTTTGCCACCACAAAGAAAGCTGCTATAAATATTTTTGTACATGTATGTCCTTTTCCCTTTTCTATGATCTTTTTGGGATACAGACCTAGTAGTGGTATTATTGGGTCAAAGGGTATGCACAGTCCCATAGTCTGTTGGGAATAATTCTAAATTTCTCTCCAGAGTGGTTGGATCAGTTCACAACTCCACCAACAATGCATTAGTGTTCCAATTTTTCCACAGCTTCTCCAACATTTCTTATTTTCCTTTTTTGTCATATTAGCCAATCTGATAGGTGTGAGGTGATACCACAGAGTTGTTTTAATTTGCATTTCTCTAATCAAGAGTGATTTAGAGCATTTTTCATATGACAATAGATAGCTTTGATTTCTTCTTCTTAAAACTACCTGTTCATATCCTTTGACCATTTCTCAATTGGGAATGACTTGCATGCTTATAAATTTGATTTAGTTCCCTATATATTGTAGAAATGAGGCCTTTATCAGAAACACTGGCTGTAAAAATTGTTTCCCAGATTTCTTCTTCCCTTCTAATTTTGGCTGCATTGTTTCTGTTAGTACAAAACCTTTTTAATTGAATGTAGTCAAAATAATCCATTTTGCATTTCATAATATTCTTTATCTCTTGTTTGGTCATAAATTGTTCTCCCCATTTATCTGAAAGGTAAACTATTCCTTCCTTTCCTAATTTACCTATGGTATCACAGGGTAAGCTTTTTCAGGAATGATTAACAGGATGGATTCGTGGAAGTAGTGATAAGAAAGAATGAAGGAAGGTATAAAAGACAAGTTTTGTCTTCTTCATATTTTGCATAGGGAAAGTAGCATATCACATCATTCGTGACTTAAAAAACAAAAACAAAAAAATGGATGTGGGTGAGAGAAACACAGTTGTTTGGTTAAATTGAAAATGAGTCTAAATCAACTGTATTTGCACAAACTCATCTAATAATCACACTATATTCTGTTGTTTATTTTTTACTGCATTTAAATAACAGAAGATACCATGATCATTGAAATGCACCATTCACATGGAACAAGTTCTTATCTTAAAATAGAAAAAACTCAGATGTATTAGTTTCCTTTTATTACATTAACTATGTTAATTAATCAGCCTCCAAATTGTGGAGACCTCAGTTCATCCATATATCAGATTCTATTCCTAAATTCATCAGAGAAGGATCAGGGCAAGACTATCAGATACATCCCATCTAATTAGTAACCCAACTAAGTAAGCCCCTTTTCATACAAGTTGCCAAGTGTGTCTTCCTGAATCACCTCAGGGTCATGCTCAAATGACATAATGTATATGTGAAATACTTGGGACTTTTACCATCACTCAATAACTTTAGGTTGACAGATTCCATCTTTGGGGATTTGTTTGTTTTTAACTTTCAAAATGTTGCACCTATCATTTAATTTTCCCTCTGTTCTATTTATGCTGCCATCCAGTGGTAGCAGTGTGTCATGTCCACTGAAATCTGGCTATTGAGACTCAAGCCACAGGCCATTTGCTTGAGATAGAGCTAATTATTAATTTCCTTTTTTAAGTTTAAAAGAAAAAAAAACCCACTTTAATAAAAAATGAACCTAGATCTAGTTAGCAAAGTTGATAACAGCAGTTTTTAATTGCAAATAAATATCTAAGGTACAATTCTTTACTTTTCTCATTCGTTCTTAACTTTTTCTTTATCAGTTTGTAATAATTTCTGGCAAGGAGTTGGTTGAACACAAAGACGCTGGGATTTATAGTTCTTCCCAGCTTCAAAAGAGCAGAAATTAAGCCAACTTCAGAGGGGGGGGCAGAGTTCTTTCAAGTCCACTATATTATAGAAGTTTTGAGGAACTTGAGGAGCGAAGGGCTAGGTAGAGGTTGTCCCTTGGAAACACAGCTAAAGGCAGCTGGTGGCTACCACATCTGCAGTTTCCTTCTTCAAGGGCCATGGGAAATGATGTCTAAACTGACAAATGCAAAAATTTGCGACTTTATTGCTAGTGTTCCTGGAGCACTAATGGGGGTGGGAGGGAAACCACAAGGAAAGAGCAGCTTCTTTCCCACCCCACCTTATTCTTGCTTGTTTTGAAAAATTCAATTAAATAGGTTTTACTTGATTGCACATATATAACCTATATCAAATTGCACGCTGTTTTAGGGATGGGGAGAGGAGGGAGGGAAGGAGAAAAATTTGGAACTCAAAAAAAATTTTTAATGAAAAAATTTTCTTTACATGTAATTGGAAAAATAAAATACTATTCAAAAATTCTATTAAGGCAAATGTTTGCTGATTCAATATTATATCTCACAAAGACCCGTGGTAAACACTGTCCTTATGTTGCCTAGAGTCCCTTTGTTTGTGGCATTAAGACACCATTGTGCATGGGTTGGGAGCTTAACCCCTAATCCACTGTTAGAGACTTTCAAGTACAGAATTATTATGAATGAGGGAAATGTTATAAATCTATCTCGGAGACATGAGCCTAAGAGTAACTGTCTTAGTTATAAATTCATTCTAAGCCTAATCTTACATAAAGTTCAAATAGAATTTTCTTTTCAACTCATTTTGCTTATTTTAAGAGCCCTTCCTGACGGGTTTATTCAGCAATGGAGTTATCTCTGCGTTGCTTCTATCTTGACATCTAGTTCTAAGTTTTCTCTGTCTTGATTTCAGCTAACCTATACTATGTATATGCCTTGACTGTTACAGTCAGTTAACAGGAAAACCTTTGCCTTGCCTTTCTAGCATTTTAATCTAAGATGGACTGCTTTCTTTCTCTCACAATGTAGAAGTAAAGCTCCCGTATTTTGGGGGGCCTCCATCAGGGGTCAGTTGGAAGGTAACTTCCTCAAATCTGATATCGCCTTGGAGGAAGAATGAATTTATAAACAGTTAGCAATTAACTTTCCTGATGGACAACTTCACGTGCATTGTTTCTGTTAAAGTTTAAAAAGGACAGGGGCAGCTAGATGGCGAAGTGGATAAAGCACCAGCCCAGAATTCAGGAGGACCTGAGTTTAAATCCATCCTCAGATACTTGACAATTACTAGCTATGTGACCATAGGCAAGTCACTTAACCCTCATTGCCCCACCAAAAAAAACCAAACCCAAACAATAACAACAACAAAAAGTTTAAAAGGGACAAAGTCCCCTATAATAGAGGGAAATACTTTTACCACCAAGATTAAATAGAAGTGTTTATAGGGAGAATAACAGGTTTCAGCACTGGTTCAATGTCAGATGGTGGTTGTCTTGTCCTACTTAGCTCTAATGCCCAGGTCCACTAAGGGGCATCACATCTAGGAAATACAAGACATCGTGGCATTACACAGAACTGATCTGCGAAAAGAAAGGAAATCCCATTCCCTTTCTCCGATCCCTTCAGTGCACACATTGCTTCACCAGCATTTCTTTTCCCTTAAGTGCTGTGAAAAATTGTGCGCCTGAAGCTCTGTTCTTCCCTATAGAAAGAAGGAGAAATGTCCTTCTGGGTGCTGAGGGGGAGTAATGACATTCTGTTCCCTGCTACAGTTCTCACTACTGTGGTGAGAAAAACCCTTTGTTCTCTTTGAAGCGAGATAAGCTTGTCCCTTTTGGAGAGTTGTGTGGTAGAGCAGGTAGGTGTCTGATGGCAGGTGCTGGAAAGATAGAAGAAATGTCAAAATCTATTTTACCTTAATCCCCCAAACCTACTGTTTTTTCCAACTTTCAGGCCCAGCATCTCGTCTTTCTTCTCCCCCCTCTTGCCCCCCCCCCCCCACCTCCCGTGCCTTCCTGGTTCTCTTTTCATTGTAAGATCATGTAAGGTTATCTCATGAACCCTTCTGCCAGCAGTTTCCCTCGCATCCAGTGGAATCGTCTAGTAGTTTCAAAATGGGGACTTCTCTTAGAAGAATCAAACCCATCAAAGGGTCACATGTGCTCAAAATTATTTTTAATGTGAGTATGTCTCATTATTCAAGTTTCCTAATTTATTCTGTGTATTTTCCATTTAAATTGACTGCCCTGAACCTTCCCCAAGTGACTTAACTGCAAAAAGACATGGGAATGGAACCCATTCGGTCCAACACGAGGACAAATAAGAGAATTTAATGTCATGACTCAATTCATTTAGTTGTTTCCTTTCTTGTTTGCACGCTAAGGCATGAACAGCCTTTTCTACTCAGTAGGAAAAACAAATTTAAAAAATGGACGACCAAAATACCTTAGGTTATTTTTTCCTATTATTCTTCCTCCAATAACGATCCACTGAAGGAAATATTTTGGAAGTCATTTTTGCAAGTTTTTCCAAACCTGTTAGGAACTTAATCAAGGGTTTCTTGTTTTCTCTCCCCAGCCCCCAAGGGGTATTTTGTGAGCATCATTTCCATTCCCTGGTATTTGCTTGACAATTGCCACTTCTTTCCTTTCCCTAGGCCCTCCCACCCCCCTGGGAAGGCAGCAAAGGAGGGAGTTAAGAGAAGGGTGGAAAGAAAAACCCCAGAGAATTCTTCAGCCTGCCTGGATCCCTACAGGAAGTGATCTTTTTGCTTTTCGGCCAGACACACGCCTCCCAGCGAGCCAGCAGCTCTAACTAATTAGCACACGTGATGGGAATTGGAAACAAAGTAGCAAACAATAGTAGCGTGGGAACACAGTATAAACTGCAATTACAGCAGTTCCCTCTTTCCTTCTCCACCCCCCCCCCTTCAAAAATCAATGAAAAAATAATCAACAAGCAGACCTCGAGCAGCATGGGAAACTACACAAACCACACACTGTTTGGGGGTGAACATCAGGTCCAGCCTGCCAAGCTAAGCTGTTATTTTCAGTCCCATCCCTCAAGTATGTCGGAGAAGCTTCTTTCCATTTTGTTAAGCATTGGGACACAATGGGGGGAAAAATGTGTTTAGGGAATCTCAGCACTTGCCAGGTCACAGGGGAGGTCAGCAATCTTTTGTTGGGGGAGAGGGAAAGAAGAAAGAGGGCAATCAAATCTCCAACTTGAGACAGCTTACAAGCACATGTCCCATGCTGTCAGGACGATAGGCCCCAGTGTGACATTTGCAGCTTCTTGTCCCAATGCCAAGCTGAATACACTTGGTTTACATTATATATGTGAGAAGTGGTCACCTCCCTCCCTGAAGAACCCTGCTTTTTCAGTGGGCTACTGGAAAGGACCTATTGTAGGGGATGAAATACACTGGCAGTAGTCTCTTAACAAGAACTACTAGCTTAAAGACAGTCGTCACTAAGCTGGACTAATGATAGCCCAGCTTGAACTATATTGATATTCATTCATAAGATTAGCATTTTGGTTTAAAAGGATAATTCAAGATCTCAGGCTGAAACCCATAGGAAAGTCGCTACTGAGTTTAGAGAATGGCCTGTTATTTGTTTCTTTCTGCCAGCTTCTTAAGGGAAGTTATAGAGTTTAAGGCATATGCTAAGAATAAAAAAGGGGGTTTGGGCCTCACAGCTAACAGTTTTTCCTACCTGCTATAGTGCTGGTATATGCCGTGTTTATTTTTAAATGGTGATGCACCCCAATCAAAAAATTGTGCAAGTTAGAAGCAATTTTAACTTTTTGTCACAATTCTAAATAAGCTTTTAAAAGTTCTGGTTATTTGATTTTAAAAAATATATTCTAAAATAGCCTTGGAAATCCAGGGTTTGCTACTTACCACTTGTGTGGCCTTTGGTAATTCATCCTGGGCCTCAGTTTCCTCAAGTGGAAATTATAGGGGGTTGGACACAATGTCCTCTAAGGTTACTTACAATTTTAAATCTAAGGTCCTATATCTATAATGGTAATTTCAAAAATCTTATTTTTATTGCTGTATTTTAGGTTTTTATTATTTTTAAATTCAAAATATATCCTCTTCTTCTCACTTAACCTTGTGAGTTATTCGTGGTAACAACATTTTTTTTTTTGGCTGGGGCAATGAAGGTTAAGTGACTTGCCCAGAGTCACAAAGTTAGTAAGTGTCAAGTGTCTGAAGTTGGATTTGAACTCAGGTCCTCCTGAATCCAGGGCTGGTGCTTTATCCTCTTTGCCACCCAATTGTCCCCCCCCACACACACACACCAATTTTTAAAAGCAGGGGGAAAAGTGGTTCGGTAAAATCTATTGTTACATCAGTATGTTGTGGTTTTTTTTGGTGAGGCAATCGGGGTCAAGTGACTTGCCCAGGGTCACACAGCTAGTTAAGTGTTAAGTGTCTGAGGCCGGATTTGAACCCAGGCCCTCCTGACTACAGGGCTGGCGCTCTATCCATTGCGCCACCCAACAGCCCCTACATCAATCCATTTTAATAGAATGTGCAATATTTCACACTTGTACTCCCTTCCAACTCCCATTCTACCAAGAGTGGATGGAAGTTCATTTTTTTATAAACTTCCACACGGTCAAGCTTGGACAGTATAATTACAGTGTTCCAGGTTGGGTTTCTTTTTGTCCTTTTCATTAAAATTGTTGTGGTTATCATGTACACTTTTTCCTGGTTCTGTTTACTCCATTCTGCATCAGTTCATATAATTTTTCTTGCACTTTTCTGAATTCCTCATATTCATCATTTATTACAGAGGAAGCATGGAGGAGGAGGAGATGGGGGGGGGGGTTAGTTTTGAAGCCAGAAAGAACTGCCTCTGACATCTATCTGAATGACTCTGGTCAATTAACCTCTGAGTGCTCTAAGTAAATCTCTAAGAATATAAGTGGCAAAGAAGGTACTTATCTGCAATGGCAGTTTCCTCACCCCAGAGCTGCTTATATTAATGAAATCATAGGTTCAGGCCCTATCCCTATTTCTTATGGGATAGTAATATTCCATTACATTGATGTGCCGCAATTTATTTATTCATCAGTCAATGGTCATATACTTTATTTCCAATTATTTGTCATCACAGAAGGTGTTACTATGAATATTTTGGTGTATATGGAAACTTTCCTTCTGTTTTGGGGGTATATGCTTAGCAGTGGAATCTCAGGATCAAAGATCACTTTTAAAAAATTTCACCCTACAATTCCAAATTGCTTTTCAGATTGATTAGAGGTTTGGGATAAATTTACCAGCCCACTTTTTTTTCCCCATCAGGCCTAGACTCAATAAAGACTTCTGCTTACGAGGAACAAATTTCATTGTATGTTCAGCTGCTCCAAGCTTCCAGCTTCCTGGTATGGGCTAATGAAGATAAACATAAGGTAGCATTCTATTATGCCTGCTGTGGGAAGCCAAATAATATTTTTTAAAAAATATTTTTCCTCAATTACATATAAAGATAATGTTTATCATTTATTAAAAAAAATTGAGTACCAAATTTTCTTCCTTCCTCCTTCCCTTCATTCCTCCCTGAGAAGGTAAGCAATTTGATACAAGTTATACATGTGCAATCAAAAGCCAAATAATATTGAATAAACATGAATCCCTAAAAAGTTGTATGGTGGAAAACAAGGCTGTGCTAAATCACCTTCATAATGTAAAAAGTTTTAAGGACCTGAGCTATGTAGGCATAGTTCCATACTTATTGATATAATTTTCACATTTCCTTCCCCACATTTTCACACTAATTTGTGGAATAGATTGGGGATGAGCAGTTATATGAGTATTTGATTCTGGTTCTACTATCACCCTTAGAGATACTCATTAAAATTCACTTTGTTATATTTAATCCATCATTCTAGGTTATATGAATCTTTTTGGATATTGATGGTCTCTTCTAGCTTCTGGTCAGTAATAAATTTAACAACATTTTTGTCTTCATCTTTGTCATCGATGGTGCCTTGCACATAGCAAATACTAATAGGTATTATGTGAACTGAATTGTTGAGTTGATAACATTTTTCATAGAATATAGAGTATTGCTGTACCATATTAGAAACCTCCTCCATGTTGACACTGATCCATGAAAATCTCTTTAGTTTTTAGCTGAAGCAACTGACTCTTCAGTTCCAGCTACTCAGTGATTTTGAAATCTACCTGATCTGTACTATCATCTAGTTTATATCTTTCTATTTCATGAGGGATTTTGTCAAATTTCTCATGTGAATCTAGGTATTCTTCATCAATTGCATTTTTATCATCTAGTATTCTATGAATCTTGTAAAAAAAAAAAAGAGTAAATGAGGTTAGTCTGCCATAACTTTTTCTCATGTTGATTTATAATGATAGCTACTTTTCTTTCCAAGTGGTCATAGAGGGGCAGCTAGGTGGCACAATGGATAAAGCACCGGCCCTGGATTCAGGAGGACCTGAGTTCAAATCCAGCCTCAGACACTTGACACTTACTAGCTGTGTGACCCTGGGCAAGTCACTTAACCCTCATTGCCCTGCAAAAAAACCCCCCAAACTCAAGTGGTCATAGACCATCTATTTAACAATCCGTTCGATATATTTTCCAAGAGTTGAAATCAATTCTTCAACCTATAGTTTATAGACTCCACCTTCTCCTTTATGAAAATTGGTATAAAAATTGTATCTCTCCTGTGACACTTCTCTCATTCTCTAAGATTCCTCAGTGACACCTCAGGTGGTATTTATCCAATTTAATGTCATTTTAAATACTCAAAATTATAGCACTTATTAGCAACCATGAGTCTTTCTGAATCTTTGTCTCTGTTGACTTGTAGCTTAGCTAGTTACAAAAAGGACAATATATAGTAGAAAAGTCTGCATTCTCTGTCTGAGTTTCATTTTAGGATTTAACCCTGGGCCTACTCCACCCTGGATCATTCTGATTTGAGTCTTCATTTTCTGTAGGGCAGGAACTAGGAAGGAATCTTTACTACTTGGTTGCATTTTGAAGGAGATGGATATATTTACCCGCCCACTCATACCATGGGATATATCAATTAACTGGGTAAATAGAAACGGAGAAGATTACAGTTATGCTTTGGTTTTACATTCAGGTTTAGGACTTAAACACCATGATTACAAGAGAAGGTCTAGCCAACCATTGCAGTCCAAGTTCATAGTGCTGCTATCTCTCATAGATACTGGATGAAACCATCAGCCCTGAAACCCCAGACCAGAGTAGTGGGACGGGAAAGTACATAATGAGGAAGGGAAGGAGAAGAATGGTAAGCATTGATTAATTCTTCCCTTTTCCACAGGGCAGGGGGCAGTCAGTTATTCCTTTAAATTAACCCTGTCTTCTGGCCTGGAAGAGCAGCACTTTGCCTAGAAAAAAACCTTTACTGTTAACAGTAATTGAAGTTTTAAAGCATAAAAATAAGTGTATTGTATAAGGGGGTGAATGTTTTCAAGGTGAAAAAGGAGCAGGGAGTAATAGGGAAGTATTTACAAAGATGATGATTTAGGAACCTGAAGCCAATGGAAAGGGCAGAAACACAAGCTCATTCTTATTATCTTCATTTAAAAGAACAATTGTCTATTATGAAATTAATAGTAAATCTGTGAGAACTCAGGAATCAAAGTTTCTGTCTGTGCCTTCTGAGGTAAATGACTCTGTCGTACTATAGGCATTTTGGACATCTTTTTGTTTGTTTGTTTTTTTGCAAGGCGATGAGGGGTTAAGTAACTTGCCCAGGGTCTGTGTGACCCTGTAAGTGTCAAGTAAGTGTCAAGTGTCTGCGGCCGGATTTGAACTCAGATACTCTTGAATCCAAGGCTGGTGCTTTATCCACTGCGCCACCTAGCTGCCCCCTCAACTAGCTATTCTCAAGAAGAATGCAATCCAAAGCATGTGATAACCAGCTTTGCACTTTGATAAAGAAGCAGTTAAAATGTACAAAAGCAAATTATCATTTACAAAAAAATAAGTCATTTGATTGGTATTACATTGGAACAATCTACATAGTCCCAGTCAAGAATGGGTGCCTCCTTTTTGCCCATTCCTACCCCAATTGTTACAGCAAAGCTATGTTCCTGTGTCTTTGGTCTTTACTGTATGTAATGTGCCTGTTATTCTGAGACTTTGCTTTTCTGCCAAGAGTTATTAAATATGACCCTGCATCTTCAAAAACATCAGCTGGCAGGGAAATGTTACTCTGGTTTGTGTTGTCCAAACCCAAAGTTATTTTCCTGGAGCCAAAGTGTTTGATCAGGTTTCAAGTTTATTTAGCTATAAGCATACATTCTCGTTTATAGGAAACGACTCTCATAATAACAGCTATAATGTTTCTGTTTACATGACTGACTGCAGATCACCAAAAGGGTGGGTTACCATGTAGCATACGAAAAATTCAGACAGTAGTTTGTATTTATAGCAATAGAAAGGGGAAAAATTGCTTCTCATTCTAACCTAGTTATTTGACAAATTCAGAAATGACTGTCATGATCTTTCATTTATGTCAATGTTGTACTTTCCTTTAGCAGAGAACTACTCAGAGATCCACTGTATAGAATGATAGAAGCAAACATATATTTTGGTTGAAGAAATGTAAGGAACTTGCATTTTAACACAGATTAAAAGGAAAATTTACAGGTGATGCTTTCCTACCCTTCTTAAGCTTGTTCATTTGTGTCAAAACATGGCACATCAGTGGGGCCTAAAATTGAAGGGTGAATTTATGTGTTGTATGTGTATGTGTCACAGTTCAAA
Source organism: Dromiciops gliroides (assembly GCF_019393635.1). Lineage (NCBI taxonomy): Eukaryota > Metazoa > Chordata > Mammalia > Microbiotheria > Microbiotheriidae > Dromiciops > Dromiciops gliroides. The sequence goes on along the minus strand of NC_057861.1, from coordinate 293,863,575 downwards.
ACAGAAATCCATCTGAGAAGGCCCTAGAGGAATAAGGTCTCTCTTTGGTTTGATAATTACTGTATATTACATGATTGTATTATTGTCATTAAATGTATGTCCGGTTTTAAATTATCTTCCTTTTGTAGATGTAAAGAATAGTCTCGTTTCGGCTTTTGTCTTCTACATGCTCATTTATTTGATTTTAAGCAGTGTAAAAGAATTTCATTTGCCAAATCAGAAACAATAGACTCAATTCTTTAGTGCCACATAATAGACATTACTGAGGTAAATCTATTTTTAAAAAGCAGTTACTTTTAACAGCAATATGTTTAACTTCTTTACCCTTTCCTGCACTGAACAGGACAACACCACCTAAAAACAATCCCAAAGTAAAATCACATCATTTGGAAACTCAAAAACAATGTCATGGTCTGGGAAAGGACAAAATATGTCCTAAACTCCAATGTGTATCTATTTGGCTGATTTGGTTATTAAAAAAGAAAAAACAGAAAAGTAAAATATTAGGCATCTCATTGCATAAGAAAGAAACATAATTGAAGACAAAACTGCTTATATTACATCTGAAATACTCATTTTTGTAATCATAGTGGATAATTGACTTCTTAAACACCAGCTTAGCTTGGCTACTGATTGTGTAAGCCAAGTCATTTAACTTCTTTGGGCCTCAGTTTCCTCATTTGTGAAATGAATGGTTTCTTGGGTCCTTCCCAGCTCCAAATCTGATGCTATGATGATGCTAAACTCTTAAATCAATTTTTCCTCAGCACCAACTTTGACTATCCTTAGTTAGCTGATTTGCCAAATACTGTTGTGTTTTCCTTCAGAATATCTCCCATCTCTATCTTTTCCTCCACAGTACTGCAGCCATGGATCCTCTCTAGCCTCAACTATTGCAATCTCCTTATCAGCACATTCTTACCTCCAGCACCAACCACCCTAGCTGTGTCTTCTGTATGTTGTTTTAACCATTCTGGCCTCACAAACCAATAAAGATCCAAGTGTCCCCCTTCTGTTTCAGAGCCTTAAATGGGTGGCACAAAACTGGATCCCTCTCTTTTGTCAAGATCCTGCACACTCCTCCCTCTCTGTTGGAAAATCATCTTAATGTCACTTTCATTGGATCATTTTGTTCCCATCTTTTTCCAGGTGACACTTTAACCTGGATCCAACTTCATTCCATCACCCCCCCCTGCCCCATATGTCCCAGGCCCTGTGCTGTTCTTCAATTATTTAAGAAATTCCAAGACTCCCAGGTCTTCCAGGAAGCTTTTCCTATCACTATCAGAAAACAAGTCACAAATGCCCCCTAGCCTGATTCTGCCTAAACACTGAATTTTTCATGATTCTTCCACTCAACACCTGACAAAATAAACTGACTACACTGAGTATACAAAGTGTGTGTGGTTTCCAGATTGGACTTTGCAAGTTTACATAAAGGTAGATGAATATAAAAATTTCCCAAGGAGGGTGAAATAGATCATCCTTCAGCTGATTTAGAGAAAGGAAGTATTTATCTTCTCTAGTAAGTCCTTATGGTACATACTCTTTGTCCCTGTGGAACCAGAAAAGGAGAATAAGGCAGAAAATACAAAAAAACAAAGTCTGATGTTTATGGTCAGTGTTGATTATGAGATATATCAGGAAAGCTCAGAAAAACACTCGACTTGAATTCGGAAGACCTGGGTTCAAGTATACCCTGGCCATGTGACCTCAATGAACCTTTCTGAATCTCTATTTCTTCATTTGTAAAATGGAAATAATAGATAACAATATTTGTGCCACCCACCTTAGAGGGTTGTTGTGGGCATTAAATGAGATGATGTATAAGAAGGTGCTTCCTAAAGCACTTCGTAAACTGTGAAGAGCTATATAAATGCACTATTTACTTGGAGTTGGGACATACATGGCTGGAAGGGACCTCAGAGAAAAACAAGTCCAATTTCCTGAACTGAGGCTGGTATGTTGTATTTTACCACTACAATGTAAGCTCCTTGAGGGCATGGAGTGTTTTTTGTTTTGTCTTTGTAGCTCCAGCCTTAACAAAGTGCCTTCAACATATGTAATAGATTTTCAATAAACTGTTGGGTTGGATTGGATTTCCAAGGTCACATCTCTAATTAATGGTAAAGCCAAAGCTATAAATCTGGTTTCTTGATGTCTAATCCAGGACTAGTTTCTAACATAAGACACTGCCTCTTTTAACTGACTTTTATTTATTGATTTTATATTGAATTCATGGGGAACTAAGGGAATAAATACTTTTTCTAATTATCAGCAAGGATTAAGATATAGGAAATAAGATGTCAATCAGTCAATAAACGTTTATCAAGTACCTACTATGTGATTAGTAGTTAGGCACTGTGCTAAGCACTAGGAATACAAAGAAGGGCAAAAGATAGTCCCTGCTCTCAAGGCGCTCCTAGTCTAATAGAAGCAATTGCTAATAAGTTAGATAAAAGCAATAAAAATGCTTCAAGAAAATTCCATGATCAAGTTATGAATTGATTATTGATTATAAACAAAAATGATTATTCTATATTTGAATATAATCAGTTTCAAGGTTATTGAAGTAGATGAAGCTGTGTACCCTATTTTAAATATGCCAAAAATGAGATTTTGTTTTCTTACTTTTATATCTTATACCTACTTTTCAGAATGTTTAAAAAACATTTCTTTCCCTATCAGTTGTCACTTTCCTATCAATTGTCTTACTGCTGTCAATGTGTCATCTGTCTAGACTTCTTTCCCTCTGATTTTTTCCTTTCTAATCAGCTGTAGAACAGAAAACTAGAAAATGAATCTTGTTAAAATTATTACTAAGATAATGGTAATTATACCCTGAATGAAGGTCTAAAGTACTTGAGTTTTAGGCAATGATGTAGAGGAGTGATAGATTTTAGAGTGAGAGGAATTGGGATCACTAAATCATGGCTCTATCATTTTATTACCTGTATGACCCTGGGGAAGCCACTTGATTTCTCTTGGCCTTTGTTCCTCAACTATAAAATGACTGACTTGGACCAGATGACTTCTAAAGTCCTTTCTAACTCTGAGTCTATGAAATTCCTTCGTTTAAAAAAGGAATAGGGACAGCTAAGGGGCACAGCGGATGGGGCATCAGTCCTGGATTCAGGTCTGGCCTCAGACACTTGACACTTACCAGCTGTGTGACCCTGGGCAAGTCACTTAGCTAGCCCCCATTGCCCGGCAAAAAAAGGAATAAATTGCAGGCAAAGAAAAAAGATTCTATAGATGCTATGGAAAAGGTTAGGACACCCAAACGATGCAAGGATAGGAAGAAAAGATTTTTATGTACAGAAAAGCTGTTTCTGAAACAAGGGTAGTTTGAATGAAATCCAAAACACTTTTTCAACTAGTTTCAACCAATTAGTTGAAAATATTAGCAGGGGTCTTTAACCTGGGGTGAATGAACTGAAAACATTTTTTTTAATAACTATATTTCCATATGCTCAATTTCCTTTGTAATCCTATATGTTTTATTTTCTGTGTTTCAAAACATTGTTCTGAGGAGAGGTCCACAGGCCTCACCAGAATGCTAGGGGTGGGTCAGGTCCATGGCATAAAACAAGGTTATGAATACTGGTGACTAGTGAAACTTTGGTCAGGATAGGGAATCGAAGAAACTTTAAACATTCTCAGTTTTGCTTGTTGCTAGCATAAAAACAAACTACTTAGTACCAGGTGTGAAAAGATTTTGAGAGGCATCTACTTTATAAAGGACCCCAAGCTTTTCACTTCCAAAGTTAATGAATTGTCAGCCACATGTTGTGGGGAGGTGGGTTGGGGTGGTGGCGGTGGGTTTTTGTGTGTTTATAAAAACAAAAAGAAATAAAGTACTTTAAATATTTATTATGACAAATTGTGTATGGACTAAGGAGATGATAAATGGCAAAACTTATAACTGTCAGCTAATCAAGCTGTCTTCATGTCTGAATACATTTGGCTTTAAAAATTCAGCAGGGTTTTAAAACCTGGTGACAAATTCTGCTGACTCATCACCTTTTCATTCCTTGCCACTTTTTCTTTACAACAGTTGAAAAATTTGCTTCTCTTTAATTTTCTTCTACATACTGTGTACCAACAATTGCATTTAATTTAACCAACAGAAAACCAAAACAACTCAAGGATTTTCCATTTTTGACTGCTTTCCTGGTGGATGAAAAAAGTCTGTTCAATTCTATGTTCTATTAAGATCTGAGAAAGTGTGTTGTGCTCATCAGAATGTACTATCAGGGAGGGTTAACGTATTCGGCCTACTGTACTTGTAGAGGTTGTTCTGTGAGTGCCAGCTCCAAGAGTTGAATTGAGGAAGGTAACCATAGCAACAGTGTGTTTCCAGGATTCAGTCTGACAGGTTGATGGGCCTGCTCTTCAAAGCAGTGGCTCCCTTGGGACAAGAAAGTCTTAAGGGAGGGAGGCCGGGTTAATTTGGCAAACACACTAGCACAAAGGTCAGCAGAAGCAGGTCTCTCCAGGAGGAATCCTCCAGCAGGAATGGACAACCTTTTTCTTTTCAGTGGCATTTTGAATGGCTTAAAAGGTGTCATAAAGCTAGTATATGTCAGTCAGTCAGTCAATATTTATTAAGGGCCTACTGTGTGCCAAGCATTGTGTTAACAACTGGTGAGAGAAGTAAAGGCAAAAGACAGGCTCTGCTCTTAAGGAGCTCACAGTCTAATGGGGAAGATGACATGAAAACAACCATGTATAAACAAACTATATACAAGATAAATTGGAGAAATCAGAATTGATCCCAGGTCTTCCTGACTCATAGATGCATTACTCCATTATTCTTCTCTATGAAAAGTATTACTGAGAAAATAGCATTCTGAAGCCCTGATTGGGATGTTGAAGCCCTTGTTTTAAAACTGTTAAAATGCCTGATTTCCAGTTCCCCTTTTAATTACAGATCTAGAAAACACATAGTTTAGATTTTTAAATGTTTCAGAAAAAGAAAATGCCAATAATTTTTAATAATAAACATTCCTGCTTGTGAAAATAAAAAGGCACTTCAACATTCCATGAATGCCATGAAACGCAAACCACCCCCCTAATACTTTATTTTATCTTGTTCTTTCCTGCTAAGAATTAAAAATTATTTTCAGATTTGTTTTTAAGGATTATTTCTAGGATAGTATATACCAAATTCCCAGAGGGGAAGAATTCATTTACAGCCAGATTGTGAAATGTCTGCAAAATGAAAACTAATGAAAATGTCAGCACTCTGTGTTGGGGAAATGGTGAACTAGATCAACAAATGCATGTTCATTTATCATTTTAATGCCTAGTAACTATACAAGAGTTTTGCAATTTCAAGACTTTCCTCAATGTTTTCAATTCAGTCATTAGCCAAAATGGCTAGCTTGGGAAACCTGGTAAAACTGACTTTCATTCCAAGGAACAACTGAATAAATACAATGATGACCACTCTAAGCTCTGAATAGTAGTGATTCCAAAAACTATTTAGAGACAACTCAGAGTTCTGATAATAATCTTTAGGAGTGTTGTGAAGGTATGGAAACAAAATAAATTATTTACTTTACTTTTTCCTCGGAAATTCTACATGTCACTTTTTTTGGGAAGAGGAGACTCATCTGTCATTATAGTAGAGACAATGGGGCCCTTTAGGGTATGAAAGTGGACACAGGTGAGGCATAACTCCATGGGAAGATTCCCCTATGAAGCTTTTGGAGTTTCAGGGCCACAGTGAACAGATGGATAGAACGGAATCTAAGTTAATGGAGCACTTCTGCCACGATAATTGAGGGGAGCCAGAAAACGTTACTGAGGCTCTTGTGGCACTGATTGGACTAGCCTGTGTCTCCTCTGGTGATAAGAGAAACTGCTGTGAGTGTAGGTAGAAAGGCTGGTGGAAGCTGGGTAGGGCCTGTGTTTTTTCCCCTCAGTTGTCATTGTGGTGCTTGAGGGTGTTTACTGTATTTGTTTTTTCTGGGGTTTGACTCTTGTAATTCCATAGCTCACATATAGTTGGCACCAGATTTGAAGGAGGAACTGATAATGAAGCTATGGTTTAGATCTAGCCTAGAGCTGTATATCTGAATGGCACAGGCTGAACCTCTGTCTCTAGAGAAATGGTGCTTGGTGGCAGGCATCTGGGCATAGAAGCGTTATGAATTTAAAGAGATGACAGCCTAGGAATATAGCAAAAAAAAATCAAGACAGTCTCTACCCTAAAGGAGCTTACATTTTAATAGAGGAAGATGATACATGCAGGGGAATGACTGTCAAGGAGGATTGTGCTACTGTGGGAGCTTATAGGGTGTAGGGGCCAATTTTTAACTGGGGAGTGTTAGGCGGCTTGCCGCAATACTGGGGCAAGGAAGGAGATTAACAGCCTCTTTCAAAAACTGAACAGGGTTTATTAACAACAATGAACTTAGGGGGCAGCTAGATGGCGCAGTGGTTAAAGCACCGGCCCTGAATTCAGGAGTACCTGAGTTCAAATCCGGCCTCAGACACTTGACACTTACTAGCTGTGTGACCCTGGGCAAGTCACTTAACCCCCATTGCCTACAAACAAAACAAAACAAAACAACAATGAACTTAAAAACACAAGTAAGATTAGTAGAATTAAGGGAAAGGAAAAAAAAAAGGAATGGGGGAAGGAAAACACTATGACCTGAATCACACCACCGCCCAGGGCTCAGCAGAACACATGGCTGTGTCCTGTCTCTTTCCAGCTCCAAGGCCAGAATGGCAAAACTCCTCCCTTCTCCTTACCAGCAACCCCTGGGGCTCCCAGGAAACAGGGCGGACAGACACACAGCCCCAAGCTAATTGGCTGGCAGCCTTGATAGACAGAATTAACAAGCTGCTCTACAACTGCCAGCCCCCCTTCAGCTTCTGGACACCAGAGATTACCTGAGTGCCCTCACCTGGCTTCCAGTCATGGAGGGGCTGCCCTCATTATAATTTGGCCAGGCCCATGTAGGCATGCGGGTGCGCCAGAGTGAGGTCAGGGTGCACGGGCAAGTGCTGGGGTCAGGGCGCATGGGGTTTCTAATTTTAGGCAAAGATGGGGTCATAGAAACCTCAAATTACAATTAATTCTTTACAAGGGTTAGTGAGTGGAATCATAGGGCCATCAATAGACATGTTCTCTGCAGGAATAAATTGATTGAAAGAAAAAAAAACATCCATAAATTAAGTGTTTGTTATTTGCCAAATAATAATGTGTTAAACTCTGATGATAAGAACACAAAAAGAGAGAGAACCTCATCTTTCAAGTAGCTAACATCATAATAGGGGAAGACAACACATATGGGAGATAGGAGGCCAGGGAAGGGATCTTTGGCCTGGGCAGTCACAGTTAATGGTGAGTTCACATGTATGATATACCCTTTTCAGAAGTAAGGCATTATTGATCTGATTATTGTGTCCAGAGCTAGAGGTGAAAGGAGGTGGTAATGGTGCTGTGGTCAGGGACCTAGGGAGGGATCATGGGCCAGCAGATGGTGAGACGGCTAGATAGGATGTGAAAATGAAGCTTGGTCTGGTGTCTAGGGCCAGATGGCAGATATAGTGGGCTAAGTAGGTTAGTTTGTACCATTAGTCACTAACCAACTGGGCTGGACCCTGGGGGTTGGGTAGGGGGCTAGGGTTGAGGGTCAGGTAGGGATGATTTCCAAAGATGAATAGATTAACTTCCTCAGAGGTTGAGGTCATGGATTGGGGAGGGAGCAAGTCCAGGTAGGAAGAAGGGTAGCCATGGCAGGCAAATGGCTAGAAGGCTGAGGATGGCTGAATGGAATATGAAAGCATCTGTCTCCAGAGCTAGACTTAGAAAATGGGGGAGGAAGGAAGAGAAAAATGGGTCATGAGAATGGGTAGTAGGGCAGAACCTCAAGCCCAGAGTCTAGATCAGGCCCTATATTTAATTTCATTCAGTTCTCCCTTCATAGTAAATACAAATCTCAACATTTGTGCCTTAAGTTGTGAAAATTCAGCAGAATTTTTAAAGCCTTTAGTGGCAATATCTCCAAAGGCTTCAAATTATATTATTCAATGAAAGTCTGGCATTCTGTTTTCCTAGGTATGTGTAGGGACATTTGAATCTATGAAGCAATTTCTCCATATGAGAGTCACTTTTAACTAAGAATTAGGGAAATCTTCACAGAGGAATTTGTACCCGGACTGGGCTTTGAAGGAAGGGAAAGATTTCAACAGTTGAAGATATGCCTGTTTTGTCTTGGAAACCATTCCAGAAATGGGGGATGGTGCACATCAGCAGTTCTTAAACTTTTTGGTCTCAGCATCCCTTTATACTCTTAAAAATTATAACCGATAAAGATACTAAAATGTTGACTTAATTTTAAAATAACAATAATAACTCTATTGTATATTAACATATTTTATGAAAAATAACTATTTTCTAAAACAATTTAGTGAGAAATTTTATGTATTTTTGCAAATCTCTTTAAAGTCTGATTTAATAGAAGACAGGTATAGTCTTGTATCTGCTTCTACATTCAATCTGTTGAGATGCATTGTTTTGTTTGAAGTATATTAAGAAAGTCTGGCCTAACACTGATATGTTGTTGAGGGGGGGGAGTATTTTAGTAGGGAAATAATGTTTTAGTATTATTATGAAAACAGTTTTGACATTGCAGATTGGGTCTTGTACTGGTCTGTGGACTACACTTTGAGAATGGGTGGTGTACATAAAGACATGGGTATGACTGGGGAATATCAAGGATTATTTATTTAGTTGGAATAGAATTAGTGAAGGTGGTTGGTATGTGATGAAGCTGGGAAGATAATGTTGTATGATGACTTAAATGTTTGATAGTGAAAATGCCCTCAATGAATGAGAAAATATTAGTTATGAGACCCTTAAGAGATCATATTGTTCAAGGCCTTAACTGACAGATAAGGAAACTGAGGCACGGGGAGGTAAAGTGAATCTTTGTGACGTATGATGAGCTAAAAGGCAGGCCAGCTGTATGAAAATATCTTCTAGAGTTGGCAGTAATAAAGAAGGAACAGAGGAAAACAGGCACCAGATCCAAGTTCAAGTATGACATCTTTAAGCAGCTGTTTATGGATTCCCATTGAGAGTGTTCTCACATTAAAAGAGCCACCCACTGAATCCATCAATCTACAGTCTATTCCAGCATACATGGTCAGAAGAATGTTATACATAAACAAATTCAAAAGCCTATATTAAAAAGTAGACTTATCTTTTGCTTAAAATGATTTGCTGTTGTTACCTAAGCACTAATAGCTGATCTCATATTCCATAAATACATTTAAAGGTTGTTTCCTAATAATACTCAACATGATGCCGTTAATCTAAAGTATTTCTAATTATTCACTCTTTTCAACTTTGTGAGATATGCAATATACTATGAGGAATTAACATATGGGGAAATGAGGCACAAAATTCATTTATTTCTTGTTATGCTGCTTATATAGAGTCCCAACAAATTGAGGTTGAAAGATTGTGATTTGTTCAAGGTCTCCAACTAAGTCAGCAGCTCAGTTTTCCCCTTCTTAATGTAGTTATCTTCTTTGGTATTTTGGCCACTCTCTTGCCCAGCATTTGTAAAATCTATTTAACCTGAATGCTGTTATCCAGGGCATGATATGGCAAAACAGCCTTAGCAAAGGACCTGAAACTATTTGGAATGGTTTCTATTCTGCAAATCGGTGCTGGCAAAGGAATGATATGATACAGAGGCTGAGGAATCATTGTCATTTACCCTTCAGATTTTTAACACTGAAAAACAATAATGGCATTTACATAGGCTTTAAGGCTTGAAAAAGAGCTTTACATACATGAATTCCTTTGATCCTCACCAAAACCCCACGAGGTATTTAAGGCATTATTTCCCTTTTTCCTAATGATAAACTGAGGCTGAAAGATTAATATTTAGCATTTATGTAAACTTTAAGGTTTGCAAAAGGATTTACCTGTATTAGTCTCATTTCATCCTCCACAACAACCCTTCAAAGAGGCTATTATTCCTGTTTTACAGAGAAGGAAACTGAGATGAGCAGATATATCTTGTCCAGGGTCATATAATTCCTAACTATAGGTGACATTTGAACTCAGATCTTCTTGACTCGAAGTCCAGCACTCTATTCACTGTACCACCTACCAGTCTCTAGTTTAAATAAAATTCCCAGGTCCATGCAGCTATTAAATATCTGAGGAGGGATTCAAAATTAGGTCTCTTTGACCTAAAGTCCAACACTATTAAGTTAATTTATTGTGTGAAGTTTTCAGTGTGACAAAGGCCCTAAGGAAGACTTATTTTTTGTTGCATATATACATTTACCTGTATGTGTGTATTAATGTTATAAGAAGAAATAAAAAATTAAAACTGAAATGTAGTGGATAGTTCAGATTTGGTCAGAAACTCCTAATTGATGTTCTCTCCTCCTCTCCCTCCAGTTGATATAATCACAAAAAGTTAGGGGCAGATAACAGAGACAACAAAATGTTAAGGTTTTAAATGAAGTATAAAGAGGAGTTATTCATTCCTTTATAAGACTGAAGAAATCTTCATTCAAGCCCAATGGAACTAGTGGGTCAGCTTGCCGCTGGCAAGTAAAACAAGGACCATGCCCCAGATGGGCTTTAAAAAGCTAGCTTGCCGAGGGCAGCTAGATGGCGCAGTGGTTAAAGCACTGGCCCTGGATTCAGAAGTACCTGAGTTCAAATCCGGCCTCAGACACTTGACACTTACTAGCTGGGTGACTGTGGGCAAGTCACTTAACCCCCATTGCCTAAAAAAAAAAAAAAAAAAAAGCTAGCTCTGGAGCTAGCTCAACTCTGGAGGCAGAGTTGAGGTAGGAGGGCTTTGTGGAGCCAGATCTCCGACAGTATAGGGAATAACCACCTAGAGGCCCAGCTGAGATGCTTCAAAACACTATGACAGATACAGGGGAGAGAAGAGAAAGAAATCACCTCATCTCTTCTAGTAGAGGAACAAGGAGAAAGGTTAAAAAACCCAGTGCTTCTCAAAACTGGGTTCATCCATATGCTAGCTGTTCCCTCCACTGTTTCTGGAGACAATAAGTTAAGTTTTAAAAGGTTGCCTTGGTGGGGCCGATCATCAGCCAGTCAATGGGCAAACTGCTATTTTAATTTATTCAAGCTTGACTGAAGACTGAGCCACTCCTAACAGAAGAATTAGAAAGAGTAAGAACCTTACTTTACATTCCCTTTAAAACCTTAACTCTTTACTTTCTGTGATCATAACAATTGGATTAGTAGGGAGAATCAGTTGATCAGGATAATTCCCTTCACAACAGAAAAATGTTGTCAAAACTAAGGATTTTAAAGCAATGGCATTTCCCAGATGCCAGGTTAACAACTGTCCAGTTGAATTGAAATCTATTACATCTCAAACATAAACCTTTTGGGATTTCATCTTATTTTTTATGTAACAGTATTCTGGTGCTAGAGGACTACAGAGTCCAGCTGATGCTTTTGAACTTTCCCAGTGTATAGTATGAAATTCTGTGCCATTGGCAGATGGTCTAGATAATCCAGATTCAATAATTACCTGGATGATGTAGGATTTTTCTTTTTGTATTACAGACAGTGGTAGTTTTTTTAGTTACTAATATAGCTTTGTCTCTTAAAACAATTCATGAAAGCTATGAACTGGGAAGTCCTGTTGCAAAGTGGAAAGAATACTGGATTTGGCGTCAGAAGGCCTGGGTTTGAATCCTTGATTTCACTTCCTATTGTTACCCTAAGTTAAGTCCCTTGGCTTTTCTGAGAGTAAAATTTTCTCAGCCAAGTGTAAAATGAAGTAGTTAGGATAGATGTTTGATGACCCTCTTCTTCCTATTTAAATGCTGATTCACTTGTAATGATGGATTTCCTCTCATCATCAATAACATAGTAAATATTTATCTGTATAGAAATAAATTTAAAAAAAGATACTAAATATTACTATATTTCAGTACTTCTGTGACCATTTTCTACTAGATGACCACATTTTATAAGATAAAACCTTTTTCCATTAGATATCTTAGTTTCTCTTGTTGAGTAGTGTCTAACTCTTTGTGACCCCATTTGGGCTTTTCTTGGCAAAGATACTGGAGTGGTTTGCCATTTCCTTCTCTAGTTCATTTTAGAAAGGAGGAAATAGGGTTAAGTGACTTGCTCAGGGTCACACAGCTAATTGGTATCTAAGGCAAGATTTGAACTCAGGAAGAAGTCTATTCACTGCATCACCTAGCTGCCCCTTGCTAAAATATAATGGCATTATTGCATTATAGTACAGTATTTTAAAGTTCCTAAGTTAAATATTACAAGTCTCAACCCCCTGAGAGTAAGTAGGCTTGTACACAATGGTGAGGCACTGAGACATAGTGTACATGTGGTGGGTCTTGTTAGAGAGACTGGCCAGCCTTTGACACATAGTAGATGTCACAGAAGAGTCACTTAACCTTAGTGCTCCAAGTGGCAGTCTCAGATGAAGTCACAGGCTATCTCTATCAGGTAAAGGAAGTTTCCACACCAGGAATTCCATACCAATGGTGTCAAACTCAAATAGAACCATATCTCTGCTAGTGTATACTGACTTAGAAAACCACAATTCAATGTTATGTATGTTTTGTTATGTTTATATTTATTTTGTTTTACAAAGTTTTGCTCATTGAGACCCACAAGCCAAGTCTGACAACTCTATACTGATGAAATAACAAGTTGAAGCTAAAAAAAAAATCAATATTATTTCAATGTACAAATGTGTAGTTGTTTTTCTACAAATACATATACATATATATATGTGTGTAGCTTTCTTTCTATCCATCCATGCATCCATCTCTTGGATAAATGCCATAGAGCAGAAGTATCAAACACTATTCATAGCCCACAATGCTCTGTGTGGCTTAAACCAGATTAAAATGTAATTGGGAAACAGTTAACAGTAGAACATAGATATTAATATGTGGTTTTCTAAGTCAATACATGGTCTGCATAATCCTTATGTACAATTACGTGGATTTAGTAGTCCAGTTTCCAGAGTTTGACACCACTGTTATAGAGGAACAATGACCAAGGGCCAGAGTTGACATGGAAGTAGAAAGTTCACTGGATTCCATTTGCAAAATTAGTGAGTGGTTTTAGTGTTTTCTATCACAGAAAACACTAAACTTTAGGCCCAGTTATTCCCTGGTGATACTGTGAATCAAAGGAGTCTGGATTCTCAGAAGAATCACAATTATAGTAAATCCTAATAGCAAAGGAAAGATCCACTGTGAAACTAAGTTGGTTGACTACAGCACATTACCAATGATCAGTGGGCTTAGAGAAGGGTACAAAAACATCATGAATGTGTGGGAAGAGAAAAGGAGACAAGCCAATCAAATATGGGGAATAAATATTAAATAGGAAGCTAGAAAAAAATCTATCAAGCACTTACTATGTTCCAGGCAGTTCAGTGGCACAGTGGATAGAGCCCTGGGCCTGGAGTCAGAAAGACTCCTCTTCCTGAATTCATATCTGGCCTCAGACTCTTGCTAGCTGTATGACCCTGGGCAAGTCATTTAACTTTGCCATCCTCATCTATAAAATGAGCTGGACAAGGAAATGGCACCATGACATTGAACAACAACAATGTTCCAGGCACTGTGCTTTACAAATATCTTATTTGATAGAACAGTTCTAGTGTTAATTAATTATAATAGCACTTTAAGGTTTAAAAAGTGCTGATTTCATTTGATTCTCATAACACTGTGAAGTAGGTGCAATTATTACCCCCATTTTACACTTGAGGAAACTGAGCCAGAGGGGTTAAATGACTTGTCTAGTATCACACAGCTAGTGTGCATCTCAGGCAGGACTATGAACTCAAGTTTTCCTCCCACTATTCTGAAAATATTAACCAAACCATCAGAAGGCCTTCAGTAGTTTGGGTGGAAAGAGTAAAGGGGATTGAAAGGATTGCAAGGGGTTGCAATCTGCACTGGTATAGGAAACACCCAGAGAGATAGGAAGTCATGGATTCATCAGTGTTATCATCAAGAGAATTTATGATGTTCCTGGTCAGGATTGCTGCACGTGAGATATGCAGTGGCATCTAGAATTTCCCATTCTAAAAGTGAGAGGAATTTAGAACTAGAGAGGACCTCTGAAGATCATCTACTGCAGGGATTTTTACCCCTTTTATTTGTGTCATGGATGCCTTTGTTAATCTGCTGAAGCCTATATGAGACACTTCTCAGAATACTATTTTTAAACAATTGAAGGAAATGCTAAATTTCAGTTAAAGATTTATGAAAATAGGGGTGAATTTTTCCTATCCAAGTTCATAGTTTCCTTAAAAATCTATGTGGACCCCCAGGTTAAGATCTTCAGATTTAGTCCAACTATATTTTAAAAGGAAAAGAAAAGAAAACTAAGGTTCCAAGGGGATGAAGTGAAATGCCAAACCTTGGGCATTTAACACGGGCTATAAATGGATTTGGTGTCAAGATCTGGGGTCTCATTACAAGTCCTGCCGATGGGGTAGCCACTCCATCACAAGGAAACACCTTCGACTGCAAAGAGCAGGAGCAGGTCCAAACCATGGTGAGATTGATCTTTCGTGGTTGTCTCTACAGCACCCTCTCCTATTCATGCAAACAGTGTTATTACCACTCAGGACAGAGGCAACCAAGGGACCTGGGTGGGGGTGATGAGGAGTGGGAAGCGTCCGATGGGGACGTGCATCTCGGCAGTACCGAGACACAGCTTAGTCTCCAACGACTGGAAAAGAAAAAAAACAACAAAAACTGAGTATCCCAGGGGACCTTTTTCAAGTCTATGCTGAGCAAACAGACGCCCCATTTCCCCGGGAATTAAATTCACAGAAGTTTTGGAGTCTGGGAAATCCCAAAAGCGAGCGGCAAGGGTGACGAGGGTCTGAAAATAACCCCCCCCCCCTTCCCACGTCCCCGGGCCAGGGATTCGGCAAGGTGGGGTGCTCTGGGCCAGGTGCATGCGGCGCTTGCCCTAGGGGCGGTAGGCTGGCGGGAAGGGGGTGCAAGACCCGCCGCAGGCCTCCCCCTCCCCCCTGCTCGCGGGCAGCGGGTGGCCCCAGTCGCCGCCGCCGGGGCCGCAGCCGCTCGCTCGTGGTGCAGCGGTGATTTACTGGCGGCGCTGAGCCGGCTGGGTTCAGTGCCCGCCCGGCGCCCGCTCGGCCTCCGTCGCTGCCGCCGCCGCTCGGCTGGGGAGGCTCAGATTTCAGGTTCACACGGGGGAGCCGCCGCCCGCTCCTGTCCTCCCCCCCGCCCGCGGCCGGCTCCTCGCGACCTCCCCCCGCCCCCGTCCGCCCGCGCGCACGGCCCCCCCGCCCCCTCCTCCATTCATCCCAACGCCCAGCGCCGCCGCCAAAGCGGCCGCCAGCGCCGCCGCCGCCACCGCCGCCGCCCCTGGCGGACCCCGATTGGCTGCCGGCCTTGGACCCAGGCACTTTCCCACGGCCCGCGGCGCGTGCGGCTCTCCGGTGGCGCTGCGGACTCGGCCCTGGCGCGCGGCCAGACCAATCCGAGCGCGCGAGGCGGGGTGGGGCGGGCCCGGGCCGCCGGCGAGCTGGTGTCCTGTCCACCCACCCCCCACCCGCGGCCGGCGCTCAGCCGCCAGGCGGGGGCAGGGCTGGGTGGGGCGGGGCGGGTGGGTGGAGGTAGGGGGCGGGGTCCAGCTTCCCCTCCCCCTCCCTCCGCTCTCGGCCACCTGAGCGGCTGCCAATCAGTGGAACGAGAAGCTGGATTGGATTTATAGGAGGAGAAAGTAGCTGGGGAGCCCCCCTCTGCTCCCCCCCCAGCTCCTCCCCCGCCCTCCCCTGGGCCCTGGGAAGGGGTGCAGCGTGGGAAAGGGATGGTTGAGTTTTAACCAGAGGGCAAGTGCGAGGGGGGAATCAGTGTGTGTGTGTGCAGCCGAAGCAGCGGAGCGCACAGAGGCGCCGCCGCTGCCGGGTTAACTCCTCCCTGCCCGCCCGTCTTCCTCCCGTGCGTGCCGCTGCTGGTGCCTGCTGCGAGCGCCAGCATGAAGCGTGCGCACCCCGACTACAGCTCCTCTGATAGCGAGTTGGACGAGACTATCGAAGTGGAGAAGGAGAGCGCAGATGAGAATGGGTGAGAGGAGAAGGGGTGCGCTGCGGAGCTCCCGCAGGAGAGAGGAAGGGACCCAGTTTGCACAGGCAGGGGGGCCCCGATGCGCCCTCAGGGCTAGGGTGCCTCATCACGGGAGGTCTTGAAGCATAGGCTGGACAGTCACTGATCAGGGATGTTGTCGAGGGGATTCTTAGGGTGACCGACCTCTGGAGTCCTTTCCAACTCTTGAGAAAATGTGATTCTGATTCTGTTGACAGCGGTGCTGACCTGCCCAAGAAAAGATACTGGGTGGCCTCTTGGTGTACGATCACCGTGCCAGGGCTAAAAACAGGGGATCCCTTCTTTCATGCATCCCGTTGTTTGCACTAGGGATGAAGGGGTTCAGGAACTCAGCATATTGACTATTCTACTTAGAGGCAGCCACTGCCTGAATTTAAACCTCTAAACTTTGCAAGTTGCTGCCGAGGTCTCCTGGGTTCCCGCGGCGGCAGTAAATTCCTTCTCACCACTCCATCTGTTCCTTGCCCTGTCCTTACTTAATGGTGATTCCTTGTCCATTTCAGAAATTTGAGTTCGGCTCCTGGTTCCATGTCCCCATCTACCTCTTCCCAGATACTGGCCAGGAAACGGCGCAGAGGCGTAAGTGTCTATTATAATTTTCTCTCTCTCTCTCTCTCTCTCTCTTCTTTCTTTTTTTTGGGGGGGGGGAGGGGTAACGAGGGGGGAGGGGGAGAGCCATCGAAATTTATGTTACTAATGGAAATCCCTTTGTTTTGCACGTTTCCTGTTAGATCATTGAGAAACGCCGGCGAGATCGAATTAATAACAGTTTGTCGGAACTGAGGAGATTGGTACCCAGTGCTTTTGAAAAGCAGGTAAGGAATGGAGTGAGTGAAAGGGTCAGTGTGCCACTGATACTTGTGACTTTCATAAACTAATTTTAACCTTTAAGCTGCTGGAGAAAGTGCTTTGTTGCTTGGGGCTTATAGAAGAACTGAATACTCCTAACTTATTTAAAGTTAACCCCAAATGCATATCCTACAAAATTCATCTTTCCTCTTTCCTCATAGGGATCAGCTAAGTTAGAAAAAGCAGAAATTCTGCAGATGACTGTGGATCATCTCAAAATGTTGCATTCAGCAGGGGGAAAAGGTAAAACTCATTAATATCTTGGATGGGAGGGGTGGGGGAGGGTTCTCCTTAAGGACTCTTGGCACTGCCCAGTTGTATTCTATGTAATTTGTTATCTTCTGTTTACTAAGGACATTGGGGTTAGGGATAAAATCTATAGCCCTGTATAAATATGTGTGTGCTGCTTGTTTGTCTATCAGTACCATATCACATTTTCTTGAGGCTTTATATAGTATATCTACCATTATATAGTGACTGAAAATTATACCAGTGGGGAATATAACTAGAGCCTTCCTTTGGAAAATGACTGCTGTCTGAGGCTCTCCAGAGTTATGACAGCACTGATTCAAATGAAGTGGCTCTCATGTTAATCCATAGTAATTTGGGGGGTGAAATGTGTTTTTCCCCTAAAATAAGTGGTATTTCTTTTTCCTCATCTATACATCCAGGAGGTTTTAAAAAAGCAAACAAACCATGCTGTCATATTTCTTTGAAGGAAAAACTCTTGTCACAGAAAGGACAGTCTAATGGAAAGAGATGGAAAAATAAAATAACTGTCTATACATATGTAAACTAGAAGTACTTGAATGAGGACTAAGTGCCTGTAAAAGCCCTGTGATGATAACGTTATACATCTGTGTGTCTGATGAAATTCCCTTTGCTGTGGGTTCTCATTTCTGGATGCATTTTTCTGGCACTGAAGGAACGCATTAAAACGAATGAACATAGTTTCATCAGTTAGTAGTGTATAATTCCAATTTCTGCTTGGCATTTGGTAAATGGACTTTGAACATAGGCCATTAGGAAGCATATACTATTAATTCAAAATTTTTGAAATACTTTGGCTTGACCTTAGAGGTTCTGAGGTGTATGAGGAAATACAGAAAATATTTACTTGGTTTTCCAGTGGAACCTGCGCACACCGTTTATTCCGCAATTGTCAGGAAGGAATGTGATTAAGGTGAAGCCACATATTTATAGCATTGGCCTGAGTTTTTTTCTTTTGTTCCTTTTTCTCAGGCTATTTTGATGCTCATGCTCTTGCCATGGACTACCGGAGTTTAGGATTTAGAGAATGCCTGGCTGAAGTTGCCCGTTACCTTAGTATCATTGAAGGGCTAGACACGTCTGATCCACTCCGGGTTCGACTTGTCTCTCATCTCAACAATTACGCCTCTCAGCGGGAAGCTGCCAATAGTGCACACACAGGCATTGGACATATTCCCTGGGGCAGTGCCTTTGGACATCCCCCCCACATCTCTCATCCCTTGCTGCTGCCGCCACCACCGCCCCAGAATGGCCACAGCAACAGCAGCACTACGGCATCTTCCACAGAACCACACCACCAGGGGAGAATGACAGCATCCCATGCTGACACCACTTCCTTGAGAGTGCCCCCTAATGGCAGCCTTGGACCTGTGCTCCCCGTGGTTACTGCCTCTTCCAAACTCTCTCCTCCTCTGCTCTCTTCCATGGCATCTTTATCTGCGTTCCCCTTCTCCTTTGGTTCCTTCCATTTATTGTCCCCGAATTCACTGAGCCCTTCAGCACCAACACAGGCAACAAACCTTGGCAAGCCTTATAGACCCTGGGGGACTGAGATTGGAGCTTTTTAAAGAACTAAAGCTTTAGGAGGGATGGGGGAAAGCTTAAAAATCCAGCTGAGCTGGATTGTTGCCAACTTCACCTTAAAATCATAAGTGAAAGTGAAAAGGAAAAAGGTACAATTTTAGATAAAATTTGTTTAAGAACTATAAAAATGGATTGGTTTTCTTTCTCTCTCTCTCTTTGGTTTTTACATTTTATATTAGTTTTTTTTTAAACTAGTTGCTAAACTTGTCCAAAACATTAAATTGCAGTGGTGGGTATAAACCAACATCCTGTGATGGGTTTGTGCTAAGTGTCTAATCCACTTTGTAAACATGTATTATTGTTTCCAAATGATTCCACTTTTGCCTGAAAACTTTGGAACTTTTAATTTAGTACTTTGTTAGGTTTTTCTTGTTTAGCTACAACTTTTTAGATTTTTTCCCCAAAACTACTATGCTCAATATTAACATAAATTCCGCTTGTGAATATTTTGACAGATTAAGATGTTCTATAAGAAATTACCCCTTTTCTGGGGGGCGGTAATCTATATTCTGAATTTTCTATTTCTGAACAAAGCGTTGACAAATCAGAACAATCAGCTTCATCCAAGAAAAGAAGAATGAGCTGTCTTTCTCCTGTAGCAGATGGGTGAATTTTGTGGGTACCTAATTTGGGTCCTTGGGTGTGATTGACAGCTTTCACCTAGGGAATAACCACTCCTGGCCCAGCAGAAGTGTGACAGGTCAGGATTTGACATGTCTTGGTGTAAACAATTGGAGGTGGGAGAAGAGGCAGCTGGGAGACTAAAGTTACAGAATACAACCTGCCTGAAGTCATCAGGCCCTGGCCATTATTATGAATATCTTTATTCTTAAGAACTTCAAATTCACTTGAAACATTACAATGGATAATCATTCTGGTGTGCTAGAGGTCATTCATTCATGAGGACCTGTGGAAACATTGAATGTTTAATTTTCTCTTCCTCACTCCCCTCCTCATGTATTCTTTTACCTGGAAAACTATTATCTGTCACTTTCTGGTACACAGGAATTTGGTTACTGAGGACTTTAAAAGGGCTTTTCTGTATTCTTGGTATGGTTTAATTTGGTTCCATCTGTGTAAGTAGAACAGATTTATTTCTTTCAAAAATATATTTTTAAGTGACCTCCACTGAATTGGGTTTGATCTCCATTGTATTGATGTGTTGTGATTAAATAAAAGAAAAGAAAGAGCATCTGTATTTCAATGTACGTGTGGTGTATACCATGCCAACAGGAGAAGCCTATACTTCCTCATTTCCTTTTTTTTTTTTTTTTTTTGGTCAGGTGAAAGATCTCTCCCCCCGTGCTGAATACATTCCTGGCTATTGTTTCATGCCCTCTCCTGACTCCCCGTGGTCTGTGTGGAAAAGACAGTTGAAAGACCTGGGTTTAAATTTTGGCACTTATCAGCTATGTGATCTGGGGCTAGAAACTTAATCTCTAGGCTAAAATTTCCTGAGGCATTGTAGTGTGAAAGCAGCTGGTAGTTTTGGAATCACAGGACCTGAATTCAGATCCTGCCTTTTATATAGGATTGTTGGATGACCTTGGGCAAGTCACATGGCTAGTCTCACTTTCCTCAAATTTGTAATGCTGGGGTTGGAGTAGGATGAGCTCCAAGATCTCTTCCTCTAATCCCTACAACCCTATATAAAATGTATGCTCTTGTTTCAACTAAACAGAGTGACCTCATAGGGCTGAATAATTCCTGATAAATTAAACTCTTAAGACTAAACTTTGATTTCAGTGAGCTATGGATAGGTTCCACATGCATAATAAGCCAGGGACATGGTCCCCCAGAGGGGCAGGATAATCTGGACTTTACATTAGTAGAGCCTTGTACTGACTTGCCTAAACGTATGGCTAGGCAGGAATTAGGAAAACTCTAAATTGGAGAGGGGAAAGAGAAAAGAGGGTGAGTGTTGATGTCATCAATTAAAACTAACAAGGTCTCTCAGAATGACTTATGTGTGCCCAGCTCTGCTAACACAGTTTACAAAAAAAAAAAAAGTTTTTAAAAATTGCATTTAAAACCCATTGCTGTCATGGAAGACCTGATCAGAGGCTGTGGAATCAGTGGCAGTGATTATATGTGGCAAGCTGTAATTCTGCACCTGCAGAGCCCCGGGAGACCTCCCTTGTCATATTTCGGAGGAATGTGTTTAACCCCTTTTAGTGTATTTGACTCTGGAATTACTTGTGCATAGAAGCAGGCATATGCTTTGGGTTATAACAAAGCCCTGTCAGAACAGAGGCAGTTGGCTTGGTCCCTAGGGGAATGGAGTGCCTTAGTCTTGCTTTAAAAGTGGTCCTCCAGCCAATTAAGGAGTGGCATCCACTGGAGCCAAGGGGACGGCTAGTCTCCTTTAACTCTGAAGGAGGTTTGCCTTGATCCTCAGGGTAGCAGGGGAAAGAGAAAACACAATCTGGCAGAGGATGGAAAGAATTGACTTTCTTTCCCCCCCCCCCCACCACGTCCTTTTCTTTTCTGATTAAAAAACACATAAAGACAAAGGGAAGAAGTTTGAACTTTGAAATTTAGCAGTTACTTATGTATCTCTGAGAGGATCAGAGGCTGCAGGGCTAATGCTTCCCTACATTTGAAATGCCAGCTTCTGATTCAAGAATGTCTTGCCTGGCATAATTTTGTTCATCATTTAGTGCCCAGTTCTGTCCTTACAGGCCCCTGGGCAGCAACTGTGGCAGTTTTACAAATATTAATGTTGTGCCACCAAGGTACATTTTGGGGAAAGTATACAGTTACCTTTAGCAATCCCTGTTTTAAATAACTAAATCCATTTCCAGGATGCCTTTTTTCAGCTGTATTACTGCTGCCCATATTTATTTATGGTTTCCTGTTTAAGGAGATTCAATATTCTCATTGGGGTATGTACACCGAATGCCCTGTGGCAGGGCAGGATAATGATAATAATAACTAACATTTATAAAGCTTTAAAGTTTCAAAACACTTTATTTTAGTTGAGTCTCATGACAAGCCTGTGAAGTAGGCACGTTAGGTATTTTCACCACTTGACAGACAAGGAAAGTGAGGTATGAGTTAAGTGACTTGCTTATCGTCATGCAGCTAGCAAGCATGAGACAGGATAGAAACCCAGAGCCTTTGAGAGAGCACATTCCAAAGGCCATCAGAGACACCTGTAGCTTGATCACATAGTGCCAGTTTCATTCGTTTATCATTTCCCAACTAAGATCAGAGAATTTCTTGATGGAAAAAAAAGCATTTTGCCTCCTTGGGATTTACAAAATCTATATAATTTACAGGACCCCTAAGGTGCTGAGGTTTTGGTACACATACCGTTTATGGAGGTACCAAGTGTGGGCAGCTCCTTCACTTGGGTGTAGGATAGGATTGTGATTAGGGTATGGTCAGGTAGAGTGCAGGAAATTCTGCATTTAAAACGTATCTTTGAGTCATTGGTATTGAAATTAAAAAAAAAAAACCATCTCTAGGTTCAGTTCACTCTGTAATTCTATCATACTTATGTGAGTGTATATACATATATCTGTGTGTGTGTGTATATGTACATGTATGTATACATATGAAACTGTATTAGGTTTGGAGCCAGAAGACCTGAGTTTGAATCTCAATTCTTCTTCCATTTATCAGCTATGTGACCTTATATCAATATCAGGGAATTTACTGTGGGGTCTGTGAACTTGGAGAGAAAAAAAAATTACATCTTTATTTCAATATAATTTGTTTCCTTTGTTATCCTATGTATTTTATTTTATACATTTAAAAAAAATTCTGAGGAGTCTATAGGCTTCACCAGCCTGTCAAAGGAGTTCATGGCATGAAAAGGGTTGAAAACTCTTGGACTATCTGATCTCTAAGCTCATTTCTGGCTCCAGGATTCTGCAACTAATAGATCTCCCTGTTTTAAAGGACTTGAAAAAAAGAAATGGCTTGTAAGTAGCATACAGAGTAATAGCATTGATAATGAATCTCATTTGGTATCAATTCAATTCAATCCAAAAAACATTTATAAAGCACCTGCTCTGTCAGGCATTGTGTTGGGCACTGGGGATAGAAAGAAAATAAAAAACAACCCTTACTCTCAGGGAGCTTATATGGTATAGGATATGGATGGCTGTCCATATCCTTTCACTATAGCTAATTATTAAGACCTTAAAAACAGAAGAACAGAATAATTCCCTAATAGATAAAGTGGTCAAATAATATGAATAGCTCTTGAAAGAAACTTGTCATTCTACCTTCAGCATATCTAATATCCATTCCCTGTTTTTCTACCCAAACAATTCAAGTCCTTGTCACATCTCTACTGGACTATAGCCTTCTAACTGGTCTCCCTGCCTCAATTATGGCCCCATTCCCATCCATTTTCCATGAAGCTGCCAAAGTGATTTCCCTGAAAGGCATATCTGACTGACTAGGTCACTCCTCTATTCAAGAGACTCCAGTGGCTCCTTATTACCTCAAGGAGTAAATATAAAATTCTCCTGTTTGGCTCTAACCTATTTTTTTCCAGGCTTTTCCCATATTACTTAGTCCTCCTCAAGCTACCAATGGTAAAACTGATTTGCCTTTCTTGTTGTTCTTACATTGTCTCTATATTTCCTCTCTCCATGCCCTTGTACTACCTATCCCCATTCCCGGTCAGTACCCCTCCCCTATTTTCTCCTCTCAGAATCTCTAGTTTTCTTTAAGACAGATCAAGTTCCACCAGCTATATTCAGCTTTTTGTGACACCCTCACCTCTAAACTACTTGTATTCTCCCTACCAGATTACTTTATGTCAATATAATTAATGCATAACGATATGTTACTCCTCCATTCGAGTGAAAAATCTTTTAAGGGCAGGGACTGTTTCACTTTTGTCTTTGTATCCCAAGAGGTTCATACAAAGGCTGATACATAATAGATGCTTAATAAATGTTTACTTGGTTAACTGAAAATATGTACAAATAATTAACAACCATATGAAAGATTGCTCCAAATCATTTATAGTTGTTGTTCAATCATTTCAGTCATGTCCAACTCTTTGTGACCCCATTTGGGTTTTGTTGTTTGTTTTTTTTTTTTGCAAAGATACTGGAGTAGTTTGCCATTTCCTTTTCCAGCTTATTTTACAAATGAGCAAACAGGCAAATAGGGTCAAGTGACTTGCCCAGGGTCACACAGTAAATGGCTGAGGCCAGATTTAAACTCAGGAAGGAATCTTCCTGATTTCAGGCCTGGCACTCTATCCCCTATGCCACCTACCTGTCTTTTTATAGTTAGAGAAATATAAATTAAAACAACTCCGAGGTCTCATACCTAAAAGGTTTGCAAAGATAAGACAGGATAGAAATCGTCAATATTGGAGGGGCTGTGTGATAATAGACCCACCCACTAGTCCTATATAATGATAGCAGAGATGTGAATTAGTGTAGCTATTTTGGGAAACCATTTGGTATTATATGGAAAAAAAAAGTGATCAAATATCTATCCCCTTTAAGGCAGAGATCACACTGTTGGGCATAGGAGGTAAAAGACAGGCAGAAAGTTCCCATTCATACCACAATATACATAGTGGTATTGTTATTGAAAACAAAAAAACTAAACAAAGTGGGTGCCCATTGATTGCAGAATGGCTAAACAAGTTGTGGTATATGAATATAATGGAATACTATTATACTGTAAGAAATGACAAATATGAAGGATTCAGAGAAACTTGTGAAGACTTGTATGAACTGATACAGGATTAAGTAAGCAGAACACGGAGAACAAGATATACAATCAGTTAACTAGTGTGGTAAAAATTATTTGTGGTAAAGATTAATATCGGAAGTTTTAGCTGAATCATTTGAGGGATTGTGCATGCTACTGAAGCAGCTTTTGAAGGACCTCCCCTTTTGGGAGGAAAATTGGAGAACTCGAGGAACTTCTGGCACAGGAACTTAAAAGTGAGGGTGGGAACGCCCTTAACCGTGGCAGCGTGCTGGTGAGAGGAGTTTGGAAACATGTCGTTGGTGTTCGAGCTTGGGTGTGCTTGGCGGGCAGTTTGGGATTCGGTGAGTTTTATAAAGGAAAATAGACTAAGCTTAGATCTAAGACCATTCATCTGTATTTCCACTTCCCTATTTCCCTAATTGGTTTCACTTTTTGTTGCCTAATGAATTCCCAAGAAATAAAAACTAATCCCTTACAGATTAAAGCTCAGAGGCTCCTTTTTCTTATTGGTCTGGGATATATATATATATATATATATATATATATATATATATATATATATATGGGAAAAGTTAAAGGGGGAGATTAATGCTCTGTATATCCAATTTTGAATCTCACATTAGCATGTATTAAGCATCTACTATGTACCAGAAACTGAGATATTTATACCCTGTGTCTACAAAGAAAGGCAAAAGATAGTACCTGCTTTTAAAGAGTTTAAAGTCTAAAGTGGGAAGAGGGAGAATGACCTGAAAACACACAAACACAATTTTATACAGGATAAATTGGAGATAATCAACAGAGAGAAGGAATTGGCATTAAGGGGATCTCTAAAGGTTATTTGCAGGAAGAAGCACTTTACCTGAGACTTGAAGAAAACTAGGGAAGTTAGGAAATGGAGATGAGCAGGGAGAGTCTTCCAGGCATGGAAGATAGCCAGTGAAAATGCCCAAAGTCACTGGATCACTCTGTGTGTGTGTGCGTGTATGTATGTATGTGTGTGTGTGTGTGTGTGTGATAAGAAGCCTGGAAAGGTAGCCAGGGATCAGGTTATGAAGGACTTTATAAGGCAAATAGAGAATTTTATATTTATCTATTATTTATATTTACATATATGTTGGAGACAACAGGGAACCTGTGGAGTTTTTTTGAGTGTGTGTGTCTGAAATGGTCAGACCTGTGCTATTGGGAAGATCAATTTGACAGCTGAGCAGAGGATGGAATGGAGCAGAGAAAGACTTGAGGCAGGGAGACCCACCAGAAAGCTATTGCAATAGTCTAGGCATGAAGTGAGGAAGGCCTGGACCAGGGTGGTCACCATGTCAGTGGAGAGAAGGAGGTATATACACAAGAGATGTTATGAAGGTAGAAAAGACAGGGCTTGGCACTTGACTGGAAATGGGGAGTGAGTAGGTAAGGATCACATCTAGGTTCTAAGCTTAGATGACTTGGATGATAGTGGTACCCTTCACAGTAATAGGGAAGTTTGGGAGAGAAGAGGGTTTGGGGGAAGAGAATTAATTCAATTTTGGAATAGGTATTTGGAATATACATTGAGTTTAAGATCTCCAGTTACAGATGTCTAATAGGCAGTTGAAGGTGTGAAGCTGCAGTTAAGGAGAGAGATTATTAAGGCTGGACAAATAAGTCTGTCATCTGTATAGAAATGAGAGTTGAATCCATGGGAGCTGATGAGATCAGCAAGATAAATAGTGTAGAGGGAGAGAAGAGGGTCTAGGACAGAACCTTGTGGGACACTCACTGTTAGTGAGTGTGATGTAGATGAAGATCTAGCAGAAGTTTCACAGAAGGAGTGGTCAAACAGAAAGAAGAACCAGGAGAGAGCAATGTTATAAAAACCTAGAGAGAAGGGAGTATCAAGGAAAAGAGGGTGATTGACAGTGGTAAGACTACAGAAGGATCAAGAAGGGAATAAGGGAATGGACACATAAGGGAATGGACACTTAAGTGACTACCATGTGGCAGGCACTGTGCTAAGCACTTTTTGGGGGGGGGGCGGGGCGATGAGGGTTAAGTGGCTTGCCCGGGGTCATGCAGCTAGTAAGTGTCAAGTGACTGAGTCCGGATTTGAACTCAGGTCCTACTGAATCCAGGGCCAGTGCTCCATCTACTGTGCCACCTAACTGCCCCCTGTGCTTAGCACTTTATAAATATTTTCTCATTTGATCCTCACAGAAGGTAGGTGCTATTATGATTCCCATTTTATGGTTGAGAAATTGAGGCAAACAGAGGTGAAGTGACTTGCTCAGTCACTCAACTAGAAAGTGTCTGAGGCCATACTTGAACTAAAGTCTTACCTACTCCAGGTTCAGCATTTATCCACTAAATCACATAGCTTCATAAAAGGCTAAGGAATGAGAAAAGAACTTTAGATTTGGCAAAAAGAGATCATTTGTAACTTTGAAGAAAGAAGTTTTGGTTGAATGATGAGGTTAGAAGCCAGGCTATAAAGAGTTAGGAAAGTAAGATGAGAGGAAATGGAAGCATTGATTGCAGACAGCCTTCTCTAAGGCTGTAGCCACAAAATAGAGAAAATATAGAGATCGATAGCTAACAGGTATGGATGTGAGTGAGAGGTTTTTCGTTTTTTTTTTTTTTTGAGAATAGAGGGGACATGGGCATATTTGTAGGCAGTTGAGAAGCAGCCAATAGACAGGAAGAGACTGAAGAGATAAGTGAGAGAGTGGGGGTGATAGAGCAATCTGCTGGAGAAGACAATGACTAAAACATGAGGGACCGCCCCTCTGGACAAAACTTTCCTCTCTCCCTTTTCTATATTGTTATTAACATATTGTTAGTTAGCATAGGGTATTATATGTTGTTATTTTTGACTGTTTCATCAAGGAAACACCCCGTTTCTTGAAGAAACAAAGTGGGGGGGACTGTAATGATTGCAATGACGCCACCTGCTAGAGACTTACTGTAGGAAAGCTTCACCATGAGGAGAAGGCCTCTGAGGGCAAGACCATGTGGCTTTTCCTTGGCATCAGGAAGTGACATTGGCTTGGGGGAGTCAGAGGGGGCAAGGCTGGGGCTCTTGCTCTCTTTTGCCAGGACTGTGGTGGAGAGTGGAGCTAGAAATGCGCTCTCCCTTTAATAGATAGATGAATCTAGACCTTTCTCTTTCTCTTCACCAAATTCTTATTCTCCTTAATAAATGCTTAAAAGTCTAAACTCTTGCTAAAGCTTATAATTTATTGGCGAACACTCATTAGATATTTTAGACAGACTAGCTGGAATTTTAGCCCCTTACAAATGTAAATGAAAATTATAATAAAATGAAACTGAACAATACATAATTATAATGAAGAACTTAGGCCCCAAGAAGAGATGGGTAAATTAACCTGTTTCCCATTTTTGGAGAGATGGACTATGGAATATTACATTGAATATTGTATGAAATATTGTATGTGTTATTCAATGAAGTCACTGTGTGCCCCTGTTACAAGGGAAGGTTCACTGGGATAAAAGTGTATTTTCAGAAATAACTGTAGTATAAAAAAAAGGGCTTAAAGAAATGAAAGACAGAAACGGAATATTTTGTAGTTACAGTTATCCCTTCCACATCATGACTTTTCCCCATCATGGTTTCAATATATTGTGGATCTGCATAAGAAATTAAATGGGAATTTTGGGGGGGAGTTTTGTGGAAGCCATAGATAATATGTAAAGGCCAGTAGATGACACAGAAAAAGTTTAGAAACTCAGAAATGCATAAAATGTATGTTTAATATTGTATAATATCAACATATTTTATCTTTTAATATAATAGTAATTCAGACTTCTCTGGTACAAAGGGAGGGCCAAAATTTTTTACTTGGATTTTCCAGATTGTGGTGGTGCTTCCATGAAGTGGAAAGGATAACCACACAGAACCCTACAAAAATTCCAATATTTGTCTTTTGGAATGTAAGCCAGATCCTAAACTCATTGATCCAAGACTCTACTCATTGGTGGAGATCAATGGGAGGGGCAAAGAAGGATACTTCCATGCTATTCGGTTTCTTCACTTTTTCCACCATTGTCTCCACGTCTTCAAATCTCTTGGAGTCTCTTCAGTATCTTTGTGCTCTTTGGTCACTTCAGGTGCACTGACTTCCAGCTTTGAGAGAGAAAATGGATGATTCCGACCTCACTTCAGGTTACTGAAGGGAAAATTGGACTTTAGGAAGAATCACTGGAGACATCAAAGAATTTCCCTTTGGGTGAGATCTAGAACTCTCTTGCTTGAGCTGAGTTACCTCACTCTCAATGGGAGAGCTTCTTCACTCTGTATTGTCTGGTATATATTCTCTTATGTACACTTTCTCTGACTTTTGTTTTGTTATTGACTTGAATAAATGGTTTTGTTGTTCATTGCTATGTGTATTCATTGTGGAACTGGTATGGGGTGGGAAGGCAGTCGTTCTTGATTATAAAGTGCTGGTCTTTCTTTCTGCATTAACGAGCAGTGAAAAGTTTAGGTTGAATCTGAAAACTATATCCCCCAGACTAAGGATATTTTAGGAAGCAGATAGATATGATTCTAACATGGTATCTCCTTTCTCTGGGGAAAACAGAATGGCCAAGATTCTGGCCCTAGCTTATTGCTTTCCCTTCTTACAGGAAATAAAGTTTTCCTTGGAAAAGAGTAAAGGAAAAGAGTTTGGGGCTGTGAATTCTGCCTCCCTTTAAGCCACACGATGACACCTTCATGCTACCTGTGGAGGACAGCTTCATTACACAAATATATTCAATTGTAGTTAGATTAGGATAAAAAGTATCATCCAGCTTCTCCTTTTAAAGTCTTTTCTGTTACATTGATTTTTTTTTTTACTAGTTTACATACATTTTTTCTAACCCTTCCCATGGTATAATAACAAAACATTAGATTCCAGTTGTCACTAATAGTCTGAAAGCCCATAGAACTAATATCATTTAAATTCTGATTTTTTAAAATTAAAAAGCATTCTTACTAAATTGCCTTCTTTCTTTTAAACCTAACCTAATTTCTTTAAAAGCTTAAAGAGAGCATTATGGTGCAATGGAACCAGCACCTCACTGGGATTCAGGAGACAGCTAGATTCTCATTTTTGCTGTTCTACTAACTTGTCTAGCTGGATGACCTTGGGCAAGTCTCTTACTCTGTCCTGACCTCAGTTTCTATATTTATAAAATGAAGGGATTGGATTAGATGATATCTAAGGTCTACTTCCAGCTTTAGAGTTCTGTGGTTTAATTTAAATGCTGCTCCTCCCTGATCCTCCCCACCCCCCTCCCACTAGAATTTGGCTGATATCTGTGTCATAGATTGCTATTTTCTAAGCTTCAGAAATGAAGATGTGGCTAAAGGAAAATTAATATTAACCTCATCTTTCAGCTGTCCATCTGTAACTGTGTGTTGTTTTGGGGACATGATGGGAAAATTTCTGAAAATGCTTCAGCTGAGGGAAACCAGCCAAGTTTCTTCAAGGAATAAATAAGCTATGTAGACACAAGGTGAGATCATGTTTTCCATTTTTTCCCCCCTTAATATTGTTTTTGGCCATTCTCAGGAACCTCTTCCTGAAAAGAAAGACAATTTGAGTATGGCTCAGGCTGTCTACGTAGTGAGGGCAGCTCACTGCCCTCTGAAACACACATGGTTTAGAAAGCCTTCATTTAAGGTCTTGCATGAAAGGGTTGAGTGGGCAGTTTGCCTGATGACTCAGCACTCTGCTGTCCTGAAAATTGCCATCTGATGTTGAGGAAGTAAGAAGTTCAGTCAATAAGCAAGCTGGCTGGAACTATAATGTTTGCCTTGATGCTGATGAATTGTTGTGCTTTTCAATCAGACTGCTTCAGTGTTCTGTGTGTGTACAGGGTGCTGGTGGCAGAAATGGTCTTAAACCCCAATAAGCAGTAAAACCCAGGCCTTCGTGTCTGATCTGGTTGCAGGTAGTAATGGGTATTTTTAATAGGATTCTTTAAAAAGCTGCACAGGTCCTAGCAAAGGCCTAATATCTAAATGTCAGTGGAAGATGCGACTGATAAAGGGAGAAGGGGTACAAAATAGGAATGGAACTGCCTATACACACACACACACACACACACACACACACACACACACACCCTTTTTAAGGCAGCTATATGGCATAGTAGATATTTCTTTCCTGGAGTCAGAAGGACCCGAGTTTAAATTTGACCTCAAACACTTACTAGCTATGTAACCCTAGGCAAGTCACTTAACCCTGCTTGACTCAGTTTCCTCACCAGTAAAATGAACTGGAAAAGGAAATGGCAAACCACTCCATTGTCTTTACCAAGAAAACCCCAAACGGGGTCACAAAGAGCAGGACATGACTGAAACGACTCAACAACAACAAAATACACATACAAACACATTTCCATTTTAGGAAAGCCATGTTAAATTTCTTCTGCTGAGCTTTGACAGGGTTGTTAGTTTTTAATAGATGTGGTCACACCAATATGTGGATCTGTTTTGCTTGACTTAGTTTTTGGTTACAAGGATTTTGTTTTTTTGTTTTTTTTCTTTTTTCAATTGTAGAGTTGTTTGGGCAAGGGAGAGGAGAGCTTGGGATAATGTTGACAAAGCAAAGAAAAAAGAAAAGGGAGTTGCTGGAGAATTTAAGAAACAGCCAGAGGAGAACAGAAGGAAATTCAGAAGGAAACACAGATAAGGCAGATAACTTTGAAAGTAGCATATTGAATTTACTGTCTACTTTAAATAATTAAGCTGCACAAATAAAGATTCATGGTTTCATGTATAATTCTCTTTTCTGTTCATTTTATATATTGAAATGAACTTTTTGGGGGTGTTTATTACATTCCAAATTTTTTTTTAAAACATAAAATTAAAATAACAAAAAATCTGGCTACCTCAAAACTTCAAATTCTCCCTTGTATCTGGCTTGCTTCTCCTGCACCTATAAATGTGATGGACAGCACCTTCAGATACTCTTCCCTTTATAAGAGTATCTTAAATCTTACCTTTATCCTGTCTTTGTTGAGGGGCTTGGTGATGGGTTTCCAGGTGTTCTCCCTCCTCTTATATCTCTCTAGTGATGCTATTGTGTGCTACCAATGCAAGTAGTTTGCAGACTATCAAGAGAACTCTCTCTGCCTCCCTGCAATGTTCCATGAGCATTTTACATCTCCCCAAATCATTCACTCTTCCATTTAGTAATTCCTCTATATCGAATGGTGTTTTCAGGGCTATCTGGCTCTCCCACTATCAAATGTCCCTGTGGAGCTAAAAAACTCAGACAACTTAACACCAATCCTGTAAAGTGGTTTTGTTGTTGTTTTTGTTTTGTTTTGGGGTAAGGCAATTGGGGTTAAGTGACTTGCCCAGGGTCACACAGCTAGTAAGTGTCAAGTGTCTGAGGCCTGATTTGAACTCAGGTCCTCCTGACTCCAGGGCCAGTGCTCTATCCACTGCACCACCTAGCTGCACCAATCCTGTAAAGTTTTAATATCCACAGTACTCATTTTAGCTTAAATCATGCTTTAATCTATATACAAAGCAGCAAGTAACAATACATTAGCACATAATAACCAAATCTTGTAGCTGTGGCATAAAGGAATTAGATCTTACTCATTTGCATACATTTAAGGTACTATACTGAAGTGGAAAATAACAGGAAAATTTAATTAGCATAAATTCAATGTTCGGTAAAATGCAACATAGGTAAACTATGCATATTAATATCATAATAGGACATACAGGTGGGGGTGCTAAGAAATGCAGTAGTTCAATTCAGAAGTTTCCCAGTAGAAAAAACAAAATACAGAATTTTTTTTGGAGAAAAAATATAAAAACATTTTTTTCTAAAATATGATGGCTGCACATCCATAGAATTCCAGGGCAATCTGTAGGTTTTCCCTTAAGAAGCTTTGAAAAGAAAAAAAACCAATCAATCCTGGATAAAGTCCTCACATTTAACTATCAGGTGACAGGGATTTCTGCTAGCTGAATCAGGTTGGGGGCTTGTCCTACCCTCAACTTGGTCATTTGCACAAGCCCTAATTGCGGAGGAAGAGGAAGGAAGCAGAAGTATTGCCTAAGTACATTACTCTCCATAACTCTCAGAGAGCCCCAACCACAGACAGACCTCACTTCTATTATGATCTTATCTTTCAGGGATTGCTAGTTGTATGACCTTGACATCATGAAGTCTATTCTACACAGAATTAGAAAGCACGATTAGATACTCTATGCAGTGTTTACTTAGCATAAAAGCAAAAAGCAGATCAATAGTATGTATAAATAAGAACACAATGCATAATAAAATAAAACATACAGAAGCTATTTTCCTAAACCCCAGAAATTCCCATAGAGGATTTTCTTTAAAAAATCATTCAATCAAAGGGATAGTAGGAGGGAGAAATAGTAAATACTTTAAAAAACCCTTTAATATTTTATTTTTCCCTAACTTACTCGTAAAAACAAATTTAAAAATGAATTTTTTAAAGTATTTTTAAAAGAAAAAAAATGAAGGAATCCCTTAAGATATAGGATCAAGGTCAGCCCAGAAGTTCCAGGATATGCACAATTTGAACCCCATGGTTGTCTACTGTGATTTGATAAAGGAGTGTAAACAATAGTTTTTATAGGATTCCCTACTCACATTCCCAAAAGGGCCATCAGAAGCAGAGGCAAAAACCCTGAACCTGGAACTTAGGGCATAAGAGAGTAGAATTCAACATTTGTTGTAAATTGGAACACAAGAGAGTTGCTACTTTCCCCATTCTCAGATGTCAGGTCATTGGCAGGAGCTTCTGGCTACTTCTGGCCTTAGGTAGCCCATGATGGAGGAGGATGAAGGATGAATGGACTCAGTAGAAAGTTCCAATGAATACTGCCTTCATCAGACCTTGTGCCTCTGACCTCTGACATCTTGAGTGTGGCACCCTCCTGGTGGGGAGAAATAGACAAAAATGAAATGAGTATTTACAGATATCTTGATGTTAGGCCTCTTTTATTTTTATTTTTTAAAGTCATGTTACTTTCCTGCTTCATGTTTATCTTGTGACCTGTAATAACTTTTGGGTACTGCATCCATCACAAAAAGGAAAACCAATGTTCATAGGAAATGATAGCTTCATGTGTCATGGAGGGAGCTTTTTGGCAGTATCATAGATTTTAGCAGACTCTTGGTAGTCATTATGGGGTTGTCAGTGATTCAGACAGATGAACTAAGGGTGTGCTTCACATTAGGGAATATGTACCCAGAGAATTGTATTATATTATATTTTAATAATATATTATATTTTATTATATTTTTAAAGTACACATTTTTTGAATAATCAACCATAGAAAACATCATTATTATTCATCAAATCAAAGAAACAAAACCAAAATGCAATACACATTTTTTAAATGAGACATGAGCTTCAACAAGTCAAAAAGCCTTTCTTAAGTGATTACTATGTGTTAGGCACTGTGTTCAGCACTGGGAATACCGACATAAGCAGAAAGTCCCTGCCTTCAAGGAGTTTACATTTTAATGAGGAAGACAACGCATAAGAGGGAGCTAAAAGGGGTGAAGAGGTAAGGCAAAGGACCACCCAGGGACATAGTAAAGAAAGTCCAGAAAGTCAGAAAGAAGTACAGCCCTGAGAGCAATGAATAGATGGTTAGTTTGGGTGTTTTCCCTTAAAATGGAAGTTCTAGGAGGAAGCAACCAATCAAAGGAAGGGACTAAAGGGTACTCACGATGGAGAAGTTCAAGGGTAAATTGAACTTCCAGGGAGAGGAGGTTTCTGTGGAATGATAGAAAAGATCTGAATGGTCAGTGGCATCATTTGGAGAGGAAAAAAAAGGCAACTTTTTTTTTTGAGACCCAGGCCTTTATGCCTGGGCATGCCAGACATAGCTTGCATACAGACCTATACAGATGACCACTGGGCAGTGGAAAATGAAAGTTGAGGATAGAAAAACCTAATTTCAGAAGCTCCCTTCAGTATATTTCTGGAGAAAGTGCTGGATTTGAATACTGCTAAGTCAGTGCCCAAGTTGTATAATTCCCCTTGGATGGTGACCTGTAACTTTCTAGTTCACACTTATGGAATAGAAGGCAATGAGGCTTACAGTCTACTGATGCTTGGCCGTGACTTTTAAACAATATTATGATGAGTAGAGTCAGACACAGATGGATCACATTTCCCCTTTATATATGCTTGTGTTTCAGAACCAAAGGGAAAAAAATTATTCTTTTCAGAAGCATTGTCCGAGTTTTGCTGAAGTCCATATGTTTGCTAAGGATGCCAAGATTTTCCAAGCCCAGTTCTTTACTTGGTTCTTAAATGTGCCAAATTCTGCTTTCAGACATATGCCTGGTTCTCTGGAGATTTGAGATCAGATATGGAAATAAATTAGGCTGACTGATTCTCCCCACTGTGAGGAAAGTGAGCCAGCTGACTATCTTCTATGGGGGCTTTCTGTAGGGGGCAGTGAATGTTTTTCCAAGGATACTTGGGTGTGCCATTACTATACAGAAGCCTGGTTCTTTGTGAGGGGCAAAGGGGATGATCACTGCACCTCAAAAGCTAAACAGAGATAGGGGCAGCTAGGTGGCGCAGTGGATAGAGCACCAGCCCTGGAGTCAGGAGGACCTGAGTTCAAATCCGGCCTCAGACACTTAACACTTACTAGCTGTGTGACCCTGGGCAAGTCACTTAACCTCAATTGCCTCACTTAAAAAAAAAAAGCTAAACAGAGCAGGACTGAGATATGAAACTAGAAGTCAAAACTACTTAGGAAAATCTCAGGCTTGAGGGGGTTTGCCTGGGGTCAGACTGTCTTGAGTGAGGATCATATAGTAAATTCTGTATATTGAATTGAACTGGTTAATCCAAAATAATTGGGAAGTGAAGTATCTCAAGTGTTTGTTTCAATTCTCTCAACCATAAAATGAGGGAGTTATGCTCTATGACCCTTCCAGTTCTAAATCCACTGAGAGTTACCATATATGTCATACATGGGTCAATAATATTTAATGAATGTTGGTGAAGAGGCAATGTGGTATACTAAGAGAAACACTGGACTTGTGGAAGCCAGCAATTTGGGTTTAAATTCTACTTACTTGTTAGCATATGATCTCACATAAGCCATTTAACTATGAGCTACAACTTCCACATTTGTAATATGGGATAATAATACCAATGCTTTGGCTCATATGGAAATATGTTTTGCATGACTGCATATGTATAATCTATATCAAATTGTTTACCTTCTCAAGGGTGGGGGAGAGGAAGGGAAAGAGAGGATTTGAAGCGAATGTTAAAAAATTGTTTTTAATATCTAATTGGAGGGGGCAGCTAGGCGGTGCAGTGGATAAAGCACCGACCCTGGATTCAGGAGGATCTGAGTTCAAATATGGTCTCAGACACTTGACACTTACTAGCTGTGTGACCCTGGGTAAGTCACTTAACCCTCATTGCCCTGCAAAAACAAGCAAACAATCTAATTAGAAAAAAAATGAAAAAAAAATGGCAATGCTATTTCACAGAGTTGATAAATATGAGACTTTAATGATACTATGTATGGTAGTGCATATGTAAATACCAACTTTTATTGTTGATATATAAATATTAAAAACAACTCATATATAATAAAATTCAATTAACTATCAACAAAACTATATTGAACATACCTTAATCATTCTTTGGTGATTTGGAAAATCTTTGGGAAGTCAAAATCTTATAGTGTTCTAGAATATTCATTATGAACCTGATTCTCATTGAGAAGCAGTGTGGTGTAGTGAAAAGACTATTGGAGCTTGAGTCTAGAGTTCAAATCCTACCTCTGTCTGTTATGTATTTGTTATATAACCATTAATAGGTCACTTGATTTTTCATTTGCAAAATGAGAAAAATAACTCCTATGTTCTCTACCTTATGTGATTTTATTAAGGAGATAATGCATACAATCCCTGGAGCTCTCTGAGAGTCAGTTGTCTATAAAATGGGAATAATAATACATATATCACAGGATTGAGATGGGTAATAAATGAAGTAATACATGCAAAGTCCTTGATAACCTTCAGAGTACCTGATAAATGTTAACTTATACTTTAGCATTATGGAAAGTTGGTAGATTGTCCTGAATTTGTGTCATGTGTGTTATATGTGCCCCTTAAAAAAGTAATTTGCTTATATTATGTTGTTTACTTGTCATTTATCTCTTGATCATGAAATTTGAGTGCAGAGAAATTTATAGTTATTTGTGTCTCTTGGACGTGTGAATTTTGAATCAATTATCATTCATGGATGGTAGTCTTCAAGCCAATGAACCTTAAGTCTAATAAGCAGACATAACTGGTGATTCATGTGGTTCTGATTTCCTTTCTTTCTTTCTTTCTTTCTTTCTTTCTTCTTTCTTTCTTTCTTTCTTTCTTTCTTCTTTCTTTCTTTCTTTCTTTCTTTCTTCTTTCTTTCTTTCTTTCTTTCTTTTGCAGGCAAAGGGGGTTAAGTGACTTGCCCAGGATCACACAGCTAGTAAGTGTCAAGTGTCTGAGGCCGGATTTGAACTCAGGTCCTCCTGAATCTAGGGCCAGTGCTCTATCCACTGTGCCACCTAGCTGCCCCTTCACTTATTTTTTTGAACTTCAGTTGGTATAGCTTTGATTTTTGTTGGGTTTAGGGTTTGAACCTCTTCCAAATACAAACTGTCTAGCCACTAACTCAACCATTTATAAGTCTACCTCCTTTGAGTGGTTTGTAAAACCGTGCCCCAGAGATGGGTAACTAGCAGCTAGGCAGGAAATCACAAATGGAGGAGGATGGTGTGAAGAAAGAGAGTGAGAAGCTAGATTTAGGGGGAATTACTTAGTCCTTACACATTAAAAGGATGCTATCACTGTTCTTCATGGTCTGGCCTTCTTCTCTCGGACTACTCCTGCCATTACTGCTCCCTCTTCTTTCTCTGCACTTTTACAACACTCTTCAATATCGTGGGTTTTTTTTTTCAGGGCACTTAATCAAATTCAGGAATTCTTTGCACCTATTTAACAGTTTCATGTATCATCTTTATAGATAATGCAAGTTAGTTAAGGGTCAGATTTCATGAGGGCAGGGCCCATGTAATTTCTTTTGTGTGCCTTCAGCAGACACCAAGCAAATGTTAGTGATATGGAGACATAGAAGGTTCTCCATAAATATGTATGGATGAATGAGTGAATGAAAATGATGGTGTTTTGGAGATGATCCAATGTATCAGAGCTATTATTAGCACAAAGAAAGCATGTCTTTGCTCCAGGGCACCAACTTTTAGGAAATGTGCTTCCTCTTTCTAGAGCCAACATATGGGACATAAGGCATTTTAAAAAAAATGACAGTGTGTAAAGATAGAAATGGGGGTCACCTAGATGGCAAAAGAAAAAGGCCCTTTCCTTCTATTTCCAGAGAGATCAAATTCTATTCCCATATAAAAAATTCACACAAATAGGGATATCCTTGTTGCATGCGTGTAGTGGGGAGCTTTAGTGAAGGTGCTGTCTGTTTTGTCTCAAGTTCTACTTCTTTTGAGGTTTTGTTGTCAGTTGTGTGCACGGTTTGCCTCTAGTGCCTCTCAACTGTTGCATCTTGAAGATCTGCATGTCTTCATTGAGCAGCTAGAACGGTGGAGCTCCCATGCTTCACTTGGTTTAGATAATTGTTGGCCACATAGCTAAAATCCTGGGTGTTGTTAGCACCCCCTTTGCTGCCCATGTCTTACCTCCCAGATGTCCTGGCCATCCTTGGGCATCTTGACTTTTCTTCCTCTTTTTTTTCTTTTTTATATCTTTAATTTGTTATTATCAATCCTAAAGTTGTCTCAATTGGTAGGAGAAGGGGGAAAGCTATTTTGGGAAATAAAGGTGACAAAAGATATTATTAAAATTTTAAAAAGTAAATTGACAGAGGGACAGCTAGGTGGCACAGTAGATAAAGCACTGGCCCTGAATTCAGGAGGACCTGAGTTCAAATCTGACTTCAGACACTTGACACTTACTGGCTGTGTGACCCTGGGCAAGTCACTTAACCTTCATTGTCCTGCAAAACAAAAACAAAAAGCCCAACCCCCCCCCCCAAAAGTAAATTGACATGGGGCAGCTAGATGGCGCAGTGGATGGAGCACTGGCCCTGGAGTCAGGGGTACCTGGGTTCAAATCCGGCCTCAGACACTTAACACTTGCTAGCTGTGTGGCCCTGGGCAGGTCACTTAACCCCAATTGCCTCACTAAAAAAAAAAAAAAGTAAATTGACAGATGTCAATAGAACAATGTCATAAAACAATAACTAGTATAGGGCAATTGGACCTTGGTCAAAGACACCAACATTTAAAGGACACACAAATTTAAAATAAAGATGGTATAATTTTTAAAAATTGTATGTTTCCATTTTAATAATACTTTCACTCACTAAAAAAATGAGGTTTCTACTTAATTCTCTAAATTAATTATTTAAAGTTAAAACTCACACATGACCACTTCTTTTTTGCCTCTTTGCAGGCCCTGGTCTCTTCTAATAAGTGTCTGTTCCTAAGACCCATGGCCTTTTGGGAAAATGAATTTTTTTCTTGTGTCTGCTATAGCCTCTTCTTTAGAAAATGTACAGTACTTGCAAACAATAGCAGATGTATAGGTTTAGGCAGTAGGCGCATATTAATTGTACAATATCTGTCATATATATAGTATAGTTATATGAAAAGTAAACTATGTTCCTAGGACACACACAGGTACATCAGGTACCAAATCCTAGAATCTCAGAGTTGGAAGGAATCTCAGAGTTCATCTGATCTAACTCCAAATTGAACAAGGCTCCTGTAAAAGTGGTCATATAGCCTTTACTTGAAGACTGAGCAAGAACCCACTGAGACAGTCTAATTCATTTTTGTACTGCTCTAATTGTTTGGAAGTTTTTTCCTTCTATGGAGCTGAAATCTGCTTCCCTGCAATTTCTACCTGTTGTTCCTAGTTCTGCTCTCAGGCAACCATCAAAACATGTATAATTCCTCTTCCATATGACAGACCTTCACATACTTCAAGGTAGCTGCCACAACTCCACTGAATCTTCTTTTCTCTAGACTCAATATTGCAACTTGTTTGTTTGTTTGTTTCTGCAGGGCCATGAGGGTTAAGTGACTTGCCCAGGGTCACACAGCTAGCAAGTGTCAAGTGTCTGAGGTCGAATTTGAACTCAGGTCCTCCTGAATTCAGGGCCGGTGCTTTATCCACTGCGCCACCTAGCTGCCCCAATATCCCAATTTCTTTCACTGGTTTCTTATGCAGTTCTATCAGCATCTTGGCCATCCTCTTCTGTATCCCTTTTAGTGTGCCCCATATTTCTGGGTCCCATCAGAACAGAATTCTTGCAAACAAGTTCTAACTCTTCATCAACCTCTCAGGACTTTTATTGCTCGCTGTGATTTCATTGTATGTAGATAACTTACCCAGAGACATCTCAAGCCTTGACATTTCTCCCTTTCTAGAGTTGTATAACTTCTGTATATAGTATTTCTGCACTGTGCCTTTGATACCCCAAACTAAACATACACCCAAATGAACTTAATTTTGTTTTTACTAACCAAACCCCTCTTCTCTATTTTCCTGTTACTGTTAATCTCATCACTCTGGGTAGTCTCATATTCTACTCCATTTATTCATACCTTCTTAGGGAGGTATCCTCAAAAGGATACACATCTGCAAAGGAGGGAGATGTGAAAAGAACAAATGCTTCATTTTCTCATATGGCACTTTGAGGTTGTCAGACTTTATGGTTTCTTGAGGTTCTTCTTTAATGGACACCACGGGTAAAGCACTTCACCTCTTCCTCTGAAATAATTTCAGTTTCTACATCTTTAAAGCTCCCCCCCCCAAACTATAAACCTGAATAGTATGAAGGATTTCAGTTATGACAAAGAAAGAAGAAACAGGTGAAGTACCCAGGAGGTAAATGAATGAAGTGTAAGGAAAACTGCCTTTATTTCTAAAAATTCCTTATGAGAATGATCTATACATTTTTGGGGGTGGGGCAATGAGGGTTAAATGACTTGCCCAGGGTCACACAGCTAGTAAGTGTCAAGTGTCTGAGGCTGCATTTGAACTCAGGTCCTCCTGAATCCAGGGCCAGTGCTTTTTCTACTGCACCACCTAGCTGCCCCTATACATGTTTTAAAAGAACAAACTGAAATATGTCCAGAGGAGGGTGAACAGGATGAATGAGGGATTAAAACTTTTTTTTTTAATGGAGATGTTTTGTGCAGAGAATCAGAAGTGTAGCGAGAGTGTTATAGTTGATTTGGAATATTTGACAAATTGTTACTTATATGTGGCTCCAGAAGGGAACACTGTATCCAGTAGGTAGAAGTAAAATAAAGAAACCAATTTTGGCTCATTTTAAGGTGGAACTTTCTAATAATTAGAATTTTCCCCAAATAGAAAGGGTTGCCTTCTGAGTTAGTGAGCTTCCTGTCTTGGAGGTATTTTGGCAGATGACAACTTGTCAGTGACTTTAAAAAATGAAATTGAATTGTGTTGGACATGATCATCATAACAGAACCTTTAAGGTTCACAAATGCTTTACACTGTCAATATGAAAATTATTGAAAACAATCAATATGACAAAATTAAGGTCTTTAATCTGGACAGAGGAGTTGTAGTTTGTGGTACCCCACAGCAGGTGGGGGTACCCAGAAAAAGGAACTGAGGACAGGATTTATATGGGGTACCAAAACAGAGAGGGGAACAATATTGCCTTTGGGAAGAGTAAATTTCTTCTAGAAGGGTTCTTTTGCATAATAGGCTAAAGTCAATGAAGAAAATTTGGCAATCTCAAGGAGAGGAGAATTTGGGGTTTTACAAAATAATCAGAAGCCAGAATGATAATGTTGGGTCAGTCCCTGGCAACTCATTGATCTGGGAACAGAAAACTAGATGGAGTTGTTAGTCAGTTCTCAGTTAATTGTGCTTGTCAACACATATCTCATTTGATCCTCACAACAAACCCTGGGAGGGAGGTACATTTTACAGATGACGAAACTGAGGGACACAGAGGTGAAGTGACTTGCCCATTGTCACATAGTTAGTATGTATCTGAGATTGGATTTAAACTCAGTTCTTCCTAACCCCAGGTCCAGCACTCTATCCACTGTACCTCTAGATGGTTTTTGAAGTCCATTATAACTCATAAGATTCCTTGGCAGAGAACTGGGTGGGCCCTTTTAAGGTCATGTATTTCAGTAGCCTCATTTTTACAAAAAAAGAAACTGAGGCTTAGAGAGATTAAATGAGTGGACCTAGGTCACACAGATAGTTGAAGAATTTGAACTCGAACCGTATCAGAATCATTAAATCTTATGGGCTGGGGGGCGGCTAGGTGGCGCAGTGGATAAAGCACTGGCCCTGGATTCAGGAGTACCTGAGTTCAAATCTAGCCTCAGACACTTACTACCTGTGTGACCCTGGGCAAGTCACTTAACCCCCATTGCCCCACAAAAAAAAAAAAATTAAAAAAAAAATCTTATGGGCTGGAAGGCATTTCAGGGATTAGCCAGTTCAAGTAGATGAGCTAGAGATGGGGTGGTAAGGTACTCCCTCTTTTCCCTTCCCCCAATCTCTGATGCAGACATCCCAGATAAGGGAGTTTTGGTCCTTTGGGAAGCAGAGTAAAGGAAAAAGGGAAATCTGTGCTAGTTAGGACTGGATCTAAAGAGAGGAGAAAAGAAAAAAAAAGTCAGGATGCTAAGCGCTTGGGGCTTCCAGAGAAACCAGATTTACCTTTGCATTATTGAAGGCTAGTAGAGAATCTAGGAGGAAAATCCATTGGAAGCTCCACCCGCTCTATTCTCCATCTCCCCATCCCCCACAAGAAGCCTTTTCTTCAAGGATTACCTTTCTTTTGATCCTTTTGTGTGCGTGTGTGCGTGTGTGCATGTGTGTGTGGGGGGAGGGGGGGGGCAAAAGAACAAAACAACTCCCTGGGGGCCCCTGGGAGAATCTTTGCTGGTCTCTGGAATAGGAAGTTCCCTCAGAAAGCACCAGCCACTTAAATTCCCACCAAACAACAAAACACGTGCAAGTAAGATAAAAGCAGGAGAGGGGAAAAAAGCCAGTCCCCTCCCCCACCCTTGTTTAGGGAAGCAGGTGCATCTTGTACAAACAACATCATTTCTTTCTTGTATTTGGTCTGCCGGAGGAGGGGGTTACCACCTCCGGGAAATCACAGGTCCTTGACTTACGGATATATTTGGCCAGCTCAAGCCCCCAAACCTTGAAACCTCCTGCCCCTCCCCCCCAACAAATCAACAAAACAGTCACAACAGACTACCACAAAATCTTCAAGGCAACTGATATAATTAGACTAAAG
The DNA here is from genome assembly GCF_019393635.1 of Dromiciops gliroides. Lineage (NCBI taxonomy): Eukaryota > Metazoa > Chordata > Mammalia > Microbiotheria > Microbiotheriidae > Dromiciops > Dromiciops gliroides. The sequence goes on along the minus strand of NC_057861.1, from coordinate 293,820,666 downwards.
AGGCTGTCAGAAAAAGGTTGCCAAAAAAGAAAAAAATCGAGCAAAAACATCCAAAAGAAGTGAATATGAAGGCTCAGTACTAGTAAGTACCTTCTCTTGCCACAGCCTATGAGGCTAGGAGGATGCAGCTTTATTTCACAACTTGATGGGGTTGGCTGCTACATTTAAAGCAATTAAAAGACGGAAAAAATGTTTTGTATTTGTGTGTGCCTGTCCTTGAGTGATGTATCATATTTGACAGGAATAACAATTCGTACAATGTAATACACTTTTCATTTTAAATCCTTATTGAATATTAAACCTCTTCTAGCATTCATACAAGGAGAGGCAGGAACGCCTCTGTGTCGAATAAGGTCTAATGGTCTTCTTCCCTTCTTCCCCATATCCATGCTTTCCCTTCTCCCATATAGACAGGCAATAGGAGGTCAGAAGGCTGCTCTTGCATCAGTGTTTATTAGGAGTGGAGAATTGGTACATGGTATTAAAAATGAGCTTCCAGAGGATTTAGAGAATACAACCCTGATACTGTGGCCTGGGGAGGGTGACTTGGATTTCCAGGTGAAATCTCTATCACTGGTGGTAATCATGCAAAGGAAAAGAGAGCACCACTCAGAACCTTCCTAGTAAAAAACAAAAAAGTAAAGACTTTCCCACCAATCTAAGCATTCTCAAGTATTGCTGTTTAATATTTACTGTCCTTACAAACCTGGAGCCAAAGACAGTAACCTTGAATAAGCCACTCTTCTCTCACACAAGTTGCTTTTTTGCAAAACATAGGCTATTAAGTCACACCTTTCATTTTTATCTTTGGCCAAAGAACAAAGTTCACTTTATTTCCTCAGAAGTCTGGGGAATCCCCCCCCCTCCTAATTTTCAGTCTGGGTAATGCTAGCTGTTGCCATCACTACTACTATTCTAGGTTACTCAGTGAACAGAATGTTGGACCTGGAGAGAGGAATCCCTGAATTCAAATCCAGCCTCAGACACTAGTTGTGAGGCCTTGGGTAAATAATTTAACTTCTGTCTCAGTTTTTTCATATGTAATATGGGAATAATAATAGCACCTACTTCCCAGGGTTGTGGTAAGCTGTAAAATGCCTGGTACATAGCAAGTGCTATATAAATGTTAGTTATTATTATTATTACAAAGTTGTTTCCTATATTTTCATGCTTCTCCTACTTCAGTCTCCACACCCCCCCCCCCCCATTACTCTGGTGCTTTTGCAAAATGTTTAAAGTCAAGTCAAGTCATTTATAAAGTACCTACTATGTGCAAAACACCTGGTTAGGTGCAGGGGGTGTAAAGACAAAAAGCAGTCCCAGCCTTCACAGAGCTAAATGTTTTACTGTATATAGAGGTGTATTCAGATGGCTCAACAAGCTAATTAGAAAAAGAAGAGTGTGTTAATCACTGGAGGATCTGGCAAGACTTCACAGACTGGTAACACCAGACTTCGGTGGAGCTAAGATAAGGATTTAGAGAGGTGGAGTCCCTGAGGCGGGGTATGCTGATAAGCCTATGCAAATGCTTGGAGAGGGGAGATGGTCTATCTGGCTGGGACAGGGGATAATCATGGACAGAAGGGTATGAATGTGTGGAGGAGGGTGTGTAAAGTGTGTGTGTGTGTGTGTGTGTGTGTGTGTGTGTGTGTGTGTGTGTGTGTGTGTGTGGTGTGATTTGTGGAGTTTGTTAGGTGCCCTGGGGGGGGGGGGTTGGACTGACCTATCTTTAAGGGAGACTGGAGGGGTGAATATGCGTGTGGGAAGGAACCTGGGGATGGAAGTGGAGTGGAGACATCTGGTTGCTGAGCTGTCTGGGAGGATGGTGGGAGGTTGGGAATAGAGAGACCTGAGAGGGAGCATGTTAAGTGATATACCCTAACTCAAAGGCTTTCCTAAACTGAGCTCCCAGGGAATATTACCTACAGGAGTACATGGTTAGGGGAGCTGGTGGGAAGAATGTGAGGGGTGGGGTATATGCTGATGGAGCCCAGAGGAAGGGTTACCTGTAGGATGGGCTCGAGTTGAGTCCTGAGGGAGACTGCTGGCTAGGACTACTGGTGGGGAGAAGAGAGGGGAGAGGGAGAGATTCTGGAGAATTGTTTTTGGGTCGCATTGAGGGGTGAGAGTGGGGGGTATGGAGCCTGTGGGGTTGGTTTCTTCTAAGTCATCAGGGAAGATTCTTGCTAGGTTTGGGAGCTAAGGCAGAGAGAAGGCATCTGAGGGGTGTGTGTGTGTGTGTGTGTGTGTGTGTGTATTGTGGGGTGGTCCAGCACTTAACTGTGCATGGCAGGTAGATAGTAAGTGCTTAATAAATGCTTGTTGACTGGAAGTGAGGTGAGACCTTGACTGAGTTGTTTTCAAGAAATTTGTTTGTTTAAGGGAAGGATGGGGATCAAATAAACCTTCTAGGAATCCATGTCTTCTATTCTCCAAGGACATGGGAGATGCTCTATTGGAATAGAATTGCATTGGAATAAACCCTGGATTTGCAGTTAAAAAATAAAAAAAGACCTGAGCTAACATTTGGGTTTGTTATTGTGTATAGGAAGGCATCAGTGGAGAGGACCCCCTCCAGGTGAATTTGGGCAAGCCACATCCCCAGGGGAAAAATATGGTGCTGGAAAGGTTTTATTTGGATTTTTGAGGAAATGGGTTCAAATCCTAACTCATTTACTAGCAGGGTGACCTTGGAAAAAATCATTTATCCTCCATGGGGCTCCAGTTTTCTCATCTGTAAACATAAAGAATCGAATCAGCTTACCTCTAAATACTTTCTGGCCATAGATATGTGATACTCTGAACTATATGATAACCTGAAAAGTTTCTTTCAGCATTAAATTTTGTGAGATTGTGAGCCCATAACTCTTCAAGAAGAATCCAGGCCAAATAGTAGATGTTGGGAGTTGAGGTCAATAGCTCTGGAAGAAAGGTTAAAAAAAGAAAGCCGTGTTTTTGCCGTGCACTTACTGCAATCATTTCTTCCTATCCTCCAGCTTAAAGTAATCTGTTGATGGCTTTCCCCTCCTTGAATGTTTCAAGGCACACTCTTTGACTCCTTTGCCCTTCATTATTTTCCAATTTATAGTATACTTTATTAGTATCACCACAACTGAGATAGTCTGTGCCCTCCTTTATCTATCTATTTCCCAGTACCAAGACCAGGACCTTGCATATCTTGGGCAAGTAATGAATATTTGTTGAATAGCCATTGCATATGTATACCAGTAAAACTTTAATATTTGTTTAGGAAATTAGATTATTGCAATAGCCTGCTAGTGGGTCTGCCTGCCTCAAGTCTCACTCCATTGTACTCCATCCTCCATTCAGTCATGAAAGTGATTTTTCCTAAAGTGTGGGTCCAATGATATCACCCCTACAAATAAAATCCAGTGGTTTCCTATTGCCTCCAGGAGCAAATATAAAATGCTCCAGCATTCAAAGCCTTTCATCACCTGGCTCTCTCCTATTTTCCTAGGTTTTTTTTTTTTGTTGTTGTTTTTTGTTTGGTTGGGGCAATGAGGGTTAAGCGACTTGCCCAGGGTCACACAGCTAGTAAGTGTCAAGTGTCTGAGGCTGGATTTAAACTCAGGTCCTCCTGAATCCAGGGCTGGTGCTTTATCCACTGTGCCACCTAGCTGCCCTCCCTAGGTTTTTTTTTTTTTTTACATACCTTAGTCTTCTCTCTAATACTTCTTTGATCCATTGACACTGATCTTCATACTGTCCCACAAACAAGACATTTTTTTCTCTCAGCTCTGGGCTGTCTCTGGTTGTCCCCCAGGCCTGGAATGCTCTCCTTCCTCCACTCCAGATCCAAATACTGACCTCTCTGGCTTCTTTTAAATGCCAACTAAAATCCCACTTTCCATAGGAAGCCTTCCCTCAATTCTCTTAATTTCAGTGCTTTCCCCTGTTTATATATATATCTATACATATATATGTATTTATATGTGTATATATGTATATATATGTGTATATGTGTGTGTGTGTGTATATATATATATTTGTTTGTATATTGTCTACTCCTTTAGGCTATAAGCTCCTTGATGGCAGGGGAGGTCTTTTGCCTCTTTTTGTATTCCTAGTGCTTAGCACAGTGGTAGTAGGTGCTTAATATTTATGGATTGATTGACTGTAATGAGACATTTGAATAACTGCTTAGAGTAGCGACCTACTAATATCAGGACATTTGTACCATTGTACCATGATTCCCAGAGAAAAGAGGTATATGCTTTAGTTTCCATGAAACTTGGAGGTCATCCTCATTTTATATGTATGTTTTTGGAGATGACTATGTGACATAGTGGAAGGTATGTTAGAGTTGGAATAAGGAAGAGCTGAATTTGAATCTTGCCTTTGAAATTTACTAGCTGGATGGACCTGGGAAAATAAGTTTACCTCTTTCAACCTCAATTTCTTCATCTGTAAAAATGGAGAAATTATATATATATAAATTATAGCATCTACTCCATAGGATTATTGTGGGATCAAATGAGATATACATGCATATATACATACATCTATATGAATACACACATGGATATGTATAGATACCTGCATGCAGCCACTCATGTCCATGTGCACATGTGTATACAGACATGTGTTTGTCTATATTCATGCATATACACACATCATTTTGCAGTCCTTAAATGGCTATGTACATGTTAGCTATTGTTATTGACACACAGGCTGAAGTCTGTGTAAACTGTAACTGACTAAGCTAAAGGTTTCACAGTTTTGTATTCTGATGGACTGGGGTTTGCCTAGGAGAGAGCTAACTGAATTGGGTCTTTAAAATGTCTTACTGCTAATGACTTATTTCATGGAATTTCTGACTTTGGGAAGGTACAGATTGTGATTCTGACTATATATAAAACTTATTGGGGAGACTCGTAAGCTTTGGGGGACCTATTCTGTTCTTTTTAAAAATAGCTCCACTCACTCTATTGCTTTGCAAGGAAAACATCAATTAGAGTGAACAATGTTCCCTACATAATGTGGATGCCAAGCTGTCTCTAGATAGCTCCTTTGAATTTGCTTTGGGCTGTGCTGAGTCTTCTGTTAGGAGGAAATTATCAACAACAAGAGGAAATCCTGTACTAGTTTTGAATAGTCCTTATTTTAAAGGTACTTCCCTTCTTGTGGGAATTGTATGTAATCAGAACAACACTACAAGATATCAGAATTATTTTAGAAGGTTGCATTTCAGCCCTTATTTGAAAAGGGAGAGAGAAGGAGGAGGAGGAGACAGACATTGTGCATAAGAAAGAGTCAATTGTTGGGCTAGATGCTTCCCAGGTTGCCTGGACCTCACCAAGGTGGGGCAGAGTTTAAGGCATTGGTCACAGGAAATTGAAGCTCCTTAGAGACACCCATGTTTTCTGGCGCACACAATGACTAATAAATGCTAAAATTACTTTGGAAAGTGCACTTTGTGTCACAAACATTTACCCCTTTCCTTGCAGGACTGACCCATCTGTCAAGAGCAGGATGAGCTGGGGGAAATGGACCAGTCCTGCTCGTAATTCTCCATCTGCTAGTCTAACTCAGCCAAACATGGGGATGTGAGGAACAACTGGATCTCAGAGAGAGGAAGTCTCAAGGCACTTTTAAGAATTCCCCTTTTTCTTCTGATAGCATACATATTTGTGGGCAAGACCACTTCGAGAGTTCTGCGGCCAGTTCTGGACACCATATTTTTAGGAAGGACATTGAGAAGTTGAATTGTTTTTAGAGGAGGGTGACAAGCATAGAGTGTCAGGGTCCTTGGATTCCTTACTATGAGGATTTGGAAACTTTTGACAGAAGCATGTCTGAGAGATTAGGGAAGGACTAAGAACTTGTTAAGGCTATGACTGTGGCTGATCAGAGCTCAAAGCGGATTGTGACACAGCATTATCACTGTTCAGCCCTTCGGTGTATTCTGTGCCTAAGACCTCTGAGAAGGTTACAGAGCAGCTGAGTACAGGACATTGTCCAGAGGGCCATACGCAGTACAATGGAACGCAAATATAGACATTCAGGAAAAATCATTCAGGTAATGAGATTTTCTATAGCAATGGGGTCCTACCAGGATCTCTTCTCTTCTCTCCTAACACATTCAGCTCTACAGTATAGAGACCAGTTTAGGAAATATTTGTTCAGATGCCTGTGCTATCTTTTATAAATCATCTGCATAGCAGGACAGACACTGGTGTCCTTGTTAGAGCTGTTGGCAGGAGGCACTAGTTTTATGTCAAACAGATCAGTTGTTCTGCTTTTCTAGTTGTGGTAACAGTGGAGTTGGCTTGGACTCATTCCTTATGTGAATTCGTTGAAAGAACTAGGGATATTTATAAGATGAGATTTGCAGGAGAAGGTTTGGAGGGATGTGATTGTGGGGAGAATCAATGTGGAGAAACTAGTGGGGGTGGAGGCAGAGGATCTGGGTTCAAATCCTGGCGCTGTAACTTATTTCCATTGTGGCCCACACAAGTAACAAGGCTTCTGTTCTTGGTTTCCTTCTTCCTAAAAGGAGGGGACTCAATTAGATGATCTATAAGGTTCCTACTGGCTCTAAATTTTGTGTTCATTAAGTATTTGAGAGTTTATCCTGTGAGTGACTGTTGACTAGTATTTATTAAGTATCTACCTATATACAGCTAGATGGTACAGTGGATAGAATGTTGGACCTAGAGTTAGGAAGACCTGAGTTCAAATCTAGCCTCAGACACTTACAAGCTGGGTGAATCACTTAACCCTGTTTGCCTCTGTTTCCTCATCTGTCAAATGAACTAGAGAAGGAAATGACAAATTACTCCAGTATTTTTGCCAAGAAAACCCCAAATGGGATTACAAAGAGTAGGACACTGCTGAGACAACTAAACAACAACCACCTACAAGCCAGGCACTGTGCTAAACATAGATTAGATTTATCTTGTCTCAGGAAAGTAGAATTAAAAGCAACAGGTAGACATTACAGGGAGACAGATTTTAACTCAATACGAAGAATTTCCTAACAGTTGTTGTTCAGTTGTGTCTGACTCTTTATGATCCTGTGGGTCACAGTCCATTAATGCTATCCATAGAGTTTTCTTGGCAAAGATACTGGAATGTTTTGCCATTTCCTTCTCTAGTGGATTAAGGCAAACAGAGATTAAATGACTTGCCTAGGCTCATACACACAGCTAGTAAGTATCTGAGACTGGATTTGAACTCAGGTCTTCCTTACTCTAGGCTCATTACTCTATCCACTGAGCCACTGAGCATTGTTTCCAAATGTAATGGACTGTCCCAAAAGGTAGTTAGATTTTCTGTCTTTAGAGGAATACAAAAGCTGAAACTAGATGACTGTCAGAGATATTCTAAAGTGGATTCATGCTTCAAGCCTCTTATATCCTAGTAATTTAGGTTCTCCTTGTCAGTGTAGTGGTGAGACTAAGGTACGGAGTCATGGGAGTGGGTAGAAGCAGCATTTGTGAATGGAAGATTTTCCCCATCAGGTGATTCCATGGAAAAAGCTGACTTGAACTATGACTAATTACACTGTGTTATTTACAGGAAATGGATAACAGAGTGGGTGCTGCTCTATCTTGTTTTTGTTCTAGTGGGTCTATACTGGGTGGTGAGAAAGTATAGGTTGAAAAGAGTAGAGTGAGTTAAGGCTGGCAGGAGCCATCCAGCTGCCACTGTATTTTGGGGATATTCACAGCTGTCTCTATTAGTTCAAGCTTGTGGCTCAATCTGCTCCAGAACCCCTACACAGTAAACATCAGAATTAAGGAAGTAAGTGATTCTAGTGGGGGTGGACTGGGACACTTCCCAAGGAGTGGGGCAGTGCTGAAGACTAAGTGTGTACTGGTAAATGCTTAACAACTGGTTCAAACAAAACATGTACACAAGACACACTTTTAAGTTTAATCTCTATTATTAACATTTTCTTTATCCCTTTCTTAAGTCTAGTCAATAAAACAAGCCTGAATTTGTAACTTTGCTAATTTCTGAGGTATGTGCCCTCCTACTGAAAAATTAAGAATTGAAGAGCTGGTCTAGTTGGCTCCAGAACATCTGAGTTCTAGACCAATAGTGTCAGACTCAAATAGAAAGGGTTCCCTGTGGACTGTATATTAACCTAGAAAATCCCAAATTAACATTTTCCATGTGGTATCTTATTTTTATTTATTTTGTTAAACATTTCTCAAGTGCATTTTAATGTGGTTGGGCCTCACTCTTATTTTACTTTGTTTTATTTTTTAGGGCAATGAGGGTTAAGTGACTTGCCCAGGGTCACACAGCTATGAAGTGTCAACTATCTGAGACCAGATTTGAACTCAGGTTCTCCTGAATCCAGGGTTGGTGCTTTATCCACTGTGCCACCTAGTTGCCCCCGGCCTTACTCTTGCTGAAAGAATGTTTTTCCTTGGGACTTATATTCTGGCCCTTGCCGAAGGACATCTCCCAATAACTCCAGATTGGTTCTTTGGTCTTCCAAGAGCCCTTCCAGCTTGTACTGTGTTGCTTGGGATTGTATAGAAGAAAAATGTAGGAATTACCGCCATTGGTAGGTTATATGAGTGTTACCTTTCTCTTTCTAGGAGGCCTGTTTGGGACTCTTCCATCTTTCCCTTGTACTTGGGGTGTCAGGTTTTCATGATATAACCTGAGCTTGCTTTGAACTGGAGTCTTTTTAGCTGTCTTCTGCTTTTGTGTTTCTTCCTTGAGCAAAGGACCACATTGAGCAACTACCAGTCATGAGAGAGGGATGTTTCTAGCTTTGATGGCTTCTTCATGAGTTTGAGAGATCCTGGGTTACTATTTGATACCAACTGACCCAGTAATAGATGCTTCCTGCAACTATATGGATTCTCAGAGGACAGGGTAACCACTGACAACATCATCTTGAACCTGAAAGGACTAATAATTCTTATCTAACTAAATGGAACATCTGGATATTTTTAGTCTCTTGGATAGTACAAGTCTGAGGTAAAAGTGGAAATGTCAGTTCAACAATTACTTTTTGGAGAGATCATAATAATGGATTGTTGTTTTGTGTTTTAAATGCTTGTTTAAAAGTGCTTATGAGTAGCATTTCTTTTGTGGTCCAAGAAATAAATAGCTATTTTATTTGTTGTTCAGTTGTGTCCAACTCTTTGTGACCCTGTTTGGGTTTTTTTTTTTTTTTTTTTTGGTGAGGCAATTGGGGTTAAGTGACTTGCCCAGGGTCACACAGCTAGTAAGTGTTAAGTGTCTGAGGCCATATTTGAACTCAGGTCCTCCTGAATCCAGGGCCAGTGCTCTATCCACTGTGCCACCTAGCTGCCCCTGTTTGGGGTTTTCTTGGCAAAGATACTGGAGTGGTTCCCCATTCCCTTCTCCAGCTCATTATACAGCTGAGGAAACTGAGACAAATAGGAATAAGTGACTCACCCCAGATCACATAAGTGTCAGGCTGGATTTGAACTCAGTAAGAGGACTCCACTGTACCACGTAGCTGCTCCAGCTGTCCTATACTTGAATCCTATTTTGTATTATGAATACCTTTTCAAGAAGGGACTCTTAATCCCATTTGGGGAGACTCTAAATATTAGCAACATTTAAGTTTTGTTTCAGAGATTTTCACCAGAGCTGTACTTTGGAGCAAGGTCATGATGAATCAGAGAAGGCAAGAGGAACCTGATCCTCTCTTTTTGGGATCAGGTTCCCTTTCCTGCCCCCATCATAATCTAGGTCAGTTTGAGTCCAGAGCCAGAGCCTCTTGTGGGAAGGCACCTGTTGGGTTGTCAGTGACATGGTTAAGGTTCAGGTCAGATTAAGCATAGGACTATTATTTTGAATTTTACCAACTGCACTTACTCCAAATCTATTCCTTTGGAAAGGGAGCCCAGTGGTGGGCATCTTACACATCAGAAGGAGAAATGGAAGGTACCAGTGTGGGCTTCATGTCTGCTTACTCTTTTCATGCTGACCATGGCTGAGATGGAATGTTTAATGGGTGAATATCACTATGTATGTTCCAGGTCAGGCCTCCACAACCCACTTGGGAATGATCTTCCAGTTGGTTTGGAAATTTTACCTGGTGAAATCTCCCACAACAGCTGCAATGCTTCCCATTCCTGGGGTTTCTTTGGATTCCCAGCAGGGAGGAAAACTTAGTTAGCAGCTGTCTCTCACCTTCCCTCTGTCAACAGCTTTTTACTATCAGCAGGACACTGTATTCTGAGTCCCCTCACCCCTAGATGGAGATTAAGAATTTTGGGAAATCAAAAGTCATTCCTCTTCAGAAAAAAAAAAGTGGTAGGTTGCTACCCAGAGTAGTTTCCCAATGCCCAGAACCCATTTCCCTCTCCCTATCATTGCAATAGTATGCTGGTATAGAAGCCACAGCAGGGTATCTCTATTTAAAAAAATAATAAAACATTTTTATTTATAGTTTTGGGTTCCAATTTTTATCCCTCTTTTCCTCCCTCCCCTCCCTCCTCCCTGAGGCAGCAAACAATAAGATATGGGTTATACATGTATGATTATGTAAAACATTACCGTATTTGTCATTTTGTATAAGAAAACTTGCTTAAAAGAAAAAAAAATGACAGAAAGTGAAAAATAGCATGCTTCAGTCTGTTCCATCAATATCAGTTCTTTCTTTGGAGGTGGATAGTACGTTTCATCAATAGTCCTTTGGGATTGTCTTGGATCATTGTATTGTTGAGAATAGTCAAGTCATTCACAGCTCTTCATCAAACAATATTGCTATCTCTGTGTACAATGTTCTCTTGGTTCTGCTCACTTCACAATATATCATTTCATATATGTCTTTCCAGGCATTTCTGAAGTCATTCTGCTTGTCATTTCTTATAGCACAATAATATTCCATCACCATCATATACCACAGTTTGTTTAGCCATTCCCCAATTGATGGACATTTCTTTGATTTCCATTTTTTAGCTACTACAAAAAGAGCTACTATAAATATTTTTGTACAAATTGGTCTTTTTCTCTTTTTGGGATGTCTTTGGGACATAAACCTAGCAGTGGTATTGCGGGATCATAGGGCATGCACAGTTCTATAGCCCTTTGGGCATAGTTCCAAATTGCTCTCCGGAGTGGTTGGATCTTTTTACAATTCCACCAATGGTGGACTAGCGTCCCAGCTTTCCTACATTCCCTCCAACATCCAATATTTTCTGTTTTTGTTATATTTTCCACTCTGATAGATGTGAGGTGATACCTCAGAGTTATTTTAATTTGCATTTCTCTGATCAATAATGATCTAGAGCGTTTTTTTTTTTCATGCCATTATAGATAGCTTTGATTTCTTTGTCTGAAACCTGCTTGTTCATATCCTTTCAGGGTATCTCCTTAGCAAAGTGATTGCTGAACATGTAATTGGGGTAAAAATATTATATATTATAAAAGAAAGTTATTTCTGAGTATCTCCCAGCATGTGATCTTTTCTTTTCAGTGTTTATACTGAAGTTTCACCACAGCTAATGTTTCTCAACAGCTATAACATCTCCTCTCTCTAGGTAGGTCTGTGTCTTGGTGTTTCTGAATGAGTATAGTATTATATTATGCAGCCTAGCTTCGCCTCATGCAATGTTCATCAGACTGTAGGATCCTAAATATGGAGCTGAAAGGAACTTAATAGTATATAGAGTCTAACTTCTTCATTTTGCATTTGAGGAAGTATATAGTCAGAAAGGGCACCTAGGTGGCAGAGTGGATAGAGTACCAGGCTTGGCTTCAAGAAGGCCTAAGTTCAAATCCAGTTTCAGACATTTACTTGCTGTGTGACCCTGGATAAGTCACTTAACCCTGTTTGCCTCAATTCTTCATCTGTAAAATGGAGTACAAACCACTCCAGTGTCTTTGACAAGAAAACCCCTTAAATGGGGTCACAGAGAATCAGACATGATTGAAAACGACTAAACAACAAAATAGTCAGGAAGTTCTGATAAGTCAAGCACCTTACCTAAGGTTTCATAGGTGTAGTAAGGACCAGAGCTGGGATTTGAATTCAGCTCCTTTGGCTGCCGATCCAGCAGACTTTTTACAGTGCCATTGTTCACAGTGTTATTACCCCTGCCATATTCCTGTTAGCTCCCTGCCCCTTGTCAGACAGAACTGAGGGCCAGTCCAGAGCTGATCCCCATGTCCCACTTTCTGAAAGAAAGAAAATTCAAGTACAACAAACACGAGCTAATTCAGAAACATCGGAAACAGAGTGTGTTCTGGTGATTTGACAAGGGTGGCAGCAATGCGTTGTGGTGGGAAAAAAAGCACTGGATTTGAAGTCAGAGAATCTGGTTTTGAATGCAGTAGACAGAGTGAGTGCCAGGAATGAGGTCAAGAAGACTGCAGTTTAGGGGCAGCTAGGTGATTTAGTGGATAAAGCACCGGCCCTGGATTCAGGAGGACCTGAGTTCAAATCCATCCTCAGACATTTGACACTTACTAGCTGTGTGACCCTGAGTAAGTCACTTAACCCTCATTGCCCTGCAACCCCCCCAAACAAACAAACAAACAAAAACCAAAAACCAAAACAAAAAGAATACTGCATTGTGAAATATTTATTTAAAAAAATAAAAACGTAGCCTTGCTTATGCCCTCCCTCCCTCTCCTTGATTGCCATCTCTAACACAGCTTACATCTTGGGCAACTCACATAATTTCTGAGTCTGTTTCCTAATTTGTAAAATGGAAGTGATAGATCTTGCGTTTCCTTTTGCACAAGACTGTGATGGGGATCAGTGATAATTTGGAAAGTGCACTGGATTTGCAGAGGGACAGGGCTTTAATCCCAACTGTTATTTATTTTTTTGTTGTTGAGTCATTTCAATCATACCCGATTCTGTGGCCCCATTTGGGATTTTCTTGGCAGAGATATTGGAGCGGTTTGCCATTTCCTTTCCCCAGTTCATTTGATGGATGAGGAAACTGAGGCAAATAGGGTTAAGTGACTTGTCCAGGGTTATACAGCTGGCAAATGTCTGAGGCCGGATTTGAAGGCTTCTTGACTCCAGGGCTGTTGCTCTAATCCACCACGCCACATAACTGCCCCTTGTTATTTATTACCTGTGTTTTATAGCAAGTTGTTGTATCTCTCTTGACTTTATTTTCTCTACCTATAAAACAAGGGAAGGGGTTTGAACTAGATTGATGATTTCAAACCCAAATAGAAACGGGGATCACTTATCCACACATAAAGGTTTTTGTGGCCACTATTGACTTATTTTTAAAATGTAATATTATCCCTGTTTATTGTATTTCTATTTACTTTGTCAAATATTTGCCAATTACATTTTAATACAGTTTGGGCTGCACTTGGGAGTGTTGAAGGCTGTTTGTGGGGCAGTGTGGGCTTTAACACCTTTGAACTGGATGACTTTTAAGGACCTTTTTCAGTGCTAAATCTAATCTCTCTCTGGCCTAGGCAGGTTACATACCCCTGAGGGACAGCAGTATCGTCTTTTTCTATTGCCACTGGATTGACTATGGTACTGGCTATGTTTTGCTTTTTAGTTAGGGGTCCTATGCCTAAAGCCATTTAACCATTTAGCGTTAATTAGCCTTTACAAGGGGATATTCACTTCCAGGACATTGCAAGAACACATGCCCAAATGTCTCCTCTATACCTCTGGGATATAATCCCCTATTCACCTTGGTCTCTGGTGGAGTAGGTTCAAAATGTAGCTCAGATTCTACTTAGCATTGGTCCTACCAACTTCATGTCTAGATGTTGCATAACTGAGTGAGTCCTTCTGTTGGACTGGAGTACTGAACATCACTACTTGCTTCTCCAACATAATGTTCTGCTGGCTCTCAAACTCAGCCTGGATTTCAATGTCTACATTTTGTTTCCTATACCTCCCAAGTAAGATCAGAGACTCCGTTTCTTCACCTACAATGCAATGAATGAATAAAAAGGCCATAGACCAAGGTCTGATTCTTGGGGGTTATATGGGGGGAGAGAGAGAGAGAGAGAGAGAGAGAGAGAGAAAGAGAGATCGCTCATCTTCCTTACTTCTCTCTCTCTCTCTCTCTCTCTCTCTCTCTCTCTCTCTCTCTCTCTCTCTCTCTCTCAGGTTGCTGTGATTTTGACAGTTTCAGTTATGAAACTAATTGAAAAAGGCTTCTCTCCACCACATGCTTAGCCAACCAGAATCAGTTATAGTCTCTCCAAGGATAGTTGTAATGATGTCATGTCATAATGATCCACCAGGCTCAAGCTTCTCAGGGTCCCCACATGGAGGAGTTACATCAGTTGACCAAGTTGTTGGGGTTGGCCTGTATTCCAGACCCCTATTACATTTGATTTGGTGATTTCTAAGGTTCCTTGAAACTCTCAATCTATAATAAATTATCTGAAGTATCTGAAGGGCTTTACAAGTTGTAAGTGATATGATATTTCAAGTGTCCATGATTTTTTTAATCTGCTTGGGAACTTCCTCTATTAATACAGATAGCAACCCCTCCAATGTCTTAGTAGATGGTTTAATGCATAACTGAGGGTTGAAACAATTATCTGTTAGCAGCCTTTTGGGGATGAGCCTTTCCAAACTTAATTAAGCTGATCCTGAGATGACAGAAACATAGTTCAGAGTTGCACCTAGCCCATAGAATTGAATGTCTTTCCCACCTGGCTATATCTGCTAGACCTTGAGCTCCACTGGTGTAACCTTTGAGGATCCAGGGGTTATCACCACACTAAATGAAGCACTGGAGGAGTTTAGTGGACAAATTATAGAAATACAATATAAATGTTAGTTCTGATTTTGAATAACAGAATTATTTGTTATTTTATTTGGCACATGTGGAGACACTATTAGTTTACTCAAAAGTAAAATAAAATTATATAGTAGCTAATTTTTAAATTTAATTTTTAATTACATTAAGTTTCAATTAATAAAATTTTTCTTTGATGATTCAAAAGGTACTTCAGACTCATTTGTTGCCTCCAAAATACTCTGATCCATATAAAGTTGTACAAAAAATAATTGAAATTTTTGTCTTGGATATTAAATACATCAGAGCGTACATTATTATAAAAGAAACAGACTCATTTAAATTTAAACATTCTTATGTTTTAAATCAAATTTATTACTTTTAATGTTTCACATGGAATTTTTTTCGATTAGTTTTTGTCCAGGCTCCTATCTCCCTTGATGCTTGTGGAAAAGGAGAAGACATGACAAGCCTACCATTATTAAATAATGGTCACTTATACAGAGGAATTGTATGAACGCTGTTATTGCCTGATGCCTCATTGCCTTTCACTGTTTCTTTCATAGTGCTACCTGACCTATCCCATGCTGACCCCTCTGCTCCCCCTCCCTTTCTTCTTGCTTGACTGCTCTTCCAACATCTGTTCCACAAACTCTTGCCTAATCCTTTGGATCTGTTGACACTGGTGAACTCTTTGGCTTGACCCTGGCATGGCATTTTGTTTGTCTTTCAGGTCACAGCTGGGACCCATGCTCTTTTTATCCCAGGTGTGTTCCCTCACTCTGGGCTTGTTAATTGCCCTTAATCACCAGCACACACACAAACATACACACACACAAAGACACACAGCAGGCCCCATCGCTGTAGGGGAATGGCGAGTCAGCCCCTAAATTCTCAAGAAAATGAACTGAAAAATTTAAGATTTTTTTATACTACAAGTTTCTTTTCCTTTAAAAAATTGACAATTCGGCATTCCTCATTTTACACAATAGAGGTAATCCTAAAAAATGTTGAATGCAAATCTATTTGTGTAAATGGATAAAGTCGGGGCATAGTTTTTTTCCTCTGAAAAATGAGGAGGTTAGATCAGTTGACTAACAAGGGCTCTTGAAATTCTAAATATATGATCCTATGGAAATACATTAGAAGGGTCCGATCTCTATAAGAATCCAATGCTATATTTCTTTGTGAACTGAGAAAACATTTGGAAGTGTTAATCTATTTTTCTAAGTTCATACTTGCATATGCATATTTAAATATAACAAGTTTTCCTTAAAAGGTGTACTTCAGTAGTCATGACCCCAGTGAGTCTAAAACAGAATTAATTATCATTCCTCCCTCCCCAAACCCACCTTACTTTCCTTATTTCTGACTAGAGCATTGCCATCTTTTCAATTACCCAAGTTGGCAACTCCATAATCATTTTTAATTCCTCCATCTTCCTTCCCAGTATCTAATCAGTTACTGTCTTACTGACTCTACATCTCTCATATTCACTTTTTTTTCTTTCTTTTTTTAATAAACATTTTAAAATAAAGTTTTGAGTTCCAAATTCTATCCCTTTCTCCCTTCTCCCTGAGGTGGTAAGCAGAGATAGGTTATACATGTGCAATTATGGAAAACATTTCCATATTAGTCATTTTGTATAAGAAGACTCGAATAAAAGAAAAAAAATGAAAGAAAGTGAAAATTAGTGTGTGTTAGTCTGTATTCAAGCAGTATCGGCTCTTTCTCTGGAAGCAGATAGTGTGCTTCATAACTAGTACTTTGGGATGGTCTTGGATCATTGTATTTCTGAGAATAGCTGTCATTCACAGTTCTTCATCAAACAATATTGCTGTTACTATTTACAACATTCTCCTGATTCTATTCACTTCACTATGTATCAGTTTATGTAATTCCAGGTTTTTCTGAAATTATCCTGTTTGCCATTTCTTATAGCACAATAATATTCCATTACAAAAAGAACTGTTATAAATATTTTTGTACAAATAGGTCTTTTTCTCTTTTTTGGGGATGTCTTTGGGATATAAACCTAGAAGTGGTATTGCTGGATCAAAGGGTATGGGCAGTACTATGGTCAAAGGGTATGGGCATAGTTCCAAATTGTTCTCCAGAATGGCTGAATCAGTTCACAACTCCATCAACAGTGGATTAGTGTCCCAGTTTTCCCATATCCCTTCCAACATCCAATATTTTCCTTTTTTTGGTTATAAGTGGCAGATAGTACCTCAGAATTATTTTAATTTGCATCTCTCTGATCAAGAGTGATTTCAAGCATTTTTTCCATATGACTATAGATAACTTTGATTTCTTTGTCTGAAATCTGCCTGTTCGTATTCTTTGAACATTTATCAATTGGGGAATGACTTGTATTCTTATAAATTTGACTCAGTTCTCTATATATTTGAGAAATGAGGCCTTTCTCAGAGATACCTGTTATAAAAATTCTTTCCTAGTTTTCTGCTGTACTTATAATTTTGGTTGCATTGGTTTTGTTTGTGCAAAAGCTTTTTAATTTTATATAATCATAATTATCTATTTTATATTTTATAATGCTCTCTATATCTTATTTGGTTCTAAATTCTTTCCCTGTCCAGAAATCTGACAGATAAACTATTCTATGTTCTCTTAATTTGCTTGTGGTATCACCCTTTTTGTGTAAATCATGTACCCATTTTGAGCTTATTTTAGTATACAGTGTGAGATGTTGGTCTATACCTAGTTTCTGTCATACTGTTTTCCAGTTCACTCTTTTTTTTCCACTTAGTCACTGCCCTACTTCAGGCCCTCATCACCTCTTTCCTGAACTATTGAAATAAACTTGTAATTGGATTCTCTGCTTCTAGTATGCCCCGTTTCCATTCCATATTCTACTCAGTCATCAACTTGATATTCTTAAAGCACAATCTTAATCTTGCCACTTCTGGTCAAGAAGCTTTGGTGGTTAATTACTACCTTTAGATAAAGTATAATTTCTTCAATGTAACATTTAAAACCTTTCACATTTTGGATTCAATTTCTATCCAGACAAATTTCACATTTAGTTCTTTGTATACATTCTATGTTCTACCCCACATTGGGCTACTTGCTGTTCCTTCTACTTTCATTTTATTTCCTACCTGATGTCTTTGTACAGGCGGTTCACCTCTTAGAATCATTAGCTTCTTCCAAGACTCAACTCAGTGATTCCTATCAAGATGGCTGTTTGAACAGGAGGCAGACCACTCAGTTCCCATACCCTTACTCTAGAAATCCCTTGCAGTTTTCACCAGATAGAATAGTGATCACGAAATCCAATGAGAACTTTAATAAGTGACTTCTCCCACCCTAGAATTGCAGTTAGCCTGAAGCCCAAGAACAGTAGGAAAGGCAGTCACTCTAGCAATGCCAGCCCCAATGTAGGGTGGATTCCTGGTACAGCCAGAAACAAAACATGTATAGCCTGCAAGCCTCTATGTTCATAGGCAGCAAGAGTAGAAGACTCCCCTGAGAAAGCCAGAGGGTGGTCGGAAAGTCTTAAGGTAGAAACTTTGGAAGCAGCAGTAGGCAATGACCTTGAACTAATATCCAACAACTAGTGTGATACTGCAGTCCTCAGATGATCAGATCAGAACAGCCCAGGCCTTTGGGATCTCAATTCTTAAAGATTGAGGTCAATCCAAGAACCCAGAAGATCAAAGATGAGACCAAGCAGGAGGAGTACCCCACCCAAAAATATAGCAAGGGGTGGTGCCTGGCCCTAGCACAAAGCCCAATTCCAAAAGGCAAAAGATAGATTTACAACCAAGAATAGTTTACCTGAACAGGGCAGCTAAGTGGCACAGTAGATAGAGCACTGGCCCTGAAGTTGAGAGGACCTGAGTTCAAATATAGCTGTATGACCCTGGACAAGTCACCTAACCCCAATTGCCTTAAACTTGCTGGGCCATCTTTAGTTGTTCTGAGATATATCTTTACACAGGGCCCAGATGGCTCTGGAGGAGAGAGTGAGGTTGGTGACCTTGCACAGCCCTCCCTCACTTAAATCCAATTCTCTGCAAGTCATGACATCATCCTGATGTCATGGTCCTCTTTGATAATGAAGGCCAAATAACCACCTACATATAATCCTACATGGGGGGAAATAGATACTTAATAGAATAGAGAATTTTCAAGCATTACTGATGAAAAAATCATTCTTAAATCAGAACTCTGGAATATAAACATGATAGTCAAGGTAAATTTATTTGAAGAATTGGAAGGAGTGTTCTTTATTCTTTTATTTTTTAAAAAATTATTCATTTTATTCTGAACTTAAGAAATAAAACAAGTATTTCCATAATGTAGCAGAATAAAAAAAGGCACTAGTGCTAATATTCTTATGGGGAAGAAGAAACCAGTATTCTTTCAGAGCCTTAATATCTTTAAAGGCTATTAAAGGAGTTAAATAAGAATAAGGTAGATTGATTCTGTTCTGAGCATTTGAAGAGAGCAAAGAGAAGGGAAAATCAAAAGTATACACTAATGAAGAAAGGAGGCAGAAGGGAGTAGAACTTGCTATTTCTTATAATTGGGAGTGTGGGATGAGTAAACAAACATGGAAGAAGGGGTGATGGGAGTGTCAGAAGAACCTCCTTTAGCTGAAATGGGCAAAGGAAAGCTGAGCTCGTACACTTGCAAACATAAACACACAGTTTCTTATAGAAATACATCCAGTTCAACAGGGAAACAAGAGGAGATGACAGGGGAGGGGTAGGGTGGTTAAGAGAGAAGATAATAACAGGATGGAAATAGTTGCAGGCAAAATAAATTGTCTTATCAAGGAGTGGAGACTAAAAGAGGGAAAAAGAAACAAAGTTAGAATCTAATGTGATTTCTTAGATTGCCTTTTAGACAGTTGGGGAATGTTTGCAAAAGTGTTATATGAATATAGTGAAATATTGTGGTTCTACAAGAAATTATAAAAGAGATAATTTCAGGGAATTCTGGGTTGTATCGACTGATGCAATGAAGTAGGTAGAGCTAGGAGAATGATTTGTCTGAGTACAGAAATTTTTTTATGAAAAACAACTTAGAAAGAATTCTGATCATTTTGTGAGGACCCAATGAGATAATGAATATAAAGTACTTTGTCCATCTTAACATAGTGGTCCACTCAATCAGTTAGGTCAGGCAGTAAATATTTATTTAATCCTTACTATGTGCCAGGTACTGTGCTAAGTATTGCCCTCAAGGAGATTACAATTTAATGGGAGGAGATAACACACAAAAGGAAGCCCAAAAACTGGGAAGAAGGTGGGCAGGAAAAAAGATACCCAGCAGGCAGGAATGATGAAGTCAACAGCAGACCAAAAGCACTCAGATAGAGTGAGCTCTTCTTCATTAAATATCAGCTCTCATTATTGAGGTCCCTTTGCTCATAGAACCTATGAGAGTCATGTAACCTCAGGGATAAAGAGAACAATGATACAAAATTGAAAACTCATTTCCTACAGATGTGAACTCATACATAAAGCAAGGAGAGGCGGCTGTGGTGTAGCATAAACATCTTTCAGACCGGAGCCATAAGGTCTGGGTTGTTGTCCTGATTTTGCTGCATTACATTTATAGAATGACCTTGGGTAGGGCTTTACTTTCCTCATCCATTTAGTGGGAGTGATGATCTCTGCCCTGCCTACTACTTAGATAAGGTATTTCCCATATTCGAGGTGATAATGTATGTTAAGATGCTTTGAAAACTATAATGTGCTATACAAGCATAAGGTATTATTATTATTATTATTGAAGTGGGAACATAGTCCACTCGTTGCATGTATAAATCATTGTATTCAGTATATAAATGTTCATTTATGTGAGTTTGTATGGAGCAGCACTCATTCTACCTGTGCTGGTCCTGATTTGTGATGCATTGATTGTGATACATTGGACTATAGGTCTAGTTTTAGGTGATTATAGATATTATACTTTCAAAAATATTATCTCTACGTTATTTGCATCACAGTCATTTCTATACCCTCTGGCCCCTCAGCACCAACCTTCCCTTATAATAAAGAAAATAGGTGGACATAACCAACCGATAGAGCAAATTGTGTCTGCCTGGCATATGCAGTCATCTGGATTTTGGATTCAACAGTGGTGATTCCATTTTGTCTGAGTTCAGTTAACTTATTCTGTTTTTTTTATTTATTTACATTTTTGTGAGCATTCTATATATTGTTCTCCTGGCTCTGCTTGTTTCATGCTACATCAGTGAAAAAAGTCTTCCCATGATTCTTTAAATTCCTCATACTTGTTTCTTATATTCAATTATGTTCACATACCTTGATTGCCTCAACCAAATGATGGGTACCCACTTCATTTCTAACTACTATGGAAAGTAGTAGCTGCTTGGAATATTTTGGTCTACATGGGATCTTTATTATATTATTTTTTAAAATTTCCTTGAAGTGCATACATATCCAGTAGAGGGGTTGCTGGGTAAAAAGTTGTTGAAAATTTAGTAACTTTTCTTGCATAATTCCAAATTGTTTTCCAGAATGTTTGGACCAGATTATAGCCCCCATAAAAGTATATTTGTGTGCCTTATTTTGCATAGTTCTTCTAGCATCAACTATTTTAATCTTTAGTATTTTTTGCCCATTTTACAGGAGTGAGGTGAAAAGTCAGAGTTGTTTAAAACTGCATTTCTCTTGTGACAGAATCACAATATTGAGAGTTGGAAGGGACCTCAGGGGCCAACTAGTCCAAATTTGTACCCCAAAGGAATAGCTACTATAACATACCTGACAAATTGTTATTATTATAATCATTAGTATTTTGTAGTTAGCATTTTTTTAGTGCTTTAAGATTTAATAGCTCAGAGAGGCAGGTGGTATTATGACCCTTGTTTTACAGATGAAGAAATTAAGGCCAATAGAGATTAAGTGATTTACCCCGAGTTATACAGTTAGTAAGTCAGGATTCTTACTTGTCTTTCTGCCTCCAAGTCCTTCACTCTATTTTCTGTTCCATCTAACATTTCTCTTTGAAAACTGTCTTCATAGCCTTTTCCCACTTATTTTTTTAGGGATGATGTGATTCTTTTGTGCTATTGAACTGTAAAATGGTGGTGGGGTTGAAATTGATGACTTCTCAAGTCCCTTCTGCCTCAGAATCTGTTGTTATCCTATGAGTCTTGCATGAATAAATTTGCTTTGTGCAGCTTTATCCCAGTATTTAGAAGACCTTTGTTATGCCTCCCACCTTTAGGATTTCAAGCTGCTTTAAGGGAAAGACTTAGGGTTAAGCTGTTAATATTAAGATATTTTTTCCTGTATACTTTAACAAAGGAGTCTCTAGCCACAAATCTCTAGTCATCTATCTATATAATGTACCATTTGATTATTGGTCAAATAGAAAAAGGCAAACCAATTTGGATTCCTATATTCCCCTATGTCATGGTCATATAAAAGTCAGTAGTAAATGAAAATGAGTTGTCATTATTAATATTTAATTACGCATCCCATAATATCAAATCATTTGAGCAGTGTCGGAAGAACAGCTCTGGTTATCTCGCATATTCTGAGGAAGCAGAAAGAGAAAAATAATTGCTTTTTAACACTTGGAAGCTTAGACCCGGAAGCAAGCAGAGATTACAGAATGCAGGCAAAAACTAGTTTTTTGTTTTGTAATGGGGGGAAATGGGATACGGGTTGGGGTTCTTAGGAATTCCTCTTTAAAGATTTACAGGGGGGCAGCTAGGTGGCGCAGTGGATAGAGCACCTGCCCTGGAGTCAGGAGGACCTGAGTTCAAATCTGGCCTCAGACACTTAACACTTACTAGCTGTGTGACCCTGGGCAAGTCACTTAACCCCCATTGCCTCACTAAAAAAACAAAAACAAAAACAAAACAACAACAAAAAAAGAATTACACCCTCTTTCACACAAAAAGTAGTTAGAATAAGGTGGTGGTTTATTTAGGAGCAAAGGAAGGGAAGGGGGGGTGGGAGGGAAACCATGAAAGAAATCCTTGGACTTTTCATGGGGAGATTGGCATAAAGCACATGGCTCAGAGGTACCAAATCCCCTCGAACAGGAGAATGGAAGGTACTTTTATAGAGGACTGATAGGGGTGGACCATCTGCCTGTGAAAAGTTCCTTTAGTGAGGGTGGACCATCCCCCACTGGTGGTAGCTGGGGGAATTGGGTGAGGAGTGGAGGACCATCCCCCACTGGTAGTGACTAGAGGAATTGAGTGAGGGGTGGCTACAGATCCCTCTTCAGAATGCAAAGGCCGCAGCCACACCCAAATTTATCTCCCCAGGGTAAGGGAGACCAGAATGAAGGGTAGGAATCTGAAGCTAGCTCAGTCCGGTTTGGTTCAGTTTATCTCTCTAGGCCTTATCTGTCCTCTGGTTTAGTTTCTTAAGGAGAAGGTTCCTTGATGTGCCCCAGAGAACTTCTGGGGTGCTCTGCACCCCATGACAGTTTAAATTGAAAATGATTATTGGGAACTTCAATTGTCTTTTAAAAGACAGATATGTTACTAAGATATTCAGTTTGGTGGTCACAGATGCAAAGATGTTGTCTCAGGAATGACAGTTTGAAGAGTCAAGGAAAGGACTTAGGGTTCAGCAGTTGTGCTCCATGTTATATTTGATAATCTCTCTTTTTTACAGTGAATAAAGGGATGGGGCAGGAGGATATTGGAGCAATGTGCCTGAGTTCTGGAGGAAGAAGTTTGTGAGCTCTTTGAGGTCAGGGATTGTGTTTTCTCTTTTCTTTATATATCCAGGGATTAGCACAGTGCCTGCTATATAATGAACACTTATCAGATGCTTGTTGATTAACTGCTTACCGACTTACCAATAAATGGCTTTGAAAATGCCTTTCCCCCATTGGATATAATTTTTGGCTTTGCTGCTTACTGTGCTGGACCAGGAAAAACAAGAAGTGGAGATGGAGTCCAGTGGAGAGATGTCTGCCTCCAATTAGATTCATTCTTGAAATTGCTAATGTGGGTCCCCATGCATATTTGCTTAGAAATGATTGCTTGCTGTGTCCTTAGCAGGACCGTTGATTTTTAAAACTGCCAATTTCAAAATTTCCTTTTGTACATTGTTTGTTGCATTTCATTTGGGTAAGATAAGGAGACTAGGTCAGGCTCATTGTAATTTATTGTCAGCTCCATTTCCTGGTTCTCACACACACCAGACTGACATTGTTGTGTTTGGATTCACAATATCACAGGGGGATGTTTATGTCCCCACCCAGACAGCTGTGTTCATTGAAATAGAAGGAATGATGATGATGTTTATTCCCAGACTAGTTAAACATGAAGCTCCTAGTCTCTCTAAAAATAGGTAGCCATTTCATTTAGAAATGAACTGAGTTTACCTAAATTCAGAATGACCTCAAAACGGTGCCTCTAAATCAGGGCAACTTGAAACAGAATCTTGCATTATTTTGGGGATGTCTAAACAACAGTGACTGAACTAGTTCATCTTTGGCATTTGGCATTTTGGGCTTCTGGCACAGTCAGCAAATTCTGAATCACAAATTAAGAGGCTCTTTTTGTGTCTGTCTTCTGACTTGGCCAAATCTTGGAAGCCTCAGCTATACCCAAGTCTTTTCTCAAGAGATCTGTAAATCAGGATGCTTGGATGAAGGCCTGAACTCTGACCTTCTCTGAGGCTTTTTCAGGGTAGGGTTTAATCCCAAGTCATCCTAAACTTATTTCAGAATAAAGCAAAGGAAATGGGTACTGAGGACTCTATTTTCCAGTAAAAGGTTTTGTTTTTTTTTTTACTGGTCTATAGGGAAGCAAAATAGGTCACATTAGAATTATTGGTAGGCAGAATGCTATCCATCTCCAGAGAGAGAACTGATGAACTCTGAATGCAAACTGTAGCATTTTTCACTTTATTTTTCTTGCTTTTTTGCTTACAACTTGGTTAATATAGAAATATGTTTTGCAGGACTGCATATGTATAATGAGTGTTATATTCCTTGCCTTCTATGTTAGTGGGGAAAGGGGTAGAAGGAGGGAGGGAATTTGGAATGGAAAATAAATATTTAAAAGAAATAAAGAAAAAATTGTTAGGCAAATCACCCCTCCCCATCCCCTCGCTTCCCTACTATCCAACTCACAGGAAAAACTCAAATCAGCTCTGTACTTTTTTTTTTTGTTGTTGTTTTTGTTTTTAGGCAATGGGGGTTAAGTGACTTGCCCAGGGTCACACAGCTAGTAAGTGTCAAGTTTCTGAGGCTGGATTTGAACTCAGGTACTCCTGAATCCAGGGCTGGTGCTTTAACCACTGTGCCATCTAGCTGCTCCCTAGCTCTGTACTTTTAACTAGGCCACTTGCTTTACTGAAGGGCTGGTTTAAAAAAACTTATTCCCCCCCTCCCATCGCCCATCATTTCTAGAGATTCTAGAGGAACTTCTGGGCCAAGAGTCTTGCCTCCTCATTCCTTTTGTCTTCAGGTTCCCACAAATTTCCCAGGTTCATCAACAGTGAATGTGATGATCTGATATGAGCTGCTGGAAGAGATTGTTTTGAGAGAGAAAGGAAAAAAAACCCAACAACAACACAGAGGAACTTAATCTTTTTGGACAGGAGAGGACCTTCCCTCATACTATTTAAAAATATGCCTGTACAAGCTTGTGAGTGCGCGCGCAAGTGCGCGCGCACGCACACACACACACACATAGAAGTATGAGTGTGCTTTTGGAAGTATAAGATGATATTTGATGGAGGGTCCCTGCCCCCTATTCAGAGGACATGCAAGTGTTCTGTGACTATTTTCTATATACTTACTGGTGGTAAATATACACCTTTTAAGTGGTCGATGAGCCAGAACTAAGTGTGTGTGCACAAGGCTCTAATAGAGGGACTCCATATCTTTCCTGATGATTGTGGAGATAAGAACCGATGGGAGAGAGAGTTGCAGAGCCAGTGGCTTGCTCTCTTAGAAAGACCAATATACGACTAAAAAAAAAAAAAAGAAAAAGAAAAAAGGGGGCAGCTAGGTGACACAGTGGATAAAGCACAGGCCCTGGATTCAGGAGTACCTGAGTTCAAATCCGTCCTCAGACACTTGACACTTACTAGCTGTGTGACCCTGGGCAAGTCACTTAACCCCATTGCCCCACTAAAAAAAAAAAAAAAGGAAGACCAATATATCATCTTCAAATATAGCATTTTTGTCTTTGTTGTACTTTTTTTCCTTGCTCCTAGCCAAATGAGAGTAAAAGGTAGAATGGACCAAACTTCAACCAGGCAGGCTTCAAAAGGTTGGAAGAACCACCAGAGGTCACAAAATGGGAGGCCATAGCTGAAGTGACTAGGTCCAGGAAGGAGTCAACTTTCAATATCAATCTGTTTCACCTAGCTGAGGAGTGGATTGAAATGAGCTGGCAGCTCCTAATGCTGTGTCCTGCAAACAAGGGAGAGATTTGTACATTGGTCATGTCACACCTAGAAATGAACTTGGCTCTGGAAACATTTTGTAGCAACCACTTTGAGTCTACTCTCCCTAGGGATAGAGGAGGTAGAGGGGAGAGTGTGGACCATTTGGGGAGATATAGTTATACTTCTGTTCTTGATACAGTTTGGAGCTGGGAGACACTTGAGGCAAGGAAAAAAATTCAAAGGCTTTTGTGGTAGTCCATTAGAGAGGTGATGCTGGTGACTATATGAACAGGGAAACAGAGACCTGTGAGAGAGAGCTATTGTCTTGTGAGAGTTTTGTTCCTCCAGTGATATTGGTGTCTTATTGAGGGACAAATCCCTTAGGATTTTCTTTTATATGTTACTTCAGTGCCTCTTCAGGTGTTAGTACCATCTTTTGGGGAGGGGAGGCTTCTCTTTTTATAATTATCTTACATATGTTTAGTTATGTTCCTATTGTCTCTTTTTTTTTGGTGAGGCAATTGGGGTTAAGTGACTTGCCCAAGGTCACACAGCTAGTAAGTGTTAAGTTTTCTGAGGCCAGATTTGAACTCAGGCATTCCTGACTCCAGGGCCGGTGCTCTATTCACTGAGCCACCTAAATGCCCCCCTATTGTCTCTCTTATTAAGATGGAAGTCCCTGGTGAGTAGGGATTATTTAATTTATTTTATTTGTGGGGCTTAGCCCAGTGCCTAGAATCTATTAATTTCCTATTATATTAATTGATCGATTGAGTCCAATTCTTTCATTTTACAGATGAGGAAAATGAGATCCAAAAAAACCTTAGTAACATGCCCAAAAGTCATGTCGATAGTAAATAGCCCAGTCAAGATTTGGAACCAGGGACTCACTCCCTATCCAGACCTCTTCTTATTGTGCCACATTTCCTCTACTGAGGAGGCCCTTTTAGAAACAACAGCATGAGGCAAAATGGGTTTTCCAGAGCTGAAAAGAAAGATTGTGCATGTGTTTCCTCCATGGGAATGGGAAGGGAAGAAGTATGGTTTCAATCCTAAATCAAAATGCTTAGAAGGACATACTCATTTAATTCTTCCAACCAAAAAGATAGGAGAAAATGGTCTTACTCAGGAGACATAGAGCTCTGGGTCTATTTTTTTTTTGTGGTTGAAAAATTAAAGGACATGACCTCTAATAATTTTCAAGCTGGTTTTATTTCTTCTTCTTTGAGACTGCTCATCCTACCTCTAGCTGGTTGGGTCCCTGGGAAGGAAAAAGGAGAAATGAAGAGAAAGAAAGAAATAGGGAAAGTTCCTTCTCTCATTAGCAGCCAATTTCCTTCCCCAAATCACTCAAATGATCATTGAAAAACATAAAAAGGATCATAGACATTACAAATGGTAAAGATTAATCTGATTATCCAGCTTTTCCCTTGGGAGAGCAGTGGAACATCTTTTTGTAAATTCACCATGTCTTTTCCCACTCCAGACTAAAATGACCCCTTAAATGAGGCTTCCATTCCATCCCTTGGGATATGTTTCTACTCATAAATATTTCCACAAAGACAATTTTAGGGAAAAAGGTCTCTTTTTTTGGTTGTTGTTGTTCTTATAGGGAAGTTCCCAATGGGAGGCTGCCTGTGCAATTGAATTCCTGCCTAGAGGGGAATGGCCTTCTGAGGTTATAGGTCCAGGAACATGGAAAGCCCTTCTAGAAGAACTTGGCTTTGTGAAAATCCTCCAGCTCTGACCCAATCTGCTGCTGTGAACTAGTCAGCATCTCTGGCACAGATCTTGTAACCAAGCTCTCTGCTACTGCTGGAGTCCTTTGACTATTCTGCCATCAGGGTATCTGATGGGTTAGCATGTC
This sequence comes from Dromiciops gliroides, assembly GCF_019393635.1. Taxonomy (NCBI): domain Eukaryota; kingdom Metazoa; phylum Chordata; class Mammalia; order Microbiotheria; family Microbiotheriidae; genus Dromiciops; species Dromiciops gliroides. The sequence goes on along the minus strand of NC_057861.1, from coordinate 293,792,722 downwards.
ATCCCTTGTCCAGGATTCAGAGTGGTTTCCTCTTGTCTCTCACATCCAATTGAAACTCTTTTTTCTTGGCTTTTAAAGACCTTTGTGATCTGGTCTCATCCTATTCATAGAACCTTATTTCCTATAATTCCACAACACACGTACACTGCCCTTCCAGTTAAGCAGGTCTCCTAATTGTTTCTCATCTATACTGGGCTCATCCCCAACTTCAAGTCTTTGCTCATGCTGTTTCCCTTCACTTGGAATACTCTTTCCATAAAACTCAGGTTTCACCTTCTTCTCTATGTCAGCTGACACTGAACTCTTCTATCACCAATAGTCTGTAGCAAGAAGTTCAATACCTAATTGTTTTCCAGTTTCTTCATGCTTGTTAATTTTGTCTCAATAAAATTTTGAGCTTCTTAAGGTGTAGGAAGTATATTTTATGCTTTTATAGAGCACAGCTAGCCACCTATATGTCTTGGATACATGCTGAAAATAGACACTGAGTCGGGCCCATAATAGAACAGAAGAGTGGATTTGATGGCCTTTGAGAATTTTTTTTTTTTTTGGCGGGGAAATGAGGGTTAAGTGACTTGCCCAGGGTCACACAGCTAGTAAGTGCCAAGTGTCTGAGGGCAGATTCGAACTCAGGTCCTCCTGAATCCAGGGCCAGTGCTTTATCTACTGCGCCACCTAGCTGCCCCCATAGGCAAACATTGAGGCATAACCAGTGGATATTTATTCAAACTCTCTATTGAGGTTCTAATGATATTAAAAGTCAGGAAGGCCCTCAGTATATTGGATACCCTCCCCATGAAGAAGTACATAGACAAGTACATAGATAAGAAGTATACGGACAGGTTGAGCAGGCATGGATGGGTTGTGATCTGTATGGTTTAAGGAAATCATAGATTTCTTTGTACAATGCAAAGTATACTTTCAACAGATATTTTTTGATCAACTGATTAAAATCAGGTGCATCTTCAGCTGAGCTCAGTCCTACAATACAAATCTGTTCTGAGGGAGTGGTTATCAGTCATACAAAGAGACTAGAAGCCCTTCATTTTCAAGGAGTTTATGACAATTCAGATAGAGAGTAAACTTTGTATTCTCTTCTCCCTTTGGGTAACTGGTCTGTGGAGCTAAGTGTCAGTCAGATAATGCAAAGGTAGGTAGTGCTAGATGTGGTAGGATTAGGGAAAATATTGGTTTTTTTCCCTATAAAACTGAATTACCCATTTCACTATAGAAGAAGAAAGCTGGGAGGAACCATGATATAATATGAAACAGGATGACCTGGGAGAAAGTTTTTGTACAACTTAAGGCTAATTTATGTTCAGTGTAGCAAATTATATGGTATTTTATACAGTTGCATGCAAAATGAAGTTCTAACCAGAGACTTCTAGAAACAGATTTCACTTGTTTGTTCTTATCTTACCCCTTCTTTCCCCTTCACTCGCTCCTCCTTCTCACCCTCCCCATAACAACAGCAGCAGTGGTGGTGGCAGCAACAACAAAAAGAGGTCTAGAGACCTTGAAGCAGAGAGGATGCACTCTGAGCCTAAGTGATCATAGGAGGACATACCTAGAGCTGGAAGAGACTTAGAAGTCATTGAGTCCAACCTTTTCATTTTACATATGAGGCAAGTGAGGCCAGGAGAAGTTAAGAGAGAGATGCCTAAGGTCACATAACCATTAAGTGCCACATCCAGGATATGAACCCAGGTTGTCTCTAATTTGTTTATTTTATTGTGCCATGATGAGTACTTGTTAGATATTCCATCTTTATAGAGAAAACATCTTTTTTTTTTTTTTAAGCACTAAGGGTTAAGTGACTTGCCCAAGGTTACACAGCTAGTGTCAAGTGTCTGAGGCTGGATTTGAATTCAGGTCCTCCTGACTCCAGGGCCAGTCCTCCATCCACTGCACCACCTAGCTGCCGCAGGAAGATAGATCTTATTGGCAATTTCCTGGTAGCTGCTCACAACTAGCACTGATGGAAGTCTCCTCACAGGGATTTTCAAATCGTCAACTGGCTTCATCAACAGAGAATTCTTATTAGGTACAGATTGGATTTAGATGCCTAAACGGAGCTGAAGTTAAGATAACAAAACCTGCATTTGAACCCTGACTTTGCTAGTTCCCAGACATGTGACCTTAGGCAAGTCAAATACCTACTGTGGGTCTCATTTCCTCATCTGAAAAATAAGAGGATTTGACAAGATGTCTTCTGAGGTTCTTTCCAGCTGTAAATCAATGATCTTGTAATGCTGAGAACCTGTGAAAAAGAGAGGCTCCTAAGTTCCTTATGCATGTTTCTTACAGGTTGTTCCTATGCATAAAGTTTGTCATATATGTCTCTTGTACTCTCTGTTTAGATTTGGGGGCTCTTTAATGGGATGAAGAGGGACTTTGGAATTTCCCAATACTTACAACAGAGTCCCATACATGTTGGGCACTGAAAAATCCCTGTTGACTGGTAGATGTTTTTTATAGGCATCTTGGCTACCTTCTGGTTGCTATGGTAATCACAAATAGCCCTTTCATGCACTTGCTTTCATTGTCCTTAAGGTTTTTGTTCATTGTGCCTTATTGCAATAATGGTGGTTGTTGTTATTTTTCCTTCATTCTAGAAGAGGACCGTGACATCGGGGTGATGTCATCACTTGAAGTGAATTGGATTTAAGTGAGGGAGGGCTCAAGAATGCAATAATGGACACATTTCCCAGGATAACTAAGTTGTAAAGGACCCCCAGACTGTTTCCTTTTAAAGATCATGTTTGCAAATTTTTCTATTTTTATGATAATTTCATCTGTACAGAAACCAAACCAAAGTAATCCACAGATTTTTTTTTTTTAAAAGAGAAATTGGATAATTTCAGCACCCAGGGGAATATATAATTTTGGTTTCTAGTCGTGTCTCTCATAGTGTCAGAGTGATTATAATTGGGGAAGGAGAATGTGTGATTGCCTTACAACCAGGGCAAATGTGACTTAGAACACGACCTTATTGTTTCCAGACAGCCAGAGCAGGCTAAGTGTTACCTTATAAACTGGTTAGGACAGGAGGGGTGAGGAGGGAGGTACTACACAGAGGAGAGTGGGCAGCAGCCAATCACACTTCCATTCTAATTAGTTCAAAAGGCTTCTGCTATTTTGACTTTGTGGAGTGATTTGCCAGAGCTCCTGGAATGGAAAAACAATTATGGCTTGGCTATCCATGGAACTGGGTGTTATAGTGGCAGAGAGGGATACATGATCCTATGGCCAGGAATCTCAGCCAGACCGGGGAGCTGAAAGGTGCCGCAGAGATGAAGGAGCCCGGGTGTGTGTGAAGTCCAAAACCCTCTAGGGGAGTGGGATAAAGAGGGGGGAAATCTGCCACCTAGTTAGTGGTCCCAGCACTTGTCAATGGTTGAATCATTAAATTATGTTCACCTAGGGTTTGGGGCCTTACTTCTCAGCTAGGGAAAGCCCCACACTGTCAGTTAATACAAGGGAAGGGGCGGTGTGGGATGGGGGTGTGAGGCAACCAGGAAGTCAAGCTTATTTTTGAGGACAAAAAAGGACAATACTGGAGCCACCTGTGCAAACCTGTAAAAGAATGGAAAGTTTTTAGGCAAGTAGACTGATAAACAAAAACAAAGCAAAGTAAACATACTCACACAGAACCCTAACACACAAACATACCTAAATCCAAACACCTTATGATGAGAGGATTTCAGGGTTAGAGGGAAGGTTATGCAGCAATAATAACAATAGTTATTAGGGATGGTATTTATATAGTTTGCAAAGTGCTTGAAAATTTGCAAAAGGCTTCTATAAACATTTTCTACTATTTGCCTCATTTTGGGGAAAATCTCTCTTCCAATGCAGATGTTACTTGTAATACAGTTTCTAGTCTTCAAGAATTGTCAGGAGCCCTGAGATCAAATGGCTTACTCAAGATCACACAGCCAGTATATGTCAGAAGCAGGACTGGAAGGAAGGTCTTTATGATTGCTTGTCTCTCTGTCTCTGTTTCTTTCTGTCTCTGTCTCTGTCTCTCATAGCTGCCACTAAGTACCAAGACATTCTGTGAAGAAGGTGCCACTGCTAGACCCACTGCATCTGATATTAAGGGAACCAGACCAATTGGCCTGTTTGCTCTTTGTAGGATGCTCTTGAAACACAGCAAAGTTGGCAAATGTTCTTACTTTGGCCTCAATTCAATTGTTCTGCCAGAACTCCTTAGCCTAAATGACTATGGATAATTTCTAATAGAATATGAACAATCCCCTTCTCTTATTTTCTTATGATCTTTTTTTGATCTGTAAGAGCCAGGACCTAGCACTAAACCTTTGGCCACATGTGGACTATTATTACTAATATTTTTTTAAAGGGGGGGGGAATTGATCACAAATTCAAATGTTTCTGAAGGAAGTATTTTTATCCATTTTGTTCCATGGTGTTTTCAAAGTTCTGCCTATCTCAGTAATGAGCAATTCAACTATTAAGTTAACAGTTCATTTATATGGGGATAGAGGTGAGTGATAGAGATCATGCTACACTCTGCTTTTATCACAGAATATCATTTCTCCTCTCATTGGAGAAAAATGACCACAATGGCCATTGTTGGATATTTACCTCAGCAATGACACATCCACCCATCTTGGAGCCTGAATCAGACCCTTAAGCAGTAACATGATTGTCTCACATTCTTCCTAAGTTAAAAAGCAGTGGAGTCCACAGGCTTAGTGAAGATGGACATTAAGTTGGTCCAAGGTTAATTCAGGATTAATTTAAGGTCATATTTTACTAGAATAGTATCAGCCAGGAAAGTTCTATAATTTTATCAATGTAGGGAGCTCCTGGTGTGGGAACCCCTTAACAGAACATGGATTGTGACTTCGTATGACTTAATATCACTAAGTCAATGATTTTAGAGCTCAAAAAAAAATTGAAAAACAGTGATGAGGGATTCTTTCATGAAGAAATGTCCCCACTCATTGAGGCTGAGGAATCATGGCAAGCAGAGTTGCACAGTGGCAAAAATGAGTTTGTTTGAGTTAAAGTAGTGGACTCGAGTTACAGAGCTAGCAAGAAAATGTCAGAAGAAGGATTTGAACTCAAAGCCCAGTCTTGACCTCCTAGCTACTATAGCCCATTGTCATTGCTTTGAGGATGGGGATGGTTTCATTTTTTCTTTTGTTTCTCTGGTGCCTGGCACATAGTAGGCACTTAATAAATTCTTATTGAAATAGTTTGTTTTGAACTATGTCCATGATTTCATTGATGTATGTCATTTCCAGTGAGGAGGCTCCCTTTACCAATGCAGATTATTAGCTGCAATGCAACTTATTTTCTTAGAGAATTGCACTAAGAGAATTATTCCTTTGAGAGGAGCACTTAAATGACTTGCTTGAGGTAACGTAGCCAGTCTGTATTCAGAGGCAAGACTTCAACTCATGTCTTCAAGATTAAAATGTGTGGGGCAGCTAAGTGGCACAGTGGATTAAGCACTGACTCTGGATTCAGGAGGACCTGAGTTCAAATCTGTCCTCGAACACTTGACACTTAATAGCTGTGTGACCTTGGGCAAGTCACTTAACCCTCATTGCCCTGCAAACAAATAAATAAATAAAGATAACCTCAAAAAAAGATTGTAAAATATGTCATTCATCATACCAGGCTGCCTCTGGGCTAGAATAGTATTTCAAAGAAATCTGCAGTGGAGAACTCAGATTTGCAGTTACCCATCAAGAACCCCAGAAAGCAACAGGGTTCTCAAAGGTTCCCAAAAAAATCTTGACTCCCTCTCTGTCCTCTCGCTATTTAAAACAACTAAATAGGAACTTTCTCTTTTTGATTTAGTAGTGGTTTTATTTTTATTTCTTGCCAATGACATTGATGGTGCTTGTCTATATTGGAGCAAATTCTAATCTGGTTTCCTGGGTCCTCATCAGTCCTCTAGTTACTGCATTAGAGAAATAGTGAAAAGTAGTTTAGTTGGAATATCTACTACATGAAAGAAACTTTCTGCTCAGACACCACTTTTGAGAATCATTCAAAAAGCATGTGAGCTTATGTGGCCAAACGTTAACTGGCTAGAAGTAATTCAGTGAGCAGAGAAGGTGCTGGACTTGATGCCATGAAGACCTTGGGATCACAGACTGCCTTAGACACTTCCTAGCCTTGTGACCTACGGCAAATCTCTAAACCCCTCTGAGCCTCAGTGTCCTCATCTGAAAAATGGAACAATAACACCTACCTCCCAAGGTGGTTGTGAAAACTGAATGAGATAATGCATATATTTTACATGTAATTGAGAAAAATAAAAGAAAATATAAATAAAAGAAAAAACCTTAAAAAAGAGATAATTTAGATAAAGCATTTTGTAAACCTTGAAGCCTATTAAAAAGGTCTCTTCCTCTTAATATGTGTCTTTAATTTCTCTAAGAGAGAGGACGTGCATTATAGAGGAGAGAGAGATGGGCTCAGGATAAGTCACTTGTCCTCTCAATGCACCAGACGAGCTCTAAGTGGCAGAACGGATCTTCATAGAGGCAGCCAGGTAGCACAGTGGATTACAGAAGTGGGCCTGGTATCACAAAGACCCGAGTTCAAATTCTGCCTTAGATGCTACCTAGCTGTGTGACCCTGAGCTAGTCACTTCACTACTATTTGCTTCAGTTTTCTCAGATGTAAAATGGAGGTCATTATAGGATCTACCTTCCAGGGTAGGATCAGTGTTGTGAGGAACAATGAACTAATATTTGAAAAGCACTTAGCAGAGTGCCTATCACATAGTAGGGACTTAGAAGACACTCATTTACTTCCTTCCTTCCTTGGTAGAGGGAGTATCAAATCAGAAACTACCTACGCTGAGGGTCCAAAAGAGAGAGGAGGGTGAGGGAGGAGAAAGACAGATAATAGAGTCAGCGACTGAGAGAGGAGTGAAGAGCCATCTTCAGGCCACCTGTTTTTTACCAGGGGAGACTGTTTTCAGTGCTTAGCACAGGGCCTGGCACATAGTCACTTAATAAATGTCAATTGATTGGTTGATTGATTGACTGAACCTGAAAACTAGAAAATGCTTCCCGGCTTTTACCTTTACATCAGGACATTTCTGAAGGTCATACCTCATGAGGTCTCTTGCTGTCCTGTTCTCTATGATTTCTTCTCTGGCCCTTCTTTTGTCATCATAAATCTTGGGCAAAGCATTTTACATGGATTCTTTTCTGGGCTCTCAGGGCCACTAGTTCTGAATCAGACAGTTTGTCACAGCACACGGCTGATTTTGGCTGTGACTAAGGGGAGTCTTTCTGAGCTATAGTGATCACCCATTGTGATTTTTAAGACAAGGAGGCACAGTTTGTTTATCATGCTGGGAATCTCTTTCTGATAGCCTTCTCACAAAGATAAGATCTCCAGTTTTGCCAAGCTGGAATTTTGGTACTGTGTTTTTCTCTGTCTGCTTCAGAGGGACACAAGGGTGGGGCATAGTGGCAAAGAACACTTGGGTAAGGAAACAAGACTTTATCTTTCCTGCTCATAAACAGAAGTCACCCAGATAAAGGAAAAACAACTGAGCTTAATGTAAAATATTACTGGTCTATTATACCCATAGGGCAGCTAGGTGGCACAGTGCAGGTGCAGGGTCTGGAGTCAGAAAGACCTGAGTTCAAATCCAGTCTCAGACACTTACTAGATATGTGACCCTGGGCAAGTCACTTAACCCTGTTTGTTTCAGTTTCCTCATCTCTAAAATGAGCTGGAGAAGGAAATGGTAAACCACTCCAGTATCTTTGCCAAAAAAAAGAAAAACCCAAATGGGGTCATGAAGAATCAGACCCAACTGAAATGACTGAAAAATAACAACATTAAGCTATGGGATAGCATGGAATAAATAAATTCCTAAACACTGGATAGTACAAGAGTTTTTCTGTGAAGAAATACAGTACAATTATCTGTTGAAACTACTGTTCTGATAGGAAAAAAACACTAATTAATTTCACTTTATAATAGAATGCTATTAGATTGGGAATCTATCTTTAAGTAGCATTGGGTTGGAGGTTCACAGATGCTGGAAAGGACTTCAGAGGCCATGTAGTCCAATCCATACCTGAACAATATTTCCTTTAACTAGTGTTTGTCCAGCTTCTGAATGAAACTTCCAGTGCTCTAAGAGAAAATCTGCAGGCACACCTTGGAGATATCGCAGGTTTGATTTCAGACCACTACAATACAGTGAATATTGCAACAGATTGAGTCACACGAAATTTTTTGTTTCCTAGCACATATAAAAGTTGTTTACACTATACTGCAATTTTCAAATTGTGCAATAGTATCATGTCTAACACACCCATGTATATACCTTAATTAAAAATACTTTATTGATAAAAATGCTAACCATTATCTGAGCTTTCAACAAGTCATAATCATTTTGCTGGTGGAGGGTCTGGCTTCAATATGTATGTCTGCTGACTGGTCAGGGTGGTGGTTGCTGAAAGTTGGGGTGACTGTGGCAATTTCTTAAAATAAGACAATAATGAAGTTTTTCGAATCAATTGACTCTTCCTTTCACTTGAACACTTAGAGGCTGTTGTAGGGTTATTAAGTGGCTTAATTTCAGTATTGTTGTGTCTCAGGGAATAGGGAAGAGAGTAGAGGGAGAGAGACAGGGCAATGGCAGGTGGGCAGAGACATACACAACGTTTATTAATTAAGTTCGCTATATTATATGGGTTGTTCCTGGTGTCACCAAACAATTACAATAGTAACATCAAAGTTCACCGATCACAGATCACCATAACAGATGTAATGAAAACAATTGAAATATTACAAGAATTACCAAAATGTGACAGACAGATATGATGTTAGAACATGCTGTAGGAAAAATGACACCAGTAGACTTGCTTGATGCAGGGTTGTCACAAACCTTCCATCTGTAAAAAACACAATATCTGTGAAGCACAATAAAATGAGGTCTATTTCTATTCTCCTTTTGGATAGCTCTGTTCTATTTATTGGAAACTATTGTTATAAGATTAGGCCTGATAGTTTTGAGCCCATCATGACAGTCTCCCCTTAAGAGGGGCTGTAAGCTTATAGAACATACGTTTGGAAAAATACTGAAAATAACATCTTTCAAAGGTAGTGCTTTTAACCTTTGTGTCCCCCAATAATATTTTGTCCAATAGCAACTTGTTTTTTCTCCCTGATAACAAACCCCTTAAATAATTTTTGCCATTACCCCTTGTGGAAATTTATTCCACACCCTGATATGCAATTCGGCCAGTTGTGTGTGTGTTAGCACCTAAAATCAGAGTACAAGAGCCCCACTATCAGAAGGGCACTGTGGAACACACCCTCCCCTTCCCTAGGAACACACCTTCTCGTTGGAACACCCCCTTTCTGCTGAATAGACCTGTGGCTTTGTGTTCCCCAATGCAGCACTGTCCTTATGAAATATACTCTATGTTAGTTTGTATGCCTGAGTTGTATACAGGGTCCCCTTTTCCCCTTTTTCTTTCCCATCTTCTCCATTGTTTATAATAAAGCTTTGCATTGAACTGATTCCCATTGTTTTATATGTTATTCATAGTGGTGGAACTCTCCGAAGTCTCTGCCTGGCCCATGGGCCTTTCCTTAGACAACTGCACCTACATTGGGGAAGTATGGCACTGTGAGTCCCATTGGAGAAAGCAAGGATCCATATGGGAATCCTATGAATCCTATGTCCCCCAGGAGGGCCTCCCTTATGCCAGAGGACTGTCAAAAACATTCTCTTTCTCTCTGTCTCTCTGTCTGTCTCTGTCTCTTTGTATGTCTGTATGTCCCTCCTCCCTCACTTGGCATGAGATATGTGATTTCATAGACATACGCAACCCCATATTAGGAAACTCTCCAATGTAGTTTATCTCCTTCTCTGTAATTTATAAATTTAGAGAATTGCTGCGGGGGGGGGGGGCAGGGAACTGCAAGGTTGATTAACTTTCCCAGGGTCACAGAGCCAGTATATGTCAGAGGTAGCACTTCAAATAGGGTCTTCTTGACTCTGAGAATCGGGGGAGGAGAAGCTTTAAAACTCTCTAAACCTGTTTTTTTATAATTGGACCCTTTGAAGGAAAGGTGTCTCAGACAGAAATCAAGGTAGATTTCCCTTTTCCAGAGAGGGTACTTCAACTTCACCAAAGTCCCACAGAATGTAGCAGTTCACCTTAAAGTCTCAATGGGATCTTTATCATTGTGCCTTATGGACTCATATGAAGCAGAGTTACTTTCAATATTACTTAATCCTTATTGAAAACCTTTCCAGAAGAATAAATCCCCAATCTCCTTTGCTGACCTGCTCTAGGGATTTGCTAACTTGACTGTCAAATAGTGTCTAACTCCCTACTGTTGACTTCTTTGTTTTTTCATTTGACCATCTGGTAAGATGATTTTAAATGTACTTGATGGTTTTTTTTTTTTTTGCAAGGTCGTTGGGAGACTTAGTTGTTATTTTTAAAATACTTGAAGACCTTTGACTTTTTATAGGGTAAGACCTTTTATAGGGTAAGCTGTTTTCTTATTTTGATGTTCTTTGTTCTTTGTTTCATGATTTCCCAGAAATGTACAGTGAAGGATGATGTAGAATTATAATGATAACTAATATCTGTATAGCATTTCGAGAATTACAAAGTGCTTCACAACTACCTTGTGAGGGAGGTAGCTACATATATTTTAATATGTGCATATATGCATTATATAATATGTACTATATACCTTATAACATTATTAACTTGTAATATAACATGACACCATTTAAATTTATATATATATGTGTATATATATATATATATAAACATATACATACACACATATATTTATTTTTGAGAGGTAGCAGTGGTATTGTGGATAGAGAATTTCCCTCAGAGTCAGGAAGACTTAAGTTCAAGTACCATCTCTGACATATACTGCCCCTCTGACCCTGGGAAAGTCATTAAACATCTCCGTGTGTTCCGCCCCACCCCTTGCAATTCCCTATGGCTGTAAGTTACAAAGAAGGTGATGAACCACATTGGGGATTTTCCTTATATGGGAGTTTCTATGGGGAGAGGGAGAGGATAGATTACTAGGTAGCTAGGTGGTGCAGTAGATAGAACACTGGACCTGGAGGTAGGAAAACTAATTTTCATGAGTTAAAATTTGTTCTCAGACACTTAATAGCTGTGCAACCTTGGGCAAGTCACTTAACCCTGTTTGCCTCAGTTCCTCATCTGTAAAATGAGCTGGAGAAGGAAATAGCTAACCATTCTAGTATCTTTGCTAAGAAAATGCCAAACAGGGTCATGTAAAATCAGACATGATTTAAAAACAACTTAATAATTAATATAACTGTCTGGTAGATAAATGATGGGTTGTTAGATACATGATAGGTGATAAATAGATGATAAATACTTGATCGATAGATAACTGGAGATAAACACACACACATATATAGTAGGATTAGAGATACACAGATTGGCTAAAAATGATAGAAGGGGAAAATGACCAATGTTGGTGGAGATGTGGAAAAATTGTGGCATTAATACACTGTTGGCAGAACTGTGAACTGATCTAACTATTTTAGAGAGCAATCTGGAATTATGCCTAGAGTTATAAAACCATGCGTACCCTTTGACCCAGCAATACCACTATTAGGTCTGTTTCCCAAGGAGATCAGAGAAAAAGGAAAAGAACCTTTATGTTCTAAAATATTTATAGCAGCTCTCTTTGTGCTGGCAAAGAACTGGAAATTGAAAGCATGTCCATAAATTGGTGTATGGCTGAACAAGTTGTGGTATATAGTTATGAAGGAATAATTCTGAAGTGTAAGAAATGATGAGCTAGAAGATTTTAGAAAAACATGGAAAGAATATCATGAAATAATGAAGAATGAAATGAGCAGAACCAAGAGAATGTTGTATACAGTAACAGCAATATTGTTTTGTCATGGGGCCCAGAGTACCCCAGAAGTTCTTTGGGGTACATCAAGGAATCTTCTCCTTGAGAGACTAAACCAGAGGACAGATACGCCTAGAGAGATAAGTGGAACCAGATCTGACTAAGCTAGCTTTGGGACCTCCACCCTTCATTCTGGTCTCCCTTACCACTGGGGAGATAAGATTAGGTGTGGCTACTTCTTTTGTGTTCTGAGGAGATGGCTTGAGAGATCAGCAGCCACCCCTCACCCAACTCCTCTAGCCACCACCAGTCGGGGATGGTCCACCCTCACTAAAGGAACTTTCCACTGTGAGATGGTCACCCCCATCAGTCCCCTATAAAAGTACCTGCCAGACTCCTGCTCGGGGAGATTGGTATCTCAGAGCCATGTGCTTTGTGCCATGCCCCTCTCCCCATGAGAAGTCCAAGGATTTCTTTCATGGTTTCCCTTCCCCTCCCTTCCCCTTCCCCTAAGTAAACTACCATCTTATTATAACTGCTTTTGTGTGCAAGAGGGTGTAATTCTTTAAAGAGGAATTCCTAAGGACCCCAAGCCCCTACCCCAAACCCCGTACCCCATTTTCCCACATAACATTTTGGTGCCCCACGTTGGGCGCCAAATGATATGGGGAGAAAGCACGTGGGGCCTTAGGATTCCTCCGTAAAGAATTACACTCTCGCACAAGATCTAATTAGGAATGAAAGAACAGGTTTATTGGGGTACAAGAGAAACTGGTTGGGAGGAAAGCATTTTGTTGCTCCAAAACCTTCCTCCCAGTCAGTTTCTCTTGTACCCCAATAAACCTGTTCTTTCATTCCTAATTAGATCTTGTGCGAGAGTGTAATTCTTTATGGAGGAATCCTAAGGACCTATGTGCTTTCTCCCCATATCAGTTTGAAGAATAATTGTGAACAACCAAGTTATTCTGAGTACTATAAATAATCAAATCATCTATAAATAAAGCACCTATGAAGGAAGATATTCAGCTCCAGAGAAATAACTGATTAATAGAAGTATGCATAGTATAGTTTTATATATATTTATACATTTGTGTCCAGTGGTGGTTTTCCCTAGTGCAGGGTGGGGATGGAGGGAGGGAGATGCCAGTTTGGAACTTAAAATGTAAAAAAAAATAAATACATAAAATATTTTGAATACTTTTGTCCTTCAGGACAACCTGGTTCAGGATTGACCCCGAACAGAACTGCAGAAAAGCACTGATCACTACCATTTCTACCATTTCCCTATAGCCCCTCACTTTGTTCCCTAACATATTAAACATGCACACACACACACACACACACACACACACACACACACACACCCCACATTTGGTCTGGACCTGTGATTTCATTGATTCCTCCACTGATATAAATATACTATAAATTTTATTCTTAGTTACCTGTGGTTGGTCATTGAGAGGTCAAGCGATTGGATACACATCCAGCATGAATCAGAGGTCAGAACTGAACCCATATCCTTCCAGCTCCAAGTCTGGTCTTCTAGACACAACATCAGATATTTCTCTAGTAGCGTATTATCCTTAATTTACAGGTGAAAGAAGTAAGGTTGAGAGTAGGGGAAGTGATTTGTCCAAAGTAACAAGGCTAATTCAATCACAGTTGAGCACAGGTCTCCTGACTCCAAGTACAGCACTTTGTCCCACTAACTACCTAAAGAAGAATTATAGCATGCTTGAAACTGCAGAGTACAATGTGCAAGGCAACCCATGACCACAGGATCATAAGTCTAGAACCCACCTAGTTCAATGATTTCATTCTACAGATGAGGAAACTGAGTTCTAACATGTTTAGTGATAACAAGTGTTCTCATAGTGGCTTGGACAGGACTGAAAACTGCTTGGGCAGAATTCATTAAGACACTCCAATGATACACAGTCATCATTAAACATTCCATGCACTCATCTACCATGGAAAGCCTATTTGCTAAAGGAAGGAGATATGAGTTGTTCCCTAGTGGGGAAGGAGGGAGGGAAACAAGTTTAAGTGTTTCTGCAGTTCCTGGTCTGGTATATGTGTCACACAGTTTATTTTTCAAAAAGTGACACATAAAACACTTAATTCAATTTAACAACAAGGGCTGGCTTCCATGTAGCTTCTTGTGTGTGACTTCAACAGATTTTCCCGGGGGTGGCTCCCACATGCTTGCAAGGAGGTATGGCATGAATTAACTGAAAATTAAGTGTTACCCTGCTGTTTACGCAGTTATATCCCTCAGTGCAAACCCCCAAGGAAGGTCTGCTTCTGTCATGAAGTGGTCTAAACCAGGGCTCTCTCTTGTATTCTTTTATTCCCTAACATTAGTGAGAGAGAGAGAAAACACAAAACACGTGAGGAGAAACTGCACACTTGGGCTCTGGCTTCCTCTATTATCTCTGAGGAGTGGTCATTCACTGCTTCTCTCCTCCAGAGGTCTTACAGACTTTGCTGCAAAGGAAATCCTTCCTGCCAGGTTGCTCAGCAACACATTGAGACTCAATAAAGGAAGACTACTTAATGCTGTGCTACAAAGAAAATCCTCCACTTGATGGTACTCTGAACAATACACTACACAACTGTAGTTATTCAAATTAGTCAGCAGTATTAGCCTTGTGGTTTATTGCTAGGCAGAAGATCTAGCTAGGGTTAATAATATCCCAACTTTCTGAACCAAGAGAGGGGCTTGGGCAGGGTTATCACTGGGCAAAATAAGCAGAATAAGCACTGGGTTTCTATGTGGTTATGATTCCAGTTTTGCTATTTACCAACTGTGTGACCTTGGACGAATCACTTAACTTCTCTGGGCTTCACTTTCCTCACCTGTAAAATGGGGTTGGGTGGGTGGTCTAGATCAAAGCTTCTTTTTTTTTTTTTTTTTTTTGCAGGGCAATGGAGGTTAAGTGACTTACCCAGGGTCACACAGCTAGTAAGTGTCAAGTGTCTGAGGCCAGATTTGAACTCAGGTACTCCTGAATCCAGGGCCTGTGATTTATCTACTGCGCCACCTAGCTGCCCCCCTAAAGCTTTTTTTAAAAAATAAATTTATTTATTTAGAATTTTCCCCAAGTTACATGTAAAAACAAATTTTCACATCGATTTTTAAAAACTTTGTGTTCCAAATGCTATTTCTCCCTCCCTCCCTTCCCCTCGTTAAGAACTCAAGCAATTCAGTATAAGTTATACATGTGCAGTCATGCAAAACATTTCCACATTAGAACTAACAAAAAATTATACTTCCATCTGTATTCAGATAACATCAGTTCTTTCTCTGTAGATGGACTGCATTTTTCATAAATCCTTCTGATAGCATCCTGCCCATCATTTCTTACAGCACAATAGTGTTCCATTCTAATTTCATCCCACAATTTGTTCAGCCATTCTCCAATTGATGGGCATCACCCCAATTTCAAATTCAACTTTAAAAAAAAATCTCTTTTACTGTACCAACCAATGGTGGTATTGCTAGGTCGAAGAGTATGCATGGTTTTATAGTCCTTTGGCCATAGTTCCAAATTGCTCTACAGAATGTTTGAATCAGTTTACAACTCTACCAAGAGTGCATTAATGTCTAGTTTTCCCCATATCCCCCACAACGTTTGTCATTTTCCTCTGCTGTCCTGTTATCCAAAACAATAGGTGTAAGGTAGTACCCAGAATGATCAAAGCTTTTAAAATTGTGGGTCATGAAGTGAAGGTGGGGGTCATGAAACATTTGGCAACAGTAAAAAGTTATGTATACCTATTTTATATACCTATATACTAGAGTTGTGTAAAAATTTCTTGGGGAAGAAAAGGTCACGAGTGGAAAGAGTTTAAGAAGCCCTGGTCTGGATGATCTACGGCTGGTCCATTCCAGCCCCAAATCTGCGGCTCTACAGCCCTTACTCCCTAATAACTCCTAGCTTCCCATTACCTTCTTGCTGCCTCTTGGATACCCAGAATCCCTCATTGTTGCTTTTTTCCAAGCAGCCTTCAGGGACACTACTACTTTCTCCAAAATTACCCTCCTTTTTCCTCTCCCCCTCTTGCCCCCAATCCTACTCCCTCTAAGCATTAGGAGCAAAGCAGAGTAACTAAACTAATGTATACTTAAGTGTGAATAAAGTGGCCTAGCTTCATTTGCTTAGCATCCTGTTGGGTGTTTGCATTTTAAAAAGGGACTCTTGTAACCCCAAAGACTAAACCAGAAGTAGCAATTTATACACATTAAATAAATTTAACAAACATTTATTTAATGAATTGATAAATTGTGGAATGCCGAGCATCAAGATGAAACTGGGCTGGGAAAGGCATATCTTAGGCAGGGGCTCTTTCTAGAGGTTACCTCTCCTTTTCCTAAACATATACATCTATATATCTGTAGGTTTTATGGAGCAAGTAGATTGAAGTTGGGATGTTGCCTAATATCTGTAGAATCATGGCAGTGGATATAGAGAAGCTATTTCTACCATAATCATCAATACTATTTGTTTAAGGCATTGTGTTAGGCACTTTCACCAGGCTGCAGGACGCTTTACAAGACATGAAGGAAAGCCTATAACAGTTTACAAGCTGTCACATACCTAGTTTAGCAAAAACCTTTTCTCCTGAACTTGTGTTACAGTTTCACCACAGACCTAAGTCTATCACTAGTGCCCAGATAACCCCCAACACTGCTCAAAATGACACAATCTCCTTACGATTATTCCATTTGCAAATACAAGGAAAAGACACCTTGGAGGTGTGCAATTGTCATGGATGCCAGTACATCCACCTGACTGAGATTAAGCTAAGGAAGCTTGATCTTTCTTGTCAGTGGAAGAAATCTAGGTAACAAACATGTGGAGATTATTAGCAAGGTTCTCTAAAATCCAAGGCAGAGGAGCAAAATAGTATCCCAGCCAAAGATGGAGATGTTTGTGATAGCTGGGCAGATATAGCTAGCATGAGGCAGAAATGTCAGTGCAATCTCAGCAAAGGGTAATAAACAACCCCACCAAAAGCTAACAGTAAGGCAGCTAAATTGTGGGAACATTATAGTGCCTACCATCACTCCCCCCACCAAATATACCACAGCTCCCCATTGACAGTATGACTGAATATGAGGGAACATTTTTTTCATCTGAAGACATTTTTAGAGACATACACATGGAGAGTGTGGGTAGGTTATAGTGAGATTTGAGGCAGGTCTGTCAAAAGGATGAAAGGAGCAATATTGAGAGGCTGGTGTGGGTCTCTTGTAGATACGATTAGGCTTGGGTGGAGGTGAACACACATAATATGCTTTGGGATTCTGTGGTAGTCATAAATGGTAGAGACTACTTTAATGGCCAATTTGCTCCCCCTCCCCTTTGCCCATTTTTTTTTGCCTTAATTTCTGTTTCATATTTTAACCTATTCTAAACCCATGAGTTGCTTTGTGCTGATCACACTATCTAGAGACTGATTGAAGGCAATAGTGTCCAATGACCACTTAACTCAAAAGGCATTAGAGGATAATAGGTAGAGAGGTGGAAGGAACCTCTGTAGGAAAGGGTGGTGGGGGGGAGAGAATTTGGGACTGAAAATTAAAATAAGAGGGAACTCTAAGATTATATATTGTCATCCCTTCATTTTACAGGAAAGGTAACTGAGATGCAGAGAGGTTAAGTAATTTGCCTAAGTTATATATAGCAGTGACAAAGCCAGGATTCAAACACAGATCCCGTGACTCCAAATCCAGCATTGTCTTCCTCGTGCTAAGATTCAGTTTGATTTACTGCTTCCTTCCTACACTGTGTGAGCATGGGAAAGATCCTTCAAACACAGGATTTAGGCAATTTAGTCTAGTGAGCATAAGCCTAACCATTCCACTGGTATGTTATGACTCAATGTTTATTTAGGGCTAGCTTATGTTCTGAAGGACAAATTTTGTAGTTCCGTTTCATCAGCCCCAGAGAAAAACAGAATTTGGAAGAGAAAGTTGTCCCTTTCTGACCAGCGAGGTAGTAACTAATCAGTAGAGGATCTGAGACTAATATGAGAAAAGAAATGGTAGTTTCTGTTGGGATTCTCCACATGGCACCAATCTGAGGTAGATTATGTAAAGAGTAAATCCTCCAAGGAGTGGGGCTTATTGGGAGCTATGGATCACGATATGATGGAGGGGAGAGTACACTGCTTGGGAAAAAAGTGGGAGCATCTGTACCTTACTCCACAAATCCCTAGAAGTATAGCTATTGGGGCAGCTAGGTGGCGCAGTGGATAGAGCACTGACTCTGGAGTCAGGAGTACCTGAGTTCAAATCCGGCCTCAGACACTTAACACTTACTAACTGTGTGACCTTGGGCAAGTCACTTAACCCCAATTGCCTCACTAAAAAAAAAAAAGAAGTATAGCTATTAACATTTTTTAAAAGTGGAGAAAAATTGTTGGGCCACACAGTAAAAGTAGAGGACTATGCCATGTTATCACAAATAGATATTTACTTGGAATTGTCTGTATAGGGGCAAGAGTCTCTAAAATAACTCTTCTTACTTTTCTTCCATTGCTAATAGCCCATACAACCAACACACTATTAACACAAGGCAAACACAAAGTGAATTGGACCAAAACTCATTTCCCAATAGATAGGTGGACAAGGATATGAACAAATGATTATCAAAAGAACTATAAATTATTAATTGCATATGAAAGAATGCTCCAATCACCAATAGTAAGAAGCAAATCAATACATTCTGAAGATTTTGTCTGATACTTGCAAATTGGCAGAAATAAGCAAGAATGGGAGCAGATAAAATTGGAGAGGTTGGTTGGGAAAAATAGGCACACTAATGCATTGTTGGTGAACGTATAAATTGATACAACCATTCTGAAAAGCAACTAGGAATTATACAAATAAGGTGGCTAAAATGTCCGTACCCTTTGACCCATGAGTCTACTGCTAGACATATGCCCTAAGGAAGTCATTGGCAAAAAAAATGATTCCATGTAAAATTTCACATAAAATATTTATAATAGCATCTTTTATAGCAGCAAAGAATTGAAAACAAAGGAGATAGCCATTAATTGGGGAATGACTCAATAAATTGTGGCACATGAATAATGGAAAATTACTGTGCTGTAAGAAATGATGGACATGATGAATATAGAAAAGCATATAGACATATAAACTAATGCAAAGTGAAGTAAGTAGATCTAGGAGAACTGTACATAACTATTAAAATAATGTAAATAGGAAGACTGACAACCATGAAGGAATTGAAACTGAGTATTATGAAATTATAAAAAACAGGCTTGGCTCAAAAGAAGCAATATGAAATGATACCTTTCTCAAATCTTCCTTTGCATAGATTGAGGTCCATGGGTGTGGAAAACTGAATATTGCATCAATTTTTTCCAGTGTGTTGATTGAATTTGCTAATTATGCCTCCTCATTCCTCTTAAAAATTTTCTTCTTATAAGAAACAGGTTTTTGGGAGAGAGTTAGGAAAATCTCATTTGCTGCATTTTCATTCTGTTCATTCCCACTAACCACTGATATTCCCCCAAGTTTTGTCCTTGTTTGTGACTACCTCTATACTGTGTTTCTTGGTAATTTAATAAACTTCCATGGATTCAATTATCATATTCATTCAGATGATTTTGATATCAATTTATAGCAGCTCTTTTTGTGTTGCCCATCAATTGGGGAATACTGTGGTATATGATGGTGATGGAATATTACTGTGCAGTAAGAAATGACAAACAGGATGACTTCAAAAAAACTTGGAAAGACATGTATGAAATGATGTATTGGGAAGTGAGTAGAACCAAGAGAACACTATACACAGAGATAGCAATATTGTTTGATGAAGAACTGTGAATGACTTGACTATTCTCAACAATACTATAATCTAAAACAATACCAAAAGAGTATTGATGAAATATACTATCCACCTCCAAAAAAGAACTGATATTGATGGAACAGACTGAAGCATGCTATTTTCACATTCTTTCATTAAGTGAAAAATATGATGATGTTTTGCAAAATCATATATGTATAACCCATATTGGATTGTTTGCCACCTTGGGAAGAGGGGAGGGGAGGGAGGAAAGGAGGGATAGAGATTGGAACAGAAAAATATAAATAAAAATGTTTAACCTGAAAAAAAGACACTTATTAGCTATATGACCTTGGACAAGTTAATTAACACTGTCTGCCTCAGTTTCCTCATCTGTAAAATGAACTGGAGAAGGAAATGGCAAACCACTCCAGTATCTTTGCTAAGAAAACCCCCAAAATGGGGTCATGAAGAATTGAATACAACTGAAAAACGTCTGAACAACACCACCTTCTCACCTACAGTCTTGTATCTCCAACTACCTATTAGATATGTCTAACTGTATGTCCTATAGACCTTTTAAACCTAAAATTGTCTGAAATTGAGTTCACTATCTTTTCCCCTTCCCTAACCCTCACTTCTGAACTTCCCTATCACCCAGACTTGCAACTTAGGCAATTCTCCAGTCTTTACCCTCTTTATCACCCATATCCAAATCAGTGTCAATTCCTATCTTTGTAAAGTTTTTCATATATGACTCATTCTCTCCTCTGACATTGTCACCATCCTGGTGCAAGTCCTTCCTCATCACCTCAAACCTGGACTTTCTGCAATAGTCTTCTCATTTGTTTTCCTGACTCGTCTCCCCTTATGCCAGTCCATTTTCCACTCAACTGTCAAACCAATCATCCTTAAGCACAAGACTGACCATGTGTTCCCTCTATTCAATCAACTTCCATGGCTCCCTATTACCTCTAGGATCAAATATTAAATCCTCTGTTTGACTTTTATAGATCTTCATAATCTGGGTTCCCTCCTGCATTCATAGTCTTCTTGTATTGTACTCCCCTCCATGTAGTCTATAACCCAGTGACACTGGTCTTCTTTGCTGTTCCTCCCACAAATAATGTGATCTCCCCTATCTGAACATGTTCACTGGCTATCTCCCAGGCCTGAGACTCTTCATTTCTACCTCCAGACTTTCCTGGTTTCCTTCAAGTCTTAGCTAAAGCCTTCTACAAGAAGCCTTTCCTAGTCTTCTTTAATTTTAGTGCCACCTCCTGAGACCACACCCAATTTATCCTGTCTATATTGTGTTTTGTACATAGCTGTTTGCATATTCTCTTCCCCCGTGAACTTTTGAGAGCAGGGAATGTCTTTTGCCTTTCTTTGTATCCCTGTCACCTAGCACAGTGCCTTGTACATCATAGGTGCTTAATAAATGTATGTTGACTGACTTGAGGGGGAAGGATTCAGGAGGAAATGTAGATGATGTAAAAACAAAAGATACTTAAAAAAACCCATTTAAATTTGTAAACCTATTTAAAAAATAAGAAGGAAAATGACTTGGGCACACCTCATCTTCCATAAACTAAACAGCTGCCTATTGCTCCGAGGTTTTGCTTTGAGGCTGCCTGAATAAGTTTGTGGTGCCTTCGGTCTAGCAGAGATTCAGAGCTGACTCAGGTGAAGTTTTGCTAGGGCTGGCTTTGGCTCTGAGTCAGGTTAAAATTCTTTAGCTATGCCTACCCTCTAAATCAGAGGCTCTTTATTTGAAGTTCATTGGACTCTTTGGGATTTCACAGGATTGCTGAAGTTGGATGGGAAGAATATTTTGAGGTCTATGTTTCAGTATAATTGCTTTCCTTTGTATTCTTTGTGTTTTATTTGATGAATTTAAAAACAGCATTCTGAGAAGTGATCTGGCTTTCCCAGATCGCCAGAGCAGTCCATGATGCACAAAGAAAGATTAAGAACTATTGCTTCAGACTCAGCTTTACTCTATCCTTAGTCATGCTTCTGAACTCAGACTAGGTCTATGGCACTGGGGAATTGACGGGGCTTCTTCCACAGAGCTTGGACCACTCTGAAAAGGAACAGGATGCTCAGCTCTCAGAATTCTTCTTATTAGATTCCCCGTGGTCCCCATTAGACATCCTCTTTTTAAAAATAAACATTTACTTCATTTTTCCATTTTATTTTTTATCTTAATAGCATTTTTCCAGTTACATGTAAAGATAGTTTTCAACGTTCATTTTTGTAAGATTTTGAGTTCAAATTTTTCTCCTCCCTTCACCCTTCCCCTCCCCAAGATAGCAAGCAATCTGATATAAACATTATTTAAAGTTTTGAGTTCCAAATTCTATCCCTTCCCCCCTCCCCCTTCCCCCTCCCCCAAGGCAGTAAGCAATCAGATATAGGTTATACATGTGCAATTATATAAAACATTACCATATTAGTATTTTTATATAAGAAAACTTGAATAAAAGAAAAAAATGAAAGAAAATGAAAAATAACATGCTTAGTCTGTTCAATCAATATCAGTTCTTTCTTTGGAGGTGGATAGCATGCTTTATCATTAGTCCTTTGGGATCATTGTATCACTGAGAAGTTAAATCACAGTTCTTCACTGAACAATATTGCTATCACTGTGCACAACATTCTCCTGGTTCTGCTCACTTTACTATACATCAGTTCACATAAGTCTTTCCAGGCCTTTTTGAAAACATCTTGCTTGTCATTTCTTATAGCACAATAATATTCTATTATAAATTCTATACCACAGCTTGTTTAGCCATTCCCAAGTTGAATGGCATTTCTTTGATTTCCAATTCTTAGCCACCACAAAAAGAGATGCTATAAATATTTTTGTATAAATAGGCCTTTTTCTTTTTTGGGGGGATGGACATTTTTTATACTGTGATGCTTTAAGCAGCTAGCTGATGGTTGGTTGTAGGACAGAAGGGGAAGGAGACCTTAATTTGGGGGGGGGGACTGTGTCATGCATTCGTAGATATGGATGGACTACATATTGATAGCCTATATTGATAAACTATTGATAGACTACATTGTAAAGTCCATGGAAGAAAACTTAGGTACTGTCTTTATAAAATGATTTGAGTATTTAGTTAACGAATGATAGTCTGTCTGAGACTAAGATGAATTTAGGCCAAGGCATGAGGTATGATTTTCTCCCTACTTTGGGGGAGGTTTGGAACTGGAAGGATTGGGATTGGAGCATTGGAAGAAAAATTGAATTAGGAAAAGTAAATATCAGCATTTTAAGAAAAGGTTACTTTTGCCTAAATTCCTTAATGTCTAATAATAAAGAGATTTCTATCCATGACTATATAACAGATTAAAAGGAGTTGTTGTTTTTTTCTTGCCACTGGACTCCCTTAATCAATTAATTAAGTATATGTCTACCTGCTTCCAAACATCTGGATGAGGAAATAAAAGATTTGGACTATATATTCTCTAAGGTCCCTCCCAGCTCTAAATCTATGAGCCATAATCTAGAAAATAAAGTATTCCAGATGTTTCCAAATAGTTGGACAGTGAACATTATGTAACATAACATCAATTATTACTATGTCATTTCATTGCAAGTATCATTTAATTTCAACCATAGAAACCAACATTAATACCCAAAGTCCCAATTATGAAAATGAAGTTCTGAATTTTGGAGTTATTTGCCCAGCCTTAGGTTATTTAAGATTCAAAGTTAGTTCTTATCACACTAGTCATTGCAAGGAGACATTCACTTTCTAGAAGAGATTCTCTTGACTTTTTATTGTGTCCTGGTTGCGTTTGGCAGTCTGGCAAAGCCTGTGGACTCCTCAGAATAATGTTTTTAAATCCATAAAATAAAATATAAAGCATTACAAATACAACAAATTATATTGAAATAGAGTTATCAAAATAGTTTAAAAAGCTACATGTTCATAGATCCCAGGTTAAGAATCCCTGCTCTAAGGGATCTAACTAGTTTATTCCACAATTTAGGACACAGTAGATTAAAACCAACTCTTAGATTTCCAAGTGAAAATGAGGAGGTAGTCAGCAGAAGTGACAAATGGACTACAGAAGTGCCTGTTGACAGTCCCAGCAGTTGGGCAGCTGGATTCTTCATGGTTTTTCAAGAACTCTAGGAAACCTTGATTGACATTTCTATCATATTGGCATATGATAGGTCCATGTGAGTATTTGAATAAGTTTTTATTTTTTATTTGAATAAGTTTTTGCTAAGGTTTATTTAGCATCTTCACTAAGTATCTGGAATAACTAATAAATTAGAACAATGTGTGGCATTGAGAAGGACCTCCCTAAGCATCATTGACTGATCAAGGCTGGATTTTAAGAAAATATCCTTACTTGTGCCCTAAGGCATTTTGATTTGATTCAATAAACATTTAAGCAACTATTATTTTCCAGGCACAATTTAAAATCTAAGATATGAATATTGAAAAAAACCATACACACACACAACATGCTAGAGCTTAAAGATAATGCTAAATCCTAAAGGAATTACAGTTAGCTGAATGGGTTTGGGCAAAACTCCCAGAGTTTCAGGCTCTTCATTTGTAAAATGAGAGGGTGAAGCTAGATGTTTCCGTGGTTCTAAATTTGCAATGAAAGGGGAGAGGGCATCTCAGAGTATTGGGAATTATTTTGGATTTGGAAATAAGAGCATCTGGATGCAGATCCTGGCTCTTCCCTTTACTACCCAATGGTCTTGGGCAAGGCCCTTAGATTTCCTGGTCCTCACTTTCCTGTCTGTAAAATAGGGCATTGGAACAGACGATCTTTAAGGCCCCTGCTAGTTCTAAGTCCCTTTATTTGAAGAGGTAAGAAAAAGAAAAGAAAAGAAAAGAAGGAAAAGAAAAGAAAACAGGCCTACCCTTCCCACCCATTTTTTTTTTTTTACTTTTAGGGAAAATAATCCTAAACAGATTTTAATGGAGAGGAACAATCTCAAATTCAATAATGCTGAAGTAATCCCAGGGAAGCAATGAGATGCGAGAGTGCAATGGGATCTCCCAGTGGAAAAGGCCAGGGCTATTTTGGGCAATAAGCACCATGGAATAAAGAGGTGATAGTTCTTCAAGAATCTCTCTGGTTTGAGAATGTCTGCTGCATTCAGGTTTAGTGCCTCCAATCCCTTAAGTGATAAAAACAAATTAGGATGTTTTACAAGAAAAACATAAGGGTAATTAAGAGGGAACAGAGATTGACTTAGGATGGAAGATGAAAGGAAAGCGATATGTATATTTGTATAGAAGAGATAGGGATGGACAAGGAAAGGGCTAGAATGATGATTATGCTTTTCATGTACTTAAGACTAAACTGCTGGTCACTTTCAATTAATGGAGTACAAAGATACAGGGTAATGAAATTTAGAAGATAAAATATAGAACAAATGCAAAAAGTAAGTGATTCAGTCAATAAGCATTTAATTAAGCACTTAACTGTAAGTCAGACATTGTTCTGAACACTTGTTGGTCATCTTTTGTTTTTGAAAGGGACAAATGACATCATGGGGTGATGTCTTGATTCATGTGCATGAATTGGATTAAAGTTTGGCAGAGTTGCACAAAGTCATCAGTCTCATTCTCTCTTCCAGAATCATTGAAATCCAGTGGCAAGACATAAGTCATTGACATTGGCCCAGTGGATACGATGGATGACCTTGGTGTCTTTGATGTCTTACCAAGCTCTACCTTCTTGGTCTTTGGAACAAATTGTTCTTATCTACCCATTCCAATGGGTGATATGCTTGAGGTAGAAATCTCTTATTGCAGAAGCCTCAAAAAACTAAACATGAGGGATACACAGAAAAATAAAAACTGTGTCTGCCCTCGAGAAATTTACATTCTAATGGGAGATACATGTGAATAAAGGTATACACATATATGTATATTTATGTAGATACACATGAAGCGGACATATAAGACAATCTCAAAGAGCAAGCCACTAGTAGGTTGGGGAAGGAAAGGCCTCCTGCAGGAAATACACATAAAGCAGATGGAAGGTAGTCCCAGAGGGAAGGGCACTAGCAGCTAAGGAGACTGGGAAAGGCCTCCTGCAGAAGGTGAGATTTGAACTGAATCTTGGACAAATCCCAGCAGTAGGGAATGATGGTAATGGTTGGTACCCAGGGTGATGGAGTGTTGAAATACTGGAATTCATATTTACACAGAATAAGTATTTTGCAACTCTGGAAATTTTAAAAAGAATGGAACTGGTTTTATTTTTTCTTTCCCCCCAAAGAAGTAGTTAGAATCAAGTCTATCCAGAAACAGAGTAGACAAGATAGCATTTCAAAATTATTTTTAAATGTATTATTTTATGAAGTCTTATGGACCACATGAAGAGGGCTAAAGGTTAGTAGGCAGGTTCTGTTGGAGATTTTGCTAATATTGGTGGAGAAGATAAAGTATTGAGGAGGAGCAGTCATTCTGGGAACTATCAGTCCTGGCTCTTTTTAAATAACACACCCTGAGTTATCTTGCTATTTTTTAGATGCCTGTGTCCCAGGTACCTTTGACTTTCTTGTTCTACAATCTCAGAGACAACCAATTAAGCTAAAAATAATTCCTTGTGCTTGGGCAAGGCTTCTAGGTATTTGTATTAATTACTTTGTATGGTGGCACTGAGAGAAGAGTGTGTGGGGAGGGAAAGATTAACAGAAGTACAGAGTTGGAGCTTAGAGACTGGGTGCCAGAGATTCTCTTCATTGCTCACCTGGAAAAGGATGAGTTATGCCTGGGCATCCCTGAGTCAGAATTGCCAGGGGAAACTAAATTAAAGAAATTTAGTGTGTGTGCTCAGACTCGCTTATCTAGAACTAGGCTGCAACTTCAGCTCCTCAAACCTGAGGTTTGTATAGTATCTCTTTTCTATTGCCTTTGTCTGCAGCCCCCACCAGATAGGTGCCCCCCATTCTTATTGAAGCAGTGACCAACATTCCTCTTAACCTCTTACCTTTTTTGCTTCATTTAATATTTTATTTTCCCCCCAATTACACGTAAAAACAATATTTAAAATTTGCTTTTTAAAGTTTTGAGTTCTAAATCCTTTTCCTCTCTTCATCCCTTCCCTCCCCGAGTTGAGAAGGCAAGCAATTTGATATAGGTTATACACATGCAGTCATGCAAAACATTTTTCCATATTAGTCGTGTTGTGAAAGAAAACACAGACAACTACCCCCCAAGAAAAATAAAGTTAAAAAAAGGTTTGCTTTGATCTGCATTCAGTCTCCATTAGTTCTTCTGAGGTTGGATAGTATTTTTCATCACGAGTCCTTTGGAATTGTCTTATTACTAACGCCATTTTGTAGATGAAGCAAATGGAGTTGAGTTGACTTGCCCAGGGTCACACAGTTACTAAGTGTTTAAGGTCAAATTCAAATTTAAGCCTTCCTGACTTTGGGCCTCATGCTCTATGCACTGTGTCAAGGAGTATAGAAAGTCATACTCCCAAAGATTGTTCCTTGATCCTCAAAGGATCAGAAGTGGGTTTGGCTATAAAAACCAGCCTGGCCTCCAACTTCTACATTTCTGTGATTCATTCTTCCAAATTTCCTAGACTCCCAAGGTCAGAGAATCTATTTTCTTTACCTGGAATGGAAAAGAACTAATGAAGAGGCCGAGGCCTGCTTTTGGGGCAGTCAGGGCCTCTGTTTATAGCATGGTCCCTCTCTGGACACTGTGTGAGTGAAGGAGTCACTGAATGAAGTGGGGGAAAAAAGGTCATTGAAAGTGACCCAGGCCTTTTTTGAATTCATCTCCAGTTCTGGATACCTAGCCAATTGAAAAAGATTGTCCTCAACCATGTGATTAGCAGATTAGACCCAGATTCTAGATCTTAGTTACAGAAGACAGTTGAAAAATATCACTTATTATCAGAGTTAGAAAGGATCAGAGAGGCACTTACTAAACGCTGTCCGAAACATCTTACTGCATTAAGCATAAAGTACTTCCCAAGACTTCAAAAGGCAGACATGTAGGAGAAATATGGTTCCTCAACATGTCCCTGATTTCCAAAGTCTTTTCTCTCTCTCTGAAGAGAATCTGGAATGGTATGTGTCCTCTCTTGAAGCAGGAAGCAAGAGAAAATGTCTCCCCTCTCCAAAGCTCTTGTACCAACTCCATCCTTTACAAAATCACTCAGAGGAGCAGCATTCTCTCTACCAATGATGAGAGTCTTCTCCAAATGTTTCAGACTTGATACCTTGGTTACACAAGTATGGTCCTTGTTTGGTGTCTTGATTTAGAAGGTGCTACTAACACTGGAGGGAGGCTGGTTGGTGCAGTGGATAGAGATCTGGGCTTGGAACCGGGAAGATCTGAGTTCATATCTGGCCTCAGCCACTTACTAGCTGTGTGACCCTGGGCAAGTCAATAAACCCCATTTGCCCCAGTTATTTATCTGTAAAATGGGGACATGCTGCAGAAGGAAATGGTGAAACCACTCTAGTGTCTTTGCCAAGAAAACCCTATGAATGTCTATGGGGTCACATAGAGTCAGATACAACTGAAGAACAACAACTAACACTGGAGATGGGTAGAAGACCCCACCAATGAGGAAAGTCTACACAAATGCTCCAGGCGTGAGACTTGGTTCGTGCTTACCTTTCATATTTCGAGTGCTTAGAGTTTTCTCCTGGGAAATGCGGAACGAACATGAGGGTATCAGTTCTATATAGTTCTATATTGCACTGACCCTTTTGAAAAATTAAGGCATCAAAAGAGTGATGGACAAAATAAAGGAAAGCACTAAACCATTAAACACATAGCCTTCACATCTGCAGTCATTAATTGAAGCTTGAAGGCCCTGTAGTGATATTTAGTACCATGTGATGTCAGGTAAGCAATCCATTGAGAAGATAGCTGGAGACTGTCTTGACTTTTCTGGAGAAACTTGCTGATTGTCTAATTACTAATTAAGCCAGGTTTACTTTTTTTTGTGGGGCAATGAGGATTAAGTGACTTGCCCAGGGTCACACAGCTAGTAAGTGTCAAGTGTCTGAGGCCGGGCTTGAACTCAGGTACTCCTGAATCTAGGGCCAGTGCTTTAGCCACTGTGCCACCTAGCTGCCTGCCGTATTTACTTCTTGCAAGCTTCATTACTCCTCAGGTCTTGATAGAATCTGGAGTAACAAAAAGGTAAGACTGATTCTTATGTAACTGAAACAGAACATTAGTGGGAATGAACTGAGCTTCTTTTGGTCACTTCCAGGGACATGTGTCCTTCAGCACTGAGCATGTATTCCTAGAAATGGCCTGGAGAAGCTCAGCTCAGCTCATCATGTTCCATGGAGTATGCCCCCATTTCATGTATTTATTTCCATACTAGGGGGTAGTGTGTTATTAGAAACAGTGTCAGATTTAGAATGATAAGACCTGGGCTCATTCCTTAGGTCTTTAATTTTCTTTCCAGTGTGACCTTAAATGTATCATAGCTTTTCTGGCCCCAAGTTGCCTCATCTTTAAAATGAGAGAATTGGATTAGATATATGCTCAAAGTTTCCTTCCAGCTCCCGATCTAAGATCCTTTGGAGTCACTAAAGAGACTAAATCTGTCATTCTCTGTTATAAATCTCTCCTTTTTGTGTGTGAGGCAATTGGGGTTAAGTGATTTACCCAGGGTCACATAGCTATTAAGTGTCAAGTGTCTGAAGTCAGATTTGAACTCAGGTCTTTCTGACTTCAGGGCTGGGGCTCTATCCACTATGCCACGTATCTGCCCCTGTTATAAATCTCTTTTTGCTGTTTTCTTGTATCCCAATCAGCAAGCCTGAAAGGGGGCAATGGACATTGTTCTTTCTGTCTCTAAGAGGATAATGGAGAGAGCTATCTGGTTGATGTTTATTTTAATGAAGGCAGAATTCAGCAATAGTCTGAATGGTTGCAGGGCTAAATCTTAGTGTAAAAATGCTATCCTATTCTGAAAGATTTCCTTCTCAGTAATTCTTACATAGTTCTGCAGAACTTGTCCTCAGTTTGAAGATTTGAGACCTTTTACTTTACTGTGTGATCCATGGTCCTTAAGGCTGATGCTACCTGGGTCTGAAGGGGGGGAGTTTAATTCAAAGGAGTATTTTCTCTCCTTGGCTCCTTATTCCCACCCCCCCACCCCCCCTCAACACACACACACACACACACACACACACACACACACACACACACACACACACACACACACACACTTGGAGTTTGCTCAAGGAAATCTCTACTTACAGCTTAGGTGTAGCTGAAGTCTAGGTTATTCAAAGTAATCATATGGTGTCAGACAGTATTAAAAGACACAAAAGACTCACAGTACCTCATAAATAGATAAAGAAAAGGCATACGGGACTCAAAGGACTTGTAGTAGTTCATAAGCAGATATAGAAAACACATAAAACACTCAAATAGACTTTTTGAACTGCTGAACAAGCTATAGCCTTTCCCAACAGACTTTCTGTGTTTGAATCACTCACTGTAATAGTGGCAAAGTCAACGTCTCTTCCTTCCCTGAGCAGCAGAATCCTATTCACTGTTCTTCCATCCTTTGGGTCCACTTGGGTGAGTTTCTTCTTTCTTTAAAAAGGATGCTGTTCAGCAAGTCTTCCACCTTTGGACAGAAAGTCTGACTTGAATATAAGACCATCAAATTTGGTTTGCCCATGAAGTAACTCCCAAGGCTGGAGCTATCCAAGGAATTTCCCTTCTCTGAATTGAAGAAACTAGACTTTGGGACTGTGCTACCTAGGAAATGAATCTCTCTCCTTCTTTAAACTTGAGGTTTGGGTTTAGGGTCATTTCTCTCAGGTCATGTAGGCAAACATATGTGTGCTTCTGTCATGTTCTTCTGCAGTAGCTCTATCAATGCCCTGGTTGCTGCTATCACTTGGGCTGGGAAAGCCAATTTTCAGTTTTGGTGCTCTGAACTATGTTCAGGAAGCGGTGAGCAAACACTTGGAAATCTCAAGTAGGACTGTTATGGAGTATCCATTGTTGGTTCCTAGAGGGGGTGGAAGACTGTACACAAACTCAGCCTGCTTCCTCTCAGGACCTAAATCTGCTGTGGGTGTTCTGCCTTTTGAACAGGGAAAATGAAAAGGGAGCCCCAGAGTACTGAACTGCTTTGTCAGCTTGCTTTTAAACACTTATTCAAGGACATGGCTTTGTTGATGAACATTCATTCTTCTAAGTATAAGCCATCCAGTCGTCCGGGAAGCAGCCTCAGTCACTCTAAATAAGTCAATCCGATCTTATCCAATAAATAAATATTCATTAAGCAGTTCCAGGCACTATGCTAAATGCTCGGATACAATAAAGTCTTTGCCCTCAATGAGTTTACAATGTAAAAGGAGAGACAACCCACAAAAGGAGGTGGGAAAGGTGTGTGTACGTGTGTGTGCGTGTGTGTGTGCGTGTGTGTGTGCGTGTGTGTGTGTGTGTGTGTGTGTGTATGTGAAGGGACACCAAAGGGTAGCCAGCTCAGGGGCATCTTTTACCAGGCAGGGCAGCAGATGAAAAGTGGAGTGACCAGAGAGTCCAGGTTCTGCCCTCTCTAAAGGAAGACATTTGGAGGAGTTTAATACTGTGCTCTTCAGCCATCAAAACATGTGGAGGGAAATGGAATCAGTAAGTGGTGAGTTTAGAAGTCCTGAGTTTATTCTGTGAGTGGCATCTTTTTTATGGAATTGAAACCAGGCAGGGCAGTAGATGCAAAGTGGAGTGAGTTGGTTGGGTCTTCTAAATAAGACATCAGTGGCTTTGCTCATATTCTCCATTGGGAGGTGCCTTGACCCCTAGACAAAGGTTTGCACTCTGTAAATTCATCAGATTGTTTAAGGAGCTCATAAAATTGATTGAGACCTGTTCCTCTGATAAATAATTACCCCTGACCCCACTTACAGAAGTTGTTTTCTACAGTAAGCATAGAGTTTGGAACTATAATTTAAAGAAGTAAAAGAATATAAAGTTCTGTGAATGGGACTGACTTTTAAAATGGCTCTTTCAGGCTCTTTTTGAATTTAAATAAACCTTTGTTGTTATCCAAGTTGAGCCGAAGCTTCATGAAACTTTAATACTCTCTAGGATCGATGATCACTCAACAGGAACTTGTGGCCAGGGCTAAGCTCCAGCTGTTGTATGTTTCTGCTGCAGGTGGAACAAGTTTGAAAATCCTATATTTCCTTTCCAGAAAGTCCCAAGGTCCCATTACAGAGTCCTTTGGGATCCACCTCATTGAGATTTAAATGCCAAGAGAAATTCTAATCTCAAAATAGTTAGGACTCTTTAAATCCAATCTGCAACATCTATGTAGTATAGTGGAAAGAAAATAGGGTTTAGAATCAGATGACTTGGGTTTGAATCTTAGCTCTGACATCTCTTAGCTATGTGACATTGGATGAGTCACTTAGGTTCTTTCTTCATCTGTAAAATAAGGGGGTTGAAATAAAGGCAATAGTGACATTGCATACCCTAATCCCTACTGCCTGAAGGCCAAGTGTATTACATTTCACTCCCTCCCCCAGGGTTCTTTGATGTCCTTAAAGGGGCTTGCTTTGGGGTGTCCAGGCTCTCTCTCATTGGCTCCAATGGTGCTCAGAACTGTGTTCAGGAAGCTGTGAGCAAACACTAAGACATATCATGTACTACTGTTATGAAGTATCCATTGTTGGTTTCTATAATTTTAGGGGTCTTCTATGCCCTAGTTCTATTGTAGTTTACAAAGGAGTATTTATATCAAAGGTATAGCAAGAATAAACATACAAATGCCTCCCCCCCAAAACCTGAGGAACATAAATCCATTTCCTGTACCCCTAGACTCTGGGGAGACCCTGAACTCAGATTTGAAGCTTAGTTTGGTTCCTATGTAGCACTGTCCCACAAGGTTCCAAGTCCAAAGTCCTGATTGGTTTCAAACACCAGACACCCTGGCTTCCTTGCTGGGGTCAGTTGCCACCTCTGGCCTGAAATCCTGGCATGGCTCAATTCTGGGTCCAGGGATTCCATCACCCATACCTAGTACTGAAAAATTAAACAGAGTGAAACAAAACCCCAAGCCCATCATTTAGGAACATGGTGCTTAAAAGAGGAGATGGGGGGAAGATAGTTTGCCTGCCAGCTCAGTTCTTCTTGCCCATGTTGTGGGTGAAGAGAACCTTTACCATTTCTGGAAGCTCTGAGAAAAAAGACTTTTCCAGTGTCATAGTTTTAGAGACACAGAGTGTTCTGCCTACACAGCCAATACAAAGAGGCTGTTGCCACCCATGTGGTAGAAGAATGTTGGATGTCTTCTCTGAGAAGTAGGGGACCTCTAGTTTAGGCGATCTGGAAATGTGTGGAAGAGCCCTTGTTCCATTGATTATCTCTAAGGACTCCTTCTGGCACTCAGATTCTATGATCTTATGTCCCAGGGAGGCCTCCAGTATTCCCCCCTTCATTTTCTCTGTTTTCAGCTTACCCAAGAATTAAAGGAGTGTCCATGATCACCCATTCAACCAGTAGCTCAACTTCTTAGAGGTTTTGGCTTTTGCTGCCCCTTGGCTATCATCTGGCAGAAGGCCCTGGGCCATTCTGTCTTGATGGATGAGACCTCACTTCATATCTAGCTAGCTCTAGAGCCAATTATGGTTTTTCATCATGACCATTTTCAGACCTGCCGCTACTTCTGTTTTTACCCCTTGTCTGGGAATTATAATAAAGTCAATATGACTATTACTTCTGGAATGGGTCAGTCAATTCACTGCCCTATTGTTCCACTCATCAATCAAGGGACTTACCAGCCCATCATTACCTTCTTTGGCCACCAGTCTCCTATGTGTGTTGTCGTCCTTTATTATAATGAAAACTCCTTGAGGACAGGTGTAGGCTTCCTTTTGAATTGTATCCCTGTCATTTTCACAACATTTGGGCCATAGTAAATTCTTAATAAATGATTTTTCAAACATTCAGCCATTTAGGATGAATGGTATAGTGGAAGTAGCAATGGTTTTGGTTCTGGGTTCATATCCAAACTTTGCCACTTACTATTAATATGACCTTGGGTACATCCCTGTCCTCTCTTAAGACAGGACCTTCATTTGTAAAATGAAGGGATTAGATTGGAGTGATCTCTAAAAATCTCTTTCTCTTTGTTTTTTTAAAAAAATAATGTTTTTGTTATTCTAAACTTGATAGATATTGACAATCATGACTGTTCCATAGAAAAATTACAGAAAAAGAGAATTGTATAAGAAACTGAATCTCATCATTTTTGTTTTTACAAAAAGTCTAATGAGAAGGGGAGGAAGATCATACAATCAAATTCCTATGTAGAAAAGGCTGAAGAATCTGTTTTCAGAAAGGCATATAATGACCTCTAATGGAAGTCATAGTGGAAATGATTAATTTCCTCCTTGATTTGTAACATGCATAGAGGATCTATAGCTGGTATTTGTCAGCCAACTATATGATAGGGAGATGGACTGCTGATCAGCTACTTACCAGAACTAGAATGCATTAAGAGGCAATAGTCAGCCAAATCCAGTTTGTTAGCTCTGGACTTTTTTTGCTTGATATGTTCTAGTGAGGAGGCAATGACTAAGCCCGTTGTGGGGAGAGAGGCCTTAGGCCCTGATCTTCCTACTGAAGTCTTTGTGAAGTGCATGGTGAATACATGGTTCTGCTGTTGCCTTTATTATTGGGTCAGGAGAGTGAGCTACCAGAAGTTCAGGAGCTGGAGTCCATGTCAGGATTTTCTGGAAGCCAAATGTTGAGGAGTTAAGTCCCAAGAAATCTGCCTGCCTCAGTCCTGCATAGCAGAGTTTCAGACTCACCCATCTGTCTTCCATGCCCATTCAGAAGTCAGGTTGGTAGGGGTGAATGCTATGGAAAAACTATTTTAAGTCTGAGCCCACTATCCCCCCAAATAAAGATTGTATAGGGGAAAGTATGTCCTTAGATGTTGGGCAGGGGTGTGAAGTTTATACTTCTGCCTTTGCTATATCTTTGCAGTAAATATCTCTTTGTAAAAGTTAATTGGTGTTAAATGGAATTGAGGCATTGATCATTAGGGGGTACTAGTGACAGGAATGGGGGTCTGAGACGATAGCATTAGAGAAATATTTCCTGAACCACTCAGGAATGTAGACAACCTTACTATGAAAGAGTGAGTTCATTTTCACTACAAAACATATACACTTAATTCATCACTTTAGTTTCAAAACTGTTTCATGTATCCATATATTGGCCTTATCCAAAAAGTATATGTTTCATTCTATGTCTCTAATTCATTACTTCTCTGCCACAGGGGAAGAAGCATCCTTTATCATTGGTCCTTAGGAAATGAGATTGGAGAAAACAACAAACACCGAAAGAAAGAAAGAAAGAAAGAAAGAAAGAAAGAAAGAAAGAAAGAAAGAAAGAAAGAAAGAAAGAAAGAAAGCATTTTCATATGCATGGCAGAATACAAAAAGAGTATCTCTGGATTTCCATTTCATACCTCTTGTTTTTTTGAATAATATAATTTAACACATTATTTTCAAAATTTCCATGCTTGTCTATACTCTTTTTATCTTCCTTTTCTTTTACATACTTTCATACTTTCAAAATGTTACGCTGCTTCCTCACCTCACTTTTGCTTGTGAAACCATCAACTTTCACCTCCATCATCCCCCATTACAAGCTGAGAATAGAAAAACAAAAACAAGAAAAAAACCTTGCACAAATAATCATAATCAAGCAAAACAAATCCACACAGTGACCACATAAAAATGCATGTACCTGTACTTCATATCTTTCATCTCTCTGTCAGAGGTACTTAATCACAGGTTCTTTGGAGATATGGTTGATCATTACATTGATTAGAGTTCTTTAGTCTTTCAAAGTTGTTTTTCTTTGCAATGTTTCTATCTTGTATAAAGTGTTTTCCAGGTTCTGCTCACTCACTCTGCATTCATTTGTACTACCTAGGATTCTAAGAAATCATCTCTTATAATTTCTTATGGCACAAAATATCCCATTACATTCATATACCATAATTTGTTTAGCTATTCAGAGTTGTTTTTCTTTAAAATCTTGTAGTTATTTTATAAATCATTCTCCTGATTCTAGTTTCCTCACTCTGTGTGCTTCAGTTCATATAAATCTTCCCAGGTTTCTCTGAAACTGTTTTCATTTCTTATAGAACAATGGTTTTCTGTCAATTCATATATGATAAATTATTGCCATTAATCATTTGTTAGCCACCCCTTAGTTTCTAGTTCTTTGATACCGTCAAGAGCACTATTAGAATTATTTTGTACAATGAGTCCTTGCACAATTTAATGACTTTTGGTGGGGCAGTTCTAAATAAAGTTGGGCTAACTCACAATTTGATCAGCTGTGCATTAACGTGCTGGTCTCCCCACAAACACTCCAACAATTGCAATCATTTATCCATCCATCCATCCATCCATCCATCCATCCATCCATCCATCCATCCATCCATCCATCCGTCCGTCCGTCCGTCCGTCTATCTATCTATCTATCTATCTATCTATCTATCTATCTATCTATCTATCTATCTATCTACCTACCTATCTATCTATCTATCTATCTATCTATCTATCTATCTATCTATCTATCTATCTATCTATCTATCTACTTATGGTTTATTTTTGCCAATCTGATGGATGTGAAGTGGAACCTCCAGTTTTCAGTTCTCTTAAATTATTTTTTTGGTCAGGGCAATGAGGGTTAAGTAACTTGCCCAGGGTCACACAGCTAGTAAGGGTCAAGTGTCCAAAGCTGGATTTGAACTCAGATCCTCCTGAATCCAGGGCCAGTGCTTTATCCATTGCATCACCTAGCTGTCCCCCAATTCTCTTAAAATTAATGATTCAGAACATTTGTTTTCTGATATGTTTGTTGATGTTTCTTTCTTTTTTTGAGAATTTCTCATTCATATCCTTTGTCCTATTGGGGAATGGCTATTGTTCTTATATATTTGAATAATTTCCCTTTATATATGGGATATAGCATTTTTATCACGTTTGTCTTTATTCATATAAAAAGTGTTTTTAAAAAGTGTGTATTCATATAATTCCTGAGTGTTTCTTGGTAGATGGACTTCCCAACATTTTATACATCCTGCAATTATTTTGAATAGCATTTTCCTTTGTATCTTCTCCTTCTGTGTCTTTTGGATAGTATAGAGAAAGGCTGATATGTGCAGCTTTATTTTATACTCTGGTACTTTTATGATGTTATTAATTGTTTCAGTTAGTTTTTAGTTGACGCCCTAGGGTTTTCTAAGTGGACAATTATATCATATGCCAAAAGAAATAATTTGTTTTCTCTTTGCTAATGTTTATTTTCTTAATTTCCCTTTTTTACCTAGTTTCTATAGCTAGCATTTCTAGTACTATATAAAATAACAGTAATGATAAGACACCCTTTTTTTAACTTCTGATCTTATTAGAAAGGACTCTAGTATTTCTCTATTATAGAAAATGTTAGGTTTTAGTTTTGCCTCAATCCTATTTATCACATTCCTGGGAAGCTAGATGCTTTAGCAGGTAGAACACCAGGTTTGGAGTCAGGAAGTCCTGAATTCAAATCTGGACTCAGCTACTTATTAGCATTAGATTCTTGAAGTATACAGTGCCTTACCTTTATCTCTTAGAATCCCTCGTTTCCTTTACAACTGCTCAAAATATACTTTATTTTTTGAATATTTTATTTTTCCCCAGTTACATGTAAAAACAATTTTAAACATTCATTTTAAAATATTTTGAATTCCAGGTCTCTCCCCCTTCAGATGGTAAGCAATTTGATATGGTTGTACATGTGTAATCATGCAAACTATTTTTTATACCAGTCATGATGTGAAAAAAAACAACAGAATTCCCCAAACCCCCATAAAAATAAAGAAAGTGAAAAATAGTATGCTTTGATCTGCATTCAGAATTCCTCAGTTCTTTCTTTGGCGTGGATAGCATTTTCATCATGAGTCCATTAGAACTGTTTTGGATCATTGTATTGCCAATAATAGCTAAGTCCTTCACAATCGATCATTTTACAATATTGCTATTATTATGTAAAATGATTCCCTGGTTCTACTCACTTCATTTTGCATCAGTTTATGTAAGTCTTTCCAGCTTGTCATTTCTTATAGAAAAATAGTATTCCATTATAATCATATACCCCAACTTATTCAGCCATTCCCCAGTTGATGGACATCCTTTCAACTTCTAGTTTTTTGCCACCATAAAAAGGCTGGCACATATATTTTTGTACAAATAGGTCCTTTTCCCTTTTTAAAAAATGTCTTTGGGATACACTTTTAGTAGTGCTGGATCTATGCATACTTTGATAGCCCTTTGGGCATATTTCCAAAGGGCTCTCCAGAATGGATGGATCAATTCACAACTCCACCGACAGTGCACTAGTGTCCCAATTTTCCCACATCCCCTGTCGTATTAGCCTTTATCTGATAGGTATGAGTTGTTTAAACTTGCATTTATCTAAGCAATAGTGATTTAGAGAATTTTTTCCTGTAACTATAGATAGTTTTGATTTCTTCATCTGAAAACTGCCTGTTCATATCCTTTAATCATTTATCAAATTAGGGAATGACTTGTATTTTTATAAATTTGAGTCAATTCTCTATAATTTTGAGAAATGAGGTTATTATCAGAGACACTTGTTGTTAAAATTGTTTCTCACCTTTTTGCTTTCCTTCTAATCTTGGTTGCACTGGTTTTGTTTGTGTAAAACTTATACAATTTAATATAATCAAATTTTTCCATTTTATGTCTCATAATGCTCTCTATCTCTTGTTTGGTCATTAATTCTTCCCTTATCCAGAGATCTGACAGGTTAACTATTGCATGCTCCCCTAATTTACTTATGGTATCAAACTTTATGTTTAAATCATGTGCCAATTTTGACCTTACCTTGGTATAAAGTATAAGATGTCGATTTATACCCAGTTTCTGCCATATCATTTTCCAGTTTCCCCAGCATTTTTTGTCAAATAATGAGTTTTTGTCCTAAAAGCTTGGGTCATTGAGTTTATCAAAAACTAGTTACTATGATCATTTACTACTCTGTATTGAATACCTAATCTATTCTACTGATCTACTACTTTTTTTCTTAGCCAGTACCAGGTGGTTTTGATGATTAATGCTTTATAGTACAGTTTGAGATCTACTAGGGTTCCTGCTATGCTTCCTTCAAAATTTTCCCCATTAATTCCCTTGATATTCTTGACATTTTGTTCTTCTACATGAATTTTGTTGTAACTTTTTTAGCTCTATAAAATAATTTTTTAGTAGTTCAATTAGTATGGCACTAATTAAGTACATTAATTTAGGTAGAATTGTCATTTTTAGTTTAATGGTTTAGTCTACTCATGAGTACTTGATATGTTTCTAGGTATTTAAATATGACTTTATTTGTGAAAAGTGTTTTGTAATTGTTTTTTAAAAGACACCTTATATACAATATCCTTCTTGATCCCACTAGTTTTTAGTGCTCTGCCTGAGCACTAAATATAATAAAAATTACATTTTAACCTAAACTAATTTAGACATTCAATTAAATTCAAGTACCAAAATTATTTTACTGAATTAGAAAACAATATCAAAATTAATTTGGAAGAACAAAAAGTTAAGAATATCAAATAAAAAATGTAAAGGAAGGAGGCTTAGCAGTACCAGATCTTTATATTATAAGGCAGTAATTATCAAAACTATTTGGTCCTAGCTAAGAAATAGAAAGATAGATCAATGAAAAAGAGTAGACATACAATTTACAGCAGCAAATAAATATAATAATCTTATATTTGAAAAGTGTAAAGAGTTAAGATTCTGGGATAAGAATTCATTATTTGGTAATTGTTGGGAAAATTTATTGGAAAAACTGGAAAGCAGTATGGCAGAAACTTGGGATAAACCAAGATAAGGTAAAAATGAATACATGACCTAGAAATATAGAGTGATATTACAAGAAAATTAGAAGAACATGGAACATACTATTTATTAGACTTATGAATAGGCAAATAATTTGTGAATAAACAAGAGATAGAGAGCAAAGTTAGGTATAAAATGGATAATTTTGATTACGTTAAATAGTTTTTGTACAAATAACACAAATATAGCTAAGATCAGAAGGAAAACAGAAAATTGTGGAAACATTTTTATAGAAAATTTCTCAGATAAAGGTCTCATATCTGAAATATATAAAAAATTTTGTCAACTCTCCAAGAATACAAGTGATTTCCCAATTGATAAATGGTCCAAGGATTTTAACAGGCAGTTTAACAATGAAAAAAATCAAAACAATTTATAGTCACAAAATGCTCTAAATCATTATTGATTAGAAAAATGCAAACTAAAACAACCTTTAGCTATCATTTTATACCTATCAGATTGGTGAAAACTATTTGAAGGAGATAGCGACAAATATTGGAGGGGATGTGGAAAGACTGTAATACTTATTCATTGTTGGTGGAATTGTGAACTTTTTCAACCATTTTGGAGAGAAATCTGGAATTATGCCCAAAGAGTTCTTAAACTGCCTATAACCTTTGACCCAGCAATACCACTACTAGGTCAGTATCCCAAAAAGATAATAAAAAAGGGAATAGGACCCCACATTTACAAAAATATATCTAGTAGCTCTTTTTGTGGTAGCAAGGAATTGGAAATTGAGGGGATGCCCATCAAATGGTAAATGGCTGAACAAGTTGCAGTATGTGATTGTGATGAAATACTACTGTGATATAAGAAATGATGAGCTCAATGATCTTAGAAAAAAATTGAAAGACTTCCATGAAAAAATGAAGAGTGAAATGAACAGAACCAAGAGAAGATTGTATATAGTAACAATGATATTGTTTTGAGAACAACTTTGAGTGAATGTCATTCCAACTACTATAAATACCCAAATGAAGAATAAAGAACATACGAAGAAAGACACTATCTGCAACCAGAGAAAGAACTGATAAATAGATGTATAGAATAATTTTATATACATATACACATGCATGCATACACACATGCACATATACATATGTGTGTGTATATATCTATACACACAAATGTACATAAACACATCTATTTGTGTCTAATGGTATTCATATCTGGGGGAGTGGGAGGGAAGAAAAAAAAAGAAACTTACACGATCATTTTTTTATATGTATATAACAGTTGTACATAACAGATTTCTTTCTTTCTTTTTTTTTTTTTGTGAGGCAATTGGGGTTAAATGACTTGCCCAGGGTCACACAGCTAGTAAGTGTCAAGTGTCTGAGGCTGGATCTGAACTCAGGTCCTCCTGAATCCAGGGTCGGTACTCTATCCACTGCACCACCTGGCTGCCCCACATAATAGATTTCCAGTCCCATGTGCAATCAATATATTTTTTATGATACTATATTATAGAAATGATTGTTTTATTCCATAAATTGAAAATAAAATAAAGTAAAAAATGATTAAGAAACATTTTGGCTGTGAAAGAGCCCCTGCATAAAGATAATAACAAGGATATAGTCACTCTCCATGTGCTGAGATACTGTGAAGGGATAGGAAAAAAATTGCTCCAATCAATTCGCTTTTAAAAAAATCTTTAAATAAAATTCAGACTACACACTTTTAAATAAGAGCTGTCTGAAAACATGAACAGGCATGTTGTAGGTGTACAAGAAGATCCATTGATCAGGAGGCCGAACTGTGTGCCCTCTAAGCTCCTATCCAGTTTTAATAGTTCATGATTTTATGAATAGAAAAAAATTACTAGATTGTATGCTCATTGGGTGTGGGGGCTATGTTTTATTTAAGATCGAATCCAATGTTTTGCAATAAAAGCTGTTCAACAAATGTTTGTTGGGGAGACAGAAAATTCAAACACAAACATAAATGATGGTGGACGGATGGCAGTTTGGTTTAATGTTTTCACTAACCAATGAGGAAATTTTGTAGCTATTAAAATATCATTTTTTCAAAAGAATAAAAGTGCAACATTTCCAAAAGATAATTATGAGGAGCTTTCAATACCTATATACATACCTGTAGTCTTTGTTTGCGTGTATACATATACATACCCAACCAAAGATCTATATATTTTAAAATTTAGAGCATATCCCCTTTAACTAGGACATAGTCTTTCACAGAAATAGTGGCTACTAAAGAGATCATGTTTTCCTGATACATAGCTCCTGACAGGCTAGCTCTCAGCAGGTGTGGTTTCAGTGTATTTTTAGCTTTGTAGGCACCCTTAACTGGCCTTATTCTCACTTTGAGGTGAATAGGGTGGAGAGGGAGTGTAAAGGCCACACTGTAATTCATTTCTATAATGGTTTCATAAAAGGAACTTCTAAGAGGGTAGGATTATCAGATCCCTAGAAGTGATTCTGGCCAAGAACCTCAAGGGCTTTGCATGCATGACCTAATTAATCCGACCACATTAATTTGAGGGAAGCAAGGTATCCTTTTTAAAGATGGAGAAACTGAGACTTGGAAGAGTGAGATTACTTTCTCAAGGTCACACAGAGTTTGTGATAGACAGAAATAGAAGCCAGTTCTCCTAACTCCCTAACTGACTTTATGGGTTAGGCTGGCTTTTTATATTCTATCATGGTCAGCTAGCCTTCAATTTTTGCCCAGTCATTGCTGCGACTTTTCTGAAATAAAGTGTTTTTTTCCCCTCCAAGATCTAGTACTAGTTATAATTCTACTTTCAATCTTTCACCTTCAGAGACCAGGCCTGGGAGACCCAGGATACTGGGCATTCTCTGGGATCCTGTGGCCTACTTTTTACCTTTGCAGGACTATTTTTCACATTGCTGCCCTTGAAAATTCTCCCTCTATTCTGCTTTTTCTCTCTTGTTCTGAGAACTCTGCAATCAAATTAGCACTACTGATCTTTCTGAAAAGGGAATGCAAGTTGACTTCACTGTTGTTTCACTGACCATCTTTGTGACCTCCCAAATCACCACTGCCTTCTCCTGCTACCATTCCACTCTCTTTGTTGTCTCCTGCATCAGGATTTAAACTCCTTAAGAACAAGGATTGTCTTAGCTTTTGTAATACAGTTAACTCTGGTCCCATTCTCTTAGAGTCAGGTCTGTTACCTTTCCCTCTTTTTAACCTTTAGGGAGTGGAGGAGTCTCTTTTCTCTGCCATCGGCTCAAGTTCTCTGTATACATCCCCTCCATTTTAGGGGTTAGGGTATTTTTTTTACATTGTGTTAGATGGTCTTTCTACTTGGATTGTCAGTGGGTCCTGGTGTTCTAGCTTCCTTTTTCTCAACACCCATTTTCTTCTTAATTTCTTACAATCTTCTTTACATCTTCAATACTTTTATTCAAACTGTTCTCTTGGAGGTCACCAGCTAATGCCCTAAATGATAAATTCG
Organism: Dromiciops gliroides; assembly: GCF_019393635.1. Classification (NCBI taxonomy): domain Eukaryota; kingdom Metazoa; phylum Chordata; class Mammalia; order Microbiotheria; family Microbiotheriidae; genus Dromiciops; species Dromiciops gliroides. Next base: position 293,749,632 of record NC_057861.1, on the reverse strand, counting down.
GCAGTATTTATTCCATTCTCAGTTTCCTAGACCATTCTGTTGTATCTGACACTGTTGACCATCTCCTTTGCAATTCCTAACATTATACTCTTCTGTGTATATTTTTTATACCACTCCTATTTCTTCTGCTTTTTCTTCCAGTTTTGGATATAGATATATCTAGAAGATATGTTTCTAGGTATATCTAGAAGTTGTTTGCATATTATTTCCCCCATAGACAGTGATCTGCTTGATAAGAGGGACTATTTTTTCCCTTTCTTTGTCTCAGCATAGTGCTTGGTGCAGTAGGCCTGTTGACTTGTTGACATCAACTAACTTTTCTCAAATGGGGCTTTTTAATCATGTAATTTCTGCTCCAACCTGAATGATTCTATTTTTCACCACATCAAATTTATTTTTCTCTCTGACTTTATTTTTTTATTTTTAAGTTTTTAAAAATTCATTTTGAACTTAAATGCAAAAAGACAAAACAAATTTTCATGTACATAGTACAACACAAAATGATTCGATATGAATCCATGAATCTCCATTTCGTAGTTCACTTTTTTTTGAAAAATCATGTAATAAATACCACACAGTTTTCAAAAAGACCCTGCTCTTCTGTACTTTCTTTTGATTTTTTTTGTTTTCTGCTATGCACTTTTCAGTTTTATTTTTTTTCTACCTCCTACCCCATGTTGCACTAGAGAAGGCTACCATTTCTCTCTCTCTCACTCACAGACACACACACACACACACAAAACCATGCTATGCATGCTTCTATTTATCATTTATGTGGAGGTGGATGTAGCAACCTCCTTCACAATTTTTTTTGGGGGGAGTTGGTCACACAGCTAGTAAGTGTCAAGTGTCTGAGACCCAATTTGAACTCAAGTCCTTCTGAATCCAAGACTGATGCTTTATCCACTGCGCCACCTAGCTGCCCGCCCCATGCAATTGATTTGAGTACTTATAATACTCAAAATAACAGTTGTTTCACAATTTTTCTTCAAACAACATTGTCGTTACTTTATATGTTCTCTTGGTTTTTCCCTAATTTTAAAGAGGAGCCAACATATAGTTCAATCTTACCTCCTTTATGAAACCATTCCTGTGTATTCTAGTCCTCTAACTCTTCTCTGAACTCCTATAATGTATGTATTGGATACCATACAAAGTAACATTTAATCATACATTGCTTTGTGTTATTCACTAATCATTTCCTGGCTTTGTTTAGTCTCCCTAAGGAAACTAGAGTCCTTTAGGGGAGGAACTTTGTTGGGCTTTTGTGTCTCCCACACTGTGCTTATCAGAGTCCTGAGCACACAGCAGCTGTTTAACAAATACCTTAGTCAGGCTAACTGCCTGTAGGGAATGAGTTCAGGTAAGTTTTATGAAAAGTAACATGATTTTCCACTATGTTCCCAACTCTTATCCCACTCTTCCCAAATCTCAGTCATATTAAATATGAACACAAGAATTTCTGAAGCTCTAGACCTCTGTTCATTTTTAAAAATTAAATTTGATCTTTTTTGATTAATCAAAATCTATCCTTTCCCCGCTATTGAAAAAGAAAGAAAACCAAAGCCCTTGTAACAAAGATGTATAACTAAGCAAAGCAAATTCCTGCATCAATCATGTATAAAAATATATACATTTCAATTCGGACTCTATCAGCTGCCTCTCTGTCAGGAGATGGGTAGCATGTTTCATCATGAGTCCTCTGGAATTGTGGTTACAGACCTCTGTTCTTCAGTATATAGACAGATTAGTCAATAGCCCTACTTTGCTGCTGTTATTCAGCTGTATCTGACTCTTTGTGACCCCATTTGGTGTTTTCTTGGCAAAGATACTGGAACAGTTTGCCATTTCTTTCTCCAGCTCATTTGATAGATGAGGAATTGAGGCAAACAGGGTTAAATGACTTGTTCGGGGTCACACAGCTAGAAAATATCTGAGGCCAGATTTGAACTTAGAAAGATTCATCTTCCTGACTTCAGGCCCAGCACTCTATCCATTGCACTGCTTAGCTGCCCACAATAGCTCTACAATGTGTGTTAATAGCTGGAAGCTATGATTGCTGAGCCAGGGTCAATGATTTTTGAAAGTTTATGAAGAATATGAGAATTGCTGTGGTATTGGAAAAGGGTAGAATTAATGATTTTCAAAAAAAGGGTAAAGATTGGAAGGTGCAAATTATAGGCCAATGAATTTAACTTTGATTCCTGGAACGATTATAAATACATTGCTAAAAAGCAGATAAATGAACAGGTAAGTAGAACAAATATTATTACCCCTCTTTTACAGAGGAGGAAACTGAAATTCAGAAATTATAAGGGACTTGCCTTTGGGGTCAGTTTGGGTTTGAACATAGGTCTTCATAACTCCCAGCCCCACACTCTGAGCTCCATTATGTTAAGGCTTCCTTTGTATTCCTGGTCCCTGGTACAGTACTCGCTTGTATGCAGTAGGTGCTTATAAATGTTTATTGAATTGAATTTTTAAACTTTTTTGTTGCCTTTTGTTTTTATATCACAGACTTTTCCTGATATCCTCCTTCTCCTCTACCTTGTTCTTTTCTTGTAACAAAGATAAAGAATTAAGCTTAGTTCCAGCAAGCATCTGTGGATGTTAGGGAAGGCTAGTCCAGAGAAGAGAAGATTTCTGAGGGACATATTAACTTTCTTCAAATATTTGAAAGGCTGTTACCTGGAACAGTCATTCAACTTGTTCAATTTGGTTCCAGAGGACAGAACTAGGCCTGGAAGTTGTAAATTTATGCAAGAGGACGGGAAAGACTTCCTAACTGTGGGCACTTAATAAATGCTTATTGACTTGATTTGAGCCCTAAGTGGTATGGCTTACCCCAGAAGATACCAAGCTCCCTCTTACTGAGGTGGGACAACCCCTTATTAGCTATATGGCAGATGGAATAATTTTTCCAGTATGAGTTGGATTACATAACTAGCAAGGTCTTTTTTCACTTCCAAATCTTGTGATTACTGCACAAATAATCTTCTTCATGACAAATCAATGATTGTTAGGAGCAAGCCATATTTTACATGACTTGATCAGCTCTGATGTGAACCAAATTGTTAGCTACCTCAAAGTACAAGTCCCTAAGAGCACATGGTCATAGATTAGTGCCAAGAGATAGTAAATCTGCAATACTCAGTCAGACTATCGGCCTGGTAACATGTGTGGGGAAGTACAGGGGATCAAATAGTTTTGGACATTTCCAATTCTGTCACTGACCAGAAGAACCATTGCTGGAAAAATCCAAGTCTTCACCACTGTACTCTGCCCTGATTTTCTCATCATGTCAATTGAAAATGATAATTGCTTCTAATCTAAGTCTGAGGCTAAACTAGGCTCTGTTAAATATTAAAGATGAGTTAGATGGAAGTGTTGAGCAGCATGAATCTTAGCAAAGAATGGAAACCGGAAAACTCCTCCTCACTAACTATTAATACCTGCTGAGAACTACATCTGGGTGATGAAAATTATAAATGATAAGGAAGTGGAAGTTTGCTCTCTGTTAGGTAAGGATAATTATAGTATTATGAATATGAAGCTTTGGGTTTTTTTCCCCTTCTTTCCCTTTCAGGGTCTTAATCCAGTTACAGTACCATGCTATTTGTTAACTTAAAGGATTATGTGCTTTATTAGTTATGTAAAGTCAATGAATAGCATTTTATGCCTCTGTTTATTCCATCCTGGAGTCATCAAGCAGGAGTCTTAGCACCTAACAAATGTTATCTGTAAGGAAATGTTTGAGACACATATAAGCATAGGATGCCCCCTGGTGGACTATAGTGACTACACAGAAGGTCCTGAATACCTCAAAGTTCATTTGAAACAGAACTGTATGAAATCAGGCTCATTCTTCCCCAGATACATACAGACGCCTTCTTCTTCCATCCCTCCTCTTCTTAATATATGGGTTGCGTAAAATGGAAACTGTCAAGTTGACATTTAAATTCTGATCTTTCCAATGCAGACTGAGAATGAAAGAGAAGAGAATCTAAGTATTAGGCCAAGAAGTAAAAACAGAAAACATGTTTATTTCAAGAAGAAAGTGAAAGAGAATCTTGAGGAGTCTCAGTTTTTAGTGCCTATTCTAGATACCATAGTGCTTGTTGCTATAGAAATACTTATTATCTAAAGAGATTTCAGTGATATTGAAGGCATATACAGTGGATTTGGGGCTATCTTCTGGCCCTTTTCATACTATAGTTATACCTAGTATTGTTGTCTTAAGAGTAAGAAAGAATCTTGCAGGACATCTAGTACAACCTCCATTTTATGGGTGAAGAAACTGAGGCCCAGAGATATTTAAAGACTTCCACAAGGTCATACTACCAGAAAGTAGTAGATCTGAGACTTGAATCTTGATCCTCTTATTCCAGACCCCTCTCCTTCTACTATACCATGTTGCCTTTAACAATCCAGTTGAATAGAGAATTCCACAGAACTATTAGGTGAGTCTTACCTAACGTGTTTTCAAAGGCTCAACTTGTAAAACAAATGAGTGGAAAATAATTATAAGATAGGGAAACATCTCAGAAACAAATGTAGCCTCTTCCTGCTTAACCTGCCTCATTCTCATTTTGGGGTCTTTCCAGAAAATTAAAGCCATTAATTTTGAATTTACAGGGAAATAAAAATCCATCCTAGCATTTTCCTCTTTGTATTTTTCCTCCTTTGAAACCTTAACAAAATTATTCCATATGAATAAGTCACTTAGAGGTGAGTTGGCTTTCCTGGCTTCTTTTAAGACTTTATTAAAATCTCACCTTCTAGAGGAAGCCTTTCTTGATCTTCCTCAATCCTAGTGAATTCCCTCTATTTATTATTTCCTATTTATCTTGTATATAGCTTGTTTGTACATAAGTGTTTGTAGGTTGTCTCCCTCATTAGAATCTGAGCTCCTTGAGAGCTGGACTGTTCTTTGCTTTTCTTTGTGTCCCCAGTCCTTAGCACAGTGCCTGACAGTTAGTAGGTGGTTAATGTTTTTTGATTGTCAGTTCTTAGTTTATTGTATCACTTTTTGATTTCTACTAAATACTTAGGGAATCTCAGAATTGGAAGGGACCTTAGTATTTATCTAGTTCGACATCTGAACAAGAATTTATACTGGCTTGATTCAATATTTTATGGACATGTGGTCATCAAAGATTTACTTGAGGACCTGTAGGCAGAAGTGTTGTCAGGTTGAAATGAATTTATGGATGTAAAGCACTTCGCAAACTTTATATGCCAGTCATTGTTATTATTTTTAGCTTCCACTCACTAGGCTTTAAGTGATGATGACTTCTTTCTGTGAACCTTCCATAGCATTCCTCCAGAACTCAAACAGTATTGTTAGGGTGATAGAACGGTGTCTGCCAGTAAATGTTTAGCAACCTGATTCTCCCGGGACAAAAATGTATACATACACACACATTTTAAAGTTTAATCTGTATTATTTATACTTTCTTAAGTCTAGGCAATCAAAAAACCCAATAAATTAAGCCCTGGTTTGTAGCTAATTTTTAAGGTGTAAATGCTCACATTGAAAATTTAATAATAATAAGAGAGAAAGTTTAACAATCATCCTCACAAGCTGGTTAGAGCTGCCTCTAGCACACTCTTGCCTGTAGGGAGGGGAAACCCACTAGTGTTCCAGAGGAACCCATTCCACTCTATAACTTCTACCCATTGCTCCTAGTTCTGCCCTTTGAGAATAAGTAGGTTAGTCTAATCCCTCTCTCCACCAGGAAAGATGGAGTGCCAAGTCAGGAAGACTCAAACTCAAATCTCACTCATTTATATGACCTGGAATAGTTGCTTGATCTTCCTCAGCCTCAGTTTCCTGATCTGTGAAGTGGGTATAATAATAATAGGTGTGAGAAAGCACTGTGTAAACTTTTAAAGCACTATATAAATAAATGTCTGCTCTTACTTGAAAGGAGCTAATCTCATCCTTCCCAAGTCTCTTCTTTAGGTTAAACATCCCTAATTACTTCAACCTCCCTTTGTATGGCATAGTCTTGCAGCCCCTCACTACACTGCTGCCTTCTTCTGTATGCCCTTCAGTATACCTATGTATTCCCTAAAATGTGACACCAGAGATGTATTAAGACACACCAGATGTATTAAGTCTGACTAGGGCTGGGGAGAACTCCTGAAGGTAATGAACCTTTAAATTGTCTAGATTCTACACCACATTATTCTATAAGGTGAACAAGCATAGCAGAGGACCTGAGCTCAAGACCTGGACTTATCACACCAGCCATGGGACTTTGGGTAAGTCACTTCCACATTCTGACCCTCAGGTTCCTCATCTGCAGAATAAGATTAATTATATCACAGATTTTGCAGTTACTTAGAATCTCAAGACTCAGGATACCTTTATTTTTGCTTCTGCTGCCTTCTAATTAGATTCAAAAGGGAATTTAGCTTTCTAGATATCCTTTGATTATGGGAGGTAATGTGGACTGAATTGCCCTGTCAGAATTTCCATCTTCTTCTTTGTTGTGCTATTCTGGAATCTGAAAAGCAGCAAATCATAGAAAAGCATTATGGTTTTAATGAAATACTTAAGCATATCAATGAATTGCCCATGAAAATTGATGTGGAAGACATATATGTAATGCAGAAGCAATTTCTATACAGATGGCCAAATGCAAGGACAATTCCTTAAGCAGTCTGTGAAATTTTGGGACTCCAAAACAGTGAAGTCACAACACCAGATTCAGACACTGGGGAAGATGAAAATGTTGGTGTGATTAATTGTTCTACACCTGCATTTCAGAATAGGTCCTTGCCTTTAATTACTACCAATGGAACCAGAGATGGGTAGCTCATAAGATCACAGGAGGTAATAGCTGATATTTTATACAACTTTATGTATTTTATTATGCAGGTCACCCTCATACAACTATATGTTCTAGCCAAATTGGGCTATTTGTCCTTCTTTGTATACAATATTCTTTCTCTGGCCAAATTCTCCCCCATTCTTGGAATACTCCTTTTCTTTTCTTTCCCTCTTTGGAATCCCTGTCTACCTTCGAAAGCTCAGTTCAGCTACCACTTCCTTAAAGATACTTTTCCTAATTATTAGTGTTCTTTTCTCCAAAATGGTTTGCATAAATTTTATATTCATTTATCTGTGTTTATATTTTATCTATAAGTTCCTTGAGGGCAGGGACCAATTTGTTTCTGCCTTTGTTTCTACAATAAATACAAATTGCAGTGCTTTGTACAAAAGAGGTGCTTAATAAATGCTTATCAAATAAATGGATGAATGAAAGTTCATGATTCAATATTTTATGGTATAGTGGTATGTAGTGCAACTCATCTCATACATTCTAATCCTTTGTGACTCTTATACAATAGGAGTTGTGCATACAGTACTTACCTCATAGGAGGATTAAATGAAATAATATTTGTAAAATACTTAGCACAGTGCCTGGAACATATTAGGCACTATTTAAATGCTTGTTCCCTTCCTGTCCAAGATATATCTGCTAATGAAACAATTCAATGGATTTTCCATTCAACTATATGTTGCAGTTTATATACTAGTAATTTTTCACTGACTTAGTTTTTTGTTTGGATGGCTAGGCTGAACTTTTTTGACTGATAATGGATCTCAATTTAGAGGGTCTATAGTTTTTTCAGGATTGAGGTGTAAAGAATTTATTGTTATTTGAGGTTTTTATGCCTCAGCATGCACTGGCCTGGGGCTCCACAAACCGCACAGTGCTCCACCCACTGGTTTTAGCTGTTGCCAGGGCTCTGGCACCTCACGTCATCACCACTCGCGACGTCTACATGGGCCTGGCAAAATTATAATGATTGGAAGCCTAGTGAGGGCAGTCATGTGACTGTTAGAGCGGCCATCCCATTGGCTGGGGCTGTGTGGGGAGTTTTCTAGGTTTGGGGGAGGAGAATTGGGCATTCTAGGTGGAAGCTGGAAAGCGACAGGCGTTCTGCTGCGTATTTTCAGCTGATTCCTGGGCGGTGGCATTTTTTCAGGTATTATAATTTCCCTTTCCCCATTTTATTTCCTTTCCCTTGATCCTACTGATCCTGTTTGTGTTTTGTTTTTAAATTCATTCTTGTTAAAATAAATCTTGTTCTGTTTTGAGGGAGGTCTCTTTCTTTGCCCCAATATCGCGGTGAGCCGCTTAGCTAGCATTCCTCAATTAAAAATTGGTCCCCACAGAGGCAATAAACACTCACAAACAGGAGCATCTATAAGACCTCACCATCTTTTGGAAATCCCTCTTTGGACTATCTGCTAGGCATTGTCTGGTCTATACTCACCTACTGGATCCATCACCTTTAAGCTCAGACAGACAAGAGACGTTCTGGTACTGGTGACACATCACAGAAGGAAAATTTGGTAATTTTATGGGGGAGTTAGCAAGCAACCAGGAGGATGCTTTGGGGCATCTTCTTGTTTCCATGATCACAGTTGCATTTAGTGAAAGAATAACGTCTAATAGAGGTGTAAATTCTTCCCAGGTAGCTCCTGTTCTATAGGGATGTACAGGAAGGAAAAACCTTCCCCACTTCATCTGGTGCATAATAAAACATACTGAATGAAAAATTTTAAAATAGGAAAAATTATGTACTGCTATTATATTGTATTTTGCTGTTGGAATGGTTTTTATTTTATTATTGAATTTGCTAGTTGTGTGACAAAAGCCTGGAGATCAGAAGTCAAAACAAAAGATGTATAATATCAAAAGCATACATTCCAATCATAAATACTATGTTATAGAATTATATAATTTTAGATCTCAAAGGGACTTTAGAACTCCCTGTCTGGTGTAGTGGGAACAGCAAAACTTTTAGTCTGAGGACTTAGGTTTGAATCCTTTCTCTGCTTCTTACTACCCAAGGAGATTTATGCAAATCAGGTCCACTTTTTGGGTTTTTGTTTCCTCATCTGTAAAATGAGTAGTTTTGGATTAAATCATCTCTAAAGTTTCTTCCAACTCTTAGATCCTTTGTGATCATTGTATGTATGTATGTATTATGTGTGGTGTGGTGTGTGCATTTAAGTAAACAACAGAATATGCTCACCTTGATAATAATAGAAATTATTCTTAACACTTTGTGTTGCCTTCAATCACCCTGGAGATGCTGAAAAGTTTCCTCCACACTTCAGAAACACTCCAAGTAAAGCGACATCCTTACTAGCTAGAAAGTATCAGGGCAGCCACTGTGTGTGGTCAAATGTATCTGTTTATGTTATATATTTCCATATACATATATACATACATAAAGCATAAATTCACATACATACATATATATATACACACATTTATAGATGTATATATTCAGCTCCTTAAAGTTATCTGATTGTCTGAGCAAATCCTCCTTTAGCAAAAAATACTACCATGTGATCAGAATTATATTTTATTTATATCAAAATCAGAACCCCCTGAGATTTTGGAGACTGGAAATACAATTTGGTCTGTGTTTCAACCATAATTGACAAAATATGTGGTAAGAATTATTGTGCTATAAGAAATGACAAGCAGGATGATTTCAGAAAGACCTGAAAAGACTTGTATGAACTGATGTATAGTGAAGAGAGCAGAACCACGAGAACATTGTGCACAGAGATAGCAATATTGTTTGATGAACTGTGAAAGACAACTATTCTCAACAATACTATGATCCAAGACAATCCCAAAGGACTATCAATGAAACATGTTATCCACCTCTAAAGAAAGAATTGATAGTGATGGAATACAGACTGAAGCATGCTATTTTCACTTTCTTTCATTTTTTTCTTTTATTCAAATTTTCTTATGCCAAGTGACTAATATGGTGATGTTTTACATAATCATACATGTATAATCTATATCTGATTGCTTACCACCTCAGGGAGAGTGGAGGGGAGGGAGGGAAGGAGGAAAAAAATTTGGAACCCCAAACTATAAATAAAAATGTATATTACTTAAAAAAAATAAAATAATAATAAAATACAACATTAATAAAACACCTACTTTTAGTAAAAAAACCCAGGAACACATCTTTTCCTGCTTGCATTATTTTTACACAGGATAATTTTGTGTTTTGCTTTCCTCCAAAGATTGTAAACTCTTGGACTGCAGAGACTGGGAAATATATTTTTTTCATATTGGACAAGGCACCCAGAACAGTGCTGAGTACAGAATAAGTACTCGAAAAAGTTCACTCCTCTCGTGTCTTTTGTCCTTATGTTAAGTATGTTTTTAAATTTGATTTTCTGGAACTTCAGAAACAATATGGGTAGAGATGACTCTGATCTTACTCTTCCAGAATGAGACTGACACTAAATTTCCCCTTCTGGGCATCTGAGATGTTGGGGTATCTTTCTATAGTGACATTGCTTTGAACTTGAGGAATGTTGTAGAGGGGTTGTCTGGTAAACTAAAACTTGGACTTGATGAATTAGGAAGCACTTCTAAACCCAGAGATTTTGTGAGAGGATCAATCAGCAGTGGTAAGAATGCTGGTTTAGAGTTAAAGGACTTGGGTTCAAATCCCAGCTCTGCCACATACTCCCTGTGTGATCTAGGGAAAATCATTTAACATCTATGGGTCTCAGTTTCCTCATCTGTAAAATTATGGGATTGGATTTGATGATTTCTTTAGTCTCTTCTGGTTTAAAATTTTTGAAATGTAGAGTCTAGTGCATGGAAATTCCACTGTAAATTTATCAAATACGTTTGATTTCTAGCCCAGAATTTGGTTAGGGTATGTCCACTTGGAAATCTTCCATTTTATATTCCTAAACAATTAAGGGAATGAACTGTTTTTTTTGTGGTTAGGTGTTAATATGCTTTGTATTGTTAACGATGTTAAATGTTTCTGATATCTTGAATAATAGGCTTATATGAGACACAAAACTTAATTCCCAGTCATATAAGCAATCAGAGACTCTAGGAGATTTTGACAATCAGTGCATGTGATGGAAATACAGGACTAATGTGTGGCCTGACATTTAGAATTTGTTGCTAAATATTCATTCAGGGGGATGTTTGAAAAGTGATTACCTGACAGTCAGCTCCTTGATTCCAGTCATATATTCTTCACTGTCCCTTTCATGGATGTATTAATAAGATGTCATTACTGTTTCTATCCTACAGCAAGGGTCAGTTGAGGTGGTGGTGGGTATATAATTGATATGAAAGTCCTAGAGTTTACTGTCATGATAACAGTCTTCAGAGTGAATTTTGTAATTCCAAATTTATGTTAATAACAACTTTCCTTTGTGTAGTAATTCAAGGCTTACACTGCACTTTCTACATAATAACTGAACAAAATAAATGGCGCCATTCTTATCTTTATTTTATGGATGGAGAAAGTGAGGTTCAGAAAATATCTGAACCTCACTTTCTGAACTAGAATCACACATCTAGCAAGTGTCTGAGCCAGGATGTGAACCAAGATTTCTTGACTCCAAATATTCTTTCTAGTACATTATGATTCTAGTTTCCACATCTTTTGTTATGCTACTTTCTCAAAAATATGCTTTTAAATGTTGTATGTGCCTTTTATTTTTATGCCACATTCTTATCCTGATTCCTTCCCAAAGTTCCCTAACTGAATCCTTCCTTTTAACAAAGTAAAACAATTAAATAAACCCAATTGGCACAATGACTGCTTCTGACAGTGTATACCACTGTGTTGAGTGGTCTAGTCTAGCTAACTCTCTAAGACTGTGGGTTGAAGAGAAGGGCCCAACTTGCCTTGGTAGATGAGGTTTCTTCTTAGGTGTTCCCTATACCAATGTTATCACTAGTCCAGTTCCTATTCTAGTTACATTGATTTTGTTATTATAAAATCCTTTTTGTTTAATATAGTTGGAATTTTATGATAATTTCTATCCGTTGTTTGGCTAATAATTCTCCCTTTTTAGTTGTGAAAGGTACCTTTCTATTGTCCTGTTGTCCCTCTACTTTAAAAAACAAAACAAAATTATATGACCCTTTATATTTAGGTCTTATCTCTATTTGGAGCCTATGGTGGTGTGTAATGTAGTAGGTAGGAAATACTGGTCTAAATCTCTTTTCTGCCAAACTGCTCTCCAGTTTCCCCAACAATTCTTGTTAAATAGGCATATTTTCCCTCAGTAGTTTGTGTGTATGAGTGCTAAACACTGAATCGTCATGATGGATTGCTTCAGTATTTATTTATTTGGTCTATGCCACTGTTTTTTTGTCCTTTTAAATTTGTACCATATAGCAAAATAACTATTATGTAATATAGGTTGAGATTAGGTAATGCTAGGCTTCCTTCCTTCCTCATTTTGCATTTTTAAGGGTAATCATACATTTTTAAAAGTTCTTAGTTTTACAAGCATATAATTGTATGCAATAGTATTAAATAATTATTTTTATTTCCTCTGTTGTGAATTAATTTTGTTTATTTTCTGTTTTGTTAACCTGACTTTCCCCAGCGTTAGCTAATGATTTATCAATTTTATGTTTATATAAAAGTTATTTATTTTATTTTAAATTATGAAATAAAACAAGCATTTTCCTAACATAATTGAATAAAAAAGATGATTGCACATGAAGCTGCAAAACTATTATGTACTACTTTTTATTCCTTCTAAATATATAATATAATTATCTTGTAAATTTCTCTTTTTTCTTTCTTCTTTCCACCCATCCTATCACCCTAGACATGGCTACCATTAGATACAAATATGTAAAATCATTCTAATTTTGTTTTTCATTTAATAGTTTTATGTTCACAGTTTTATCTAGTCTGTTTTCTTTCTTTTCAATTTTTCTTTTTTGCAGGGCATTGAGGGTTAAGTGACTTGCCCAGGGTCACACAGCTAGTCAGTGTCAAGTGTCTGAGTTCAGATTTGAACTCAGGTCCTCCTGAATCCAGGGCTGGTGCTTTATCCACTGCACCACCTAGCTGCCCTCTATCTATCCTATTTTCAAGATTTCTTCTTTTGAGCTTGTTTTGAATTTATCAATTTATTTTATATTTAAAATAAGATTCCCAATTTAAAAAACTTTTTACTTTTCTGTTGCATCTCTAAAACTGGCTTTTTAATTTATTATAACTGTTCTCTTTTCTATAGTTATTGTTATAGGGGAAATTGATGGGGGTTTGAGGTAGGGGTTGTAGGAATATTTTGATGACTAGACCTAATTTGGGGGGACTAATCTGACTGGAGGACTAATCTGGGACTTTTGACTATTTGGCTATCTGACTGCTATTAATTTAATGTGGGCCATTTATAAAGTTCCACCACACTGCTCCACTCCCAAATTGATAAGCAAAAAATATCAAGAGGCCTCTTAGCTAAATAATCAAAGCAGAGTTTATTTATGAGATACTATTTCAAATTAAGAATACAGGGAAATAAAATGTACAACCTGACTGCTTTCCTGCAGTCTCTTTCCACTGGTTGCTTTCCTACCTGCTGAGCTTCAAACTTTTTTAATACAATAAGGGCCTTAGCCGCAAGAGGCCTTAGGGCACTCAGGTCCTTTATTCTAACCCTGAGCCCCTTTCACTTTGTAAATCCCCCTGCTTCTAACTTTCCTCTCCTTACTGCCACTGCTGAACCGGTGTTTCTCTCTCACCAACCTTCTGTCTGTCTGCTCCGTCAGGCTGCCCTCTGCCGCCTTTGCCACCCCTCTAATCTTGTCTGCCGGCCTTTCTTCCTTGTTCCTAGTCCTGTGTTACTGTTCGTCTCATCCCCACCGTCTCCTTGTCCAAACCTCTTCTCAGATTCTCTCATCCCTCCTTGTCCAACCGAACCCCCTTGCTGTCTAACTCCCAGGTTTATATATACCTTTTTTTTCTCTCCACTCAAATCTCCGGGCTTCCTGCACCCCCACAGACCAAGCTAATCCTCCAGCCAGGGTTGCGGCTGGTGGGGGGGGGGGGGCGCATGCGCTCCAGCCTCACGTGCCTCAGCACAGGCTATCCGGGGGCTTTCAGATAGCTCCGCTCAGGTCGGAGGGAGCTGGGGGCTTAGCTGAAGGGGGGGGGGCACCAGCTCCTCCCACACAGAAGAGACCCTGAAGGCCTAAGGCTTTCTGATCTCAGCCTAAAGGTAGGGTCCCCAAATCAAAATAAATTTTCACAGGGTTCTTAGGAATTGCTCTTTAAAGAATTACACCCTCTTGCACACATATCCAATTAGAATAAAATAATAGTTTATTTAGGGTGCTAGGGAAAGGAAACCAAGAGAGAAATCCTTGGATTTTTCATGGGGGAGAAGGCATGGCACAGAGGTGTGGCTCTGAGATACCTATCTCCCTGAGTAGGAGACCAGCAGATACTTTTATAGAAGATCGATGGTGGTGGTCCTAAGGGATGAGGACCATCCTCTACTAGTGGTGGCTGGGGGAAGTTGGGTGAGGTGGGGCTCCGGATCTCTCAAGCCATTTCTATCCTCCTCATACCACAAAGACAGCAGCCACACCTAATCTTATCTCCCTGAGGGATGGGAGAGACTGGAATGAAGGGTGGGGGTCCTGGAGCTAACTCAGTCCAGATCCTGTGGCCCTTATCTCTTTATGTGTGTCTGTCCTTTTGTTTAGTTTCTCAAAGAGGTTCTTTTGATTTACCCCAGAAAACTTCTGGGGTACCCTGGGCCCATGACAGTTATTGATCATTCTTGTTCTTTGGCCCATTTATTGTTCTGAATGTCATTATGTCTTATGTCTGTATATTTTGTTTGCTCCCTCTTTAAATGATTATTTTATTTTATTATTATATATAAAGAATATGGTTATTATTTCTGACTTTTAACATTCGAGATTTCTTCGTGCCCTAGTACATGAACAGTTTTTGTAAAAGTGCTTTTGATACCGAGAAATATGCAAACTTTTAAATATTTTCTGTTAGAATATGCCATAAGTTCTTAAAATATAATTTTTTCCCAGTGGTATATTCAGCTTTATTATTATTGTAATTAGGATGTATATAGTGCTTTAAGATTTGCAAAGCACTTTACACTCATTTGATCCTCACAAAAAATCCTAAGGGGTAGGTGCTATTATTATCTACATTTTATAGATCAGGAAACTGAGTCAGAGACTAAATTACTTATCCTGGATCATATTTGAACTCAGGTCTTCCTGACTCCATGTCTAGCACTCTGTTCCCTGTATCATCTACATTGGTCTTTGTTCAATGTAGAATTTCTCCTTTAAACAATAATCTTGTCTTGGAAACATAAAAAAACTGATGTCATTGTTTAGCTATACTTGTTATTTTTTCTTGCACATTTCTCATTTGAAGTATTTAAATGTCTAATAGCCTGTTTGAGTCTACTTTCATTTGAAGGACTAATGTGCCTTCCTTTTTTTTGAAAGTCCATCTTTTTTATCGGTTGTTTTGTTCACTTGTATAGGATATGTTATCATGCAATATACACCAATCTCCTTTGCTTTCTACACTATTATATTCTAATCCCTTTGATTTCTTGTTGGTCAGAAGTAGTACAAGGCTGTTCAGATAGATTTTTCCTTGATGGCCGAAAAACAATATATATATTTTGACATAAAAATACTAACCTTTAATTACTACGTTTCTTGGTGACTAAATGTTGAAATTTCTAACTTCTCTCTGTTGGAAATCTGATGATTCTATCAATAAATATTCTGTTCTTAGCTTTCAGTACCTTTCATGGATTTTTGTGTCTTATTTCCTGCAATAGATTATTTAGGATTTTTACAGTCATAGTACATAAACTATTTATTAAGCACCTACATTATGCAAGACACTAGGCTAAGTGCTGGGGATACAAATGTGAAAAAGAAAGACAGCCCCTGCACTTAAGGATCTTACTATCTAAGGAGGGGAAGACAACACATTAAAAAAAGTGAGAGGGCAGGGGTAGGGGAGAAAGGTACCTGGTAGGACATAATGGAGTCAAAGAGATCCAAAATAAGTGCAGTTGGAAAAACCAAAGAATTTGAAAATTAATGCAGTTGGAGAAGTCAAAGAAGTCCCCAAATGAATGTAACTGGGTGGGGAATGAGGAGATGTCTGAGGCTTTTCAATTCATCATTATTATATATTTTTTCCAGATCTGTAATGATCATATTATCTCTAAATCTTGTCCTCAATATCAGTAGTTTTTCCTTTTAGAGAACTCATGTGACCTTTCAATGCTATTTGTCCTTTGGCTCTTTTGTGCCAAATTTTTGTCCATAAATATATTTTGAGCTCCCAATCTACCATTCTCATTTTCAGAGGGACTAATGTTTTGGAAGAATTCTCCATTTATGTGGTCTAAATTATCTATCCCCTTATTGGTCTTTTTGATTTCTTCTCTGATAGATGATTTCCACTCTAATTTCACTTTAATCTTTGTCATTATTGCTTCTTTTAATATTCCCATTTATCCTATTTGAAATATCCCATTTGAAAAATTACAGGATTTTTTTTTTTGACATTGCATGACATTCTTATGGGTGGTCCCATAGAATTTGTTATCTTTTTTTAAAATTAGAATTTTCAGATCCTTTTATATCACTGCTTCATACAGGGTCTCAAAAGTCTTAGTGCAGCTTTAAGCTTTAATAGCTTAAATAACACACATTCATATATATCCACATATGTTTTTTTCATTTGTCTTCTTCCCTAGTTTATTTATTCAAGGACTGCATCTCGGTTTGTACCACCCTTGGCACAGGAGACTGGCACTGTCTTACTGGGTCGTTCCTCCCACACTGTAATGAACACACAGGTAGGTGTCTTCTGGGATTGGGTGTGTCCATTGTTCTTTCCTCTTTAAGGGGTGTGTTAGGGGATCAAGTCAGATCATTACTGAAAAAGAAGGGGAAAATTACTAGAGCTAGAGCTTAAAACAGAGGTCACCTAGGGAAGACTGGGTGAAGGAACTGTCTCAGCCTTCTTTAGTTATTTCAGAAGGTTTTACATTGTGTCATGATGTTTTCCATTTTATCTTTCAGACAAAGTTTGAATCCCTATGTATCTGGTGTTTTCTTTTTAATTGTTTTGAGTTGGTGGGCTTTTAGAATTAGGCTCAAGAAGACTTAATTCTACCTTCTTGGCAGTTTCCTATACCACCCTTTTAACCAATGTTGCTGAGTATATGATTACTCTTTCTATACTTATAATTAAAAGATAGTTGTTGAAGCTTAAGAAAGACATCTAATCCAATCTCATACATTCAAGTGCCTAGCATAGTCATCAAATATAGGAAATCAACTATAGGAAATCAAATCATTTCCCCAAAGTAGCAATATGAATATTAGCAGAGGCATTCAGTCTACAATTCTGTTAATGACTCATAGGGAAATCATATGATTTGTTACTGACCAACCTATGTAGAATTAAAAAAATTCTTTTTTGATAATTCAAAAAAATTTAACAGGCATAAGGGAGGCAGCATCATATAGAGGAAGAACATTGGATGAGTAATCAGAAGATCTGATTTTTTTTTTTGGGAGGGGGCGGGTGAGAAGACCTGATTTTTAAAACCAGATTCTTGATTAGTGGGAGAGTGATATGGTTGGATGAGATCAGGGATTCTCAACTAGGGTGTCCATGAGCTTAGGTGGGAAAAATTACACCTTTATTTTTACTAGTTTCTAATTAAATTTAGCATTTCCTTCAACTATGGATGCAGGCGATAGCTATTATTCTGAGATGGGTTCCAGAGATTTTGCCAGACTGCCAAGAGGGTCCAGGTCACAAAAGGGATTAATAATCCTTAGATTAAATTATCTACATGCCTATTACAAGGACATAGGTAAGGCAACATACTACAGTGTCATAGTGGTGTTGATATACAGGAATAAGAACCTATGGGAAGGCCTGAGAAGTCTAGCCTTGTGGAGTCTATTTCAGAAGGATTTTCATTCTCTGTATTTGAACCTACAGCATCTAGCATAGTGTCCAGCACATAGAGATAGCCTAGTAGCATAGTGAATGGAGTGCTGGTCTTGAAGATGGGAAGACCTAATTTCAGATCCTGCCATGTGACTTTGGACAACTCACTTAACCCCTCTCACCTTCAGTTTCCTCATCACTAAAATAGGGATAATAATTGTACCTACCTCACAGAGTTGTTGTGAGGGTTAAATGAGATAATATAGGTAAAGTCCTTTCCAAACCTCAAATTGCCATATAAATATTTGCTATCATTAGAAAGTGGTTAATAAATTCTTGCTGATTAATTGATGTGGTTAATGGGATTCTCCTGTGAGACCTGGAAGGGGATGATACTCTTCAGAACCATGGGTCTGAGTCTTGGTGGGTCTCATTCAGGCCTTTGCTATTTTTAGATTGATGGACTGATAATCAAGGTTTCCTGGTAAGGGGTTTCTGGAGAGACATTATCTGCTGACCCACTTCCTGCTGGGCTGGAATGTGACTCAGTCAATGGGGCATCCATTTCCCCCTCAGCTGCCCTTTGGAAATGCAGCATTTGATCATCACACCACTGAAGCAGCAAGAGAACAGACCAGACCTTTTTCAGTTCACAGAACCCCAATTCTTTATTCATCACAGCTTGCTCACAATGACATACAGGAAAATAGCACTAATGAAGAGGAGAATATGCAGGCAGCAACCTTCAAGAGGTGGGGTTGGGGGGAAACAACTTCAAAACTGCGAATATTTTTGAGTGGGTGTGTTTGGTGAGTCCCGTAGTTGGCGACGAGTGCCTGTCTAGCCCTCTAACTGTTACAGTCTTCATGGTTAGAGATAGGTTTTTAATGAGGTGAGGTCCCCTAACACTGATGGAAAGGCCAGCTTTGAATGGAAGTCAGCAGTGTGTAGGAGTGTATATGTAAGTGTATATGTCTTAAATGCAACAACCAGCTCACAGGTTCCAAGTTGAAAAATATTCAGTAGCATCATGTACTTGTACTATATGTAATAGCATAAAAATGAACATCATCAATCATGGCATCCACGAATAAGCCACCTGACACACTAATTATTCATTCCATCAAAAGAACTTAAACTAGAGAATTAAGCCCACTTTTATGAGGAGTATTTTATGGCTGTATTTGTACCACTTAGGTGTTGCCATGTTCAGCACTTTATAACATTCAGCTTTTTGCTTCTACTCAGATCGATCTTAGCTGTCTTTCAATCCATCCCTTTTCTAAATTCGAAGTCACATTTGTTGCCCATAACCCAACGGAAGCAGAAATGAATGGGAAGATGATCAATTTGCCTATGTTAGAATTATTCTGTTGTCTCTAGGCTATTAAATAGATTATGAGCATACAAATGTCAAAGAGCTATTTATTTGGATGGTTTCCACATGGAGTCACAATACCTGTGATCTAGTTATTGTCTCATCAAAGCTCAGAGATTATGAAGCATTCTAGGCAATTAGGCATGATTGGTCTCTAGCACCATAACCTACTACTGACCTCAATGTTCTGTTGGAATGAAAAGTGCTGGGAATGGAGTTGGACGTGGGGAGCTTCCAAAAGAACAGACCTAGCAAATTCAATTGAGTGGAAAGAGACAACATCAAAAGCCTGTTACAGGACATGTAAGATTATGAAATAACTTGCATAATGCAATACTTGTATTTTTTAACAAAAATGTAAGTATTTACAAAATAAGATCCAAGGTTGTTTTTTTTTAAACATCAAGCAAATCATTCTGCAAAGAGACTGCATTGTTTTTATTTTTGTTTGTTTTTTATAATGAGTTCTTTTTTTTTTTAAACCATGTCATACATTTTCCCATACTGATATCGCATGATCCATTATAATATAGGCAGGGGAGTTTACTAGAGATGGGGATATGTTATGTCTGCCATTCTCTTCACCCGGACAGTTCCACCTGCAGTTCCTTGTTCCTACGAACCTCTGCAGCATGCCTCTCCTGGAAAACAGCAATGAGAGAAATGTCATAGAGGGATAGGATGGTGTAGCAGACATAGCACTGGCCTGGGATTCAGGAGATCTGACTTCTATGCCTTGCTCTGACGACTGACCAGTCATGGGAGTATGGCCAAGTCGTTTTACTTTTTGAGTCTTAATTTCAACAACTATAAAATGAGGGCAGTTGGATCTCTGAGATTCCTTTGTATGCTAGCATTCTATGCTTAGAAATTCTCTAAGGACATGATTATGTGAGAAAATAATGGATTTTGGGGGTCCCAGAGACCTCCTCCACTCGAGGGCCTAACCAGGGAGCCTTGCCTGACCTTTCTTAAGGCCAGCCCAGAGTCAGCAGAACTGTAAAGGAAATGTAGATTGACCTTCCTGACTACCTAAAGGAAGTTAACTCACCTAGACCACCCTCAGGTCATGCCAATCAATGGACTTGAATGTTACTTGGATCAATGTACAGCTTTTCACTGAAGGAGTATCCTCAAAACTGCACCTAGCCATCTGAATATTTAACAACATTCCTCCAAATTGTCATGTTTAAATATTGACATAAAAGTTGGTAATTAGTGATTTATTATTTTGTTTTGTTGTATTTTTGTTAAAAGGAAAACACAATTGACAGGATTTGAGTACAACCATCTATTTTTGTTCACTATCCTATATGTAACTTATTTGTCCATAATTATTTGCATGTTGTCTCTCATGTTAGACTGTGGATTTGAGGGCAAAGACTGTTTGTTTTTTGAATGTGATAAAATAATGGAATTTGACAGATGCCCAGGGGCCCCACCTGACTGACTTAGTATTGTTTGAATTGGGTGAGAATGAGAAATTGACTAAGTACCTAGTAAGGATGATTGGATGTAGACCACACCTGGCTGGCCCTGAGTGATGTTATTCTCAGAGGCTGTGTACTACTGACATCAGTAAGAGACCACTTTCAACGAATCAGCTTGAAGGACCTCCCCTTTTGGGGAGGGAGAGAGGAACTAGGAAGTGGAGTTTAGCAGGCTGCCTGACTCTTTTTTTGGGGAGGAATAGGCACGTGGTGAGAGAGGGAGAACAGGAGTTCCCCTTGTCATTCTGGACATTGTCTTGGTGGTGAGAGATTTCATGTGGGCTGTTAGGAAAGGAAATGGTTCTGTCTCTCTGGCTATACTGAATATATCCAAGCTTTAATAAATCTTTAAAAGCCTAAACTCTTGCTGAATTTATCAGTGATTTTAGCCAGCTTCCTCCCCCAAGACTTTGGGTGGGGGGGCAGATTAGAACCCACATTTAGATTTTAAACAACACATTATTTTTGTGGTTGTTGTTCACTGTCAGGCACATAACAGGTGTCTAATATATACTTGCTGATTTGACTTGTTCTTTAAGCCTGGAGAAACTCTAGCTGATGGATCCATATTACTACAATAAAGCACCGTTGCTTTGCTGGAGGCAGCTATGCCAATTGTGGACACAGCTTTCAGAAAGGAAAGGTACCCATAAATGGTAGCAACTTTTGTAATTAGTCTACTAAGAAAACAGCTTGCATGACTTAAATAATTTTTGAAGAGTACCCCCTACAAAGCCATAAATTAGCTAAAGAAAGAAAACTTATTTGCCTTTGGGATGAACACGTATGGGTTGTGAGCTAGAAACTCAGCAGGAAAAGGTCAGACTATAAATAAGTACATCTGAGTTTCTAGAGCATTGTTTTCTTTTTATTTCCCCTCCAGATACTTCATGGCTCCTTTGCTGGTAAATTCCTGACCACACCTCTTTAGAGCATAATCCTGAACTATATTATCATTTAGATACTATTGACATTAGGAACTCAAATGAAGCAAGGCTTTCCTCCCACCCCCTTCTATGCAGCCAGTAGGGAATTACAGAGCACCATTATCTTTTCTATCAATCTTTGATTCTACTAAAGTGTTTGACTTGATGAGTAGATCCCATAAGGTGGTAAATTTTATGATAGTAGGAATTGTTTCCCCTGCACTACTTTTCTCCCTCTCCCCCTCCTCTTTATCTTTCTCCCTCCCTCACATACATAGTAGACACTTAATCAATGTTTGTTGATCAATTATTAAGGAATACTAGAAAAAAGCTCATCAAAGTCATAATGATAACCTTTTAAGATTCATTACTCATCATCAGTAGAATTAAAGAGGGTGCTAGTTTTGGTTCTCCTTTGCACAATCTGTACCCAAGGATATAATAAAAGATCTGGAATCCAGAATTACATTGAACTTTTGTACTTATAAGAATGCTTAATATGCTAGAAAAAAGCATTGGGTTTAAGATTAAAAAAGTGGGGGAAGCTTGGTGGCACAGTGGATAGAGCACTGGCCCTGGAGTCAGGAGGACCTGAGTTCAAATGTGGTCTCAGACACTTGACACATACTAGCTATATGATCCTGGGCAAGTCACATAACCCCAATTGCCTCAAAAAAAAAGTAAAAAAAACCCAGGATTATGGTTTTGGGTCAAACACTAAGAAATTGTATGACCTTCATCATGTCACAGACACTGTCCTTGTCTCAGTTAATTCATCTGTAAAATGGTGAGGCTGAATTTAATGTCCTTTAAAGTGATTTTCAGCTCTTAACATTCCATTATTCTATTTCAGCTCAATAGGTTGTCTATCAACAGAAATCCTTGGACCATTCACCTACAAGGTTCTTTATGCTGTTGATTGTACACTTGAACTACAAACTCAGGATGATACATAAGAGATTACAGACTGCTCTGCTAGATCCACATATTGTAAAGATCATCCTAGTTTGAATAATGAGTGGTCATGAACTAACTTGTATCAGGAATAATGTGTATAAAACACTTTGCAAATCTTAAAACACTGTAAGACTGTGAGCTATTATTATTCATTTCATTTCCTACACACAACGACAGAGATGAAAGTGATCAGACTAATTTGCTTTTGTAGACTTCTTACTTTGTGACAAAGAAACAGAAAAAACAAACCAACCCTGCAAGGATACTATAGAACTTGGATCACTCATAAAGGCAACACATGGGATACTGGAGAGAGGCAATATGATCAACTGAGCTGGCCTCAAAACCTGAAGGAACTGTGCTCAAGTGTTGTGCCTGATATACACTGGTTGTGTGACTCTGGGCCAATTACTTAAGTTCTCAGTGCTCTGAAGCTCTTTAAGTCATACATGTCATAGAAGATGATGACTTGCGCTGGCACTGGGAGTTTTCTCACCCAGGAATCCCTTGCACCAGTGAAGTCACAGTTCTAATTCCTATCTCAGTTCCTATTGAATACTGGACGTCACTGCTATCTTTTTTGAGGAGTTTCATCAACCACTCATGACGTATTCAATGGCAATGATGGGACAGTTTTACCAGCTAAGCAAGATTTTTAAATAAAAATGACAAGGAGAAACAGAGGAAAAGGCCACAATGTATACAATGAATGCAGGCTACAGCTAATGGAGCTTGATGGTGGTTTGTTGTTATTGTTTATTTTGCCTTTCTTTGCATCTTTAACACTTAGCATAGTGCCAGATATATAAAAGGTGCTTAATAAATCCTTGCTGATTTGATTTTTTTATTCAAGCCTGGAGAAAGTCTAGCTATTACTACAGTAAAGTACGATTCTTTACCTACCTTGAATAGAGTGCAGCTCTTGGAATTGGGATGCCTGGACTTGAGTCCCAGCTTTGCTCTCAATTAATTTCTATATGACACTGAGTAAGCCACTGTACTTCTCTCAGTTTAAGTTTTCTTATCATTGAGATGTTAAAACTGAAGCTTCTTATTTCACAGGATTGTTGTGAGGCTCCAAGGAGATAATGCATGTAAAGTACTATTCAAATTAAGCCATTATTGTTGTTTTTGTTATTAACTGTGGATATGTGATTATAAATGGAAAATTGAGGTAACTGGATGGTGCTCAAAGCTGTCTCTCGGGAGAAAACATGGCTGAATTTTATTTTCTCACAGAAAATATTTCGTTTTATTATTGCTACTATATCATAGTATATGATGCTATTACCACTATAACAACAGTCATAATGTTCTCCATTTAGAATTGGCTACATTATTAGAGGTGTAATGAACAATCACAAGTAAATAGTTTGTTTTATTTTGCACTTAATTTATATAAACATTTAATTTTTAACATTTCCATGAGACACCTAAATGTGATTACTTAGATTGAAAGTCCTTTGGCTATGAACAGGAGGAAGGAGCTTATAATAAAGCTCCCAGGATTCTTTGTTCTTCTCACTATTGAAGGTGAGACTGTTGTTTTCCTCAAAAATCAGAGATGGGTCATCCTGGCATCCCTTAGGGCAATGCTACTTGATGAGCTCAGAAGGAATAACAGATTGCTCTACCTTGCCTGAGAAATAAATAGTGTATTCAACAAGGCCTCCATTCTTAATAACAACGATAATGATAATAGCTTTTTAAGGTTTGCAAAGTGCTTTACAAATACATAATTTTATCTTCACAACAACCTGGAGGGTAGGTGCTATAATTTTCCTCAATTTTATAGATGAAGAAACTGAGGCAGTCAGTTCAAATGACTTTCCCAGGTTCACACAGCTAAGTGTCTGAGGCTGAATTTGAACTCAAGTGTTCCTGACTCCAGGTCCAATTCTCTATCCACTGTGCTATCTAGCCACTATTCATCTATTATCTATCTATCTATCTATCTATCTATCTATCTATCTATCTATCTATCTATCTATCTATCTGTCTGTCTGTCTGTCTGTCTGTCTGTCTGTCTGTCTGTCTGTCTGTCTGTCTTCCTTCCTTCCTTCCTTCCTTCCTTCCTTCCTTCCTTCCTTCTTTCCTTCCTTCCTTCCTTCTTTCTTTCCTTTTTTCCTTCCTTTTTTGGAGGGGCAGAAAGGTCATATTTAATTCTATTCCTTGCCATATCTCTGAGGAAATTGTGAAAAAAGTTAATCTAGGTTCATTGAAACAAGTAACTTCAACCCATGGACCACATGTCTGATACCCACCCACTATGAAAAGGGAAGAGAAGTGAATCCTTGCCATCTTAGAATTTATGATCCACATGGTGGGAAATTCTGGGCCTAGTATGATATATACATTAGATTTTTGGACAGTGACTTTCAAAGAATTCAGAGAAACAATAGTTAAGATGTTAAAGCCTGAGAATGTAAAAGGGAAATTGGCTCAAGAGGGATGAGAAGTTCTTGACAATGGAATTTTGGTGTCATGGTAACAATGATGAAGAAGATTGAAGCAAGGACAGGTACTGAGGACTACTACAAAAGATTAGCAAACTATGATAAGAGTAACAAACAGAAGTTAGTATGAGGTGGACTATGGTTTCTTACAACTCAGTTTATGAAACTGACTTTTCAAGATTCCAAGAACAGTAATTTGTTTATTATGCCAAAACAGAACATCTAGGCATCAATCGTGACTTGTTAATTACAGTTCTGAGCTCTGAGGATCACTATTTAGGTCATTCTATTTGGATGATACAAATAGATCTGCATAAAGGAGGAATCTTTGTGCTACAGTTTCATAAATCCGTGCTTCTAATCCATCTTCCTCCAAATCTGATCCTCTTCTGTGTAAAGAATTGAACACTTAAATGAATGATGATATGATTAGAGAGATGAAGTAAAAGGGCATGTCACATTTTGAGGTAGAAGAGAAAGGACTACAAACTAATGGATGTTACAGTATAATTTCGGGCTACCAAAGAGGGCGTGTTCATCTGATAAGGGACCCTTTATTTGATAGATGCATGCTACTTTATTTGGGGTTCTGGGGAACTTCTGGGTTTCTGTAAATTGACATTATGAATCAAATATGCAGCCATATTTAGAGCACTATATCAGGCATCAGCCAGGACTTGTAATTTAATTCATAGGATCATAGATTTAGGGCTTAAAGTGACCTCAGAGGTCATTTAGTCCAGTGATGTCAAACACAAAAAAGAAACAGATCCTTTCAGCTTGCATAATGACTTAGAAAACCAGAAATGAACATTATCTATATTGTCTTGTATTTTTATTTATTTTGTAAAAGATTTCCCAGTTACATTTTAATCTGATTCTCACCAGGCACTCCCCTGTTTGTGGGACATGAGCTGACACCTCTTTATATATCTGATCTACTTCAACACTCTCATTTTGTTGATGAGGAAATTAGGCTAAGGCAGGTTAATCGATTTTCCTAAGATTGCAGATGAAATAAGCATCAGTGATGGGATTTGAACCATGGCCACTGTACCATGTTGGAACTTTAAAAAAATCTTATGTGGCCCTGGTATGATATTTCATATCCAGTTTCTGGATCTGATGGAGGGGGTGTCCTTTGAAACTGTCATTTTCTTATTGTTCTAGATTTGGGTGCATCTTACAGCTGCTGGAGGGATCTTGGGTGGGTCATCATATCTCCTTTTATGATCTACTGTACTTAGCACTTACCACATATTGCATTTCCCCCCTCTAATTGTCCTGCACAAGTTAATATTTAATTTGTACTGTTTTTTTCCTGATTTGACCTGTGATTTCACTGGTACCTGAAACTCCCTGGGAAGAAACTTGATCTACCAATACCAATCAGCATCTGCTTATCAATTTATAGTCTTGGAACATTTCTTAATGAGTGACTTGCCACAGTCACAAAAGCAGTATGTGCCAGAGGCAGACTTTGAACCCAGATCTTCACTCTGAGCCACCTTTCTACACACTATTCCACGATGCCTTCTCTATTTAATAAGGGAGATAAAACATCTACACATGAAACAAATTATAAACTTTTTGCAAGAGGTTGTCTAATACTTCTTTTGTAGTCTCCTCCTACTGCAATGTGCTAGGCATGTACATGATCAACTCTCAATAAATACTTATTAGATTATGAGATTACTGGACCTGGAGTTAGGAAGAGCAGAGTTCAAATCCTGCCTCAGACACTTAGTAGCTGTGTGACTTTGGGCAAGTCACTTGACTTTTCTAAGCTTCAATTTCCTCATTTGTAAAGTGGGGATAATTATAGCAGCCACAGCACAGGGTTGTTGTGAAGAGATCATTTATGTGTTTAAAGAGCTTCGCAGACTTAAAAGTTCCATATAAATGCTTGCTATTATTATTATTGTTATATCTATAATCAATTATGCTGATTAACTATCAGCATTTCCGTAATGCAGCTACTTTTTTTTGGTAAGGCAATTGGGGTTAAGTGACTTATCCAGGGCATCAAGTGTCTTAGGCTGGATTTGAATTCAGGTCCTCCTGAATTAAGAGCCAGTGCTCTATCCACTGTGCCACCTAGCTGCCCCCACAGCTACTTTTAATAGAGCAGATGTCACCATTGGCTGTTGTGATACATATTGTTCCTATTAACACTGTTGTTTGTTTTATTTTATTTTTCTTTTTTCTTTTAGTCAATATGGAATAGTGGATAGAGCTCTGGACTTTTATGTCAGGAAGACCTGGAGTTTAATTCTTCTTCTGACATTTATTAGTTGAGAGACTATAGGCAAGTCATTTAACTACAATGAGCCTTATTTTCCACATCTGCAAAATGGGGATAATAATAACTTGAGTTCTTATTCACAGGGTTGTTGTGAAGCTCAAATGAGACCATGCATGAAAAACTCTCTGCAGACCCTAAAGCACTAGATAAATGTCAGATATTATTATTTTTCATTTTTCATTTCAGGCACATGATGGATGATTCCTACAAAAGTGAGGCAGTTAGAATAATTTAAAACACGTCAAATACTAAGAAAAAGTATTGTAAATTTTGGGTTCAAACTCCCTGAAAGCATCTACCTTTCTCATACATTAATTACATATTCAAGGAGGAAATAGGTGGGGAATGCTCATTAGAAAAAAAATCAATTGAATTTTTGTCCAATCATTTTCTGTCATGTCTGACTCTTCATGATCCCATTTGGGATTTTCTAGGCAAAGAGACTGGAATGGTTTGTCATTTTCTTCAGTAGCTCATTTTACAGATGAGGAAACTGAGGCAAACAGTGTTAAGTGACTTGTCCAGGGTCACATAGCTAGTAAGTCTCTGAGCAGATTTGAACTCAGACAGATGAGTCTTTTTGACTCCCGGTCTTGTACTTTTTCCACTTTGCCACCTAGTACTGACAGGGCACCTAAAAATTCATGAAACAGAAATTTATGGGATAGTTCTAAAAACTGAGAAAGGGAAAATCCCATCATTCCCAGCTGCCCTAGACAATGAGCAAATATCCTGTTAGATATGGCTGTTGTATGTTGGGCTATGGAATGCTAGTGTGGCTGTAAATACTGCTATAGCCCATTTGGGCTATACCATTAATCATATCACTAATGCCTGCCATTTCTGATTTATAACAGGATTGGCCATAAGCACTAGCCTGGCTAAGTGATGATAATTACTTTGCTATCACAGGGAAAGTCTTGTTGGCAGATGTCAAGCCTTCCATTTACTCTTTATGAAATACAATTACAGTACAAGGTTGATGTAGGTAAAAATTCACAATGAATTCACAATGAACTCATTTTCAAGTGGATAGGATTGAGAATGAGATTTAAACTGTAAGCCTGGAAATAACTACATGTGGAATGTTTTTTGTTTTTAAAATATTGAAAAGAGGTCTTCCCCCCTCACCCACCTCAAATAGAATCTTTGCTTTTGGCCTCTGGTATAAAAATGATTACATATGATCCCTATTGCCTTGAGGAGGGCTATTTTATTTGCCCAAGTGCAATCATCCAAAGCTCAAATTTGTCCATTGTTCAGAGGAGACCTGCTACCTGATGCTAGACAGTGTTCACAGTGAAGTTGCTTCAGGAAGATCATGAGTGCATAAATATTCCTGCCTGAAGGAAGCCACATTAACTGAGACTATCTGAAGGCCTGTGTTGTGAGATGATACCCATAAAACAGAAATGACTCAGTCTAGCACATAGGTACACAATCAGGATTCTAATCTAGAAGGCAGAGTGATATAGTAATTGGGAGCATCATGGAAGGAAATCTGGTAAGGATGTGGAAGGGTATTGAGGTGGCAAATAAGTTGGCTTGGAAACATTAGGCTATGAGCTGGAATTATAAATAGGGGAATGGGAAAAGATTTGCAATATGTGGGACAAGACAATTTGTAGAACCTCATCACCCTTTGGATGTACAGATGAAAAACGTAGGCAGAAGGGCATAAATTATTTTGCAAATGGAATCAGAAGGGGCTGCCTTTGTGTATCTGTGTGTGTACATGTGTGCAGAGTTTTACAAATATTACCATTCCCAAACTGTCATTAACGTAAACATGGTCCTTATTACTGCAGGATAGCTCGAGGCCACTTGGAATAAAGAAAAACTTGCCCAATTACCATTCTAGTTGCAGACATTTACCTCCTGGCAGGGAACCTAGCATTACACATAAGATAATACCTGGTTGCCTTTGGTTACCATTAAGATCCAGAAAGGGAAATGGAGGGGCAGAGGGAATGGCATGTTCCTTCTGGAGAAGGTCTGCAATGATGACTCTGTTTTGTGCTCCTGTGACTCTACCAGATTCAAAGCTTCCCAACTGCTGAACTGATAACAAAATGGAAGGAGGAGAAAAAGAACTCTGCTCTGCTGTCTTATTGCTTGGTGTCCCCAGAGCTGTCAGAAAGGTGTATTCTGCTGAATATGAAATTTCTTCTTTTTTTTCTTTTTTATAACTAGAACTAGAATAGTGATAGCGACCAGACCTGTGATTTTCATGGTAAAAGTAATTTCGAGGTAGGAAAATCCCTCTATCAGTGCATATTGGCACCCTTTGTGTACATTACTACCTTAGAGGGTTGCTTACATCACTGAAGGCTTAAATGATCATGGTTAACCAACCAGTATGTGTTAGAGATGGGATTTGAATGCAGGTCCTTTTGGCTTTGAGGCCAACTCTCTATCTATTATGCAACAGCCTCAAATAGATATGTTTAGATGCTTTCATCAGCCTAATTTTTACTCTTGTCCCTGAACATGTTAATGAATCTCTTCATTTTCCTATTCCCTATTCTGAACTTGATTCAGGGATAGTAATGGTGTGGTCCTGCAATTTCTGTATTCCAAGGCCACATAAACATCCCCTGGCAGCGAAAGCACCAGAGTTTCCTCCACAAGGACCCATCAAGAAAAACACAGAAAAGGGAGGCAGTTTCCTCTAGAACTTCAGGCCTGCTTCCTCCTTTGCTTTGGAGCTGAGAAGATATCTCTCACAAGAATAATGCCCCACTTACCTTCTCTTGAAGGCGTTCAATAAGCGCAGCTAAATTAGCTTCACGGTTCTCTTTAATCTGTTCCATTTTCAGTATCAGCTTTTCCTCTGCCATTTTGCTGAAGTTGTTGTTCTCTTCCAAAGCCTTCTGAAGGACTTCTCTCTCATGTTCTCGCTTTTCTGCCAATTGTTTGAGCACCTGGGCCTCCTGAGACTGAGGGGAAAAAAACACATCCCGCTGACAATCATCCAATTGCAAACCTGTCAGAAGAATGAGCCATTGACTTGGGGTAGCGAGAGCTTTATGAGAAATAATACTCCTCTACTCCTTCATCAATGTTGTTAAGTGAGGTATTTCTCAGAGCGTTTTGCTAGCACACGGTTAACTGGAGAAAGAACGTTTTCAGCTGGGGATTTTTGCTTTGGGCAAGCTATCTTCAAAGAAGCAGCATTTAAACTATGCTGACTAAGTTTCAGGCATTGCTGTCAAGCATTTATACAACATAAAGTGCTTTAATTAATCATTGGATGCCAACATTCCATTTAGGTCAGAGAAGAATGGGTAAGGGCTGGGGAGAGTTCCGGGCCTGGTTTCCGGCTGCATTGTTCTTTGGCCAGCTGTAACGCCTTGCTGTGTGTGAGCCTTTTATATCTCACCAATGGGAATAGCTAAACTGACAGTCTCCTTTTACCGCTCCTCCCTTTTTTATGAGCCTAATGTTCCACTTTGAATTCAGGATGGTACAATGTCTATTTGAGCACTCACAGGTGAGAGCTCTTCTTCTAATGCCTCTCCTGAATCCTCTGAGGTCCCCTGGAGACTCATTTTCCTGGAGTAGGTGAGTGCGTAGAGTAGAATCTCCCCCCAGCCTACCTTTTCCTAGGATTGTGTGGTCCAGGGTGTGTGTCAATGGGATAATGTCAATTCAATTCAATAATGAGATAATGTCTGTTTGATTCAATAATGCATAGAGGATCATAGATTTACATCTGGAAGAGGCCTTAGAGGATATTCAACATGACACTTTCATTTAAAAACTAAGGAAACTGCTTTAGAAAGGGGAATGACTTCCCCAAGGTCATATAGCTAGTAAGTGGCATAGCTGGGAAACAAATCCAGGTCCTCTGGTTTTCAAATCCATCACTCTCCTAATTCCACAAATATCACACACCTACTACATGCAAGGTGTTAGGTTCTTGGACTAAAGAGATGAAAAATGACATAATCCCTGCTCTTGGAATTACAGAACTAGGGGTTAAAGTTAGGGTTGAAAAATTGTTTAGAATTATCCATCTCCTTTCCTTTTTCCTTTCTGTCTATCTAAATCCTCTCTGGCCTCCTAAAGCCATCTTGAGGCCAACCTTTCCTCAAATATCTTTTCTGATGATTCCCCCAGTATGCATGAGCTCCCTTTGTATTGAAAATGTTTAAAAATTGTTTTACAAAGTGGAACATCATTGGGTTAGGGAATTCTGAGAGTGATGACCTTTGGCTGAGAAGTGCTCTTGATAGAGGTGGCACCTGGGCTAATCTTTGAAGGAGGAGAAGGATTTTCATAGCATTTTCATCCTATGGAGGATGAAGCCCATTGTAGGAATGGGCAGCCATTGGGAGAAGCACCAGGACAAGATCAGAGAACAGCCATTCCACTCAGGCACATAAATCAGGCTCATAGATATACTTGTGTTGTTTTCTTCACCTGGAACCATCCCAAAGCCAACCCTTTCTCTGAACCGCAGATCAAGTCTCACCCCGCCCTTGAAGCTCTGAGATAAAATATGAGGAGCTAGGTGGTACAATAGCTAGAGTCCTGGTCTTGGAGTCAGGAAGATCCTGAGTTCAAATCCAGTCCCACATACTTACTAGCTGTGTAATCCTGGGCAAATTACTTAACTATCATGAGTCCAGTTTTCTTAAATATAAAATGGGAATATTATCAGCACCTATCTCACAGGGTTGTTGTGAGGAAAAAAATGAGATAATATTTGTAAAGTGTTTAGTATGGTGCCTGACACAGTAGATGCTTAATTAATAAATGCTTGTTTCCTTCTCTTTCCTCCCTCCTCGCTTCCTGAATGCAACTGGAACTGTTCTTCTCCCCCCCCCCACCTGTTTTTGCAGGGCAATGAGGGTTAAGTGACTTGCCCAGGGATGCATAGCCAGTAAGTATCAAGTGTCTCAGGCTGGATTTGAACTCAGGTCCTTCTGAATCCAGGGCCAGTGCTTTATCCATTGTGCCACCTAGCTACCCTTTCATCTTCCCTTTCTATGAACTCTTATAACTCTTATTATCTGAGTCTCATAGTTTGGTAGTTAATAGAATTGGTTTTCCCATGGTAGAGTGTAGAATCAGTCTTTTTGGATTATAATCACATCTGATACAGCTATATGCCATTTATGTGTTAGTCTTGGTCTCCTGCAGGTTAAAGACCATTTCTTATGTACCTATCTGTCCATGGTGCTGAGCATCCTCAATAAATACTTGTTCATTTATTGAAGGAATGGTGAAGGGACAGAAAAAAGGACATAGCACCTGGGTTCTGTGAGGGTTTTCAATTGAGCCTATCATATGAGATAGCAAAACCAATCAACCAACAAGCATTTATTAAGCACCTACTGTGTACCAGGCATTGTGCTGGGCACTGGATATAAGGAAAAAACCCATAAATCATAATATGTGGACTTTGTAGCTATGGATATTTCTTTTAGATGCAGAAAGCAGATATTTTCCAATTCTTTGACTGTCATCTAGACCTATTTGTAAAGGTCTTTATAGGATGACATCGCATATAATGCATTCTTTTTCCTACTGGTGAGGAGTCAGTGAGCTTTGAAAACCCATAAATTATATCCAAGGAGTAGATTATTCACCCAGAAGGATCTGACTCACTGGTATTTTTTTCCTTATATAATGATCTCAAGATTGTACTAAAAAGGAAATAAGATATGACAGTGTAAAAAAATATAGGGAATTTCATGAAAATAATTAACCACTTTCTTTGTCAACAAATTCACTAGATCAAAGTGAGGGAAAAGCCATGCATGATTCTGACACCTATTTTTCATACTAGACTTGTTTTCTGGGAAATCTATTAGGCTTGGATTATGCTCTAGGTTGAGACTTCAAAAGGAATCCTTGTAAACAGCAGTGATAAACAATATTTGGTTTTAATTTAGACACTTTTTGGTCTTTTAAGTTAAGCAATAAATGTTGTTAAAAGCCCTTGTGGAAAAAAAACAAACCTCTAACTGGGAGAAAAACAAAATCCAGTGACAATTTTTCAGATCTCAGATAGGTGTCTAAACTGAGCATTTGATACCAAAGCACCATTGAAATAGTGGAATCATTTGTGTCAATGCATTCCACTGATATTTTAAGATGAAAACTGTTCACCTCTGGAGAGTGACTAATAGCATTTTGATGGTTAAACCAAAACAAAGATTACAGGTTTAGAGTTGGACAGGGTCTTGGCAGTCATAGAGTAAACCTCTCCATTTTAAAGATGAAGAAACAGAGGCCCAGAGACGTACAGTGATTTGCTCAGAGTTATACAGGTAGTAAGAAGTGACAGACTGAAGTGCTGTTACCACCCTGGATTCTTGCAATAGCCTTCTGCTTGGTCTCCCTGTCACAAGTCTCTTTGTACTCCAGTTCATCTTTCACTCAGCTTTCCAAGTCATCTTCCTAAAGTGCAGGTCACTCCCCTACTCAGTAAACTCCAATGGCTTGCTATCATCTCTAGGATCAAACATAAAATCCTCTATGTGGTGTCCAAAGTTCTTCACAGCCTGCTCCCCCTTCCCCAGTCTTTGCAGTTTTCTTACCCATTATACCTCCCTAACATTCTCTCTGATTCAACAACACTGGCCTCCTTGCTTTCCCATCAACAAGATACTCCTCCCAACTCTGTGCATTTCCATTGGCTATCCCCCTTCCTCCTCTCTGTCTTTTGGCTTCCTTCAAGTTCCAGCTAAAATCCTATCTTTCCTGTGGCATACTTTCCTGAGAAACCTTAATGATAGTGTCTTTCCTCTGTTGATTATATTCCATTTATCCTGTATATATCTTGTGCTTAGTTATTTGTATGTTGTCTCCTCCATTGGACTGTGAGTACCTCGAGAGCAGGAAATGTTTTCTGCCTTTCTTTGTATCCTCTGCACTTAGGCCAGTGGCTGACATGCAGCAGGTGCTTAATAAATGCTTCCTGACTGATTGGCAAGTACACAACACTTTCCATTGTGGCATACTAAGAAAGAAAGGGATTAATCCTCGCTACCTGCTACATATGCTTTTATTGTCATCATGAGGGCCCTTTGAAGAGCCCATCACTTCCTTATTCTCTTATATCTCATTGAAAATGCTTTTTAAGACTCTTGTACTTGAGAAGCAGTGATTTGGGATCCACGACCTTGTTCTGAAAACATATTTTGATAAACCTATTTCAACATAATTGTCTTCCTTTGTAATGCTATGTTATTTATTGTACGCATTTAAAAACATTATTCTGAGAAGGGGTCTATCTGTCATAGTTTTCACCAGACTGTCAGAGGGCTCCATGACCCAAGCAAGGGGAAGAGCCCCTGGTGTCATGAATACAATGCTAGATTGCGAGTCAGGGACACCTGAGTTTGAATCTTCCTGCAGACACTTACTACGTGAAACCTCTGTAAGTCACTTCACTTCTTGCAGACTCAGTTTCCTCATCAGTAGAATGGGGATTATATTAACACCTACCTTATAGGTGGTTGTGAAAATCGAGTGAGCTAATATATGTAAAGCTCTTTGAAAATTTTAAAGTACTATAAAAAAACATTAGCTATTATTAGTGTAGGAAATAGTATTCATGCTAAATAGTATAAGCGCCCTTCTAGTTTTTGCCTGTCCTTCTTATAGTCAGGATCATTTCTAAATCATCCTAAATCATTGATATAGCTTGTTTATGTAAATATATTCCTATTATGCACTTTTGGATTGCTGTGTATGACAAAGACCCTTAACTAGTGGCCCTTCCATCTAAAAAAATGAATGACTATTACTTGGAGATTTTAATTTGAGAGGAAATCTATATTGAGGGTTTTTTTTGGGGGGGAGAGTGGACTATTGTCATTACTACATTCTGAAAAGACTCAAAGAGTAACTTGGGTCAGTGTGTTGAATGTTGTCATTGCTTGTTCGATATAGCTTGTTTATGTAAATATATTCCTATTACACACTTTTGGATTGCTGTGTATGACAAAGACCCTTAACTAGTGGCCCTTCCATCTAAAAAAATGAATGACTATTACTTGGAGATTTTAATTTGAGAGGAAATCTATATTGAGGGGTTTTTTTGTGGGGGAGAGTGGACTATTGTCATTACTACATTCTGAAAAGACTCAAAGAGTAACTTGGGTCAGTGTGTTGAATGTTGTCATTGCTTTCTGGCATGGTATTGAAGGCTTGTTGGAGTCTCACTGTGTCATATGTCCAGTCTTTGCTCCTTGTCTACTGAGAGGAGACAGGGAGTGGATTCAGAGAGCTCCTAAGGCTGAATGAAGTCTGCTCTCCCTCTATATCACCTTGCTGGATAAAGAGGGAGATGGTGAATAGGGCTAAATTGAAAGGCAGTTTTGCAGTAAGACAAACACCAGGAAGAAAATGGTCAAGGGAAAAGGTACCGTGATCTCTTACTCCAGAAGGTACAATCTACTTCTGGGCCATCTCTAATATGGACAACCCTTGGGAGAAGGCTCAGTTAGTTGCAGATTCAGGATTCAGTTGTCCTTAGGATCATGGATTGAATTGGAACCCTTGACCCAATCCTAAATCCTTGAAGCAGATGCAGAATTACTTTAGATCCTTGAAAGTTCTCTAACGTGGGACCTTGGTTAGACTTCCAACTATGCTTTGAATAAACCATCCAGATACTCCTTCTAGAAATCCATGGTGTTAGTTTTGGCAGTAGGGAGGAAAAAATAAGATGAACAGGAGGCCAAAGGGACAGGGTATCATTTATCCTGCTTTTTGCCTTAGCACTCTATCACAGGAATATATCATGGCTAGACTCCTTTTGACAGTATAGTGAAATCTATGGACTCAGAATAATATTTTAATGTACATCAAATAAAACACATAGGATCACAAGGGAAATTAATCATATTGAAATACTATGAGCAATATATATGTATACATATATCCATGTATGGATATATATATGTATGTGTATGTGTATGTGTATGTGTATGTGTATGTGTATGTGTATGTATATGTATATGTATATGTATATGTATATGTATATGTAGATACCCCAATGCATGAAGCCATAACTGTTTGACTGGAAACTTTGACACTCAAAACTATTCTGATTTTTCTATTTTTCAATGTTAATACAAAAATTAATTTTATTTTTTATAATTGTGATCATAATTTTCCCATTCAAAAAAGTCAATTAGTGAGAAAAGTACACCAGGAAAATGAGCATGAGAAGAAAAATGGATAGGAATTTAATAGGGCAGGTTGGTGGCAGGATGTATTTTCAGATTTCTAGCCTTGTGGGGCCAAAAGGAATCTTTGAGCATGAACGTATAGCTCCCACATGGGGATTCTATACACAGGCCAGAGTGGTGCATTTGGCTCTATTAATGGGGTTGGTACTTTTAGAGTCATTCAGAGTTAAATCAGATTATGTCCCCTAGGATCCAAGGTTTTCTGGACAGCATTTATTCATCTCTAGCTAACAGGGGAGAATGGAAGGAAGTGAAGAATGTGTCTGTGAGTGTGATTTCACTAACCAACAACAAAGGCCTGGAAAAGTAGGTCAGGTCACCCTTCCCTGGGCACGGTTTATGGCTAGGAGTCTTCTCTGCAGTGAAGTGTAGAATGGGAGGTGAATTAAGGGGGAACAACCCTCCAGCTTTTCTCAATAGCATGATACCTTATTAGGGGTTTTGTTCATTAACTCTTTTTTTCCTAAACCAGTGTTTCTTAACCTTTTTTTCTATCATGGTTCAGTCTGATGAATTCATGAACCCCTTCTCAGACTATCATTTTTAAATGCATAAAATGAAATAAAAGTATTACCAAGGAAATTGAAGATATTAAAAAAAACAACAACAACAAAATTCATGGGTCAAGGTT
Organism: Dromiciops gliroides; assembly: GCF_019393635.1. Taxonomy (NCBI): domain Eukaryota; kingdom Metazoa; phylum Chordata; class Mammalia; order Microbiotheria; family Microbiotheriidae; genus Dromiciops; species Dromiciops gliroides. The sequence continues at coordinate 293,712,469 of NC_057861.1, read as the reverse complement.
AAGAACCCCTGTCCTAAATGAAGACTCTTAGACTCCATTCATATTATGGTCTTTTTCACCAGTCTTGAGTACCTCTCTAGTAACTCAGTAGGGAGAGGAAGTTATCATCTCAAATCCTTCATTGTTCTAATAGCAGCCCAAGGATTGGGTCTCATCTATTATTTTCTGGTGTTAGTTGCTAGGGGTGAATTCATCTCTGTTATCCTCCAAATTCAGCCCTCCAGCTTCTGTCTCACGGGGAGATGTTTTAAATTCTGGTAGCTCTGTTACCTTTAAATGTTGAGCTGAAATGAGACACGATTCAAAATGAAGATGTGGAATCAAAATTCCTTTTCCCTAGAGGACCATCAAGTTGAGCAGAAGCAAAATGCTCTAAATTAAAGCTCTGACCTAAGCACTTGAGGGCCTATTTGCCAAAGGGACATACTTGATGACTTGGATGATTTAGACTTAATACAGAGGCAAAATTTGCTGAGTGTTGTTAAAATGAGCTCATTTAGAGAAAAATTATTCAACCTTTGAGCATATCAGAATGGTATTGATCTAAAATGGAAGGTCAACAGGATGGAATAATAGGGCAAGATAATGGCCCACTGATGTAATTAATGCCAATGTCTGGAAGATAATATTTATAGAAAATAAATGTTAACCGTGACATTCTGGAAGACAAAGATCCTCTTTACACTTTCTCTTAAAGAAAGAGATGTGACTTATTGTAGGATTTTTAATTTTTACATAAATCCCACAATGGATTCCATATTACAGATATAATTTCTTCTCTAGTGTATATGGGGAAGAAAATGGTAAGACACAGAAAAGAGTTATCGTACATTTTAGTAGCACTTCTGATATGGTCCAAACTCATTTACTGTCATTAGTTATAGTGCTGGTTATAGGAGCTTAATTACTGCAAAAATAAAATGGAAGATAAATTTGAGTTAAAGGGTATCTAAAACTCACTTATACTCTACATATACATGAGTTAGAAGGGATATGAAGGTCTATATTTTAGTTATTGCCAGTTTGATTTTCTTTTCTCAATTGAATTTATCTTCTATCATTTCATTTTCTTGTCTAATTTCTATCATTTATGGATATTACTTGCTGTAAAGCATTGTCTAGCCAAAAGTAAATCTTCCTGTGCCTTCTTTGAACTCCTTGGTGAGTGAGCTAGGCTACTTAAAATATAATTAATGATTTAACTTTTAACAATAAAAGTTGTGCTGTTAACCCAATTACACTTAAAATAGAGAATAGACACATCTAATTTAATGCAACAGAGCCTTGTTAAGAAATGTCAATGAAATATAATTATAGAAGAGAAACTCCACTCTATGAATTCTGTGGTGAAGAATCAGATGTATTAAAAAAAATTATAGTCAATTTAAAGACCTTTGGAATGACCTCTCCAGAAAGAGCAAACAAAAAGTTGATTGTGCTGAAAGGCTAAAAGAGAGTCACTGTGTTGCTCTCTTATTATGTAACTATGCAAATCAAGATTCTATTATTCCATAGCTCATGTGACATCCTCTTTACAAAGTGAAATCCTTTCTGAATGTTTAACTAAGAGTGATCCTAGGTAGTGTGTTATTACCTCCAAGCCATTTCATATATATATATATATATGTACATGTATGTGTATATACCCTGCCTGTCTGTCTGTCTGCCTTTCTGTCTATCTGGAAGTTTAATGTAGTATAAAGAATATTCAATATAGGATTGAGGAGATCTGGATTAAGGTCTCTTGCACCTCAGTTTTCCCATATGTAAAACGGGGATAAGTAATACCTGTCTTGTCTGCCTTAAAGAATTGTCATGAATCTATGTTAAAAAAAAGTCCCATTTCGGGGCAGCTAGGTGGTGCAGAGAGGACCTGAGTTCAAATCTGAATGCAGATACTTGACACTTACTAGCTGCGTGACCCTGGGCAAGTCACTTAACCCCAATTGCCTCAAACAAACAAAAAAAACCCAAACCAAACCAAACAAAAAGGCCCATTTCAAAGTGCTTTGCAACCATAAAGCTACATATCAGTAAGGGTCATTTATTTATTATATCTTGCTTATGATTATTTTTGAAAGGGCACATGGTATTAAAAGAGAGTTGGTCAGGAATAGTGATTAAGGGCTAAAATTAATTATATACGTATATGTATTGTAACAATCAGGGTGCCACCCCCTTGCTGAGAAAGACATTGTAAGAACCAGGACAACGACCCCCTGAGGAGAAAGCATGTGACTAGGGTCCGGAAGTTACATGTATTCAGAGAGCCGCCTGTAAGTCCTGTCAATTAATGCTACCAGCCAATTAGCTTGGAGCTGTGTGTAGAGACAGCACCTGGGAGGGCCCCCAGGGAGCTTCTGCTCCAGAGAATAGGGGATCTCTCTTTTCAATTGGAGGTCGTGGTAGCTGCAGCAGGTTCCTTCTGAACTACACATGTTCTTCCTATCTCTTTTGCTAACTTCTACTTTAATAAATGCCCCAGACAGGTGCTACGAGCTTCTAATTTAAGGCGACCACTCCTTAGATTTTAGTCACAATTAGATTTTAGACATCACAGTATACACATATGTATATGTGTGTATAAATATAATGTGTAAATTATAGATATATTAAAATAACCAAGAATAAATCTTTCTAGTAAAGAAGCTAGAGGTAATAACTGAACTAGTTTGGGTTGGGTTCACTTTAGTGATGTCTATTTTAGGGCATAATAGTTTGGATATCATGAAATCCTTAAATTTACATTTATAAATATTTATTACCCTTTAAAAAAAGATTCACTCATAGCCACTTGTAGTTGGGCTAGTAGGTATAGCTCTCTTGTCTTATTTCCTAGCAAATTAATTTTAAAGACACTGGAAAATTATGAACTTGAAAAAGAAGCACTTTTACATTTCCCTTTTGGAGAATTTTATCTAAAAAAATGAAATTAATCTAGTTCTCTGTAGTCAGCTATAGGGTGGGGACTGTGATTTGGAGATCTGGGCTGTAGTTACCTCATTATTTCCTGATTCAGAAACAACAGGTGCCTCATGGAAGTGACCATTTGTTTTCTTAAACAAGGGCAGGGACTGGGGAGAGACAAAGACTTGTCAACCTTCATAACAATTTCCCCCTAACATTTATTTTTGGTCCAGTCAATCAGTGGAGCAGCATTAATTCCAGCCCCAAATGTGCCCAAAGCAGTATGTTCCACCTAGCAGCCAGATGGCCAGTGCTGAGATGCTGTTGGCAGATGGAGAAGAGAGCTACCCAGAAGCAGCAGGTGCAGAGCACCAAGGTAAATTCAAATTCATGCTGTGATGCATCACTGGAAGCCCTTCATCAAACACAAAAATGTCCCTGGTTCATAGTCAAGGTGGCACTTTTGTGTTCTGAGCCTGGTCCTTGGTTTGTAACAGATGTGTTCTCCTTACACACGTGGCAATTCTGATTTTTTTCCTGGTGTGCAGAAAGGTAAATCGTCCAAGTTTAATATTGTGATCTTTTCTATTTAAAACTAGGGTGGTTGTGAAACTGTAACTCTCATTTAGTGCAATTGTAGAAGATATGCCCATTTGGAAACTTTTACTGACCATGGCTTTGTTTTTGTTTTTTTTTTTAAGTGAGGCAATTGGGGTTAAGTGACTTGCCCAGGGTCACACAGCTAGTAAGTATTAAGTGTCTGAGGCCGGATTTGAACTCAGGTACTCCTGACTCCAGGGCCGGTGCTCTATCCACTGTGCCACCTAGCTGCCCCTCATGGCTTTGTTTTAAGATAGGAAAATAAACTTCTAATCAAGCTTACATATTACCCTGAAACTCTAAAATTGACCTCAATTTGGTCAAAATCAGTTGGCTAATGAGAAAATAAATCATGGGAAAATAGGTACCAACAAATACAGAATCCTGAATGATGATTCAAATGAGACTCTCTCACTCTTTCTTTCTTTCTTTCTTTTTTTTTTTTTTTTGCAGGGCAATGGGGGTTAAGTGACTTGCCCAGGGTCACACAGCTGGTTTAGTGTCAAGTGTCTGAGGCCAGATTTGAACTCAGGTACTCCTGAATCCAGGGCCGGTGCTTTATCCACTATGCCACCTAACTGCCCATCTTTATTTCTTAATAGTGATATATTGACATATACATCTAAGGTATCCTATTTTGGAAAGAACTGCCCAAATATTTTCAAATGACTTTGCTGTCAATCAAAGGTGATGTTATTGATCACCTTCCTTTCACTACTTAATTTCTCTAAAGAGTGATCAGTAGCCACTGCTTGAAATTCCTTATCACATATTCAATTCTTAATCCTTTATAATCTTGCTCCTGCCACTACTCCTCTATGGAAACTATTCTTTTGAAACACTTTAATTCAATTTGTCATTTATGGTTCATAGATGTAGAGTGAGAAAACACTTTAGAGATCATTTGGTCTGACCCCTCATTTCCCAGAAGCTAAATAACTCGTCCAACATCATACAGGCAGTAAGAATCAGAAGTAGTATTTGAACACAAAGTTTTTGTTTCCAAAAGCATTGCTTAGGCTGCTGTACTATTTACTAAAAATCTATTCTATACAAGGCACTAATGATACAAAAGACCTTGTCCATGTCCTCAGCAACTTGACAACATATTGGAGTACATAAGATCCATACAAGTATTAGTATGATAGAAGGTAGAATGTGACACAAGCAAAAGAAAGAGTCAGATGAAATGCTTGGTGAGAAATGGATCACAAGACCCAAAGAGTAGCTTCATTAATGCTTTGATGTTAATTTGGAAATGAGTCTCCAGTGTAGTGCACGAGGGATTTGTCCTTGGTCCTAAGCTTTTAAAACTGTCTATCAGTGATTTTGATAAAGACTTTGATGGTATGCTTATCAAATCTGAAGATGGCAGAAAATGAAGAAGAGCTAGCACAGAGTTAGGATTCCAAAAGGTTATGACAAGCTAAAACAGTGGCCTGAATTTAATAAGGTGCAATTTAATAGAGATAAATACAAGATCTTACATGGAATCAATTAATAAATTTCTCAAGTACATTATGGGGAGAGCATGATTAGATAGTAATTCCCCCCAAAATGTGGATTTTAGACTACAAGCTCCATATGAGTCAACAATATAATATAGTATCCAAAAAAACCCCAAAATTCAAGTAAAGCAATCATAGGCTATATTAAGAGAATTATAATATCTAGTATTTGATAGGTGATAGTTCTACTGTACTCTACCCAGGTTAGACCACAACTGGCTATTCTTTTCTAACTTACCAGCTAAACTTACATTATTTAATAAATAGACCCTTCTTTTTTTCTGATCCTAATTCTCCATTTTGAGAGCAAGAAGGAGAGCACATGCTAAGATTAGGGACAACTGGTTGTCCAGTTTTGCTGGCTCACAGGACGTATGAAGGGAAGTAGGGTGAAGCAAAGCTGGCCAATGACTTCCCCTTCATCTAATTAAAGGCCTTATCTCAGTTCTCATTCTAAAATAAAATGTTGGTCCTGGAAGAACTCTTATAGATCAGCTAATAGAAACCTCCCATTTCATAGAAGTCGAAAATGGGGCCCAGAGACATTGTGACTTTAGTAAGCCATACAGTGAGCATCAGAGTTAGGAACAGAACCAAGGTTTCTCACATCCTGATCTGGTCCCAGTTTATGCTACTTATGCCCATCTGCCTGCTGTAGCATTTATACCTGTAGCATTTGACACTGTTGACCATTCTCCTTTCGGGACTCTCCACTGGTTTTTATAACATTCAGCTATCTTTATTCTTGGTCTTTTTTGCTGCCTCTTATTCATCCTTCCCTCAATGGGGGTGTACCCTAGAACTCCACCCTTAACTCTCTGCTCTTCTCTGTTGCTGCTTTCTTCTTCATCCCTTCTCATGGGATGTTAATAATAATAATGCTATTCTCTCTCTATGGGAGGTGGGGGAACTCTCTTTGGCCTTGTCCTTTCTTCTTAACATCCCCAACAATTGGTCACACAACTTCTTTTTGAAAACCTCCACTGATGGGGAACTCACTTCCTTCTGGATACCTATACCATTTTTGCGTTACTCAAATCATTAGGAAGATTTCTTATTATTGAGCCAAACTTTGCCTCTTTCACATACTTAAATGTTTTAACATAAGTGCTTTGTGAACCTTAAAGTGTTTCATAAATGATGACAGATATGATGATGATGATGACATTTCAAGCTTGCCTATCATTTCCCCTTCCAAACTATCACGCTGTCTTTCCTGACTTCATAATATTTGATAATAGTACTCTCATGGATTTGGAAAATATTTGCTCAGTTATCAAGTTGTATCTATTCTTCCTCTGTGATGTCTCTTATGTTTTTCTTTCTACAACTACTGTCCTCACTCAGACCTTTTCACTTTATACATTGACTACTGCAAAGGCCTCTTTACTGGCCTTTCCTTAGTATCTATACTCTTCTACTTCTTCTCAAACCCATTCACTCCTACACACTCTCACCAGGTGATATGTCATAAAACGGAAACTTTTACATCCTCCCAAAACAAAATAAAACAAAACAATAACGCTTCAAACATACTACCCATGGTTTAAGTTAAAATCCAAACTTCCTTAGCCTCATATTCAAGGCTCTGTACAATCTGGCTTCAGACTTTCTTTCCACTCTCATCTACCATCACTCCCTACATAGACCTTTATAAAGCTTCTGGTAGATTGGTATTTTAAAAGTCTCAAGAATGTGTCTTGTCTCTGTACCTCTGCGGGTCTCCTAGCTTAGACTGTCTTCCCAACTGGTTTATTTCTGCAGATTCTACCATTCCTGTAAGGCCTACCTCCTCTGAGAAGCCTAACCTAAACAATATAGCCCATAGCTGCTCCTTCTGTTAAGTCCCCAGAGCCTACCCATAGTCTTTGTTTTTGATCTAGCATTAATATACTCCCTCCTATTAGGTTTAATTAGGTTTTTATGTGGGCAAATATTTGCTCTTCAACTAGAATGCAACTCCTTTTGGGCAGTGTCTGTAGTTGTTGCTTCTTTCTATTACCTCACCCTTTCATAGTGACTAGCAAAGTGCCTTGCACAAAGTAGGTGTTTAATAGAATTTTTGGACACTTAAGTAAAGTATCAATTCAATTAGATTGCCTCTGATTTATATATGCAGTATTCTACTTCAGTATATATTGGGCATATATCTATTTTTGGAATTTAATTTTACTTCAATCTCGAATGTTTGCCATCCATGAAATTAGTGTTATAAGTAAGTAAATGGTCTCAGAACTGTGGAGATTGCCTATTTTATGTCAGGGATCCAATTTGGTTTAGAAAATAAATGAACACATTTAGAGGAAGAAGAGATGCTTCCCTTCTTCCTTTTCCTTTTAGGAATACTTGGATTAGAAAGAAATCACTGAGTGGAGGAAGGTCCTTTGGCTAGACTTGGTTCAAATGAACTGGTTGAGACTCTCACTTTAGCAGGCAACACATGGGATCCTGGGTAGAGGCAAACGTGATGGAGCTAAACAAGGAATGCTTAAGACATTCAAATCCTGGTAGCATTTGATGTGATGAGGGTGATGAGGTGTTCTGGTGCCCCCTAGGGGATGCTGATTTATCAGTTCCCTATCAGGAGACTTTAGGTCTAAGTGCTAATGACCCTCATAGACTCACAGAATACATAGTCATACAGTCTCCCCTTTAAGACTTGGAATAATGGGGGACTAACTACTTCATGTCCAGTCCATTGCACTTTGGCATGGCTTTAGATGCTTGGAAGTTTTTCCTTATATTGAACTAATCTTCGCCTCACTGCAATTTCTACTTACCCTTGAATATTCTGCCATCAGAGATTATTTAGTCCAAACCTGTCATTTTATAGATGAGGAAATCGAGGCTCAGAGAGTGGAAATGACTTGCTTTCCCTCCCAACTCATTGCTTTACCTCTTTCACCCAATTCTTTGCAGAGACATAACTATGGGCGTAGAAGACTCCATAATGTCAGACTTTTTTGATATATTAGTTTTGCTGAGTTTAATTATCTCTATTTTTATTCTGTTACAAAGAATGGCTTTCTGGGAGAGGAAGGAAGAGGAATATATTAAGAAATGTAGATATTGAAAAAAAGAGATCAATAAAAATCTATTAAAAAACCCCACAACACATTATCTCTCTAGTACTCAAGGACATGATTAGTTGGCTCTGTTGAGAAGGGATTGTGGCTTTTCAGCAGTTTGTGTGCTCTTTCTGTGGGGTCAAGGAACTCTCCCATACCTTTCCTCTTGAGATTCAGTCTCCTTTCTATAAGTGCTTTTTGGATATCTCCACTTGGTTTATCTGCTACCACAGATATTGTGTGTAGGATCATCACCTTTCCTCTTCCAAATTTGTTCTCTCTCCTTACTTTTTTGCATATCCACTCTGCAAGACTGGACCCCTTTCTCACTCCCACATACAGTCAGCCACCAAATTATATTAGTCCTTCCTTGGATTGTAATTCTAGAACCTACCTTTCCCTTTCTATCCCATAGGTTTTTAGGGCTGGAAGATATTTTTGAAATAATTTATCTCCCTCATTTTACAGTTGAGAATACTGTGATTCAGATCGATAAAGTTATTTGCTCCAGAACACACTGTGGGGAAGTAGGAGATCCTAAATTCTTGTCCAGGATGCCAAAAACTACTATTTCTTTGCACTGCATCTTGCTGTCTGTTCAACGTATGGCTCATTATCTTTCAGCCTGGGCTATTTCAAGGCTGTTGAAAGTGTCTCTTCACTTCTGATCTTTCCCCCTTCTGTTCTATATGCCACTGACAGATTATCTTCTGAAAACATTTACTTTATATTTGTTACCTTTTTTTTTTGCTAGAAAGACAAAACCTTAAGGGTTCTTTATTGCCTTCTGCAAAAAGTCCAAACTTCCCAGTCCATCTTTCAAATGCCTCTACCTTCCCACTAATTTCCTACTACTCTTTTATTTTTCACAAACATATCCTGTTCTGTCCTCTCCCCTCTTCATTCAAACTGGTGCATCCACTATTCCTTAAACAAAGTATGAATCTCTCCTTCTATGTTTGTGGAACAAATGCTCCAAGTCATTTAACCTCTCTCAGGTGCAGTTTCTTCATCTATAAAATAAGGATAATAAAAGCCCCTAACTGCCCCTCCCCCAGTTAATATTTGTCAAGCAATTTGCAGACCTTAAAATGCTATATAAATATTTATTATGATGATTTTTGTTGTTTTTACTTTTTTGGGGGAATGAACCAAGGATCTTCTTGGTATAGGGAATTTAGAGTAGTAAAAAAACCACTTTACTGATGCAAATCTGCAATTTCCCTGCAAGTTATTATCTTAGCTTTCTAGGATATACTGAGAGAGAGCCTAAGTGACAGGGTCCTACACAGTTTATAATAGAGGCAAGGCTTGTACCCTGATCTTATTGATTCTTAGGTCAGTTTTCTATCTACTGTGCCGCTATCTCTCCATAATATTTCTTTGAAAGTAATGGGATCGGTGTAGAAAGCCAACCTGATTGGGTCCTAAAACTCCCTCTTTTCACAATGCATTAAAAATAACTGGAAATACTAAATAACTCACATAATTTGCCTTAATTATCGGTTTCACTTCTGTGTGGAGAAAACCACAATATCATCCAAGTGAGTGGAGCTAGGAGGGCAGAGGAAGCAGCTACAAAGATGAGTAGATCTGAATTCGAACTTCTATGGAAAGGTCGAAGAATGCAACTTTTCCAAAGCAGATGCCCAGCTTTAGTCTCTTTAATGAGAATTTAATACTTTCCCCCCAGAAGAACACTAATCTAATTAACACAGTGTAATCTAAGAGTAAAAAATCAATTAATGATTTTTAAAAGGATAGCATTTCCTATTAATTAGTTGGACTTTCTGCTAATTAAAACTTGGCTGTGAGGATATAATCTATAGTGACTTTTTCCTAATAAAAGTTTCAGACATGTAGGAGAAAATTGAAATGGACATAAAGATTTTATAGGATTCTAAAATGAGTTATCTATGGGCATCATCATTCCAGATGATTAGACATTTTTAGCCAAATTGTAAATTTCTAGTCCAATTAAATTGTTCCTATCGATATGACTGCTGGGGTGGAGAGAATGTGCCATGACCCATAATTTATCCACTTAGAATGATCTGCCAAGGGGCTTGTGACAAGAGTATCCAAATCATTTGACTCTGACTTTCTTGACTCATTTTTCTTATTTTGGTGACTTTGAGAAGTCAAATGAAGCATTTTGGGTAGAGGCGACAGCAACAATCTGAACTCTGGGTCTAGGATTGTGCAGATTAAAAGAGATTTGAAAGTGGTTTATATTTTTAAAGCACCAACCATACAAGGAAAGTATCTGTGGGAATGGTAAAGAGCAGTAGAAAGATTATGGACTTGGTGTCAGAATACCAAAGTTCGAATACTTCCTACCCATGCCAGGAGTAAGCCTAAGCCATATGACCTTGGGACTGAATTTCTTAATCTGTAACATTTGAATAATGTGTACCTGAGAGTTGCTAAGAAGATCAAATGAGATTGTGTATAAAAAGTAATATGTAACTATTAGTGTGATGAACTATTGCTATGATTTCTTATATTTCAGTTCTGTTCCTGATTTTCTATCTTAAGTCACAATTTTCCTCTGCTTTAGATTACTTACTTGTAGATGAGAATGGGCACCAAAAATGATTTTCCATAATGCTAGAAAAAAAAAGATCAAGAGTAGCACTACATTATAGTTTAAGACAGTAGTTCTCAAAGTATGGCCTGCAGACACAAAAGTCCCTTTTTCCGAGGGTCTAAAAGGTCAAAACCATTTTAATAATAACACTAAGACATTTTAATTTCTAATGTAATAAATTTGATTGATATAATGTACATAAACAAAAACTCTTAGTACATGGGTGTGCTTAATCGTTTTTGAGAGTTTAAAGGGGACTTGAGACCAAAAAGTTTAAGAACTGCTGGTTTAGTGTCAGTGAAACTTTAATAAATCTGAATTCACAATGAGCTTGAAACCATCATGTGCATGCTGCCTTTAGGAAGAAGATAGAAAAGACAACGAAGCATACTTGTCATAAATTAATTAAATAAAAGGAATTACTGTGGAGTTTCCCTCGTTTAGTATAGATTCAGCCCAGTCCTCTACATTAATACCACAAAGACATCATTAGTCTTAGAATTGTGATATTGGAGTCAATATAGAAACCTCAGTCCCCAGTGATAGATAAAATGCTATGCACAAGTATAACCAATGAAGTAGGGAAGTAGACAAATTTTTAGAATGATTTTCTACAACAGGAGTTGAAGCAAGAAGAATTGGATGGTTAAGAAATTTCAAATAGGCAGGAAACTCTAATCTCTGGACTTTACACTTAATTTTGGCTTTAGTGCATTCATTTCTATTTATTTATTTACATGTGGATATTTGTATTTGGCTTGTCTCCTTTAAGTAAAAGTAGAGCAGAGACTGTAGCTTCTTGTTCCTTTTAAAGCTATTTATTAGTGCTTAGTTCAGAGTTGAGCATACAGTAAGTACTTAATACATGCTACAGTTAATCTTACCAGTAGAAATTAGTGGCTAAAGATAAGGTTACTTAAATGCTCTGGTTTATGGATTCCTCATTTATAAAATGAGGCACTTGGATGAGATAATGTCTAAGGACTCTTCCAGCTCTAAATATGTGAACCGGTGTGATGCTATGATGTGTGCATAGATCATCAGTGTTCTAACTAGTGTGAGGTCATCAGATCACTTCCCCAGGACAGAGAATTTATATGCTACTTAGCAGGATCTTGAGATCCACTTTCCCCAACCTGCCAATTCTTCCCTGTTCCTTATAACAGGCCAACAGCTACAACCTATTGACTCCCCTCTACTGTACTCTGTTGTACACCACCCCACCCCCAACCAAAGTAGCCTTTCATAACAGAAAACTATTAATGACCCTGTGTCCTGGGGTGCCCCCTGTCTGTTTCCCTTCCTCCTCCCACCCCCTGCTTGTCCCAGGTACAGTAATTGATAGTTACAACTCTGTAAAAAATACTTTCATATCATTAAGAATCATTATGGAGAGAGGGCTTTCAAGATTGTGCAATGACCATAGCTCAAGTGGCTTTGAATGTTATAATTTGGGGAAAAAACACCCACAGTACAATGAAATTATATTTTTATAGTGAGAAAAACTGCCAATTAAGATGTGGGACTTACTAGGCCAGGGTACTACCAATTTATTTACCCAATGGGCCCTTGAGAAGATTAGCTAAAGACCTCCATAATGAATTTCAGTGTGAGGCAGTGGATCGTGGGGAGGAGAATCATGTGTGTTTAAAAGTGAACCTAAAAAGGAAGAGGGTTTTTAGAAGCTACCTTTCTTCTTTCCTCGGCAGCTTCCAGCTTCTTCTGGATCTCCTCCAGAGACACATCCTTCTTCTTTGGAGATGCTAAAGTTCGTGGAGCTTCTGACACTGGAGATGGTGGCTTTAGGATTAGCTCAAAGGCCTGGCCAGAGGCTCGCTTGTTAATCTGCTTCACTTCCATATCTGAGAAATGAAGGGCAGAAAGTTCTGAGTATGTTCAGCAGGAAGGAGAGAATAGTTTTCGTGATTGTGATGAGAATAATGTTATAACTCACATTTATCTAGTACTTTAAAATTTATATAAAGTTTATACTTTATAAATAATCTGATCTGTTATGGGCAAATGGAGGCATTTGAATTTGAGTTGGAACAGAAGGGGCCCTGAGATTTTCTGTGCAATGCTCTAGAAATATAAATTCACACTTTTGGCATAATTAGGAATGTCTTTGATCAAGATAAATATTTATAGCTTTTGAGAAAAACAAGATTTAAGGGGGGCAAGGTGGTAGGAGGCCTACTTAGAAGAAAGCTCTGTCCTTACTTCACATTTAATTTTGTTTATTTGCCTCTGGAATGAATATGAGCCACTTCATGAAGATGAAGTAGCACAGATTTGCTCTTTGGTAATTGTCATGACTGGAGACATCTTAAGGCCACCTTTTAAGTAAAATGAATTAGGCATTCTGATATGCAGAGTCTGGGAATTACAAGCATATTTATTAGAACCAGAAAGCAAGTCACTTAACTTCCCTCGGCCTCAGATTCTTCATCTTATTTTGCTTTTTAAAATATCTTTCTCCCCACTCCATTAATTGTATTAACCTGAATTTTCATTTACTGCAGCAATTTACTATTATTCTTTAATACCTTCTCAGGTACCAATTAACTTGATCAATTAACTGGGTCCCAGTGAAAGTGGTACCATGGAGGGGATATATGCTTATTACATTTATAAAATATTGTTAATCAATTAAATCAATTTTATAATTGATATATAATATTAAACTATATATCTCTATCTGTATTTGTATATGGGGTCCAGACTTGTGATTTCATCAGTGTATAGTAGTGCCATTGAGTTAAATCTTGTTAGGCAGCCAGATGACACAGTGGTTAGAGTTGCCTATGGTTGCAGAACTAAGTGTCTGAGGCAGGACTTAAGCCAAAGTCTTTCTGATTCTAATTAGGATAAAAAATTACTTCTATCCCATCTCTAAGAGATGATAAATTCAGTTTCTGATCAAATACTGACAGGAACAGGGAGCTCACTCCGTTATAGGGCAATTCATTACTTTTAAAAAAGTTATATTTCATATTAATTCCAGATAAACCATACTGCCCCTCTTATTTATGTATTGTATAAAATGTGTGATTACATTTGGATGGATTATATAGCTTGTGTTACATTGGAATTTGGGATGGGACCTGTGATTTCACTGGCATATTTATGCCAAATATGGTTCCTTGAAACTTCCATTTGGTATTAGTTCTGCTTTCTGGGGCAAGACAGACTATCTGCTACCTTTTCCACATGATAATCCCTCAAATATTTGAATACAGCTATTATGTCTATTCTAATAGCATTCCTCACATGAAATGGTTTCCATTCCCTCATGATTGCCCTCTTCTAGACACTTCCTGGTTCATCAGAGTCTGCACTTAACAGATAATGACCAGAACTATACCTTACACTCAGTAAGGATAGATTACAGAACCATTACTGCCTTTCATGTAGGTGCTATAAATCTATCAATGTTTCCTGGACTAAATCTTAACCCCTTTATCACACAGTTTTATATATATATATATGCCTTTTTCACATGACATGGTATGAAATTGTCTAATTTTAAATTTATGCAAATAAACTTATAAAAATATAAAACTTTACATTTTTTCCTGTTATATTTCACAGGGTTGATTTTAATGCATCATTCTCACCTATGTAAATGTGGAATTTTCTCTAAATTATTTGTATCTGTGACTACATAGGTCTGACTTTATTGAAATAGCCTATTATGATTCATCCTAAACTCTTTATTAGCTGACATTCTAGTAATTGGTCATTAACACGTTGACAGAACAATGAGCTCCTATGTTCATAGTGACAGCTAGGAGATATTGTGTGATGTTTTATGACACATGTCTTCTGGATTTTCCATGACAAATTATATTAAATGGTTTTATTAGACTTTTAGTGTTGAGTGGATTTGATTACATCCTAATTCTTTGAAAATTGGAAATCCACATATAATAACTTTCTGTTAATAGATCAGTCAACAAGAATTTAAGTAGCTACTATGTACCAGGCATTTTACAAATAGTATTTCATTTCATTTGATCCTCACAACAACCTTGTGAGGTAGGTACTATTATCATTTCCCTTTTACAGTTGAGGAAACTGAGGCAGATAGAGGTTAAGTAACTTTCCAGGGGTTGCACAACTGGTAAGTATCTGAAGTCAAATTTGAACTCAGATCTTCCTGACTCCAGGCCCAGTACATTATCCATTGTGCCACCTGGCTATCTACCTTGCCTTGCATGCAGATGCTCTGGGGATACAAATAAAAATAATAAAATAATATCTATTCTATAGGAGTGAGATAAGTATAAATAATATATATGTAGCATAAATAAAAATTGAATAAGAATAGCCATATATAAGGGAGCTACATACATAGTAGTTTGGGATAGAGGGCACTAGTATTGTGTGTGTGTGGGGGGGTTGTGGGGGTTATCAGGAAAAGTTTCATGCAGAAGATGATGCTTTAACTCTGTCTTGAAGGAAGAGAAAGACTCTGAGGTAGAGGTAAGGAGAAAGTGCATTTCAGGCTTGTGAGATTAACTGTTAATCAGTACAGTCTCTTATGATGCTAATAACTTGAAAGTTAATACATAAAGGGTGTCCCCAAACTCTCAGTGCAATTTAAAGTTTAAGCTTAGTTTAAAGTTTCAAGCTTAAAACTGCACTAGGATTTTTGGGACACCACATGTGGATGTGGATATATGTGTGTGTGTGTATACTATTTATATGTAAGTTTATAAACATTATTTTATCAGGTTATATGTACATGTTATTATATGTATCTTGGTTAACATACCTAAAATAAGAAAAAACAGTAAAAAAATCCATGTATTAGGGGAATTATCTCAATCATGAAGTATTAACACTTGTTAACCCTTCACAATAATAGAAAATACCTTATTGAAAATGAAGTTCCTTTCCTATGCATCATATCAATTTACATATTGCTATCAATTGTATCTATCATTTTAGACCCCTGATATTTTTCCTCCTTGTTATTGTACTCATTTTCTATCCTTACTCCATACTTACAATGTACAATGCCTGCTGATATTCTTATTATTTGTTTCTCAACTATCTAAGAGAGGTTTCCATGAGAGGCTAGTAAGTATTCCTATTTAAGGGATGAATACATCCTCTTTAAGCAGTCCCATTGAAAGGATTTCCTCTATAAGGAGTCACAACACCTTTAGAAATAAGGACTGTGTGCTAACATCCAACAAAGATCAAACTCTGGAATAATGTTTATAGAGGGTAGGTCAAAAGTCCCAATGTTTTAATATCTTTTTGAAAATTATTTTTTCTTGATTTTTGCCATTTATGAGCTTTGATTTTTCACACATAATATAAATTCATTTCTGATACATAATGTATATGATGCTATGGTACTGTAAATTAAAAACAAAAAAATAAAGGAGTTATTAAATATGGGACCCCCTTCGTGACTTTTGGCCCTACCCTATAGTAAGGGTCAGTTCTTAGATTCCTAGCCTCCTATTCCAACAGTTGTTACTGAATTAAAGCATCTGCTAATGGGCCTATGAATGACCCCAATTCTAATGACCTTGTGCTGGTTGGGTGGTAGATATAGAATTAACTTTTAATTCTGGGGGGACTTTTTAAAAACTGTAAACTTAATGTGCCAAAATAGATCATGCTCCATGCATAAAGTTCTTGACATCAAATATTAAGAGGCAACATGTTCAAATACAGTAAGAAGTATGACTTTTGTTAATAATATTTAAGTATTCCCCCCTAAAATTAAGAGCATAGTCTCCTATTTATTATCTTAGTAATGTTGACTGCGAAGAACAGCGGGTTCAAGATCCTTTAGAAAATAAGTTTTCACTGAAAAATTTATCTATGCATATGTTTACAGATATTTTAGGAAGGAGGGAATAAACTTACACGCACATACATGAGAATCAAATTCTTCTTGATAGAATAATTGATGAAAGTAGAAGGTTTGGTGTGGAGGTGGAATGGGGAAAGTATTGTGGGGTAATGGGAAAGCTTATGACTTGGATTCAGGAGGCTTTTCCCCCAGCATCTAGTATTGTGCCTTACACATAGTAGGTGCTTACTAAATGTTTGTTGAATGAATAAATGAAACACAAATCCTTGTCCCAGCTCTGTAACTACCTTGAATTCAGGGCATCAGACAAGTTATGTCTGGTCTCTGGGCTTCAGTTTCCTCATTTGTAAAATGAGGGGGGGGGGGAACGAGTAAAATGATTTCTCAGGTCCCTTCTAGCTTTAAATTTCAGAATACTGATTTGAAACAGATGTGTGCTCTTGATATCGCTGTTATTTCCAGACGAAACCATTAGTTAGCATTTATCACGAATGTCCTGCCACTCACAGATCTCTCAACAGGATGACAAATGGAGTGACAGATGAAGAAAAAAGTCCTTGACTCCAATACCCAGCTTTAAAAACAAAGGAAAGTGGTAATATGGGATATGAGCCTCTTTACCTTCCCTTAAGACCTCTATGTTTGGGACTAGTTCAAGTAGTCTGGCTGAATGGATTGATTATTTTGGTTCTCATGATTGAATTGGGGTGAATCACTACATTAATAATTAATGAATTAAAGTCCACTGGGGAATTGGGGTGATTAGGCTTCCCTCAACTCTCTTTATCTGGGTAACCCTCTGTATCAACAACCCCTTTAGCAGTCTGCTGAAGCTCTTCTCCAACAGCTTCTGGGAACAATGATTTTATATACAAAAAATAAAATATGCAGAATTGTAATGGAAGCAATTTTATTCATGTCCCCTCCCCCAAATATCTAAGCTGCTTGGCAATTCACGGACCTCAGATAAGAACCCCTATTCTAAATGAAACTAATTTTCTTATAGGCCCTTGCCAGCTTTGACAATAATAAATAAAATATACTGAAGTGCATTTCTCAAAGCCTAAATAGTTTTTCTCTCCTTGCATTTGCAGTGAAAAGCTTATTCTTGAAAACAAGGAGCCACTCCAATTGTGGATTAACATACTATTTAGAATAAATAAATAGTAAGTGAATGAATGGTTAGATAGGGAGGCAGATATAGATATAGACAGGGACAGATACATGATAGAAACAGATAGATATAGACAAATAGAGACATATACATATATATACACATATGGATAGATAGATGATAGATATATGGATAGACAGATGATAGATAGATAGATAGATAGATAGATAGATAGATAGATAGATAGATAGATAGATAGATAGATAAACAGTGGCAGCATTTGTGATACCATTCTGGAAGGATTATTGTGGTTAATCTAGCTGGAGCAGGTGCTAGTAACAATGCAGCACTGCTTCTGATGAAGCTTTAATGTGTTATTATTAGGGCCAAACACAAAATGTGACAAGCAATAGGCAATCAATAAGTGCTAATAGCCAGAAACAGCAAGTCAATTGTAAGATCTATAGAGTATTGATTTAATTATGGTTGGAACTGGGACAGAGAAATGAATGATTTCCCAGCCTTCCCAATGATCTCAGATGCTAAGTGACTTTCATCATAGGTTACTCACCATCATATGTATAGATGTTAATGTTGCGAGGTTCGGGATAAAAACAAGAGCAGATCAGTGACAGCATGGACAGCTCCTTCATTTTTTCCTTGTAGGCTGAAATAAAAACAAAAACAAAAGATTATGTGAGTGAATTTTCATGGTCAAATTCCCATCTGTCTTTAAGTCTACATGTTAATTAGAGTACTTTGTAGCATGATTCCTGACACACCAAACTGCCTGATCTTTCAGGTATTCAGTCAATCATTAAACAAAGAATTTTTAAGTGTCTTCTATTCCCAGAAGTTGTGCTAAGTACTGGGCAGGCAAAGAAAAGAAAAAACCCCAGTCCTTACTCTCAAGGAGTTTATTGTCTGATTGGGAAGAAACAAGTAAACAACTATGTATAAACAAGATATCTAAAGGATAAATTGAGGGTAGTCTCAGAGGCTCAGAAGGAAGGCACTGGCATTAAGGGGGACTAGGGAAGGCTTCTTACAGAAGATAATATTGTGGCTGAGACTTGAAGAAATCCAGAAGGCAGAGATG
The DNA here is from genome assembly GCF_019393635.1 of Dromiciops gliroides. NCBI lineage: Eukaryota > Metazoa > Chordata > Mammalia > Microbiotheria > Microbiotheriidae > Dromiciops > Dromiciops gliroides. Next base: position 293,693,747 of record NC_057861.1, on the reverse strand, counting down.
AGGAGGGATGGACATGGGGGATGACCAAAGAAAATGCCCAGATTAGGGAGATGGAGTGTTGTTCCAGGAACAATAAGGAGGCTAGTGTCTCTGGATTGCAGAGTATGTGCTGGGGGGATGGGGAGGGAGTGAGAAGTCTGGAAATAAGAGAATATACTGAGGCTAAGTCTCTCTTCCAATACATTTTGTAGTTGTCTAACTACAGTAAACTGCTCTACCTAAGCCCCCATAAAGCAGAATGCTATACATACATTCCTTTTTATTAACTTATTCAACTGAAAAAATGGTTCCAATTTTATCAGTAGATTGTAGGTTTCTAGAGGACATGGACTATTTTTGATTTTGTATTACCAGTGCCTAGCATACTGTAGGCATGTAATAAATACTTCTACTATAGAGCTGATTAAAATACAGTTTTAAGCAGCAGCTATTTGCCCATTTATCCAGACTGGGTAACAATTTGTATCAGTAGGATAAATTAAGCATTGATGAATGAAAGAGGCATTATAGAGAGTAATGTGGGTGAGCTACATAGGTTAGATTGACAACAGGAGAGGCTTGATATATAGACCAGGGGCAATAGTTCAGGCATAAGGTGATCAGACCTAGATTGAGGGAATGAGAGTAGCAGCAAGGAGAAAGGAAAGGAAGGGATGAGTGCCATATACATCAAGGAAGAAGAACTTTTTGACTCTAACTGAATGTGGGGGCCAAGAAAGAGGGAAAATGAAAGATTGCTTTAAGATTTCACACTTATACATTGAGCTACCACACTCCTTAGAAAATGGAGAAATCACTCTGGGCTGGTGTAGTTATGGAAGGCATCCCTGGAGAAATGGGACATGAGATGGGCCTTGTATAGGATTCAGATAATCAGGCTTGGGGGTGGGAGGGTAGGCATAAACAATCAAACCTAAAAAGCATTTCTAAGAAAAATGCAAAACCCAAGGAGACAAAACAAATATGTCGTGTAGTAAGAAATGATGGTGTTAATAAAGCTTAACCATCTTAACCATCAATAATGCAATTGCAAGTGTTGAGTGAATGGTAATTCTCCTTATGAGCTTACATTAATAGAATATCCATAGTCCTTTCAATGTATCCCAGCATAAAGTGGAGCTGTGAGCTTTTTTTTTTTTTTTTTGCAACTTCTGGGAGGTGATAAGTAATTCATATAATCTTTTCCACAGTTGGTTGCACTTGATATTAGCTATTAATGTTTGAGAATAAATTTCTTACCCCAGTGAATTAATTTCAAATTCAGCCCACATGAAGAATATTGATACTAGAGCAGCATCTACTTAGCCAAATGACACAGGAATGCTAATTGTTTTCCTTCATTCTTCTAAATGCTTATCATTAACCATGCCCTTTTTACCCTGGCTTTCAAACAGATCTTCATTGTTTAACCATTGTGTTTGAACAAGAAAGTAATGTATTATTGATTTTAATAATAAAGAGACAGAATCTTATATGTTCTAGCTTTAAAGCCTCTTCCCGCCCTGTATTGCTTTTGCAACTTATATTTTATATAAATACCATAAGGAGACTGTTGTCCTGTCCATTGGCCCAGACCCAGAGATAGAAGGAAGGGATACCGTGACAAAGAGCTGCAGACTGGAGGTGGGAAGAAAACATTACTGGTAGGAAGTGGGATGGGGGGAAGCTTTGGTGAGTTTTTAGTTCGGTTCTCTTTCCCATTTGCTAATGGAATTTCCATTATCTTTATTGATGTGACTAGAAAAGCCTCAGATCATAACTACTTATGCTAAGGCAATCATCTGGGGAATTTAGGACAAGAAAACTCTTTTGCCTAAATTATTTGGGCATCTTAAGAATAAGCATTTTTTGGTCTGAGTGATACCCTATAATTCTATCTCATCATTTCTGTCTCTCTCTCTCTCTATTTATCTATCTATGTGTCTGAATGGTTCATAGATTTTATTCTTTTTTTTTTTTTGCAGGGCAATGGGGGTTAAGTGACTTGCCCAGGGTCACACAGCTAGTGAGTGTCAAGTGTCTGAGGCTGGATTTGAACTCAGGTACTCCTGAATCCAGGGCCGGCGCTTTATCCACTGTGCCACCTAGCCGCCCCCCATATATTTTATTCTAAAAGCTTTAACTTAGTTTTTTGAAATGAAAGCTTAAAACAAGTATATAAAACAATGACTAATTTGTATTGAAGGAAGTAATTTTCTATAACACTAATCAGATTAATCTTCTCTCTCTTTTTTCATCTCCTCTCCTTGTATTCTCTTTATTTCTATCTCTTAAAGGAGAAAGTATTGGTGGGGGGGTGTAATCATATTTTGCATATGATATATATGTATGTATATGAAATATTAAAATTACAATGAACTATAATTAATTGAGTTATGGAGATAGATTAAAAAGTCCAGAAAATTATAACGATAACAATTTAATATTGTTACATATTAATATAAGTGGGGCAGCTAGGTGGCGCAGTTGATAGATCAGTGGGTCTGGAGTCAGGAAGATCTGAGTTCAAATTTGACCTCAGACACTTACTAGCTGTGTGACCCTGGGCAAGTCACTTAAGCCTGTTTGCCTCAGTTTCCTCATCTGTAAAATGAGTTAGAGAAGGAAATGGTAAACCACTCTAGTATCTTTGCCAAGAAAATCCCAAAATGAGATCACAAAGAGTTGGACACAACTGAAATGATTGAACTAAGAAAAATTAATATAAGTAATAATAGCTAGCATTTGTATAGCACTTTAAAGTTTGCAAAGTGCTTTATAAATATTGTCACATTTGATTCTCACAATAATTCTGGCATATAGGTGCTATTATCATCCCCATTTTATAGATGAGGTAACTGAGGCAGATAGGTTAAATGATTCACCCAGGGTTACACAGCTGGTAAGTATTTGAGCCTGGACTTAAACTCAGGTAGAACTGCATTTATACACCAAAGTGGATCATTGAGAATTGGAGCTATTAACCACTAATTCAGAGTAAATCCTCATCATAAAAAACCCCCCAAACCTGATACAGATAATGGAAATTAATTTTTTTTTTTTGGTGAGTCAATGGGGGTTAAGTGACTTGCCCAGGGTCACACAGCTAGTAAGTGTCAAGTGTCTGAGGCTGGATTTGAACTCAGAGACTCCTGAATCCAGGACTGGTGCTTTATCCACTGTGCCACCTAGCTGCCCCCGAAATTAAATATTTTTAATGGAACTATTTCAATCATTTCTTCAATTATCCATTTCATTTGATTTGTGTAAACATAATCATAGATATGGGCTTTTATTCTTACTATCCAGTAATCTCTATAGTTCTAGATTCCCAGGTTTTATTTTACCCTGGGTTACCCAAGATCACCCAGCAAGAAAACTGTGATGTTGACACTTTGACCTACTTTTTCTAACTCCAGTGTTCTTTTTACTACTCAAATGTAGCATGAGTGGGTAGTGTGGCTCAGTGGAGAGAGCATTGGCCTTGCAAACTCAGATTCTGCCTCAGACACTTACTAGCTGTGTCACCCTGGGTAAGTCACTTAATCTCCTCCTACCTCAGTTTCTTCATCTGTACTTATTATACATGGTTGTGATAGCAAAAAAAAAAAAAATGAGATAAAAATATGTAAAAGCACTTGGTAAACCTTAAAATGCCGTACGAGATGCCCCCCCCCCCGCCCCGATTTAGTGCAGTTAATATGCTTAAACGACATTAAGCCCTTTGGAATACTCTGTATAAATGTCAGCTATTATTATTATTATTATGATGATGTAGCTTTTTAGTTGCATATTCATTGGATTATGGAAATATCAATTTCCTGTGTAGAAGATGTTACTTCTTTTATGGTTGTCTGGTTATTTTGAGTGTAATACATGGCAACTGATATCACCTTTGTTTACTAATATGTGAAAAGTCAGGGAGAAATATTCTTGAAAATTCCATATTTCAGAATCTACAGTGGGATACCATTCATAGTAGGATGAAAGGGAAGTACCACGATTTAGTCAAAAGGAGACAAATTAAAGTGGATTCTGGAATGGAAGTGCTGAGACCTGAGTCTGACACCCAGTTCTAACATTCACTAGCTGTGGAAACCCTGGGCAATTAATTTCATCTTTCTCAGGCACCTCATTTTAAAACTGGAATTAAGTATAGTCATAATACCTCCCTTACAGGGTTGTTGCCCTGTTAATCTGAAAGCACTATGTAAATTGGAGCTCTCCTTCTATCTCAGATAGCTTGGCTAATAAACTGATTGAAATGACTGATGGTATATTCCCTTAAGTTTCTGCCACAGATCCTGAAAAGAGCCCAGAATGTCAGGTAGCTGCCAGTGTACAAATTGAAATCTGTGTGTTCCCCTCCTCTCTTTCCTTTTATTTTACCTGCGGCCCTTTTAGTAATGAGTTTCCTTGATAAGTTCTAGTTATTGAACTGGAATCCAATTTTGCTTGTTTTCTTTGGAAAGACCTCTGGGGATAAACTCACTATGTAAAGATATAAGATTAGACAAAAGGGACAATGCAAGGCACAATGGGCTTGCTTTACTTTGGTGTACAGTAACTCTATTTACATTGGCCTCTGAAGAGATTTCATTGACAAAAGCACTTCTGTTGAGCTCTGGAGGTAAACGTTTGTTTATACTGATTTAGACTGTAGGGCCTATTCTCTTACAAAAGAAATTTTGTCCCAGACAGTTATTTCTAGAGACAGAGCATTTTAGCAATTGCATCAGACTCCAGGATACTACTGGTATATCAGGCAACTCTGCTAAGTATTGTCACAGAAATCCTAAGGTGTATACAAACATATACAATCAAATATCAATCATGAGATATACATATTAATAGTTGAGATATGTATACAGAGACATGCACATAAAGGTACCTATACATGCATGCATGTATGTATCCATCTGTCTCAGCCATAATTTCCCATGATTCTCACCTTCCTCTCTACCTCCCTACTATCTTTTTTGTAATCTTCAGATTTGTTTTTGATAATAATTTTAACCTGATTTCATCTATAGGTAGGCTAATATTGTGGGGTGAGGGTGATCAAGAGAAAGAAAAGCTGTGTTCCATTTTCACCTTAGGCCTGAGACCTAATGTAATAACAATAACAATAATAAATAAGGAATAAACTAGCATTTGTATAATGCTCAGAGGCTTGCAAATAGCTTTTACATATGTGCTTTCTTTTTTTTTTTTTAATTTTTTTTTTAAGTGAGGCAATTGGGGTTGAGTGACTTGCCCAGGGTCACACAGCTAGTTAAGTGTTAAGTGTCTGAGGCCAGATTTGAACTCAGGTACTCCTGATTCCAGGGCCGGTGCTCTATCCACTGCGCCACCTAGCTGCCCCTTATATGTGCTTTCTTTTGATCCTCACAGCTATAGGAGGCAACTGCTATCTTCATTCCTACTTTCCAGATGAGAAAACAGGTAGAGAGAGGTTAAATAACTAGAGGGAATATTGCTGGTGAGTGTCTGAGGTAGGATTTAAACTCAAGTCCTCCTGATCCCAGGTCTAGTATTCTACTTACCAGGCCACATAACCATCTCTACAACAGATTATTGGGCTGAGCCAGTTAGGAGGTTCATGGGCTGGAGTCAGGAAAATTTTGTTTCAAATTTGGCTTCAGACACTAGCTTTATGCCTCTGGTCAAGTCATTTAACCTCTTTCTGCCTCAGTTTCCTCATCTATACAATGAAAATAATAATATCAGTCACCTTACAGAGTTGTGAGTCTCAAAGAAATAACATTTGAACAGTGATGATTTTACTCCTCTCTCCAAGGTTAATGCTTGCATTTCCCTGCAAACAGAGCATGCTTCGACAAGCTACAAGTCACTGCAATTTCCTTCTTAAAAGCCTGAACAGAGTAGGCCCTAGTAATTTTAAATAAAAACCATTTCCATCCCACTATGGATTCTAATTTGAGATTGTCTGATTTTTTGGGAGGTTGAACAGAGACCGATTTTGATATAAGGAACTCGTTATTTAAGTAAAAAACAATCTACTTTTTAATGAAGTATTTGGACATTATTGATAGCCATTGTTATAGCTGGCCTTGCTCCAGTTGTTTCTGGTCTGTATGATGTAATGGTACATTGTTGGGTTTGAAAATGTATCCATTTTATGTTGTCCCCCCCCCTCCACTAAGAATTATGTCTCCCAAAGTACAATTTTCAAGGCCATTTATGAAGGATTAATATTTAAGTAATGTAAGCATTGTACCTTTCATGTGGGGACAGATAACAAATCAAAGAAAAGGACATTTTAAAAGGTCAAAGTGGAGAAACCCCATCCCTGGTTTTACGGAAACATATGTGGCACTAAAATTCTCATTCTCATTCTTGGCACAGAAAATGTGACAAGAAAAATAAATTGGGTGACATGAATCAGTCTTTGTGATCAAAATCATAATGAGAATCGTAAATTGCACCAACCAGGGACCTGAATGCTGCCTTGATCCCCATTTAAAGTTCCTATTCATTTTAATCAATGTCCCACTCTATGATGTGGAATGCTAGCTATTTTTTCCTGATAAAGGAAAATTGGCCGTCTTTGGGGAGGCCCTGCTAGACTATTGTTTATAGAAATAATAGAAACATAGTCTGTTTACAGTCAATGTTTTCTCACTCAGCCCAATTCTCCTGGGATCTCAGGGAATGCTTCTTTTTGTCTTGTTCTGTCATTCAAGGGTGGTCAGATGGCTACCAGACAGCAAACGACTTGTGTATGGCTAGGTTGCCTTGCCCTGTAGACTATTCATAAATATGTTCAGACAGGTATGAGGAAATGATTGGTCCCCAAACCTCAGTAGTTCTCTAGTCAGTGTGGTTGCATTCACTCTGCAAGGACAGCGTAGTGTGAGTGGAACAAGTGTTAGAGTTTTCAGACAAAGCAGTTTGAGGTTCTGTTTGCTATGTGATACTTACTACCCATATAACCTTGGGTAGAGGCAGCTTGATGGTGTAGTGGATAGAGTGCTATGTTTGGGGTCAAGAAGACCTGAATTTGGGGCAGCTAGGTGGCTCAGTGGATAGAGCACTGGCCCTGGAGTCAGGAGGACCTGAGTTCAAATTCGGCCTCAGACACGTAACACTTACTGGCTGTGTGAACTTGGGCAAGTCACTTAACCCCAATTGCCTCACCAAAAAAAAAAAAAGAAGACCTGAATTTAAATCCAGCCTTGGGCACTTACTAGCTGTGTGACCTTGAGCAAATCATTTTACTTCTGTTCATTTTCCTCAACTGAAAATGGGGATAATAATAATATCCACCTCATAAGGTTGTTGTGAGGATCAAATGAGACAAGATTTATAACATACTCAGCACAGTGCTTGGCATATAGTAGATGCTACAAATGTTAATTTCCTTCTTTCTTGTTTTGGGCAAGACACTTAACCTTGATGGATCTCAGGTTTTTCATTTACAAAATGAGGTCATTAGACTGGATGACCTCTATGGCCTCTTCCAACTCTAACTCCATAATACTTGTTATAGGAGAAGAGACTAGTCTTAGAGTCAGAAAACGTGGGTTCAAATGGTGGCTCTTTCCATTGTCCTGTTGGACAATGGTTGAGTCTCATTAGCTCTCTAAGCTCTAGTTTCCTCATTTGTAAAATGGAAATGATTGTATTGACACTACCTACCTCACATTGTTATGGGGAAATATTCTGTAAATCTTACAGTGCTGTATAAATGGAAGCTACTATGGAGGCCAAGGTGTCATTCTCTACTGTCATTTTACAAAGTGCTTGATGTATCCTTTCATTCCTAAGAGCTTTAATTTTAGGTTGACTACAGAAGTCCACATAAAGGACATTCCTAATTTTGGCCACACTGGCCTAATTCCTCCATCTCAGATGTATTAAAACCGTACTATGTTTAAACACTGAGCAGATCCTGCAGTTATCTCTTCATTTGTCCTTGTTATTAATATCATTTTGCATTAAGTGATTTAATCAGTTTCTAGAATCAGAAATTTTTTGGTTACTAGTGACAAGGAAAAGAAACTATTTAGATGCCTTGTTGCCACCCTAGTGTTGAGATGTTTCTAAGGGTTCTTCAGAATACAAAACAAAATTAAGAAGCCCTCCATTACTATTGCCCGTTGATTAGACATTTAAATTTGGCTATGGTCCAGGTTTCTGTATGGGGGGGAGGGTACTTAAGTACAAAGATGAAATACCAGTTATACCATGGAATATATGCTCAGTGGCAGCAAAATTTTCAAAAATAGAAGCTGTAAAAATAGGATTCATTGCAAGGGCTGTTGAGAATATGAAGTTAAAACCAGTTTTATTGAAGAGGATTCAGTCACCAAGTCACTGACATTATCTGACTACTGTCAATGAGCTGCCAAGAGAAACTACACTCTTTCATTCCCTTTTTTTTTTTTGCAGGGCATTGAGGGTTAAGTGACTTGCCCAGGGTCTCACAGCTAGTAAGTGTCAAGTGTCTGAGGAGGCCAGATTTGAACTCAGGTCCTCCTAAATACAAGGCCAGTGCTTTATCCCCTGCACCACCTAGCTGCCCCTCTTCCCTTTTTTTTTTTTAGTGAGGCAATTGGGGTTAAGTGACTTGCCCAGGGTCACACAGCTAGTAAGTATCAAGTGTCTGAGGCCGGATTTGAACTCAGGTACTCCTGACTCCAGGGCCAGTGCTCTATCCACTGTGCCACCTAGCTGCCCCCCCCTTCCATTCTTAATAAAGGTTCTTTGTGACCAGTCATTTCATTTTTTTTCCTTTATATCCCCAGGACCTCTCATGGCACTTGGCACAAAGCAACTGTTTGATAAACTCTCATTGATTGATTGATGTGGATCATAATGATGCCAGGCATGTAGTCAACTGCTGGGCCCATAATGGAAATTTTCCCAATTTAGTTGGCTCTCACAGATCTTGAGTTCTAATGGAATATTCTTTGAGAATCCAGGGTTAATCCTTTCTATACCACAATACATGCATGATGGCATAGAAGTTTATGATTACTCTAGTGATAAAGCAGCTATTTTTTTATCTCCTTTCATTCCCAATGACCACCATCATCTACATTTCCAAATAGTATTTATCAAGATTTCTCTGAAGAGAGGGGTTTTCAGAGCAATATATAATTTTTTTTCTACTTAATTCCTTCTCCTTGCTTAATCCTGGTGTAGAAATGATCTTGGATTCTTGGATGTGGTGCTATCAGACTATAAGTCCTACCAAACTGAATATGAAGCAATCATGGACTATATAGACATACACTCTATACTGAAAACCATCTAGTTAAAGGTTTTTTCTTTCTTTTTTTTTTTGTAATGGGGGGAAAAGGGCTTCTAATTAGATTGGGCAGAGGGTAATTAATTTTTTGGTTATGAGCCTTCAGTTACAGAGGGTTTTACTCTGTGCTGACTGAAGGATTACCCATACTGAGGAAACAGTGGGCCCTCGGAGACCCACAGAATGTGTTACACTGAAGAGAAGAGCTAGGGAATTTAAGTTAGCATTTGAGCTCTGCTTTACCAAGAAAAAAATACCAAGGTTGAATTGAATGGAATCACCTTGTAAAATCTCTCTTTATAAGTCTCTAGCTTCTAAGTAAGTAAATGTCAACCAGAGACCAATAATTATCTGAGACTTTGAAAGCCTGCTGAAACTATCAGTCCTCAAATATTGTATGGGAAGGCCACTCATTTAATTGATAGAAAAAACACCCAAACCGTCTACTCCAGCCTGTCTAGTGTCAGATTAAATTTACTCATGCTACTTTGAGATTAATCAGACTGTAGGCAGAATCCTAGAATTCAAACATGATAAGACTCAGGCTAAAATAACATTTAAGGGTCAAAAATAAACACAGAGTGACAGAGGCCTCTGAGCAGAGAATGCTAGAGAAGATTCATCTCTATCCAGTGTTGTGGCAGTGGAAGGAACATTGAAGTAAGAGGGCTTGGGTTTTAATACTGACTGCTATTATTGACCGTGTGACCTTGGGCAAGTCTTCATCTATAAAATGAGGGGGGATGGACTAGATGGTCTCTGAGGTTGCTTCCAACTCGAAATCTCTGATTCCATGTTTCCCTTGGACCACTGTGGTACAGCAGTCAAAACAGCAGAAAACTATGAGTCAAGATGAGCATTTCATAAAACATCATGATAACATCAACCACATTCAGTGCCCCAAATGCTCCAAATCATTTCTACTGTGATTCATTTTATAGCCATCAATTCATTTATTCAGTAAAGATTTGAGCATCTATGCTGTGCAAGTTATATTCACATTCCTGTTATTCATTATTAATTTGAAGGTTTCTTCAGAGAAAACAAGGAGTAAGTGAAATCTTCTGAGTTAAAATTTTAAAAATGTTTGATGTTCAAAATAATGAATATTTCAACCAAATGCAGTAGTTTTATTTTTGAGTAATTGCAAGACTCACAGTTATTTAAGTAAGTGTTAAACATTTTGCTACTACTCTGGAAGTATAATTTCCTTCAGAATCCATTTTAGAGACAGCTAAAATGGTGTGAAAGAAATCCTTCAGGTTAACCTAGATATGTCAGCTAAAATTGCTCATGTGTGTTGGCATTTCAAATACTCCACCTCCTCACAGTTTGCCATGGATGAGCTCATTCTTTTCTGAAATGGGCTTTGTTATATTGCAGGCTGGACTTTAATTAGTACAATCTTCTGTCAATAGCATAGTAATACATTAGCCTTGTAGGGGATGAAATCACTGCATTATTCTGGAAATGATTTGTCTCTTCCCATCACTGCTGAATGTATTAAAATGTGATATAAACCAGAAAAATTTAGGGGAAAGAATCCTCTTTCCTTCAGGCTCTATACTACCTGGGAGATATAAAATAGAATTAATTCCAAGTAAAAGCTGTTTTTAATGGGAAAAACCCCACAAACTCATAGTTAAACAGTACATCAAAACATATTAAGATGGGGAAAGATTCTTTGGAAAGTGCATGTGATTCAGAAACACAAGATGTCAATTCAATTTTTGAAAAGTATAATGAGAAATCTAGTTTAATTTTAAAATGTCAGACATTCCTATGTAGAAATATCAGCTTGACTTTCGGTTGATTGAACTAATGGCTATGTGGAGGAAAAATAATTAAAATCTTAGTTTTATTTACTAATAGTAAACAATTTAATGTCAGAATAAAAAAACTAGGAATAATCTTAATTATAAAAATTCTCTGGTATGCAATGATGACTTATAACCAATGAAATAAATAAAAATGCATATAAGATTCTGAGTCTGTTTACCCCTCAGAGGGATTTTCAGCACCCCACCTCATTATTATGAGCACTTGATTGATTTTTTTTTTTTAGTGAGGCAATTGGGGTTAAGTGACTTGCCCAGGGTCACACAGCTAGTAAGTGTTAAGTGTCTGAGGCCGGATTTGAACCCAGGTACTCCTGACTCCAGGGCCGGTGCTCTACCCACTGCGCCACCTAGCTGCCCCTCACTTGATTGATTTGAACATAAGAATTTTATTATTTGCAAATGTCCTTTTCAATAAATTCCCAATTTCTGCACAAACTATAAAGTCTGTAGTTTCATTTGTTACAAATATTTATTAAGTGTTTACTGTGTGCAAACACGCAACTTTTAAAAAAGGTAATTAGAGCATCCACTCTACAACATATCCCACAAGTCCTTGCTCGAAGACCTTTAGTGAAGGGCTGTCCAATACCCTCAAAGCATTCTATTCCATTATTGGATAGCTTTAACCATTAGAAATCTTTTCCTTACGTCAAAACCTAAACCAAATCTCCCTCCATTTCCATCCATTGTCTCAAGAGTGCCCTCTGGGGCCAAGAAGAACGGTAATAATCCCTCTTTAAAACTTAAAGACTGTCATTATTCCAAACTCCCCCTTTCTCCAATCCCCTGAAGATTTTTCTTTTCTAGGACAAACATCTCCTTTTCCTTTAACATGAAGCCCTTGCCATTCTGGCTGTCTCTTCAGGATACTCCCCAGCTCATTAGCCACTTTAATTATATTTTACTTAATATTGTGTCATGTGTATTAATCTTCTCTCTTCAACCTGACTGCAAGATCCTTTGGGAAAGTTATGATGTCATGTTTCTTGTTATTGAAGCAGTGCTGTGTGGTGGAAAGAGTCCTGGCCTTGGATAGAGGAGACCTAGACTCTAGTGCCACCTCTACCACTGATATAAAATGACCTTGGGCAAGTCACTTAAACCTCTTTCGTCATTTTACTTAGCTGTAAAATTAGGTGGTTAAACTAAATAGTCTCTAAAATCTCTTCCATCTCTAAAATTCAATTATTTTTATCAAACTATGTAAATTTGTTAAATCATCCATATCCTGGGAATTGCTATCCTGGGCAGCTATGTGGCACCATGGGTAGAGCAGCAGGCTTAGAGTAAGGAAAACCTGAATTCAAATCTGACCCTCAGACACTCACTAGCTGCATGATCCTGAGAAAAAACCCAACTGTTAGCCTCCATTTCTTCATTTGTAGAATGGGGATAATAATCACACGTACTTCCCAGTGTTGTGAAGATCAAATGAGATCATGATTGTAAAGCACCTGGCACATAGTAAGTACTCTATTAATGTTGCCAGTTATTAGCTATTATTATTGCTATCTCTGAAGACTCAAGTCAATTTCCCTCCTTTCTCAGTGCATTTAGTGTTTGGCTCAACTAATTTCCTTTCTTTCTTTCTTTTTTTTTTTTGTGGGGCCATGGGGGTTAAGTGACTTGCCCAGGGTCACACAGCTAGTGAGTGTCAAGTGTCTGATGTCGGATTTGAACTCAGGTCCTCCTGAATCCAAGTCCAGTGCTTTAACCACTGCACCACCTAGCTGCCCCCTTGGCTCACTAATTTCTACTTCATTGCAACTTTTGCCCTGATACTAAGGGACTCGAACAAACATACTATTGGTCCCTCAAATCCCCCAACCATACTGCTTAGCCATACTAACTGATTTGCTATTTGTCACAACACATTATTTTCAGTCTTTGAACTTTTTCCTTGTGCTTAGAATGCTCCTTCTCCCCACTTGGCCTCTTGGAATACTTTGCTTCAAGATTCACCTTAAGTTCTCCCTTCTCCTGGGTGCCTTTCCTGCCCATCCCAGCAGCTAGTGCCTTCCCCTTCTGGGTTACCTTTACACATTTGCATCGTGTCTCCCCCATTAGACTTTAAACTCCATGAGGAAATTTTTGTCATTGTATCCCCAGCATTTATCTCAGTGTTTGGAAGATAGTAGTTAATAAATATTTGTTGATTAATTGATTTCTCAACATAATGTAGATCAATGCTGAGCACACAGTACCTACTGAATAAATACTTAATGACCGACTCATGCTCTGCCATCAGCAATTTAAGGAGGGACCAAAAATAACCCATAATCCTTTTAATTATACCTATGAATTCTACATCTAGTTTCCTGATCTAAACTTCTAGAGAGGAGTATTTATATTCACTTGGATTTGAGTGTAACTGAATGTCTCATATTAATCATGTGTATTAGCATCCAATTAGGCAGTTAGAATTTTTTGGTCCTCAAGTATAATTTCAGAAAGGGGACTTTTATTAGTTTTCAAGTGAACATCTCACCAATTACATCACTGTTGTCTTAGTGGAGGGTATTTCTAAGTTGAGAGAAAATTTATCCTGTATAGATCTTGTCCCTACATGATTGTTTACATGTTGTCTCTCCCATTAGATTGTGAGCTCCTTGAGAGCAGGGATTGACTTTTGCCTTTTTCTGTATTCTCAGAACTTTGTGTGGTGCCTGTCACATAGGTGCTTAATAAATAATAGGTGCTTAATAAATAATAGGTGCTTAATAAATTTTTATTGACTGAGAAAACTGCTGCTGCTGGAAGAAACTATTTTCCTTGCTGTTACAATCCATTGCCTTCTACTTGTTTTACAAACAGAATAGAAACTTATTATTGACCCTTATCAAGCTGAATAATTGATATTGACCTAAACCTGCTGAAGGTTTAAAGGTTTAGTTATTATACTTTGTTATTGAGCTTTAAAAGTCTCTGATGTTATTGGCAAAGTACTGGTTTTAATGAGTAGGGGATTGCTGATTTTGGGATTGGGCCACTTATCCTCAGGCTCTAGCTGGTTTCTTCTTCCCTCCTTATTCCTAAGGACACAGAGAAAGGTCTCTATTCAAATAGAGATATTTGGCTTGTTTATTAATAAAGTTGTTGCCAGAATATGAAAATATACTTTGGAAAATATACATGAAATATGTATGACTTTTAACCTTTCATTAGAATGATCTCTCCTCAAAATGCTGCAAAGCCCCTGAGACCCAAACTACCATCTTTCAATCTAGATATTCTGACCATTGTATGATTCAATTGAAAACATGCTAACTTCTGCCTAGAAGTCACCTACTTGGATGGTGTACACTCATTTTGCACATGAATAGTTATTGCCCCTAGGCCTCAGTTTTCTTATCTGTAAAAATAAAGGAGTTTGGGGGCAGCTAGGTGGCTCAGGAGATAAAGCACTGGCCCTGGATTCAGGAGGACCTGAATTCAAGTGCAGCTTCAGACACTTGACACTTAACTAGCTGCGTGACCCTGGGCAAGTCACTTAACTCTCATTGCCCTGCAAAAAAATAAAATAAAATAAAAATAAAGGAGTTCAACCAGATGACCCCTAGGGCCTCTTCAAATTTTGACCTTCTATGGCTGTCCAAGCATATGAAACAATTGCTTAATCTGTGATTGTGGGATAGTAAATAAAATACTACTTACCTGCCCCATTGTTCACCAAAGTTATCTCTTTCACATATTTATTCTTTCTTCTCTTGACAAATCAAAGAAAAAACATTTTTTGATAGTCTACTATATGTAAAACACAACACATGGTGACCTCCCCTCAAGGAGCCTGTTGTGTAGTCAGGGAGACAAGTCACAAACATTCCAATAGGAATGTATACTCCTTGAGGGAGCAAAACATCTGGCATAGAGTGGATATTTGTTGAATGAATGAATGTGAAAAGTTAAATAACAATACACAATTTAGACAATAGTAGAAGAGATGATATCATAAAGCAGTATAGAGATTGTCAATGTTTAGCACTTTCATTTCTGTAACTTGCAGCCTTCAGTGAATTACCAGGATCAGCCTAATAGAAGTGGTGTCTCCTTCCATTAGGTGACTTGCCTATTCAGAATGTATTCCTGGAATATTTTGGTCATGTTATGGTGGCAGATTTCTATCATTTATCTGTGGAATAAAATTGTAGTATTCTCTCTTTTAACAATGCAAATGAATTTCAAAGTCCTAGGTTCTTTACCCTTTTTTTAATCCCCATTGCTTTTTTTCAATTCAGTTCAATAAATACTCACTAAGTAGTTACAAAGTGCAAAGACTTGGGTTCAGTTCTCAAATAAAAGGTCCTATTACCCTGGGAAAGTTCCTTAAGCTTTCAGAACCCCAGATAACTCTCTAAGACTTAAGTTGTAAAACAGTTGCAGGTCTGTATTTGTAGGAGTTTTCTAACTTAAGAGTTCCCTAGAGCTATGAAATCATTTGTCCTTTACAGAAAACAAAATCTTAGAAAAAAACACTCACGTCCCCAAATTTTTACAAGATGAATAGGTTTTTTTTCTTTTGAGGAAAATGTTAACTTTCATTTGGCTGTTTCCTAGTATTATTGACTCCTTTTACAAAATCCTAGGTTCACTGTCAGATGGGATGCATTTCTCTGCCCTCCCCCCCATTTTATATTACTCTATTTACACATTTCAGAACCTTAACACTTTTCTTAATTGGAATGATTTTTTTTTTTTAGTGAGGCAATTGGGGTTAATTGACTTGCCCAGGGTCACACAGCTAGTAAGTGTTAAGTGTCTGAGGCCAGATTTGAACTCAGGTACACCTGACTCCAGGGCTGGTACTCTATCCACTGTGCCACCTAGCCACCCCTGGAATGATTTTTTAATCTTTCCTTCAACCCTAACCCTAATGCCAGGCTCATTTTGGAAACAGGTAATTTCCACCCCCCCCCCCATTTTTTCCTTCTCCTATTTGTGAAATAATGATTGACATCAATTTATTCTTAGAATCAAAAGTATACAGTTGAAAAAAATTAGTATCCAGATACAAGTCAGAAAAACAAGAAGTGAGGTTTATCAAATAAACAAAATCATAAAGATTCTAGGGAAGTCTACAATGTAGCTGGTATTACCATAGCAGGACAGCCAGGGCAACCAAGCTAACAAGGTCAGCAAAGCAAGCAACTGTGGATATTAACTCAGAATACTGCAAAAACCTCTTGCCCACTATGAACCTGTCCTTAGAGGGCATACAAAAACAAGGAGAAGGAAAACTTCCTTGCTGGAGTTTGTTAGATGGTCCATTCTGCCCCAATTTATCTTGAAAAGAGGGAAAGATGAGCATGGTGAGTTCTCCTTGTGGTAGAACAGTGTGGCTGCAGGGAATTGTGTTCATCCTCTTTCACCTTCCCTGCTTTTCTCCATATTTCTCTGTTTTGAGAATCTCTAGAAATGTCAAATGTCCCAGGTCTGCCTGAAGTTTTACTCATAGAAAATTGGGGCACTGTTGAGTTTATATTATAAAATCACTGACAGCTGTATTCTTGACATTCCCTTTGAGCCATTCCATATTCTCTTAGGCATGCCTATGCCAAAGATGAAGAGGCTGAGGATAAATGAGTTCTCCAGTAAGGGATACTGCTTTTGGAAATGAATACTTTCTTACCTAGTAAAAAATTCAATAAAATAAAATACCATCTCATCCTCTGAAACTAGTCTAACATCTCTTGGCAGAAAATGTATAATTAGACTACAGGGAGAATAATATATACTTAAGGACTACTTTATTGTACATTTTAAGGCCAATTACAAAATGATTTGTGTACTGACAACATGTTGTGTATTTCAATGTTTCTGACCAGACCCCATTTTGTGTGTTTTTAGTGCTATAGACTTCCTAGGAGATATGAAATATTAGGGATTTTTCCTGAATCATCTTGGTCAAGATTCCTTTTCTTTTCCTTGATGCTAAAAACTTGATGAGAATAATGAAAAAGAACTCTGACATTAACAACATTTCTTCTGAAGAACTGATACCCTAGATAATGAATGGAGTGGTGACAAAGTTAAAAATTGAGGGGCAGCTAAGTGGTGCAGTGGATAAAGCACTAGTCCTGGATTCAGGAAGACCTGAGTTCAAATCTGGCCTCAGACACTTGACACTTACTAGCTGTGTTGACCCTGGGCAAGTCACTTAACCCTCATTGCACTGCAAAACAAAACAAAACAAAACAAAACCAAAAAAAAAAGTTAAAAATTGAAGACTACCATGAATCCCAACTTAGTAGGAAGGAATATTTCAAATGATCAAGCGAATAATAGAGACAAGGAGACAGAAACAGGGAATGTGCCATGAATTTGCAATGTAGTTTTCAAAGCATAATGGCTCTTCTGTATAGTCATACTAGATGAGAATATGGTTCTTAATTGAAAAAGCAGTTGTTTGTTTCACCCTGAATTTGAAATCTCTCCTATTTTTCTGAAATAAGTAATGACACCCTGACATTCTGCCCAATTTGTTTAGGCATTTAGAAATATTGTGGCAGATAATACCAGGATCTACACTTCCCATGAATATTTTTGCTTTTCATATTCAGTGGTAGAATAATATTACAAATCTGGGAGAGGAGGAGAATAATGCTATGTTGATGGGGTATGAATATAATGCCTTTTTTTTTTTAAATAGAACTACAGTATCTCAGTATTGCAAGGACCTCGGAGGTCATCTATCAATCATAAGCCATAACTGGTTAAAAATGGCTCCATGGTATACCTGACAAGTAGCCATCCAGCCTCTGATTGAAGACTGCTAGTGAGAAGTGACCCATTTTTTCCTGAGGCAGCTCATTCCCCTTTGGGATAGCCATTTCTAAATCTTAGGGACTTTTTTCTCTGCATGCATTTCAGGATTGATCATTAGTTTGATCATTAAGCTTCTCATCAAGCTTAAATGTATGTCTTTGTAACTTCTCCCTTCACCTCTGGTTCTACTCAATGGGGCCAAGGAGAATAATAATAATCTTCTTCCATATGACAACTTTTCAAAGACATGAAGACAGCTATCATTTTCTCGCTACTGTTTTTTTTGCAAGTTTTCTCCAGGCTAAACGTCCTGCATTTCTTCAACTTCTCCTTAGATGGCATGATCTTGGTGCCTTTCATTATGTTGTTTGCTCTCTTCTGGGTGCTTTGCAGCTTGTCAATGCCCTTCTGAAAATGTGGCTTAGCCCAGAATACTTTCAAAGAGCTCAGAGTGCTTTCATATACATTATCTCCCATGCCTTGGCAATAGAACTGAGAGGAAGGTATGTGGTTATTATTACTTTCATTTTATGGATGTGGAAAATATATAGTGAATGTTTCAGTTACATTTGCATATATGGTGGTCACCATCAAGAAGGTCTTGTTCGAACATGAAGAACATAAAGGAATTCCTAATGATTTCTTCATTTATTGAATTTTTGGGTGGGTGGGGATAGCAAACATATAAAATGTTCATTTATAATCAATAGTAATTTTTCCCATCTCCAAATTAAGTATAAAATCAGCCCTCTTCTATCCTAGCCTTTTATATTTATAGCAATTGGAGATAATTGCTACTTAATTGATCTAATAATTATATTGTGATAGAAGGTTCTAAAATTTTAAAACATTTAAATAACAGTATTGATTAATACTCAAAATGTTATGGAATTACATATTTTCCTATATTAGAGTTAAGAAGAGGCAAGAAGGCACATGGGAAAACATCAGTGAAAGATTTTTTTCTATTTAGTGATTATAGAAATATCCTTGGTTTTGATTTCTATAAGTCAGTATGCAAATTTAAATTATATTGGCTCATAATTCAAAAAGTAGATATAGTTAAGTAGATGATATAATATTTCTGGGAATATAGTTTCAGTTGTGTCATGAATATAACCCCAAATCCAGTAGCTATTGGATAGTGGTAACTTTCAGAATTACAAACAACTTCAATCACATTTGAATAAAAGAATTTCAATAATTTTCTATAGATTAAAAATAGATACATAAAGCCATACATGTTAAAATATTATATATTTAAAAATCTGACATTCTTAGTTAATACATCATCTACCTATTAAGTCCTTAGTTCACAGACATCTATATTTCAATCTCTACATCTCTGTCTTTATTGAGATAATATTTGTAGAGCTCTTAGCACAGTGCCTGGCACATAGTAGATGCTATATAAATGTTATTATTATTATTATTATTATTGTTCAAACTAATGATCAATCCTGAAATGCATGCAGCCTTCAAATAGATATAGGACTTTTGCACCCCATTACATTACACTGGCAATATATTTACCTTGGATTTGGAGGATGATGAAATTCTTGCATGGAAAGCTTATATGCTTTCCTTGAAGCTGTCAGTGTGTCACTTGGATGCTCTAAAGCAATGATGGAAGGATCTTGCTAATAATATAAGACTAGTGCTGTTGCATTGAAGACAGCAAGGTGTGTGGAGTACTAGATTACAAATGCTGCAGTAGAGGATAATGGGGGATCCCAGAAGAAGAGCAGCAACACTAGTAAATTACATGAATGTAGGATATAAGGACTTTGAGAACAGAGATATTTTTCTTTTATCTTTGTATCCCCAGTTGCCTAGCATAGTGCCTTGCACAGAGTAGGTGTTTAATCAATGCTTGTGGCTTAGAATATATTAGATTTGAATACATTAGAAAATAAATTTGATCATGGAGCATCAGCTAGGCCTCTGGTTACTAGGAGGTCAAAACTACATTCATTATAAATGAATTAAGTTGGGAAGCACTGGCCCTGTATTCAGGAAGACCTGAATTCAAATCTGACTTCAGTTACTTGACACTTACTAGCTGTGTGACCTTGGGCAAGTCACTTAATCCTCACTGTCCCACCAAAAGAAATAAATGAATTAAGTTATTCATTACATGAATACAACTCTATAGCTTCAAATGACAGATGTATTTTCCCCAAAATGGTGTGAGTACATTTCTGGTAGAAATTTTTTTTAGGCCTTAACTAATCTTCTTATCAATATATTTGTGGGTTTGCTTAATTATGTTTATAAAAATGCAATTAGTCCTCTTAATCCTGATATAAAGATATAGAATTAAAAGCATAACATTTATATATCATTGATAATGTACTGACATACTAGGTAGCTCCAAAGGGTAGAATGAGATGGAAGTTACAAAAAGGAAAATTTAAGATTGATGTAATAAAGAACTTCCTTTATCAGAGCTAACCAGAAGTGCGTTGGGCTGCCTTGGAAGTGTGGTCTGGTGGCAGCTGGTGGCAAAGTGGATAGAGCACTGGGCTTGATGTCAGGAAGACCTGAGTTCCAGTTCAGCCACATACTGACATCACTAACGGGGGGGGGGGGGAGACCTTGGACAAGTCACTGAACCTCTCTCTGCCCCAGTTTCCTCATATATAAAATCGCTATAATAGTAACACCCATCTCCTAGTATTGTTGTAAGGATCAAATTTATTTATTTAAATCACATACATATTATTTAATTATTATTATCATGAATTTGCCCTCATCAGAGTTCTTCAAGCAATGATTGGATGGCAACTTATATATGTTGCAGTAGGAATTCTTTTTCATGTGCAGGTTGGATTAAATGGTTGCTGCATTCTCTTCTAACTCTGAAATTCTGTGAATTTGTGAGTGCATAGGACAACAGAAAATGAGCCATTTCTTCAGGCTGCAGTGTAATTGCTCTGGATGGGTAACTGTTAAATAAGCACTTTCACATGGATCACTTTACAATGCTCATAAAAAATCATTCAGTTGTAAAACATCTACTTCCCCTATGAAAATGGAGAAATGATTATTTATTAAAATTCCATGTAAGGACTGTAATTATCTACTTCTTGCTTACAGAAAAAAATACAGTCATGCTAATGCTTCAAGGTACCCAAGACTACAACCTTGAAAGTAATGAAAAGTATAAAAGAGAAGAGTCTCATGTGTTTGTATTGTAGCTTTAGGTTATAATCGGAAGTTTCTTTGGGGATAGGCATCTGTATGGAGCCTTAAACATCAACACCTAGAGAGGTTGTATTTTTCTACGACTTGGAAAAACCACTGTTCAAATGCATTAATTAACCTTTATGTTCACATAAAAGTAGTTTGTGAGAACAAATACATACAAAATGGATAAATGTTATCTTTAATCATGACTAATAAAAATGGGTTATATAAACACAGATTTTACTACTGCAAATGTCTCTTTGACAAATGATGAGCCCTGCTTCATTTATTAAAAGATAATTAAAATGCTTCACAGGGGGATTCACAGCTTTCCCATGGATCTTTTCTGTATGCATCCATGTGAGGTAATAGAGAGATAAAAGAGGGACTTAAAGTTATATTTAATGGTAGGGAAAGATGTTAACCTTTGAGCCATATACATATCAAGTCCAAATCTAAGAAATTTTTTCTTGAAACCAGCATGCCATAAAAATCAACATTCCATTTTATTAGAAAGGCAAAGGAATCGTTCCTGAATTCATTATTCCCAGTGAGTCTCAACAGATAAAAGAAACCTATCCCAAGAAACATATAGTCATACTAGAGAGAACATTGGATCTTAACTGTAGTTGTCCTGACCTTGGATGAAGTATTAGATAATCATGCATTCCATACCTTAGAAGAGAACACAGCTGGCCCAACAATGTTTCACAGCTTCATTTCCCCTAAAGCTTAAGAACATGTCAAGTATTTGATAAGCCCAAGGTCAACTGTTAACAATGTACACTTAGCTTTTTTGATAGACATGTCATTGTTAATGTCCAGTTTGTCACTGCCCTGGGTACATATAGGTTTATGCTATCACTAAAAACAATGTAAATAGTATAAAAATAAATAACCTTATGAAATCATACTCAAAAATAACACAATGAAACTAGATTATGCCAGGGTCTAAGCTACTGCCTTTGATCTGTCATCTTTAAAAATCATATGAACTCTTCTGGCCCACAAACATAATATTGAGAACAGATGTTGGAACTGGCAACGTATACATTATTAGAGCCCTTTTGAAAGAAGTCCCGGGAATCATAATTGACATCTTACAAGTGCTCAAACTGAGGATCCTAGAGGAGATAGGCTTTACCAAGCTCATATACACTGTGAGTTAGTAGCATTACTGATACTCACATTCAGGTTACCTGGTCCCTAGTTCCATTTGCTTTCCACTGCCCCAAAACTTGCTAAATCATTCTTTGATTATTCATTCCAGGGTAAGTATTTGGGAGGGTTCGGGGGTGAGGTTCCATTTGGCTCTTAGTATTTGGATGCCCTTTAGCTTTTTCAGGCCCAAATAATGGACAAATTTCTAGTCCAGCTGCTAAATTTTGCCCTGGTGTCACAAAAGAGTTATTGCAACTGACAAATCTGGTCTACTCTCTCTCATCCAAGGAATAGTTGAGGAACTGGAAGCAACTAGCTCATTAATGAACTCTTACAGTATTGAAGTATTACAAGGAGGCAGATTTTCCTCAATATAAGGAAAATTTACTAGTAGAACTATCTGTAGGTATAATGGTCCACGTTGGGAGCCAATGCTTTTTTTTTTTTTTATTGTTACTGTAGGTTATATTTTATAGCTGTGAAGACAGCTGTTGGGAAAAATTAGAATGGTTGGCCTGCAGTCAGATTAGAAGTTGGTGGGAATTAAAATTACTATTTAGCATCTTTGGACAGAAAGTACTTGCAAATGTGGAAGCACTATGGAAATGTGAAAGATGACTTGACTTTCAGGCATGTATCCCTAGCATAAAATTGTACTTATTCGAAATCCCAACATATCCAGACCTCATTTGAGCAGTCATCTAGGAATTTGAGTAGCATTAACAGTTTGTCATTCAGAGCACAATAAAACCTCTCCTCCCCACATCCTGTTTGTTGGCATTATTTGATAATTTTAGGTATTTTTAAAAATGGTATGGATTGTCTGTACTTAATTGTGATCTTAATAGAAGCAAAATATCCAGAAAACTGGAGGTGATCTGGTTGGGCCACATCTGGATTATCATGTCGAATTACTGGTTTTACATTTTTGAAGAGACATGAATAAACTAGGGTTGGTTAAACATAGTGAATCCAAACAATGAAGGGATTAGAAGTTTTAAAATGGTGGTTTTTAATTTGGAGAAAATTGAAGGGGCCACCTAAGGGGGGTCATTATAATTGTCTTCATGTTTTTGAAAGACATGTGGAAAAGCTATTAGAATTGCAGAAAAAGGAAAAATAGATGAAAATGACAAGGAGCCAGATTGTTTCTGAATTAACAAAGCTTCTTAACTGTACTGTCCCAAAGGGGACAAGGCTACTCAGCAGGTAGGGGGTTCCTGTCACCAGAGGTTTTTGAGGTGAGGCTAGATGACTATATGTATAGCTACTGTTGAAAAATTCCTAATCTGGGATGCAGCTTGTCCCACAAAGCCTCTGAGGCCCCTTTCAGTATGAATAAATCAGCACCTTTTCCCATTTTGCTTTAGTTGTGTAGACCTTATCCCATCTCACTTTCCCCAACCCAACCCACAATGTTTCAAAGCTATAGCAATGTCTAGGGAGCATCAAGGTAAGCTTTTGCTCTAAATTATTTAAGTAGTACCTTATTGAATGTGATGTGGCCCTGTTCTATGTGACAATGTAATATACTTTTTAAAGTCTGTACAAAACTTGGAATCTTGCACTATTTTGACTAGTAGGAATGACCTGTTTGATGTTATTTGTGCTGATCTGTCAAGAAAAGATTCTTCTCACAGTCCAATCCATGACCACAAATGCTTGAAGTAAAAATGAATTAAAATATACTGAAATGATATTTGAAAAAATCCTTTGAAAGAAAATTCAATTAAAGTGTCAATGGCTTAGTATAGAGTAATTCCTCAAACAATGAAAGCATTTTTGTTTGTTAAAATGTGTTACTGCAAAAACCACCACCAGGAAACAAACTCCAAACCAGGATGAGGAATCACAATGAAACAGAACTTGGCTATGCAACTAAAGTTCTGGGATTTAATAACCACAAATCACTAAAACTTATTACTTCCTACTTTTCAAGAACATCTTTCTTCCTAGTATAAAAGATGCTTGGAAAAACACTATTTGGGCAGGATCCTTTTTAATACTTAAACTACTAATCCACCAATGGGTAAAGTCAATCACACAAAACTTGACTTCCTTGCCTCAGTTCGAAGAGCCCATTCATTGTTTATGGTCCTACTATCAGCTCCTGTGCTATTTCATTTATATCGTCATCGTGAAACAATACCCAAATCTCTAGAATTTTCACTTTGTTAATTATGTAGCATAATTTACATGCACATATTAATTTTTGTGTGTCCAGTCCTTGTAATTTCTATTTCTTCTCTAATCCGGAATGGTTTTTTATCACACAGATGGTACTTGAATGCTAAAGACCACATTTCACCTAGCAAACATATTGCATACAAAAATCGTGTAATGAATAAGAAAAATCACCGCTACCAAACAACAGATTCAGCATTGTAACTGAAATGATTAGCAAACTCATTTAAAATAATTTAGCATCTCCGAATTTGACTTGATCACTAAATTTGTAAATGCCTCTGAAGTGCCTAGGGAGGATGCCTGTGTTGCCTCCTTTTGGCAGTTGGGTGCCTGTTCAGGGTGATGGTGATTTCCATTTCACCACCAGGGTTTTAATTCAGAATTTAGATAATGTAGTTCACAACACATGCTACTAACTACCAGCAGAGGAGAAAGCTAATTTTAAAATGACGATTTTATCTTTACACATTTTTAACCTTGCAGAGTCTGTACTGAAGGAAACAAAACCTTAGAAACATTTTTCCTCCCTGCTGCAACTTCAAAGACCAAATTGACGCCAATTTTTCAATCAATCCATGGTAAACCAACCCTTTTCAAAGGCATGGACACTCACACATATACATACTTTCACAATATTGTGACAAATAACCATTACAACATTTTATTGTTTATATTTATAACTTTATAGAGTCCGGAGATATTTTTAAATGTCTGCATCTCAGTGGGAAGAAGGAGGAAGAAGAAGGCTATATGAGCTTGAGAAGAACTTGTCTTGCTATCCCCCCCCATTAAAAAAAATTCACAGATATCTTCAGAGAATAGAAACAGAATTTCCCCAATTATTTGTGAGAACAATAAGGTAACTGGGTAATTAGGACCTGATTAAAAGAGAAGGGAATGGGGAGGGGGGGGTGTGAATGTAGAGGGGGCAGATTTAGTTATTTCGGGGAAGGTTGGAGGGTTTGAGGGGGTGTCATTGCTCCGATACCGAACCTCTACCTATTTTTTATGGATGTGGGGCGAGAACCTTAGGCAAATCCGAAGGAACCTTTGGTGAGGGAGAGAAGTTAGGGGTGGAGTGGGACTCCGGTTAGGGCTAATCTCTCACAGACTACAAATTCCCAATACCAGATTGGTATCACCAGCAGACTGCTGCAATGGGTAACGAGCGCAGCAGGAGGAGGGCGCGTCCAGCACTGCAGGGCTGGCTTCTCTCCCACAACTACCGCCTCAATAGATTTGCATATCCAGCTGTTTTCTGTCTGGCTGTGCCCCTCACAGATTTGATTCCTCCCTCCTCTCTCTGACTTCCTGGAGGGGGGATCGATGGGATGGAGCGGGATGGGGTGGGGTGGGATGGCGGCGGATGGGACAGGTTTTCCCGTAGCTCAGGTTCCTTATCAGCCCTGAGGGAAAAGCGGAGAGCTGGGGCGACAGAGCTTGAGGATACGATTGTTCCGACCCCCGAGAGCTTGACTGATGAAAATTGGTGGGTGCGAGTGAGGAGGTGAGGGGGGAATGCTACTGCGGGACTGGCAGGGGAGGGGCTCTGAGGGAAGGGCATATCTCCGCTCGTTGGCCAGCGCAGGGCTGGGCTGGGGCGGGGCAGGGCAGGGCAGGGCAGGGCAGGGCGGCTTTGTGTAATGGGAATGGGCTGGGGCTACTCCCACCATGCCTCAAAGCCTAAGACTTTCAGAAGGTCCAAAGCTCTCCTCCAAGTTTCTAGCGTAGATATTGTTGCTACGCAAAAGAATGGGTAGGGCGGGGTTTAGGCTGGGTCAGTTAGCTCAGGTGGATCGGTGCTTGGAGGGGAGCGCGGGCGCACTGCAAACCCCTGCAAAGGAGAGTGACCATTTTTGCAGACCCCGGAGCCGCACCGTCTTTCAGCATTTCAGGCCTTTACTTTCTGATTTGGGAATCAGGAGGGGCCCTAGCACGGCGGGTGGGGCAGGAGGGCTAACTGCCCCACAGGGAGCTGGCTCAACCCTCCTCCTTTCATTTCTTTCCCTCACATTGCATTCACTATCCTGGAGAAGTGCCCAGATCCAGTGGCTACTGGACACACCTTGCCTCTTCTCTTCTTTCTATCCTCCCCTTTGCTTTCTCTCTTCAAGTCCCCCCCCCCCCCCGCCCCAAAGGGAGGCGACCACAGTCTCATGAAAGCTCCAGCATCCCAGTTTGTTTCTAATGATACAAAACAATTGGAAAGAAAAAAAAATTCTTGTAATTCGCCTTGCTACACGTATAATGGTCAAAAGGTATTGAGACTTATTTGGTATCAACATCTAATCATCGATTTATTAAAATGTATCATATCTGATACATTCATCTGTTTTTCTAATGACCTAAAACATCCACCTCCTAAACAATAAAATGATTCAATGGAAGCAGGGATAATCCCTAGATCCTTGATTTAGAAGCTGAGAGACACACCTTTATATTCTGATACCTGCCCTCTTTACTCAACTGCAGGGCAGGGTCTCCTTATATTTCATAGTTCTATTCCACACTCTTTCTCCTTTGCTCTTTTCCTTAGCTAGATTTCTGAGCTGCTAAACAGGGGTGATATGGAGAGATGGGGAGGGAAGGAGGGAGAGAGAGGGAGGGAGGGAGAGAGAGAGAGAGAGAGAGAGAGAGAGAGAGAGAGAGAGAGAGAGAGAGAGAGAGAGAGATCCCTCCCTAGCGCTTCTGGGAGGAAGAGGACGAGGAAGCAGCAGCGGCGGTCTCAAGCAAATGGGTGGGGTCTGTCTGCATTGTGCTGGGCTGCTGGAGTGTATGGCACTGAGCTCTGCAGGTGCCCTCCCCATAGGAACGCTCAGCCTCACACAAAGAAACCCAACGCAATCTTTATCTGAACCACCCTCCCTCCCTCCATCCTTCTCCTCCCCAACCCCACCCCTGCAGCTCCCCACCCGGCACACTCCCACCCCGCCCCCCACCTCCCCACACCCTTTCCACTGTTCTTTACTTCTTCCCCTTTCTACTAGTCTCCCCTCCCCCAAAACAAAGGAGCGGCTGCTTCCTTCTCCAATATTAGGGGGTTAGCTAACTAGTCCAAACGAATTATTTCACCCCATCCTCTCTCTTTTTTCCCACCCAACCTCCGACCGCAGAGTTGGAATCAGTTTGACTTTGGATTTTTGCCCTCTTCCTTTCTTTTCGCCACCCTTCCTCCCCTTCCTCATTTCTTCTGGTTTACTAGGGGGGAAAATTGGAAAAAAAAAGAACGTTAGACTGACAGTATAAAGCTTTCTTATAACTATGTCTTTCTATATCGTGCTTCCCTACATTTAAGAGAGAGGTGGTTGATGTAACTTTTCACCCCCTTAAGCACTGAGGGGCTATTAAGAGTAAATAAAACCTTTATGGGTGGGAAACCAACTTACCTCTTTCTATGACTCTGGTGTAATTCTTCATTGGGATTTCAAAAGATTGCCCTCTCCACCCTCCCACACCGCACCCAGAGCTGTTCTTGTTCTTGATATTACCAATAACATATATTTCTTTACAAAACACGCCAAACTCTCTTTAAAAACCCTAGGAACAGTCTGTGTCATCGTCTTTAGGAAAAAGCTAAAGGAGTAAAAACCGATTTCTTACCCATTGCTGTTTTAGCCATTGTAGAGATGTGCGGATGGATGCTCAGAGGTGGGGAAGGCAAAGGGGTCCAGCTACAGCAGCGGAGAGAGAGAGAGAGAAGACTGAATAAGGCACTGAGTCTGCAGAGTGGGGCTGTGGAAGAGAAAGAGCAGGAGGCAGGAGCCCATGAATAATTATCACTTCTCAGTCCAAGCAGATTGGCTCTGGAGGTCCCCTGACATGACTCCTGCAGAGCCAGAATCTCCAAGCATTAAATATTGATTTGCCAATGGTGCTGGAGTACAAAGTGCCAAAATGCAGTTTGAAATGGAAATCAGTCCTTCTCAGGCAGCTCCCCCCATTTTAGGGGGCTTAATAGTACAGTCCATGTAGAATGTTTGGTGCCTTAACATGAGAAGTCTCTTGGATCTGAGAGCTGGTCTTTGCCTACCTGGGGGGTGGGGGTGGGGGGAAGGAGACTTGACATTGTTCACATATGTTTTATTGCAAAGATATGAGATGTGATCAAAGGGAAAGAGTAATTTAGAGGATTATGAAGATAGTGATACTTGGATACTTGAATTGTCCAGATTGCTACTTTTAGAAAGAAACTTTTATTATTAAACTGTGGATTTTAACCTTACTTGTTATCTACCTACCTACCTACATGTGTGTCTATATACAGCTATCTATCTCATGTTACACATATATATGTGCAACAAATATGTGTGTTATATATCTCCTCATATATATATATGCACACACATAAACACAGACACACACACACACACATATATATATGTGTGTGTGTGTGTATGTATGTATTTCTCTATCACCTTATTAGTAGTTGGGTCTTTTCCTCTAGGAGCCACTTTTAGTTATTTTACTGTCTCTCTATCTTTATTGGTACCATGGAAAAGGTCTGGCACTACTTTATAGTTCTTTATTCTTTAGTAAGACTAGACTGAAATAGTGACATTTTTTCCTCAGAGATCCACACTGTGATGGGATAATTAACCCTGTGTATGGTCTTTGCCTTTCCTGTAGAGTAAGGGAATGGGATTTCTGAGCTGTTAGAGAAGTGGCGTTCAAGAAACATTATTCTCTTAGAGGATTTAGTGGATTTAAGAGCTCTGGATTTGGAAGTAGAAATACATGGGCTCAAACTCTAGCATAGATATTTGTTGTGTTATGTTGGACAAGTCACTTAACCCCTCTGGGGCATCAGTTTCCTAACATGTAAGATGAAGGAATTAGAACTGATGATCTCCAAAGTTTTTTCGGCTCTAAATTTATGATTCTACAATTTTCAATCTTAGAGACTCCTAGATTCTTGTGATCAGGAAATCTGATTAATTTCCACACAGAGCAAAAGCATTCTCTTGGGTATACTTTGACTGGCTCTAAAAATTTTGCTTTAGTTGGAGAGGGGTTTGTTAAATTGAAAGGCTCAGGGGACAGCTAGGTGGCACAGTGGATAAAGCACTGACCCTGGATTCAGGAGGACTTGAGTTCAAATCCAGCCTCAGACACTTGACACTTACTAGCTATGTGACCCTGGGCAAGTCACTTAACCCTCATTGCCCACCAAAAAAAAAAAGTGGAAGGCTCAAGGGCAGAGTGATGCCTAGTGATCACTTCTTGGGTTAGTGGTACAAAGTGCCTTTTCATTAGTGGTAGCATGGTATAGTAGGGAAAAGTACTGAAGCTAGTGTTAGGAGATTTGACACCTGGTAGTTTTGTGACCTTTAGTATTCCACTTATCCTCTATGAGCCTGTTTCTTTATCTGTGAAATAGCAATAAATAATACATACACTATTTGCTTCAGAGTAGTGATGAAAATGCTAAATAATTTTTGTGGGTCTTAAAGTACTATATGAATTTGAGTTATTATTCTTAAGGGTAGGTCATATTAAATTGGAATTTTATTGAGTGTTTATTGAGTGTTACTCCCTTGATCCTTCATTCTACTGATATCTAAGTAAAAAGAATGATCTTAAGTACAGGAAAATATACAAATAATGGAAGGTAATTCCAAAGTAAATAGAATAAATAATATGCAACTTATTTTTACAAGCATGTAAAATATATTTACAAGCATAATTTCATTGGGAATATACAAATTCACCCTATTATTTTACTAAAATGAAAAAAAAGATCATATGAATGAAGTATTTTTCTTGGAATCCCATTAAAATACTTCTTCAATATAAGTTTATATAAATATGTATATAAACTGGCATGTGTATATCCTAGTTTCCATGCTGTTTTGAATGCTACAACCTAGGTTTGAAAAGGTTTAGAAAACATTAGGGCACTCTCCTTGGTGCTGAAATAAAATCCCATGGCTGCTATAAACTATGATACATAATTTTTAACTCCATAAACCCTTCAGTAAATGTTAGGTAGCCAATAGAACTGCGGAGTGTCTGAACTGCTGAATCATGAAGAAAACCTCATATAAAGTAGAGATCAATAAAATTATCCCCCTATCGGGAAGATTAGAAATAATTTTTCCTGTCATAGAAAGGTATGTGGATATGACACAGCAGACAGAATATAGACAGATGTATGCAGAATACAAATATAAATAATTACTTTCCCCCCTGATTCTTGTCATTTCCCATTTTAAATGTTATTGTGAAGTCATACTAAGAGGAATAGTTATTGGTCCTAAGATGAGAAATCTTTAGAGTAATTAATATGAATAATACTTCAGCCTTACCCTGTTTACCTCATCAGTGAGCTACTCTGCTCAGGCCTCTGAAAAATGAAACTCATGGTAGAAAGGAGTCTAGCAACTTCTATAGGCATACTTTAAAGAAACATCATCCTCTCAGTTGGGGAAAAACAATAGAATGACCATCAATTTCTTATTTCTAGGTAAGTGGATGCAAATGGAACATTCCTAAAGGAGTGGATAGAAAAAGTCATGATCAGAGTGTACAGGGGGTAGGATGGCCAGTTCCTACTGGTTTTCAATTTTGAATAGCTAGATATCTTGTGCTAGTGGAAAGTTATCCCCTTAGATAGGAATGAGCTAGTAGGGAGAAAGTATTGTTTTTCAACTATGTCAGGCAAAGGAGGGAGGGCAACTAGTATGGTAAGGTATATATACACCATATGAGAGATAGTCGATGAAAATGGAGGGGGGGTGTTTAACCTGGAATTTAACATTTGAAAAAAAAAGATCGGCAGAGTTGAATTTAGTTTTTAGTGGACTTCAAACTGGGAGTCAGTGGACTTCAAACTCAGTATAATTCAACAGTGTAATACAGAATGGACCCAAAGCTAATGTGATATAAGGTTGGATTGTGCATCAAATCTCTTACAAGAAGGATGATGATGAACATGATACAATTTGTCTTTGTAAAACCATACCCAGTTTATTGTCTTAAGTTCTGGGATTGCATTTTAGGAAGAGCTTTTATTCATTCATTTATTTCTTTCTTTATTTTTGCAGGGCAATGAGGGTTAAGTGACTTGCCCAGGGTCACACAGCTAGTAAGTGTCAAGTGTCTGAAGCCAGATTTGAATTCAGGTCTTTCTGAATCCAGGGTCAGTGTTTTATCCACTGTGCTACCTAGCTGCCCCAGGAAAAACATTTATAAGTAGGAAAGTGATCAGATGATGAAGGGTCTCTAGGCCATGCTCGCGCTCTCTCTCTCTCTCTCTCTCCACACACACACACACACACACACACACACACACACACACACACATTTATATATTAGAGATGCAGTTTTAGATTTGATATAAATTTTTTAAATGCTTCCTTCAAATGGAATGGGCTATCTCAAAGAGATAGCCCATTCCATTTCACTTAACAGCTTCAAGTGAAGCATATATAATCATTGGAAGGGGATGTTTTAGAGGGAATTCTCGGGTAATGATGGACTATACAACCTTTGAGGTACCTTCAAACAATGAGATTTTCTAATTCTACAAGTAAGAAAGTTGTTCACAATGAACAATATCAGGTCAATAAATCTGGTAATGGTTAGTATTTTTTTTCTGTACTGTTATAATTAATCATGACTTCTTTAAGTTTATATTTTAAAGTATGACTGTCCTTCAGAATCTTGGAGTTAGGGGAAGGGACAAGGAAGGGATTTATTTTGTGACTTTATCTACAGAAAAATAAGCCTGATCATTAGTTTTGATTTAAGAAATCTGTGATCCTCTCTTAATATCCTTCCCTTAAAAGTCCATTTTACTCAAATAAATAATATATAATAGTTCTTGTTGCTACTCATAAGTAGGTGAGTATGAGGGCAATCTGTTGGTGTCAAAGAGATACTGCCATAATTTTCTCCCTCTCCTATCTGGCTCCTATATGTTGTTTAAAGCAAAATCCCACTTTATCTTATACTTTATGTCTTCTATAACTGCTATAATTTATTGTAGCATTTATGGAACCTGTAAATCAAAGAATTTTTAATAAGGATTTTAGTTACTTTGGTTTGGAATGCATTGGAAATTGTCTCAGACCATAGAACTGAACATGAAGGTGTTGATTTTCTTCCCAGCTGTTGAGGAGCAGCTGCTTAAGTGGATTAGGTGATGTCACCAACTAAAGTCACATGGCTTACTGCTATAATAACCAACAATTAAGAAAGACAAAATCCTAAGTGAATTGCTAAAGAACAGTGAGAAATGAGGAATATTGTTAGGATAGAACTTATTGTTTAGAAGTAAGCTTCAATTTCTTTCCAAATCTGTTTCCAAAGAGGTGTCCTACATAAAAGCCTCAGCAGTATACCATACATATAAAGCCTCAACAGAGTGAGATTTAGTGTTCCCAGGTATTGGGGAAGGCTAGAAAGGGAAGATTGGGAAGGCAGAGAGAAGTATGTACCTCATGGAGTTATTGTGAGAAGCAAATGAATGAAAAATTAATGCTTTTTCAGTTGTATGCTATTGATAATAATTGATAATAACAATAATTTCATCCAAGCAATCCTGAATGATCCTGATATTTGCATGGGAGAGATCTTTTTGTAAAAGAGTCAGTAAGACTGCTTTTTGTTCTTACAAATAAAATTTCTTTACAGAATGAACAAATAGCAATGACAATGAGATCTTATATTCTCTGTATTTTTCAGCTAAGTTTGAGATGATAATGATGTGGTCCATTGTTGAATTGCTTGTAAAAGCCTATGTGTTCCCTACAAATAAGTTCCTTTCACATTCCCTCCAGTTTTTCATCTCTCTTTTGTGTGTTCCCTTTCCTTCAGCACCATGAGTATAGGGACTGTATTTTTACTTGTATTTGTGTACCCAGCTCTTAACATAGTGCTTGGCACATATTAAGTGCTTAATATATTCTTCATGCCCTGCCTTGCCTTGTGTCATACGGCCTTTTCAGCTTTATCTTATTCTATCCCCCTTCCATATATTCTGAGCTCTATTAAATTTGACTTTTGTTATTTTCCAAACATTCCCTGTGTTCTCTTGTCCATGTGCCTTTGCTCACATTATTTCCTTTGCAGGGGTGAAATGAAAACTCCACCTATTATATTTCCTGTTTATATTTTAGGCTCAATTCATGTGCCACTTATTCCATGCCTCTTTCCCCAATCTCTTCAGTCTGTGCTGCTCTTTCCCCCTGACCACTTCAGATAGCCAATTTGGTTTTCAACTAATTCATTCGTCATGTTTTTTTTTGTAGTATTGTTAGATGTGTACATATATTCCATTTCTTGACTGAAAGATCCATGAGGGCAGAAGTCATCTCTCCCTCTCTCTCTCTCTCTCTCTCTCTC
Source organism: Dromiciops gliroides (assembly GCF_019393635.1). Lineage (NCBI taxonomy): Eukaryota > Metazoa > Chordata > Mammalia > Microbiotheria > Microbiotheriidae > Dromiciops > Dromiciops gliroides. Next base: position 293,660,006 of record NC_057861.1, on the reverse strand, counting down.
TCTCTCTCTCTCTCTCTCTCTCTCTCTCTCTCTCTCTCTTTGTGAGACATTTGGGGCTAAGTAAGTGACTTTCCCAGGGCCACACAGCTAGAAGAAGTCATCTCTTGAACAAAAATTATGCTTCCCCAATAGTTCTCTACACCTAATAGGTATTTAATAAACATTTTTTGAATGTAATTCAAAATAGTTGCATATGTTTGAACATTGAATTGACTAAAGGAAACACGGGTTTCACTTTTAACATCAATAAAGAGCCTTAAAAAGAAGAAAAACGATTTCTTGTTTTTCAATGGACCTATTAAACAAACTGTATGTAAAAGGAAAGTCACCCCAAGGAGAAAGAGATGGTTTTCCTTAAAAGCAATGCAATTTGTTATATTCGGAGAGTTTCTAATGTGTTGGGGAGTTGAATTTGAAATGACAAATGGATATAACATGTTTTGTTGTTTGTTTGCCTCTTTTTTTGTGGGGCAATGAGGGTTAAATGACTTGCCCAGGGTCAAAGAGATAATAAGTATCAAGTTTCTGAGGCCGGATTTGAACTCAGGTCCTCTTGAATCCAGGGTCAATGCTTTATCCACTGTACCACCTAGCTGCCCCCAACAACAAATCTTTTTTTTGCCTCTTTAATAAATTATTTTAGAATACAGAATGAATTCAGTTAATTGTTTTCTCTTTTTTCTTAATCAAGACTTCTTTTTATTTCAAATAGGCACTTATACATATTGGTAATTAGTAGGACTGATTCCCTGAAGCAAAATGACTGAATTAAATGACTAAATGATATTGATGATAGTTAATAGTTGAGTTTTTCTGGAAATTAACTTCTTTGGCCCATAAGAAGTACCTGATGTAAATTTAATAAGCTGAATCTTTAAGTTAATTTATCAGTTTTGGTACCTTTAGTATCTTGGCAGCAACTACAGTAACTTTTTTTTTTTAAACTAGGCATGTTGATTTCCAGCCTGGGTCAAAGGAGGACATTAATTTCACTGCAATCAGACCTAGGGAATGAATTTCCCATGGGAGACCATTAATTATTTCTATGTCATCTGAGGGAGGAAAGTTTGGACACAGTGATGAAGTACCTTGGACAGATATCTATGTTAAATCTGGATGATTTGGTTCAGTTCAATAAGTTTTCACTGAAATATGCTGTGTATAACATAATATTTGATACCAGTATATTGGGAGCTATGTGATTGTAGGGTAAGTTGTTGGTGATTTTAATTCAAAATATTATTACTTCAAGGTTAGGGATGAAAAGGTATCATAAAGAAGTAGTTTTTGGTACATAGTAAATGTAACAGTGAGACTTGTTGACTGATTTTGAATCTATTGTTACACCTTTTATGAAATAGTGAATAATAAATGGGGCTAGGAAAAAAAGAGGTGGAGGAAGACAAGACTGAAATGCTTGACTGTGTGGTTTTCTAGCAAAATTATTTCACTAGACTTTTATGATTTCACAATTACAGAATCCTATGGAATGGATCTCAGAGGCCATTTGGTCCAATCTGTACCTAAACAGTATTCCTAATAAATAGTCATCCAATATTGTTGATCTCAAGTGAAAGGATTTTCACTATTTCCTAATGCATGGGTTCTTAACCTTTTTTTGTGTCATTGATCCCTTTGTAAACCTATGTACCACTTTTTGGAATGATTTTAAATACATAAAATAATATACATATATTATAAAAATTAATTATATTTTAATACAATTATGTCCCCACCCCACCCAACCAAGTTAAGTCAACAAGGTAACAAATATTTATTAATCTAGGCAGTGTGCTAAGTGTTGGGAATGCAAATACAAGCAGAAAGAAAGGTAGTCAAGGGGGCGGCTAGGCGGCACAGTGGATAAAGCACTGGCCCTGGATTCAGGAGTACCTGAGTTCAAATCCAGTCTCAGACACTTGACACTTACTAGCTTTGTGACCCTGGGCAAGTCACTTAACCCCCATTGCCCCACAAAAAAAAAGAAAGGTAGTCCCTGTCTTCAAGGAGCTTACATTTGTTTAAAAAAAATAGCTGAAAAGCTGGTTGGGGAGGGGAGGAAATAAAAGTATCTGGCATGGAGACATTGTAGAGCAAGTTCAGGAGATTCAAGAGTACAGCCTGGAAAGGAAGACAGCTGGTCTGGGCAATCTTCTTAAAAATGAAGGTTCTGGGAGGAATTGGCCAAGCAGAGAGAGAGGCCAAAGGGGTCAATGGCACTTCCAATTTGTGAAGTCTAGAGGTGATTTGAGCTTCCAGGGTAAAGAGGTTTCTAATGCATTATTGAGAAAGTGGGAAAGTCAGGAATGCAACCCAGCAGAGAATGAAGTACATGGACCCCAGGTTAAGAACCCCTTATTTAAGACAATCCATTCTGCTTTTAAATAGTTTTAAATGTTATGAGATCCCAACCCCTCTTATATCAAGCATAGATTTGTCTCTCTGAGCCTTTCACCCATTGCTCCTAATTATATCTTCTTGGGTCAAGCAGAACAAAACTTATCCTTTCAATTACTTGAAGATAGCTTGAGTCTCCCTTAAGTCTTCTCTTTTCCAGGCTAAACATCCTTAGTTCCCTCAAGCAGTCCTTGCATAGAATATTCTCCAGTTCTTTCAATCTCCTGGATGGTATCTTTTGGTCATGTTCCAGATTGTTGAAGTCTTTTTAAAAATATGGTACACACAGCATGCCAAATTTATTAGCACTGTGGAAGGATTCAACATAATTATGATTACCTAGGATATGATGCCTCTCTAAAACAAGCTAAGATACCTTTTTTTTGCTCCTATATCACACTATTGTATAATATTGAGCTGACAATCCATTGCATAAAATTCATAGATCTTTTCAAGCTATTGTTTAGCTATACCTTTCCTGTTTTATACTTAGGAAAGTGATCTTCTAAAACTCAACTGTAGACATTTTCATTCTTCTATATTAAAATTTCATTCAATTTAAGCTAATTGTCCATGCCTGTTAAAATCTTATGGATACTCTTAGCAAAGACATTAGCTCTCTGTTTCTCCCAGCTCTATTTCTTGAAAAAAATTGGCAAGCATGTCTTCTGGAGTACCAAGTTGACAATACTAATGTCCAACAGCACAGAGGCAAAGACAGACCTAGGAGACATTCCATTAGATATCTTCCTCCAACTTGACATCACATATTAATGACTCCTGTTTGAATGATAATCAATTCAGTCCAATTCAATACAAATTTATTAAGAATTTATTTGCAAACTACTAGTCTAGGTGCTGGGGATTCAAAGACAAAAATGAAGACAGTTCTTACCCTCCTTGGAGCTCACATTTTATAAGTCATTCAGCTAGTTTTAAATTAACCCGGCCTACATCTCTCTGCCTTGTTTACTAGGTTAACAGAGAATTTGTCAATTTTTTTGATGAGATCTATGTATATACTATGCCTATAGCTTTCCCTTACTCTTTTAGTATAGTTTGTTGTTGCTCAGTCATTTTAGTCATCTCCAACTTTGTTAGTCCATTTGGATTTTTTTGGCAAAGAAATTGGAGTGGTTTGCCAGTTCTGTCTCTAGATCATTTTACAGATGAGGAAACTGAGGCAAACAGGGTTAAGTGTCTTATCCAGGGTCACACAGCTAGTGAGTGTCTGAGGCTGGATTTTAACTCAGGAAGATGAGTCTTTCTAACTCCAGGGCTGGTACTCTATCCGCTGCACTGCCTAGATACCCTGCTTGTATTGTTGCTCTGCCATAAAAGAGAATGAAGTTAGTTTGTTGTTGATAGTCATATTGGTTTTTGGTGATCACTATTTCCTTTAAAAATGCTCACAAAACGTCTCTTTAAAAATATGTCCTAGAATATTGTCAGTCGTAGAGGTTGAGGTCAGTGATCTATAGTTTATGGCAGATGTATTTTTCCTTTAAGTTTTCTGTTCTCTAGACAATACTGATCCTTGTGTTGCATATTTTTGAGTCTTCTCAAGATACAGATTACCCTCCTATAGACACCCTCTGTCTTATTGAGGCTTTTTCAAATTCTGGTATTTATTCAGAACCAGGTATAATACTAAAGATGCAGTCAAATGAGGGCAAAGTTTAATGAGATGGTTTTCTCCCTATGAGTTTAAATATGGTAACTTAACACACAAGATTGTTTTGAGGAAAGTATTTTCTAAATAGTGATAAGATATGTAAATGTGTGCTGTTATTCCATTGATACTTGGATCCATGAGCTTATGGTACAATTGTTACCTTCTACCAGTATAGATCACAATCCTTCCAAGAATTCTTATCCTGTATGATTCATGCCCTTTACTTGAATCCTTCACAGAGTATTAATTTACCATTTCCTTTAGTTCTTTTTAATAATTTGGTGGTACCAGCAAAGCACTCAAACAGTCCATCTGTTCTCCCTTATGAGACTGGCTCATCTCCTTTTCTGTAATACCTACTTTGGAGGATGGACAACATGCTTTAGTGGTGAGAAACTGAGGTTAGAGTCAGTAGACCTGGGTTAATTTTTGGCTCTGTTCCTTATTATTTGTGTGACCTGCCCACACACTTACTTTTAAGTATTTCTCACCATTTACTAAGTACATTTATAGCCAAACTCCAGTTCCATTGTCTTGTCCCTAAGCAGTCTCTTATTTCCATGTAGAGACCGCTGGAGAGTTTAGAACTATCATCAGTTATCTCCTTCAACCAAGCTTGGGTCATTATAGTTGCCTCAAAGCTTATATCACTGTGTGGATGGATAAAAGACATCCACACAATCTCTCTGGCTCATTGTGCAACAAGGGATCACCTTCTGCTTGGTCATAGAACTGACTCTTCTACTACATAGAACCTACTTTTCTTGCACCCAACAATGAATCAGGTATGAGGGTCTTCCTTCACCAATTTATTTTCTAGTATACTACTCTCACTCAGCACATACATAATTGACTTATGCTCCTCCCCATTTCTCTCTCTCTCTCTCTCTCTCTCTCTCTCTCTCTCTCTCTCTCTCTCTCTCTCTCTCTCTCTCTCTCCTACTTCACTCAACCAATGATCATTCTATACCTCATTAAAATTATACCCAGGGACTGGAATCCTCTTGCCACACAAAACCAGTTTCACCAATAGCATCAATGGAGCATATTGAGACGCTTTAAATAGCCTTGAGGGATAAATAGCAATTTGAAACATCTGCACAAATTCTGCGTCTTCCCACCAAAGTTCTCTTCCTTCCTGAGGGATTTTTAACCACTGTATCTCTGTGTGACTGGGAAAACTGAATAACCTTTCTGGGCCTCATATTTTTCATTTCTTAAGTTGAAGGGTAGGCTGGAAGCTCTCTGTTGCCTTTTCTATCTTTAAAAACTATGATACTATTAATTTTATGTCACCAATACGATACAGCTTATTAACTACCACATATTTTTGAATCGTTAGTTCTATTACTTCATATGCTGTGGTTTGACTTGGTTCCTGTAAATAGTGGGGGAAAAGTCCTTTTCCATTTTCTATCATGTGTTAGTCTATTTGAGAAGGCTATTTCCTAAGGAAAACTGAAAGATGATTTAAATAAGATCTTTGGTTTACATGAAATGGATTTGTCAGAAATTTTTTGCAAGGTTTGGAGTTTTTTTTTTTTTAAATTTTTAGTGAGGCAATTGGGGTTAAGTGACTTGCCCAGGTCACACAGCTAGTAAGTGTTAAATGTCTGAGGTCGGATTTGAACTCAGGTACTCCTGACTCCAGGGCTGGTGCTCTATCCACTGTGCCACCTAGCTGCCCCAAGGTTTGGAGTTTTAAAATTAGGACTTAGTATCTGAGATTTGAGGTCAGTCTAAACATCTTGCACTCTCCTTCCTAAAATATACCCAGACTATGGTTGTTGGAATCAGATGGCTTAATATCTCTATGAGGCCTATTTAGGCCCAGTTTGTAGATGAAATTGAGAAAGTTATTAATTTTGGAAAGCAGGAGAGTCCTCTCCTGAATAATGAAATCAATTCTTTTTAAATGACTGAAAGCTACATATACATTTATGGATATAACCCACATGGAGGTGTTATATTTCTCCATAGTCACACAGTAAATAGCAGAATCATGTGAACCTTGGTCTTCCACTCTCTAAGGCTGGTCTTCTATTAACTCCAAACACTATCTATCTATCTATCATCTATCTATCTATCTATCTATCTATCTATCTATCTATCTATCTATCTATCTATCTATCCATAAGCATATACTTTAAATATTGTGTAATAAGATATTTTATTGCATGCTTATGGCATTTTGAACTTCATGGTTAGATGGTTACTTAGTCAAATCCAATCTCAAGAATTTATCAAAAAAGGGATCAGGGCCTTAATTATATAAAACAAACAAACAAACAAGATTGGAATACAAGAAACTTGGTTTTGATATTAATTCAGGGACTGCCTCAGTTTGGAGTTACATATATTCCTTGGAAATGATCTCTAAAACATGTGGTTAGTCATGAAAGGTGGGACAGATAAAATAAAAAAGAAGGAAGAATCCTCATTGAAGTTTATCTTTTTCTCAATCTGTCCTGGCCCCTAGAAGTAATAGAACTTGGAGGAAGAGTAGTAAAGTTTGGCTGGTGTATTGGTTGACCTATGACATTTCATTGACACTTCTTTAAGCAGACTCTGCTTTTGAATTTTTCTAAGTGATAGAATATTTATGTCTTAAATTCACCACACTAAGGGCAGCTAGGTAGCACAGTGGATAGAGCACTGGCCCTGGATTCAGGAGGACCTGAGTTCAAATCCAGCTTCAGACACTTGACACTTATAGTGTGACCCTGGGCAAGTCACTTAACCCCAATTGCCTCACAAAAAAAAAATCACACACTGCTGAGGGACACCTGGATTTCACAGGTTAAAAAAATATTCATCAACAGAAATGTGAAAGTAGTCAAAGAATATGAGTAGTTTTTAAGAATTGCAAATTATTATCATTTGAAACATGTTCCAAATTACTTATAGTAGTAAGAGAAATAACAATTAAAATAGTTGTGAGGTTCTACCTCACAACTATCAAATCAGAAATGATAATTTTAAGGAAAAATAGGAATAACAATAATTTCATGACATCTTGATGTACTATGTAGTTGATTTTAGAAAATCTCCAACTATATGGAAGGATATGGGAAAATAGATAGTCTTATCCACAGTTGTAATAACTACTTGCTTTCACAATTGTAAAAATATTTGGTCTTTTGCCCTTGTCTCTTGCCCCTGAACAGGGAATATTTTCTTATTCTAATAAGAGGGAGAAGTGAAGAAAGAGGCAGATCAGTCAAGGGTGAAATGGGCAGTATTCAGGTTCCAAGTGGCAGGATTTAAAATTTGTTCTTTTTCTAGTTTTTTTTTTGTTGTTGTTGTTGCTGCTGTATGCCCTGTTCATTGATCTGCCCTTTCTTTTTTTTTTTTAATGGATGTAAGCATTTAGAAATAAAAACATTTTTCCTCTAAATATTCTTTGGCAACATCCCACACATTTTGGTTTGTTGTTTCACTGTTATCAATATCTTTAGTGAAATTATGGATTGTTTCTATGACTTGACCCACTCATTCTTTAGGAGTAGATTATTTAGTTTCTATTTAATTTTAAATCTATGCTTCCAAGACCCTTTACTGAATACAATTGTTATTACATTATGGTCTGAAAAGGGCACACTTAATATTTCTGTTTTTCAGTATCTATTTGTAAGTTTTTTAAAGCCCTATTGCTGCTGGCTTTTTTCAACCATTTTCAAGTCATGTCCAACTCTGCATGACCTATTTGGGGTTTTGTTGGCAAAGATACTGATGTGGGTTGCTATTTCCTTCTCCAGCTCATTTTACAGATGTGAAAATTGAGGCATACAGGGTTAAGTGACTTGCCCAGGGTCACACAGCTAGTGTCTGAGGCCAGATTTGAACTCAGGAAGATGAGTCTTCATCTGAGAAAAAGGTATACTCCTTTCTATTCCCATATCATTTCCTCCTGAAGTCTATCATATCTAACCATCCTAAAATTCTATTAATCTACTAACTTCTTTCTTATTTATTATTAGAGTTATTTAGTTCTAAGCAGGGTAGTTTTACTCTCTATTTCCTCCTATAACATATTTAACTTTTCCTTTAAGAAGTTGAATATTATGCCATTTCATCCATATGGTTAGTATTGATATCACTTCATTGTCTGTGGTACCTTTTAGCAAATGTAATTTCCCTGCTTATCTCTTTAAATTAGATAAATTAGGTCGAGTTTTGATTTTGCTTTCTCTGAGATCATGCTTGTTATCCTGGTCTTTTTTACTTCAACTGAAGAATAATAGATTCTTCTCATCTCTGTATTTTAACTCCATGTCTTTCTGTTTCAAATGTGTTAGATGTAAACAACACATTGTTGGATTCTGGTTTCTGATCCATTCTGTTATCCACTTCCATTTTATAGGTTAGTCATTCCCATTTGTACTCCTGTGTTTTTGCCTCCATTCTATTTTCTTTTACTTATCCCCCCCCCTCTCTTTTACTCTATCCCTTATCAAAAGTCTGTTTTGTTTCTGACCACTACCTCCCTTAATCTACCCCCTCTCATCACTCCTTCATCCTTTCCCTCCCACAGAGAAATTTTTATATTCTCTAGTCTCTTTGCACCTGTTCAGATGATAGTGAGGTTCAAGCATTGCCCACAACTACTTTCTTCTCTTCAAATTTAAAAGCTCTTTCTTATGCATCTCTTTTATGTGAAATAATTTCCCCTATTTTTCCTGTCCCTTCATCCTTCTTTTATTGAAATTCTCTCTTAACCCACCATTTTTTGAATTATTCTAATATATTTGACTCACACTTATGACCTCTATGTAGAATATTTTAACTGCCCTAATAATGATAAAATTCTTGGTATCAATGTATCATCTCCCCATATAGGAATGTAAATAGTTTAACTTTACTGAGTACCTTATGCTTATTATTTCATGTTTACCTTTTTAATGCTAATCTGGAGTCTTATGTTTGAATGTAAAATTTTCTAATTCAACTCTAGCCTTTTCATTAGGAATGCTTGAAAGTCCTCTGTTTCATTAAATGCCTATTTTTTTTTGTCTTGAAGGATTTTGCTCAGTATTTTTTGAGTGGGTTGGTTGCTATCTTATCTTCTTTGCCTTCTGGAATGTCATATTCTTAACTCTCTCTTCCTTTACGGTGGTAGCTGCTAAATTTTGTATGATCCTGACTGTAGCTCCATGGTATTTGAATGATTTATTTGTAGCTACTCAGAGTATTTTCTTTTTGTCCTAGAAGCTCTGGAATTTGTCTAAAATATTCCTGTGAGTTTTTATTTGGGGATATTTTCCAGGATGTCATCAATGATTCTTTCATTTTCTATTTTGTTCTCTATTCTTAAGCTACCAGGTCAGTTTTCCATTATAATTTCTTGAAATATGATGTCTAAGCTCTTTTTTCATCATGGATTTCAGATAGTCCAATATAATTTCAGATAGGTCAAATAATGCTTTAAAAATTAGACTTGGGCAAGTGGAAACTAATGACTCCACGAGACATCAAGAAACATTTTTTTTTTGACTTTTAAAAAATTATTTATTGATGTCTCATGGAGTCATTACCTTTTACTTGCCTGATTCTAATTTTTAAGGAATTTCTTTCTTCAATGACATTTTCTACTTCTTTTACCACTTGGTCAATTTTGTCCCCCTTTTTTGTTCTGTATTTTTTGTGCTGCTTTTAAAAAGCTGTTAATTTTCTTCCACAATTTTCTTGCATTGCCCTCATTTCCCATTTTTCTCTACCACATTTTTTTTTTAAATTTTAAAAATACTTTTTGGGCTTTTTTTTATCCCTTTCTTTAGCTCTTATAGTAATTATTGTTTGGCTTGTGACCAAACTGCATTTTGTTTCAAAGCTTTGCCTATAGGTGTTTTCATATCAATGTCTTTTGAATTTTGTGTGTTGAGCTTTCCTGTTTTGCTATTGTTGTTTATTCATTTGTCTAGCCTATTTTTTGCCATTGAACTTTATTTTAGAGTTGAGTTCTACCTCATTTTTTTTTTTTTGGTGAGGCAACTGGGGTTAAGTGACTTGCCCAGGGTCACACAACTAGTAAGTGTCAAGTGTCTGAGGCCAGATTTGAACTCAGGTCCTCCTGAATCCAGGGCTGGTGCTCTATCCACTGTGCCACCTAGCTGCCTCCCCCACCCCATTTTTTGTGGGGGAAACATTTACCTAAGTTTCAGGCTTTTCCCCCCTACTGTTTTCACAACTGGTTCTTGGAGGTCTGTGAGTTTTTGTTGCTTCCAGTTTGGTATGATCCATGTGGAGGTTGATCACTGCTCTTCTGGTCTGTACTTTGGTTCTTATCCAGGTAGGGGTGTTGTTCCCTTGCAATGGCAAGACCTCCTTTCTATCTTGGAAGAGTGACCAGTATCTGAGTAATAGGCAATGGAGTTGCCAAATGGTACCCATTGTGCATCTAGTGTTAGCACAAGAATCACCTGTAATTTTTCTTTCTTTTTTATTTATTTAGAATTTTATTTTTCCTAAATTACACATAAAACAAATTTTATTATTGACTTTTGAAAATTTGTGTTCCAAATTCTCTTCCTCCTGACCTTCCCACCCCCCCCCTTAAGAACTTAAGCAATTCAATATAAGTTATACATGTGTAGTCATGCAAAGCAATTCCACATTAGTCAGGTTGTGGAAGAAAACAGACAAAAAGAACTTTAGAAAAGGAACTAACAAAAAATCATGCTTCAATCTGTATTCAGATACCATCAGTTATTTCTCTGTAGATGGACTGCATTTTTCATAAGTCCTTCAGAGTTGTCTTGGATCATTGTATTGATGAAAATAACTAAGTCATTCACAGCAGATCATCTTACAATATTGCTGTTATTTTGTATACAGAATATTTCACTTTGCATCAGCTCATGAAAGTCTTTCCAAGTTTTTCTGATAGCATTCTGCTCATCATTTCTTATAGCACAATAGTGTTCCATCATAATCTCATCCCATAATTTGTTCAGCCATTCCCCAATTGATGGGCTTCTCCCCAATTTTGAATTCAACTTTTAAAAAAATCTCTTTTTGTATACCTACCTAGTAGTAGTATTACTAGGTCTTATAGCCCTTTGGCTATACAGAATGTTTGAATCAGTTTACAACTTTACCAAGAGTGTATTAATGTCTCATTTTCACCATATGCCCTACAACATTTGTCATTTCCCTTTGCTATCCTATTATCCAATCCAATGGGTATAAGGTAGTACTCAGAATTCTTTTGAGTGAGTTAGAACATTTTTTCCATATAGCTACAAGTAGGTTTGATTATTTCATCTGAAAATCTCATGTCTTTTGATCATCTATCAACTGGGGAATGGCTCTCATTTTAACAAATTTGACTCAGTTCTCTATGTGTTTGAGAAGTAAGGCCTACCAAACAAACTTGCTTCAAATTTTTTTCACAATTACTATTTCTAACTGTGTTTCCTTCACACCTGTGCCCTCTATCTACATATACTCCATTCTACTGCCCTAATATGAGAAAGTTCTTACAAGTATCATCTTGCCATGTAGGAATGTAAGCAGTTTATTGTTTTAATATGCCTCATGATTTCTTTTTCCTGTTGACATTTTTATGCTTCTCTAGGGTCTTGTATTTGAAAGTTAAATTTTCTATTCAGCTCAGGTCTTTTCATAATGAAGGCCTGAAAGTCCTCTCTTTAACTGAATTCCCATTTTTTCCCCTGAAGGATTTTACACAGTTTTGCTGGGTAGGTGATTCTTTCTTGTAATCTTAGTTCCTTCACCCTCTGGAATATCATATTCCAAGCCCTCTGGTACTTTAAGGTAAAAGCTGCTAAGTCTTGTGTTATCGTGACTGTGGCTCCACAATACTTGAATTGTTTCTTTCTGTCTGCTTGCAATATTTTCTCCTTGACTAGGGATCTCTGGAATTTGGCTATAATATTCCTGGAGGTTTTCATTTTGGGATCTCTTTCAGGAGGTGATTGGTGGATTCTTTCAATTTCTATTTTACCTTTGGTTTCTAGAATATCAGGGCAATTTTCCCTGATAATTTCTTGGAAGATGCTGTCTAACCTCTGATTTTGGTCATGGTTTTCAGGTAGTCCAGTGATTTTCAAATGATCTGTCCTGGAACTATTTTCCTGTTCAGCTGTTTTTCCAAGGAGATATTTCATGTTGACCTTTATTTTTTAACTCATTTGGATTTGCTTTATTTTGTCTTGGTTTCTCATAAAGTCCCTAGCTTCCATTTGTTCAATCCTATTTCTTAGACAATTATTTTCTTCTGAGAGCTTTTGTATCTCCTTTACCATTCGACTTTTCAAGCTGTTGACTTTTTTTCTTGTGACTTTCCTATATTGCTCTAATTTCTCTTTCCATTTTTTCCTCTACCTCTATTACTTTATTTTCAAAGTCCTTTTTGAGCACTTCTATTGCCTGAGACCAATACATATTTTTCTTGGAAGCTTTGGATGTAGGAGCTTTGACTTTATTATCTTCTTTTGAGGCTATATTTTGATCTTTCTTGTCACCATATAAAATTTATAGGATCAGGATTCTTTTCTGTTTGCTCATTTTCCAGCCCAATTCTTTTTTCTTTCTTTTCTTTTTTTGTGGGGCAATAAGGGTTAAGTGACTTGCCCAGGGTCACACAGATAGTAAGTGTCAAGTGTCTGAAGCCAGATTTGAACTCAAGTCATTCTGAATCCAGGGCTGGTGCTTTATCCATTGCACCACCTAGATGCCCAATATAAGCTTTTTTTTTTGGGGGGGGAGGCAATGAGGGTTAAGTGACTTGCCCAAGGTCACACAGCTAGTAAGTGTCAAGTGTCTGAGTCTGGATTTGAACTCAGGTCCTCCTGAATCCAGGGCCAGTGCTTTATCCACTGCACCACCTAGCTGTCCCCTTCCAACCTATTTCTTGACTTTTAACTCCTTTTTAAAGTGGGGCACTACTTCCAGGGTGGAGGGCATACTGTCCCAAGTTGCAGGGAGTTTGAGCAGCTGTTCTTTGAGATACTTCTAGGAATTTCTAAGTCCCTAGTTCCTCCAAAGTGGTATAATTCAAGGAGAGGCATTTTAACCACTCCTCTGTTCTGTGCTCTGCTCTGGAAGCAACCATAGGCCTGCTTTGCTGTCCTCCAAACCAGTACAGAATCCTGATGCACTGTGGCTTCAAGCTCTGGTATGCCTGTGCCCATCTCCAACCTGGGCCACCTCCCAAGACTGTGACCCAGACCTGAGTGGGGGCAAAATATTAGAGTCCTACCTCAGCACCAGCAAAGAGACCCCTATCTCCCTCTAGCCAACCACTTGACCTCCTTTCTGTCCATGGGCTGAGTTCCAGAAGCAGCTGCTGCCACAGCTGATTCAGAAGCTTCTGAGGCCTGGTTCACTGGTGCGGCCTACACTGGGTTATGTCTCTGCTACTGTGACCTGCACAGGGCTGTGTTTCACTCTCTGCCCTGGTACAATAGATCTTTCCTGCTGACCTTCCAGTCGTTGGCTGGAAAATTATTTCATCCTGTCTTTTTGTGGATTCTGCTGCTCCAGGATTTGTTTTATGGCATTATTTGAAGGTATTTGGAGGGGTCTTGGGGAGAGCTCAGGAAATTCACTGCCTCTTCTCTGCTATCTTGGCTCCATCCTCCCTGTTATTATTTTCTCACCAGTTTTCCAATATCCTTATATTCTGGCACTTGGAACTTCCAATACTGTTGTTGCTTCTGTTGCCATCACCTCCAAGACTCATATCTGGTGTCATCACCATGCTGTGCTCCTGACCAGTCCTTATCCCAATGTCATAGACTTCTCCTTATGACCTTCTAAGTTGTCTTGGCCTGGAAAAATGTCTCACCTAGATATTTTGCTGGCTTTACTCCAGAATTCAATTTAACATGTTATTTTAAAGTTATTTGGATGGGAATGTTGAAGAGTTTGGCTTTTTTTCTCCTTCCTGCCATTTTGGTTCTGCCTCTGGAATTTTTAAAAAGGAATAGAAAATCTCCACCTCTGCCCTGACCCCCCTTTTGAGGAGAGTATGTAGTTTCCTTTCTTCTGCTTATCTACTTTTTCTGTATGGTTAAAAAGGTTACCATTTTTAAAAATTTTCTCCTTGACTGTAGGAATTACTGTACCAATCTTGCTAGTTTTCTGTTTTTCTGTTTTTTTCTTTGCTTTTCTACTCTTCTGAACAGTTTTTTGAAGGAATGTAGCTCCCTTTTTCCTGACCCTTGTCATGTCTTCATATACCCTATCTCTTCAAAATCATTACTTCAGTGTAGGAAAAGAGAGTCTTTCCATTTCAGGTCCTTTAGAAATATACTGTTGCGTATTCCACTTGTGATTACTCTTGTCACTGGAGGTTGTCCATCTTTGGCTTTTAATAAAAAGCTAGCAATCTCACTCTTCAAACACTCAAGCCTTGGAGCATGGAAAATAAGATTATTTATAGATTTATTTTTCCTTCAAGTTCTATCAAAGATGTTTTGTTGCAACTATCCATCTATTCCTTAATCTTCTATTAGAAAACCCCGGAATGCTTATATCCTTTGAGTTTCTCCATTTAATCTCCTTTTTGAGTATTGAGTTTTGATGAAAGCAACTTTCTCTGTGCTGACTCTCCAATACTAAATTTAGAATCACCAGGTTCTAGAATGTGAATTCCCTTGTCCCTCTTCTCCCACCCTTTTCTTGGCAGTGATTTCACCTTCAATAGTCTTTGACAGGCTTTTATTTGCCTAACTACTTGCCACCTGATCAACTAGCAAAGATTTTCAATTACATTTCAAATTTGTATTCATGTAATATTTAGAGATTTCAAATATAGAAATATAATGTGACTAGGAAAATGGAAATTAGACTTGTCATATATCTGAGTCTGGGTAGAAATAATAATAAGGAAGGTGAACAGTTTCTTTCCTCAAATTATCTTTTCATTCTATAGGTTAATCAGTATCTGAACAATTTCTAGAAACACATGAGTCTGGCCTGGTATGGACCACAGTATGAGGATTGAAATAGAGTCATAAAATTTTATAGTCAATAAGCACCTTAGAGAACATATAGTTCAACACTTTCATTTTTTAGATAAAGAAATTGTAAAGAAGTAATTGTTATTTGAGGTTTTTATGCCTCCAGGAGCACTGGCCTGGGGCTCTGCAAACCGGTGCTCCACCCACTGGTTGTAGCCATTGCCAGGGCTCTGGCACCTCTCGTCATCACCACTCGCCGATGCCTACATGGGCCTGGCAAAATTATAATGATTGGAAGCCTTGTGAGGGCAGTCATGTGACTGTAAGAGCAGCCATCCCATTGGCTGGGACTGTGTGGGGTTTTTCTGGGTTGGGGGAGGAGAACTGGGCATTCTAGGTGGAAGCTGGAGAGCAACAGGTGTTCTGCTACGAATTTTCAGCTGATTCCTGGGCGGTGGTATTTTTCAGGTATTATAATTTCCCTTTCCCCATTTTAATTTCCTTTCCCTTGATCCTACTGATCCTGTTTGTGTTTTTTTTTTAAAGTCAGTTCTTGTTAAAATAAATCTTGTTCTGTTTTGAGGGGGGGCTGCCGGTTTCCTTCCTTGCCCCAATATTGCGGCTTAGTACTCCCCAATTAAAAATTGGTCCCCACAAAACCATCAAAGTGCAGAGAAATATGGTGAGTCATTTAAAGTCACGCAACTAGATAGTGATGGAGCTCACATTAGAACCCAGTTTTTTTCGACTTCTACCCAACACAGTGCTCTCTTCTATTTCAGTGTGAGGAGATATCTCTTGATGGCTGGTAGTCATTCTGAGTCTAAAGAACTTAAGTCAATTCTGTGGAAAAACTGAACAACTTTTCAGTGGATTCTAATCTTTATTTTGATCAAGGAGTCTTCCCTTGGAAAATGTGTCTCTTCTGGGAAATCTTGTAATTCACCTAATATCTTGAGGGTTTTTTCAGACCAAGATTATCTTAGAGGTAACCTAGATTTTGCTAGTCTACAGAATAATGAAATCCCACAGTACACGAGGACCTTAGAGATCATTTAGTCCAAGTTATACCTGAACTAGGATTCTATTGACAGTATCTATAAGAGATCAAACAACAACCGATTGAGAATCTTCAGTGAAGATTTTATGACAGTCCATTCTACTTTTGGACAACTCTAATAGTTCAAAAGGTTTTCCTAACATCTGGCCATGATCTGTCTCTTTACAACTTCTGCTATTGTTCCTAGATTTTTCTCTCTGAAATAGTGCAGAATTTATCTTGTGCATAATGGCCCTTCAAATATTAGTAGATAGCTAACATGACCTTGTTCTTTCTCTTCTTTTCTCGAGGTTAAACAGCCCCATTTCCTTCAGTAGAACTTTAATTTTTAATTAAAAATTTTTTTTTTCAGGGTACTGGGGTTTAAGTGACTTGCCGAGGGTCACACAGCTAGTAAGTGTCAAGTGTCTGAGGCCGGATTTGAACTTAGGTCCTCCCAAATCCAGGGTCAGTGCTTTATCCATTGTGCTACCTAACTGCCCCCACCCCCAATAGAATTTTCAATCACAATATTTCCCACCCCATGACTATCCTACATAGCATATATATATAGGCTATATGCATATCAATTTATCAACATAGTTATAGTTTCTAAAATGTTGCATCTAGCACTAAATATAATGCTCCAGTTATGTACTAACCAGGGCAATCAACCTGGTAGGACTATCACCTTCCTCTTCCTGGATACTATTCTGCTAATGCACCCTACATTTGAAGTAGCTTACTTTAGCTGCCATGTCACACACTATGGACTCAGAATGAGCTTGCATTCCACCAAAACCCCCATAATGTTTTCACAGTAACTGTTGCTTAGCCATGCTTTCCCTACAATGTGATTAGTTTTTTTTTTTTAATACAGTGTTCAACTTTATGTTTACCATTATTCAGTTTTATCTAATTATGTTTAGTATATTCTTTCTAGGCTTTTGAGATCTTGGCTATCATCCCTCATATTAGCTACCTCTCTCTCATATGTGTTTCCAGCAAATTTGATAAGGAGGCCATTATTTTTTTAACCATTTCATTGTAAAAATATTGAGCAATATGGGAACAAGAATATTTCTCCAGATATACTAATGATTACTTTGGTTCTGTCATTCAACCAGTTACAAATCTACTTAACTGTACTAATGAGTCATTTTGATGCTGTCTTGGACCAGCTTTGGGAGATAATGGCTACTCACATCACTGTCATGGTCTTACTTGTATCATAATGTATATGCTATTACAATTGATTTCTTGTTTATAATACTGCATTGTAAAAAAAGTTATAGTCACAAAATAATAGAATCTTATTGTCCACCTAGTTCATCTCCCTAACCTTATAGATGAGGAAACCAAGGCTTAGAGAGATAAAGTTACTTTTCCAAACTTCCACAGAAGAAGATAGAAGTATTGAAACTAAAATGCAGGTCTTTTGATTTCAAATACAATGCCCTTTGCATTATATCATGCTTCTACATGCTTTATCTCACTGTTCTTCATAAAAGTTCCAGTGAGTTAGGTGGGACATTTAACAGATGAAAACAGTTCATAAAAAAGTTAAATGGCTCTGTGAAAAGTTCCTGACAAGCCCATTTTCTTCTAGACCTACCTCAAGAATGTTGGAGAATAGTGCCAAATGAATCCAAGGAATAACAGACTGGAGATTTAAGGCAAGAGGAAAACTAATGGGGGTAATTACTTCTTGCTCTCCACTACCCCAAAAGACATACAAATGCACAAAATATTCCACATTTGAGTCCATAGTCAGGAAGTCTATCCATCCTTCTCTAGCAATATCTAAAACTGTGGAAAGTAAAAAAATGGAAAACAAGATAGATGATTCAGCGCATACATCCATAGCTTTTCTATTTAGAGACTAGGTCCAGGACCATGGAAGTGATTGAGGCCCAAACTAGATTTCTAGGACCATGGTAGGGAGTAGGAAGACTTTGATCCCTGCTCAACTTCCCAGATTATGACTAAAGGAGGAATAACGGCAAAGGCATTAGTATCCTAGGATTAGCAGCAGCATTTAGTACAGTAGTTTCTACCATGGTACTCCAGATATAGACTTCTGGGAGTAACATAATAAAGAAACTAAACCCAGGCAGACTTACTGGTTATTGTATTCTAGGCAGATGACTAAAATGTGGCATGGATGTTTACAAATATCACAGGCTATTAACTGAAAGATTGAAGTGACAAAAATTTCATAATTATATAGCCAAATCAAACAAACAACCAAACAACCAATGAGGTAGTTGTAGACTTTGTGAACCATGCCTAATAGAAGGTATAAAGACATAAGTGAAAAGAAGAAAACTAGTACAATGAAGAAATACTTTGGTTTAAGAAAATATCCAGATAAAATTACAGAAGAAAATAACTTTGTACTACCAGAACTCCAGAAAAAAATAATAGATTGGTCACATGACTCCAAAAGTGATTGGAAGAAGTGAAAAAAATAGTTGGACAGAGATAAAAAAATGAAATCAGAACTCTTGTAAGGAAAATACACAACTTTTAATAGAAAGTAGAAAACCTTACTCAAGTAGTGAATCCACTTAAAAAAAAGTAGAATGAAGTACACAGAACTCAAAAGCCCCATGACATAACAAGAAATATTTGAACAAGATCAAAATACTGAAGATTCATAACATATGATATATCTACTATCCAAAACTATTGACCTAGAAAGAAGGAGGAGAGATAATTTAAGAAACACTGGCATCCTTAAAAATAATCATGGCAATTACAATTTAGAATATGTCAGTAAAGTGTCTTTAATTTATATAGTTTTATAAGCTATGATTTGGAGGAACATTTATCATTTGTCATGTAGAGAAGTGTGTCTCTTTGGGGCAAGTGGGTTTCTGAATATAACCTATTCTCCATAGGTACTTAGAGTATATAGAAAACACATAGTCATCTATGTTCACAGCTACATTGTGAATTGGCCTTGGGCACAGTTTGTTGTCTTTCAGAGAAAGGAACTTAGAAATATTTTAATCTGCTACTCAGTCATTAGCCTCAGAGATCCAAGACAGTTTGATTTCTCATTATCTTTTGGTTATCCTTGTACAAGAACTATTATAAAGCAATGGAAAAATAATGGTTATACATGACTGGCCATTTATACTCAAAATGGAAGATTATTTTAAAATCATGATGCTCATATCATGAACTTGCCCCTATGCTATGATAAAAAGAAAACCTCGATATCATTTTTCAAGCAATCATAGATGAAGATCACCTAGAACCATTGAAACCAGATGGCAAAATTAAAGTAGACAGAATGACCAGGGTACCACCTGAAAGAAATGTCAAATTTCACAAACCCATAAATGATTGCCAAAATCCTGTCAAATAAAAAAATAATGTGAGCAGTAAGGAGGAAAAAAAAGATTATGAAGAAGCTACAATTGAAATAATACAAGATTATGCAGCAAACATTTGAAAGTAAAGGAAAACTTGGAAAAGAATAAATTAGTAGCTAAAGAAATGAGTCCTACAGTTAAAGAAGTTAAGTCCTGAATAGAAATTTTTTAAAAATTAGATAGTCTAGACCTCTAATGGTTACTAAATAGAAATCATAAGAAGTATATTTATGCATGGGATATGTATTCAAGTACACCCCAGGGCAAATACTACTAGCTCTTTCCTCAAGGGACACAACTTCTTCTGTATGCATAGTTATATCTTGAGGGGAAATGGAATACCAGTAGTACTGCTTATCCCAGGTTGTGCCAGTATATGTGTAGCCCCTAGGTCTACTCTCTGTGCATTTCTCTCTTAAAGTGTCTGCATATTTATCAGATTTTCTAGCACCTTTAAATAAAATGGCCATATGGTATAGTATAAATAATTCATAAAGACAGAAAAAGTGTTCTTTATAGACTATGGCACAATTAAATTATACTCACTAAGGGGAAATTGAAGAAAGGATTCAGAATTAAATGGGCAATAAACAAAGTCCCAAAGAATGAGTGTGTTAAATATCAAGTCACTGAAACAATAAATAACTTTATTAAAGGAAAGGGTAAAAATTAGACAACCAATCAATAAATAAATATTTATTAAATGCCTACTATGTGCCGTGCATTGTGCTAAGTGCTGGAGATACAAAAACAGGCAAAAGATAGCCTTTGCCCACAAGGAGCTTACAATTTAACAGGGCAGACAATGTGAACACAAATACATACAAAGCAAACTTTATATAGGATAAATAGGAAAGAACTAACAGAAGGAAGACACTAGCGTTAATAAACATTGGAGAAAGCTTCTTGTAGAAGGTGGACTTTTAGTTGGAACTTAAAGGAATCCAGGGAGGTTAATAATTAAAGTAGAGGAGGGACAGTGTAATAGCTTTGAGGGACAGTCAAAGCAAATGCCAGGAGCTGAGAGATGTAGTATCTTGTTTGTGGGACATCTAGGAGGCCAATGTTACTGGATGGAAAAGCACATGTTGGGAAGTAAGGTATAAGACAATTGGAAAGATAGGAGGGGGCTAGGTTATGAAGAACTTTAAATGTCAAATAGCATTTTATATTTGTTCCTGGAGAGCACAGGGAACCATCCTAATTTATTAAACAAAGGGGAATAACATTACTGGACTTGCATTTTATGAAAATCGCTTTGCTGGTTGAATGGAGATTGGATTAGAGACCCACCAACAAGCTATTACAACAACCCAGGTATCAGATAATGAGGACTTAGACTAGACTAGTGTTAGTGTCATAGGAGAGAAGGAGGTGCATTGAAGAGATGTTGCAGACATAAAAGTAATAGGCCTTGGCAAAAGATTGGATACAGAGGGTAAAAAATAGTGAGGATTCCAGGATAACTCCTAGGTTGTGAACCTGAGGGATTGCACAGATGGATTTGGCCTATAAAATAGTAGGAAAGGTGATACCAGGGAGGGAGGGTTTAGGGGTAAAGAGAATTCAATTTTGGACATATTGAATTTAAGATGTTTATTAGACATCCAAGTCAAGATGTCTAAAAGGCAGCTAGAGATTCAAGATTGGAAGTAAGTAGAGTTTGGGGCAGGATAGGTGGATTAGATAGTTATAAACATAGAAATATTAATTAAATCCAAGGGAGATGATAAGATATAAGGTGCAATTTGTGAGATAACAACATTTTTGATTTTCAACCAGAGCGTATTTTATGGGAAAAGTCATATCTTTACTTTCATCAACAAAAGAAAGAAAGAAAAATAAATTGACCATATATTAAAAACAAAACTCCTGCGTAACTAATAGAGTAAAACTCCCAAGTGTCTACATAAGGAATACGAAAACTCCAAAAAGAGACAAACAAAATACAAAATAAAACAAAAAAATTATTAAATTGATACATAAAACCAAAAGATGATTTTTGATAAGGCTAATGAAATAAAATACTAGAAAATTCGATTAAGAAACTGAATTATCAAAACCAAAAATGAAAAAGGGAAATTCACCATAGATATAAAATTAAATTATAATAAATCATTATATGCCAAGCAATTGAAAATGGAAATAAAATGTATGAGTATTAATATAAACAATACTCAGAGTAACAGAACAAAAAACAGAGGATTAAGATAATTCACTTTGGGGGGGGCTGGGCAATGAGGGTTAAGTGACTTGCCCAGGGTCATAAAGCTAGTAAGTGTCAAGTGTCTGAAGCCGGATTTGAACTCAGGTCCTCCTGAATCCAGGGCTGGTGCTTTCTCCACTGCGCCACCTAGCTGCCTGATAATTCACTTTTAAAAACGTAAATTGAACAAGCCAGAAGTGAACTCCCAAAGCAAAAAGAAAACTAAAGCCAGATGGCCTTATAAGTGAATAGTATTTTTATAGACCATTTAATCTACACATCATACAAGTTGCTTGCAAAATGTAAAGATAGAAGAAACCTGTATTTTCGATATTTTGATCTTGTCATGTAATAAACGATGATGATGATGATGACTAGCATTTATATAGCACTTACTATGTGCTAGGCATTGTGCTAAGTGTTTAACAAATATGATAACATTTAATTCTCACAATAATCCTGGGGGTTTGATGCTATTATTAGCCCCATTTTACAGATGTAGAAACATATAGGCAGAGGTTGAGTAAATTGCCTAGGATTACACAGCTAGTAAATGTCTGAATCTGAATTTGACCATAGGTCTTCCTGATTCCAGGTCCAGTATTCGCAAAGTTATATATCTAAATACTTTTAAAGAAAAAAAATCAATGAATTGACCATGTATCTAAACCAAAAAACCCTCAAGATAACTAACAAATTAAAAATATGGAAAGATGAAGCATGGAAAAAAAACAATAGGCTACTATCATTACTTACAAGCAGCTGTTGTATAGTGGATACAAAATCTAGGAAGACCAGAGTTCCAGTCCCACTTTTGACATATTGACTGTGTGACCCTAGGCAAGTCACTTAATGTCTAAATAATCTAGGCAACTTTCTGAATATACATTTCAGAGAAGGTGCTCTCCTATGATTTTATATGGATTTTCCCTAGATCACTGTAATCATAGATACAGTATCTATTCCCCCTCTCATTAATGAATTTTGATTAAGAAATTGAATAAAATAAAATATTATCATAAAGGCTACAACAATACACACTTGTTAATGCATTATTTGTGGTTTTTTGAATGGGTCCAACTGTTTTTGAAAATAGTATAATGTTATGCTAAATCTATCATTACCCTTTAACTTGGTAATGCCAATACTAGGCATACACTCCAAAGAGTTCAATGAAACATGGAAAAGTTCTATGTATACAAATTTCACACACAGATATACATTCACACATATATACATGGGGCAGCTAGGTGGCACAGTGGATAGAGCACTGGCCCTGAAGTTGGGAGGACCTAAGTTCAAATCTCACCTCAGACACTAAACTATGTGGTCCTGGGCAAGAGACTTAACCCCAATTGCCTTAAACGTCTAGGCCCATCTCCAGTCATCCTGATGTATATCTTGCCACTGGACCCAGATGGCTCTGGAGGAGAGAGTGAGGTTGGTGACCTTGCACAGCCTCCCCTCCCTTAAATCCAATTCATTGCAAGTCATGATATCACTTGGATGTCATGGTCCTTTTCCGTACTTATTTTCTTTTCTGTCACTCTTTTCTAAAGCTTTTGGAGTCTGACTTCTGACCTCATCACTTCTGAAACCAACGTCTGTAAAGATACCAATGAGCTTTTAATTTTCAAATCTGATACTCCTACCCTTCTTGCTACATATGTTGTTTTAGTTGTTGGTCCTTCATTTTTGAAGAGGACCATGACATCTGGAGGTGATGTCACGACTTGCAGTGAACTGGATTTAAGTGAGGTGGGAGTGTGCAAAGTCCTCAGTCTCACTCTCTCCTCCTCTGGGAACCAGTGGCAATATACACATCAGGACAACTGGAAATGGCCCAGGATGTTTAAGGCTATTGGGGATAAGTGACTTGCTCAGGGTCACACAGCTAGTAAGTGTCTGAGGTGAGATTTGAACTCAGGTCTTCCTTACTTCAGGGTCCGTACTCTATCCATGGCACTACCTAGCTGCCCTGTCATGGTCCTTTTCAAGAATGAAGGACAAACAACAACAACAACAACACACACACATACATATTTACACACATTTGTAAAATGTATGTATAGCAACATACATCTGTAAAACAAAATGGGTCCCCATCCATTAGAGAATGAATAAATTGTGGCATATGAATGTAGTGAAAAATCATGACAAAAGAAATGATGAATATGAATAAAAAACTTGCTAAGACTTGTTCAGTGGATGCAGAATAAAGTAAGCAGGACTAGGAGAATTTCTTTAGTGACCATTATTATGTAAACGAAAACAATACTGATAAGATTTCAGAATTCTAGTCTTTGTAGTGCCCAAAAGGTGGTTCCCCCTCCTTGGAAGGCTTGAAATAGTGGATGGATGACAACTTGTCAGAAATATTGTAATGGGGATTCATTCCATGTATAGATTAGTCTAGAAGCCTGCTCAGTTTTCTTTCAACTTTCAAATTTTGAGCACGATTCTGTGAATTCAGAACAATCGATGATAAGTCACATCTTCTATTGAATGGCAAAGAGGTGGTAAGATAGTAGGTATTGAATGAGGAATACATAGACATGGCCCATGTTTTGATTTATTTGTTTTGACTAGAACTTTTTCATATGTAAAGATTCTATGGGGAGAAGAATAAAATCATTAGGAAGTGACTGATTTTAAAGGAGAAAAATATTAATAAAACATTTAAAAAAGAATGTTCAAGTGTATATGGCTGGTAAGAAGAAGAATTGAAATTAGAATATTCATCTTTTGGCTACTAGCCCAGGGCTCTTCCCTATACCTTTTCTTTTACATTGCATCCTTTGTAATGGTCTCATTCACTCCTATAAAAGATTTCTTTGGACTTCTTGTTTGTAGAAGAAAACTGTCACATACAACCAGGTTGCAAAAATCCTAGTAAAATCATTGAAAGCAATAAAGCTGACATATTTTCTTATAAATATCTCATACCTGAATATTTTGCTATTTGCTTTTATCTATCTATCTATCTATCTATCTATCTATCTATCTATCTATCTATCTATCTATCCATTTATCTATCTATCTATCTATCTATCTATCTATCTATCTATCTATCTATCTATCTATCTAAATTAATCTTTCCAAGAAACAGTTTAAAAAATGATAAATGCCTCATAAGGTTTTTTTTTTTTTTGTGAGGCATTTGGGGTTAAGTGACTTGCCCAGGGTCACACAGCTAGTAAGTATTAAGTGTCTGAGGGCAGATTTGAACTCAGGTCCTCCTGACTCCATGGCAGGTGCTCTATCCACTGCGCCACCTAGCCGCCCCCCCCATAGGTTTTTAAATCATCCTTGAAGACCAAAAATAACAGCTTAAAAGGTGTCAGGTTTTCATCTAATCTTGGGTGACACTCTAATTTACATTCAAAAAGTTTATGGATTCTATTCAGGTTTTCTTTGAAAGCCTGTATGCCCAATAGATGAATCATTTGACCAATCAGTGCATCTGTGAAATGGGAATATTTACAAATGTTTAATGTAAAATATTTGAGAACTTTTTAATATAAGAGCCCAGCAAAGATTTGAATAAGTTCATAAAATACCTTTAACATAATACTATTTTTCACATAGAAACAATGGAATGTATTCTTTCTTGAGAGTAGGCTCACTTATACCTGAAACATCCAGTTTCTAAACTTATCTTTTAGAGAAATATTGCATCTCTCTGCAAAAGACAATAGTTCTAATTTGTTTGATCAAATACATGTAATTTGTTCCATTCACTACAGGGAATTATTAGCCTAAAGGCATATGTGTAAAATCACTGTAAGAAAATGACTGCCTTATTAAGTTTTGACAAACTAATAAGAATAATTAAAAAAGGAAGAAAAGCAGTTGTCTTCTGCAGCATAAAAGAGGATTAATCATAAAATGAGGAGTTAATGAAATGGGGCAATTGACAAGTTCTCCTTTCTTTAAAAAAATAAATGCCATCTCTTTTTAACTTTTTTGGGAGCACATGGCTAATACAGACATTTGTTTTTCACGACTGTACATATTTCTTAAGGATTTTGTCTCTTTTATTTTATCAATGGGTGAGGGAGGGTATGAGAGAGAAATGAAAGCTGGTAGGAGTTAGCCATGCCATCTATCCATTTAAAGTCACTATGAACATCTGTCCTTACCTGCACAGGCAGTCCTGGGTAACCTTTCAATTTCATTTAGTTCAGTTCAACATTTATTAACCACTACAATGTTTGAGGTATTGAGAATATAAACACAAAAATGAAAACAGTCTCTACCCTCAAGGAGCTTGCATTTTACTGCGGCCTTTTGCTTCACTACTATGAGGAAACCCTGGTTTTAGATGGGAGGCAGAGTTCCTAGCTTTTCATGGTAGAATTCCACATTAGCTTTCAAAGAGGATTCTTTTGGCACAAAATGTAATACCAGGAAGTACAGTGTCTAGAAAGACAGTGATCATACTCATTCCCACCCCACTCTGTGATGGTCACACCACATCTACATCACTGTATTCAGGGTTTTGTTTTTTTTTTTTTGGCAGGGCAATGAGGGTTAAATAACTTGCCCAGGGTCACACAGCTAGTAAGAGTCCTGTCTGAGACAGGATTTGAACTCAGGTCCTCCTGAATCCAGGGCTGGTGCTCTATCCACTGTGCCACCTAGCTGCCCCTGTATTCAGTTTTAAAAATCATATTGTAGAAGGTGTTTGATTGATAAACTGGAGTATTCCCAGAGGAGGGTAACCAGGAAGGTGAAGAGACTTGAAATCTTGTTACTGGTTTAAGAAATGGGGAATGCATTAGCCCAGTTATGAGAAGACTTAGAAAAGACATGCTAGCTACCCCGAGGGCCTTTTTTGTGTGTAGGGAGGCCTGTCTCC
Source organism: Dromiciops gliroides (assembly GCF_019393635.1). NCBI lineage: Eukaryota > Metazoa > Chordata > Mammalia > Microbiotheria > Microbiotheriidae > Dromiciops > Dromiciops gliroides. Next base: position 293,633,517 of record NC_057861.1, on the reverse strand, counting down.
TATTTCCTATCTGTAGAATGCAGGTATAAGAGGGTAGAACTAGGATCAATGGGTGACCATTACAGGGACATGAAGTTTAGCTCAAAAATAAGCTAGAACTTTCTAACAATTAGACATGAGAAAAAGGGGTGAGGTCTCTGCTGTCAGAGAGGGTTTCGAATGGAGGCCTGTTTGCTGGGAATGTTGAAGAAATTCATGCTTCAGGTAGGGATTGTACTAGATGACAGCTAAGATTTCATCCAACTTGAGGATTCTATGATCCTAAGTATGATGCCAAATTGGCACCATTCCTGCTCAGTAACAATCTTAAGTTTTACAAGGAGGGGACAAGCAATGGGTGAAGCTGCCATTGGGGCAATGGATGGTAGTGGCATAATTTTTTATTCATTAATAACATATATGTGGAAGGATAATATCAAGGGAGAAATTATATTAGCAAAAGCATTTAGTGGGAAAGCAATAATAACTTCTTTATAGTGGCACTCAGTTCTTTCTATCATCAGAGTACCTAATAATATTATCTAATTAATCAACCTCAAATTTGTGCTGAGATTACTGCATCACCTGACATGTAATGATAAGTGATTACAAATTAAGGTGACATTTTAAACACAGATAAGAGAAATAGTTTAAAACAATTCTAGATCAGGTATAGAGAGAAAATCAACCTAAAGTGCTTCTAAATAGGTAGACATTCATGGACTTGTAATGGAGATTGCTGCTCTAATTGAATTTAGATTGTGTTGATGCATCTTTTTGTTGATGAATTTCACTTAGATGGTATACTTCAAATTAAAGTTTTAAAATTTCCAGAAAGTTTGAAGTCATGGATTTATTTTTGGTGTTAAGGGGGAATGCCTAACTTTTGGAAAAAAATATTGTTTATCTCCACTTCACTTCAATGCCTCATTGTGGTGTGACATTGATCCTGGGTTCTTGGAGGTTATGACAGTGAGGCTCAAGCTTCAGCATACCTTGCCAAGCATGAAAGGTCTTGAGTACGGGCCTTGTGAGGGAATCTGAGCCTGTCATATGAAGACCAGCCTAGACCCAGAGAAGTTCATCACCAGAAGTTTAAATGTCAAATGATAATTATTCATTTTTGGCTATTGCAACTCCAGTACTGTGCTAAGATGTTAACCTGCATCTCTAAAGATGACACTTATAGGGATGACATTGCAGACCTTTTGAAGTATGTTGTTTACTTGTCTAAAGTCAGTTTTTAGATAAAGAAGTTATCTATGATCCCTCCTTCCAGTCCTTTTCCCTAAACATGCCTAATTCCTTCTGCTGATCCTCATATGACAAAGGCTTAAGTCCCATTTCCCGAACTCAACAAACTACTGTAGAAAAGATCTGACCAAGGTGGAGTACTGACAGATTCCCTCACCTTCATATTCCTTAAAGCTATGCCTCTTTTAATGGAACCCATATTGCTTTATCATTTTTGGCTGCCACATCACCCCATTGACTCATTTTGAGCTTTCAGTACACTAAACCCCCTAGATGTTTATCAGTTAAACTATTGCTTAATTATGTCTCCCTTATCCTGTACTTCTGACATTGATATTTTGAACTCAAATACACTTTGGGCCAAAGGTCATGAAGTCACAAAGGGTTTTCAATATTTAATAACTCCTTTATTTTTTGTTTTTAATTTATAATACCATAGACTATACATTATATATTATATATGAAACAAAGAAAAATAATTTTCAAAAAGTTATTAAGACATCAGACCCCTTTGTGACTTTTGTCCCACTCTATATAAACCCTTATATTTTTCCCTATTGAAATCTATCTTCTTATGTTCTGCTCATTGTTCTAGCTTGATCAGATATTTCTAGGTCCTGACGTTGTCAAACAGTGTGTTACCTATGCCTGCTAGTTTTTTTTTTTAGTGAGGCAATTGGGGTTAAATGACTTTCCCAGCGTCACATAGCTAGTTAGTGTTAAGTGTCTGAGGCCAGATTTGAACTCAGGTACTCCTGACTCCAGGGCCGGTGGTCTATCCACTGTGCCACCTAGCTGCCCCTAGTTTTTTTAAGATCTGCAAAATCGATAAGGATGCCATCTATTCCTTTAGACAATATTAAAATAAGTGATAAAAATGTTAAAGTGCATGGGGTCAACCACAGATCTTTGGAGGACCCCACTGGAAACCTCTTATCTAGCTGACAGTGGACCATTGAAAACTACTTTTTGAGTCTGGCCATTCAATCCGTTCTAAATCCATTTTACTGTTTTATCATCTAGTCCCTATTTCCCTCTTTTCCAAAATAATAGTGTAAGATAATTTACCAAATGGATTGTTAAATTTAAGAAAATGACAATATAGTAAACGTCAAAAAAAATAAAGCTATATTGGTATGCCCTGTCTTTGATGAAACCATGCTGGTTCTTTGTAATTGCTTCTTCCTATGATACATATTCACTACCTTATCTTTTTAGTGATCTGTTGCCAGGAATTAAAGACAAGTTTGATGCTCTGTAATTTGGAGACTTATGTCTCTTCCCTTTGGTGAAAATTGAAATAACTTTTGTACTTTTCCATTTTCCAAGTACCTTTATTATTTTCCACAATCTTTCAAATATAATTGACTATGCCTTAACAGTTATATGTTCCAGTTTTTTCCAGGACCCAAGGATGGCATTTCATTTGGGCCAGAGGAATCTAAATTCATCAATAGCAATTAATTTTACTTTTACTAATATCATACTAACTCTGATAGCCATTCCCCCTGTCATTTTCAGTTTAAAATTCATTCTCCTTAGAATAGAAAACAGAAGCCAAATAATAATTAAATATCTCTGTCTTCTCTCTGTTGTCAGCTGTCATTGTCATATACCTCCAGATGAGCTTCTCTACTTGCTTCTTCTTTCTCACATTATAGGTAAAAGACACATTTGCAGACTGTATTTCTCCTCTTCAGACTGAATTATTTTTTTAGCCTTAGCACTTTACATAATTTTATAGGATGTGCCATGCTTTTCAAATTTGCCTTTATATGACCTTGCTTTGCTCTTCTGTATTTATTTTTTTTAAAGTCTAAGTTGGTTAATGAACTCCTTGTCATCCATATTAGTCTCATAATATAAATCCCATTTCTTTTTATCTCACTGGATTTGTTTTAATTTGTGTCTTTAGAATTTCATTTTCCAAGAGCTTCTCATATCTTCTGGACTGAATTACCTGTAGAATTTGTGGCCATAGTATCTGTGCCTGATAATTCTTACAAACTCTAAGAGGCAATGATCACTTTCCCCCCAGAATTCCAGCTTTTCACCTGAGCATCTAGTTCTTCCCTGTCTCGAAGAACGAAGCCCTTTATAGTTTTTAATATCTAATTTTAAAACACTCCTAAATCCATTAAAAAGAATTATTTCCTTTTAATAACATTAAAGTCCCACCCAACTTCCTCTTCTTTGTCTTCATAACTTTGTTAACACCCTAAATAGCTTATGTGGCACAGTGGGGACAGATGGGTCTAGAGTCAGGAAGTCCTGAGTTTAAACCTGGCCTTAGATACTTAATAGTTATGTGACCCTGGGCAAGTCACTTAAGCTCTCTGTCTACCTCAGTTTCTTCAAGTATAAAATGAGAATAACAATAGCATCTATCTCTCTGGGTTGTTATAGGGATCAAATGAAATTATATTTGTGAAGCACTTGGGACATTGCCTGCCTTATAGTAGGCACTTAATAAATGTTTCTTTCTTTCTTTCTTTCTTTCTTTCTTTCTTTCTTTCTTTCTTTCTTTCTTTCTTTCTTTCTTCCTTCCTTCCTTCCTTCCTTCCTTTCTTTCTTTCTTTCTTCCTTTCTTCCTTTCTTTCTTTCTTTCTTTCTTTCTTTCTTCTTTCTTTCTTTCTTTCTTTCTTTCTTTCTTTCTTTCTTTCTTTCTTTCTTTCTTTCCTTCCTTCCTTCCTTCCTTCCTTCCTTCCTTCCTTCCTTCCTTCCTTCCTTCCTTCCTTCTTTCCTTCCTCCCTTCCTCCCTTCCTCCCTTCCTCCCTCCCTCCCTCCCTTCCTCCCTCCCTCCCTCCCTTCCTCCCTCCCTCCCTCCCTTCCTTCCTTCCTTCCTTCCTGCCTTCCTGCCTTCCTGCCTTCCTGCCTTCCTTCCTTCCTTCTTCACCCCAATCTCTTCTACTGTTTCACTGATTTGTCCCATTTATCAATTGACTTTGCCAGTATACTTTATCTTCTAGTTTTTCTCACTAACATTTGCTTACCTTGCCTTGCTATTTTCTCCTTTTCTTTCTCCATCATTTCTCCTTGAATCTTTTCAGTTTGTTACTCCTTAAGCCTTTTGAAACCTCAATGAGTTTATTTCACCTTCTTCAAACATCTCTTGAAAGAAGCAAAATCCACAGATAGTTCTTCCAATGTTGTAAAATTTCACATTTCTCTCCCCCCAAATTAATAATTGGCCTTCTTCACCAGTCTAAATTTTCAATCATCTACAAAATTTCCTTCCTTTTTTTCTGCTCACATCCTTTGCTTGTCCCCTGACCTTTTCCTTAAAATCTCTCCCAAAGAAGCTAGAAATAATATTTTAAACTTGGCTTTTTTCTCCCTTCACTAATGTCTGATTCAGATACTTCACTGTGGTGGAAGGGGAACATGGATTCTAGAATACCTTTCACATAGTAGGTACAAAATAAAAACTTGACGAATTAATTTAAGAAGTTTAATCCATGTTAGTGAAAGGCAAGCTCTAACAAATATGAAGCAAGAAAGATCCAGAGATAGATTGTTGACTGAGTCTGAGCCTGGCTAAATTCAAAGAGGCTCATCACTGGAAGAGTGGTAACAGAAAGTCAGAAGATCATCTATTAAGGTATGGAGGGATTTTGATTTGAATCAGAAGAGGGAGTACTAAAAGATAGACTCATAGATCAATTAACATTAAAGAAATTGGTTCTCTCATAAAGTTATCATGTTGAACTATGTTTAATATTCATTTTTTATAAAAATTTGAGCTCCAAATTTTCCCCCTTCTTACTTCCCCCCTGCCCTCACTAAGAGGGTAAACAATTTGATATGTGTTATATATGTGCAGTCATGTAAAATGTATGTTTACTATGTTTAGAGATGTGCTATAAAGGCAAAAGAAAAAAAATGAAAAAAATGTCCTGCCCCTATTAGTCTCAGGAATTTTTTTTTTTGTTTTACGTCAATCCCCTACCCAACTTCCATTGCTATAGTTCACAGTAGTCACTCACCCTACTAATTTATAGATACCTCTCACCATAGTTCAAATTCTGTTGGCTCTGGACCTCCTTTCTTAGGTCAAATTTCTATGTTCTTTAATTAGGTCTTTCTCTGCACTGCACTTCTTCCTGACACAATCCATTATCATCCTATATACTTTGCTCACTGCCTTTAATTCACATTTCATTTTCTATCATTTTGGTTTTATGGGTTAGATCTTCAATTACATATTCTTTCTTATCACTCTGTCTGGCCAGTCCTAAAGCATTACTCCTTCCCCCAACCTCCCAAAAATGTGGAAAAGAAAAAGATAATGCTCTACTAAACATTTCTCTCTCTGTCTCTGTGTCTCCATCTTTCCTTTCCTCTTGCTCTCCCTTCCTCTTGCTCTCCCTCTCTGTCTTCCTTCATCCTTGTCTCTTTCTCCCCTACCCCCATTTCCCCTTCCATCTCCAGGAGGGTCATCTCCTTTGCTAAACTATTTCTTTCTTGATTAATGACTGTGCCTACAACTTCCAGTATCTACTTTATTCTTAATCTTTTCTTAAATCTTTGCTCTACTTTTTTTTTGAGATCTCACCAATTTAAAGAAAATAATACCTCCCATTAATTCTCCATAGAACTACCTTCTCTCTGTCCCTACTTCCTTCTCCCTGCAGACATCTATTTTTCTTGTCTAGAGGGTGGCAAGGCCCTTCTATGAGATTCCTTTGACAAGGTTAGCTCCTTGCTAACAAGGTTAAAACAGATGAGCCTTGCATTCTGGCATTGATGATATCTCCAGAATATGGTTTGAACTTGCCTTACACAATGAATTATTATCTTGATACTTATATAGGAATCTAAGGCTGTTTAATTTTTCTAAGAGTAGGACCAGAAGTAGTGGGGGAGAGATGCTGAATTTGGTTTTAGACATGTAGTGTTTTTGTTGCTAGCAGAACACTGAGGTAGAAATATTCAGAAATCAGAATGAAATATGGGAGTAGAGTTTGGGAGTGAAATTCAGTCTCGAAAGAGTGAGTTGGGAATCATCAATGAAGATGAGAGAGTTGAAATAATGGAATTCATGACTTCACTGAGGGAGAGAGAAAAGAAGAGAATTCAGGATGTGGTGGGAGTGATGTCTACTTTAGTACTTGCAGTTATAGCCTAAGAATATAAAAGTGAGGGTTGGTGTTGTTCAGTCGTGTCTGACTTTTCATCACTCCACTTGGCATTTTATTGACTGAGGTACAGGAGTTGTTTGCCATTTCCTTCTCCAGCTCACTTTGCAGATGAGGAAACTGAAGCAAACAGGGTTAAGTGACTTGCTCAAGGTCACACAGCAAGTAAGTGTCTGAGGCCAAATTTGAACTCACGAAGATGAGCCTTCCTGACTCCAGGTCTAGCACTCTATCCACTATGTCACCTAACTGTCCAGTGACAGTGCATAAAAGATAGTAAAAGTTCCTGCTCCATATTCATGATCCTATGAACCTTTCTTGCCTTTTGGATATTTTACCTTTCAAGTTACCTTTACTATTGCTTTTTTTTTCTTTTTCTTTTTTTTTGGTGAGGCAATTGGGGTTAAGTGACTTGCCCAGGGTCACACAGCTAGTAAGTGTTAAGTGTCTGAGGCCAGATTTGAACTCAGGACCTCCTGAATCCAGGGCCAGTGCTCTATCCTCTGCGCCACCTAGCTGCCCCTTTACTATTGCTTTTAAGTGCTTCATATAATAAGAAGATAATTCTATTTACTTCAGAGTAGAAGCCAAAAGAGACTAAGAAGGGAGAAGAATGTTTGAACATTTTAGCAAGAAAGGGAAAGGAAGGGGAAAACCAAAGCTGATGAGTGGAATTTTTTTTTTCATTTATTTGAAAAATGTTCATTATTGCCTTTCAGCTTCTTCAGTAGAGATACAGAACTTTTGTTCTTATTATTTCTTTTTTAATGGATCAACTTATTAAACTTTCTGCAAAACTATACTTTTAGCAGTGAGACCAAGCAATATTCACCTTTGAATGATATTTTCAAAAATCTCTAACTAAATTAAAGCAAAGGATGTTTGTGTATAACCTTATTTTCCCTATTCATCACTATAAGTATTATAAATTTCTCTCACTAATGTTTGGCTGCATCTGTTTCATCTGGAATTTGAATGTAATCATTATAGCCTAAGGGAACAAACCTACTTCAGTAAGTTATGGAGACAAAGAAAGAAAGAAAGAAAGAAAGAAAGAAGAAAAAAATGTAGGGAAAGAGAATCTTATTAGATCATAGAGCCTAAAAAAATGAGCTAGCTCAAATGCGCTAACTCCAGGAGCCAATTAGAACAATAATTCACTTTCATTTTTATTGTGCTTGTAAACTTTCCCCCAGACTTGGCTTTTGTAGTCCTGCCTATTCAAATTTAAATAATACAAATGATCAGGCTTTTAAAATGCAAAACAAAGAATATAATCTGTCTATAAAAATAAAATGTCCTCTCTTAAAATTATTCCAAGAAACACATCCTTTATCTTTTTATTTGTCCAATTCATCTCCACTTCTTAGCAACATAATGATTTAATTTGGAACTCCAAGAAGTCTGCCATTCTGGGTGGGCCATTTGAATGGGATACCAGTTATGGATCTGGTTTCTGCCACAATTGTAAAGCAGTCTGTTAAAGTTGTGATCCCTGTTCCCTTCAGCACTAGGCTTCTTCTTCTAAGTGTAGTCAATAAATTCATGTTGCCCAGGATACTTCATCATGGTACTATATACTCATCTATCCTCCAGGAATTGACCCCTTTCTGGAACTTTCCTGACTCCTACCACTCTTGATCAAACTTACTTGTCCATTATCCCATCAGGGCTTCAGATTACATGATTGTTGTTCAGTAGTTTTTCAGTTGTGTCTGATTCTTTGTGACTCCATTTGGAGTTTTCTTGGCAGCACTGGAGTGGTTTGCCATTTTCTTTTCCAGGTTATTTTACAGATAAGGAAATGGAGGCAAACAGGGTAAAGTGACTTGCCAGGGCCAAACAGCTCGTGTCTGAGGCTAGATATGAACTCAAGAAGATGAGTCTTCTTGACTCCAGGCCTGGAACTCTTTCTATTTAGCCACTTTGTTGCTAGGATTACATGATAATAATAGTCATAGCTAATATTTATATAGCACCTTAAGGTTTTCAAAGTACTTTGCATATATTATTCCATTTGATCATCAAAACAACCCGGGTAAGTAAAGGCTATTTTATGGATAGAAAAACTATGGCTAAGAGAGGTGAAGTGAATTCCCCAGGGTCACACAGCTGGTATGTGAGACAGGATTTGAACTAAGGACTTCCTGAATTCAAGTTCACTCTTTTTACTATACAACCTAATGTTTGATTAGATAATCTGATAAATCAACTTGTCCTAAGTAGTTAGTGGCTAAATGGGTTACCTCAGTTCAATAATATATTTGTGTAGCACCCCTTTCACATTCCTTGCCTCTCTTCCTATTGTTTTAAGCAGTAGACCTTTGGCCCAGTGTAGGAACCAGAGAAGGGGTAGAAACATGATGTGCCAAATAGCACAAGAGTTCCGAAAGCAATTGCACTGGAGTATGCTGTGCAGGACAGTGCACGGTCCTGTTCTTTGCCAGGGTTTGCTTCTTAACTCTACTCACCCCAGTCTGAGTTGGGCTAGCCAAGACCAGAAACAGTGAGGGGTCACTGACTCAGGTGACCTAAGGTAAAGCACAAACTCTTGTGAGTTTTGTTTCATACTGGATCCCAAGTTTTACATTTATAGATGTATTATTTCCTTTCTAGCTCCTGATTCTTTACCATTTTTATCTTCTCCTTGTGCATCAAGGCAAGAAGATGTACAGTTTTGGCTCTCAGACTTGGCCTGAGGTCTTCACCTGCATTTTCTAGTTTCAAATACAAAGTTATTCAATCCTCTGATTGCCATGATGAAACAGGGAAAGGAAAGCTAACTTTTAATTGCTAGCATTTATATAGTGTTTTAAAGTGTGCAGATCACTTTACAAGTCTTATTTTATCCTCACAACCCAGGGAGGTAAGTGTTATTACCCTCATATTAAAATGGAGGAAAGAGATAGGCAGAAGGTAAGTGATATGCCCAGGGTCACAAAGCTAGTAAGTGTGTCTGAGACTGGATTTGGATTTAGGTCTTCCTGACTCCAGGTCTATCACTCTATTTACTATGCTAAATAGCTGTGTCAATGATAGAACTCTACTTCACTTAAATCCGATTCATGTTCAAGTCAAGACATCACCTGAGATGTCACTGGTCCCCTTCAAAAACAGAAGATAAACAACAACAACAAAAACAACAAGGCTATACCAATTCCTTCAACAGCAGACTTTCAAGTATTCTGTTAATAAAATATTCTTTTGGGAGAATAGAGTTTGTTACAATATGTCCTCTCTAGATATAGAATACCTTAAGAATGCTCCTAAAGCAACTGGCCATGGTGATGCATGCCTATAATTCTTATTTCTGGGGAGGATGAAGTTTGTGGATTATGTGAAGTTGGGAGTTTTGAGCTACAGTATGCTTGGTCAATCAGGTATCTGCCCTAAATGTGGCACCAATGTGGTGAGCCAACTGAGAGCAGGGGGCACTAGGCTGCCTGAGGAGGGGGGTAAACTGGATTGGGTAGGAAAGAAGGCCAGAACTTCTGTGCTGATCAGCATTGGGATGATGCTACTATATTTCTATCAAGGGTCAAATAAGGAAAGGCTGTTTGAAGAAAGAAGCAAACAATAAACCTTCTAGGCAGGGCTTTACAACTTCAGGGCACTGATCTTGTTAAGTCAAGCCAGTCTTTTGGGGATGGTGACTAGGGTTTTATTCAATGATCCAAATAGCTAAGTGATTTTCTCAATACGGTCATTCTCTCCAATAAAGCAGATTGTAATCCATCCACATCTGATCATCTCATGTGACTCTTCTCCATGTTCTTCTGTAAATCTACCCCACGGGTTTCACCTAACAAAGGATCATAGATCTTGAACTATCTGGAAGGGACCTGAAAGTCAATCTAGTTCCAACTTTTCATTTTACAGCTGAGGAACTGAAGGACCATGGAAGTTAAATGACTTGTTCAAACTCACACAGAAAGTATTAGAGACAGGATATGAACTCAAATCCTCTAACTTGAGAGTTAGTATTCCCTTCAATGTATCACATTGAATATATTTGATACTGTCCCTGCCTTCTCTTAACTTTGCCCCCAAGTGAGCACCTTGGCTGATCATTTGTCTCTCTAGTTACTTGACTGACCTATCTTAAGCACCCCCAGTTCCTTGGTTATACATTTACATGGAAACTGGAATTTGAAGGTCTTGGTATTGTTTTCCCTAATTAGGTTTACTATGTGAAATTCAATAAAATATTTAACCTTGCAATGCCTAGCTGTTAAACAGAATTAGCAAACTTCTGAGGAGTTTAGTGAGTGTAATCTTAGAGAACTTCACATTAAAAAAATAATTGGGAAAAAGAAAGGAATGCTAGAATACACAGCAGAAATCTTTAAAAGGCTAGAAGTATTTATTTCAGACAACTATCAGTTAACACTTTAATCTCTCTGTAATACTGTTGTACAGTAAAAGCCAAATCCTTCATTCTCAAAATAGCTTTATTCATTGGAAAAGACTAAATTAAACACCAATTAAATATTTAAGCTCTGAGACACACCAGGCCATGAATTGTATTAATTCACACCAAATGAAACTATGTATAAATGGGCAAAGCATAATTCCTGCCCCAGAATATTTTACCACAATTATAAAACATCATGTTCAAAGATATGAATAGATTGCTTAAGTGAATTGGAACCATGTCACAAGTTCAGTGCCCTGACTATGAAATGTACAGTATTTACTTTCAAAAACTTCACTTTTAAGTAATAAGGCACATTAATGCTGAGCATGAATTCAGTTCTACTCCTGAATTTAATCTGATCTTTTACTTTCCTTCTCATTTTAAATATGCATCATGTAGGCTTTGTCGTACCCGCATGTTTTTGATAACACATAAAAAAATCACAGTCTCGGGGCAGCTAGGTGGCGCAGTAGATAAAGCACCGGCCCTAGATTCAGGAATACCTGAGTTCAAATCCGGCCTCAGACACTTAACACTTACTAGCTGTGTGACCCTGGGCAAGTCACTTAACCCCAATTGCCTTACTGGGAAAAAAAATCACAGTCTCGGGATTGGCAGGGAGCTCAAAAGCTATCTAGTTTAACTGGCACCAGACAAGAACCATATCTCCCATGGTCCTGAGAAGTCATCATGCAGTCTTCCCTTGAAGACCCCTTGTGTCTTCACTTGAAGGCCATCATGCAAGCTCTTTTTAATATGTGATAAATAAAAAGTTTAAGAGACATAGTTTCTAGGTAATTAATCATTTTATTAATCATGCTAGCAGATGATTAATAAAAGGAATGAGTGGAACTCTCAAATGCTAAAGATCCCTCATGGAACCTACTAAATGCTTACATGCCCTTGGAGGAATGGGTGTTCCTAAGGGAGGCAATCGAACTTTCATTAACAAGTACTGAGAGAATGAATATTATAAAGAAAGGTGGACCTATTTCTAATGATGTAACTTTGCTTACTCAGACACCTTTGACTAGAAACTAAATTTCTCTAGTTAAGTGGGATCTCCCACCTGGGATCAAAAGGCATGCAATCTGGAGATTTGAGCAATCCATGCAAACCATGATTCTTATGATTACTATTTATAACAATGGTTTCAAACAAGTAGAAATGGATCCCTGCTAGCTATGTTCTGACTTAGAAAATAACAAATTAGCCTTATCTGTGTTATATTGAGTTTTTATTGATTTTGTTAAACATTTTCCCAATTACATTTCCCAGTTACATCTGGTTCAGGCAGAACTTAGGAGTTTTGCAGGTCATATGTAACAGTAGATTTGACACCTCTGTTTTAGATAATCATCACCTAACTCTATTCTCACATCTCCTCTAATTTCTTCTAATAATGAGGTACTTAGTACTTAATATTTTTCTACCACTAATATTTGTGAAACTATCCCCCATCCTTTAGCTTTCCCCATCCCCATAACCATAACATCAACAATGTCCTTCAGAGATTGAAAAACTTACAAACCACTAAAAGTCTTATTCTTAATTCAATAACTGATTATTAACATAAGAGAGAAATAATAATTTCTCTCAAATAGAAAGTTTTCTTTTACATGAAGAATACATTTGCTTCTCTGCAATTTCCTCTCCTTACTCCTAGTTCAAGTAGAACAAGTCTAATGAGGGATACAGAGTTCAAAATTGATAGGATCATGAGGTCATAGATGTAAGTTGCAGAGGTCATAGAGTCCAACTCTCTCATTATATAGATGAGAAGCTGAAGCCTAGACAAGTAAAGTGGTTTGCCCAAGGTTATATAGCTAGTAAGTATCTAATATGGCATTAGAACCCATATATTCTTGACTCCAAGTGTTAATTCCACTAAACCTTCCTGGCTATATTGATGCACTTCCACTAGGACAGAGTACAGTAGGATTATCTCCTTCTTATTACTGGACAATATTCCTGTCAAGGCAAGGTTGCAATAGCTTTTTTTGGCTGTGATCTCATATTGTTGACTCATATTGAGCTTGTAGTCCGTTAAAGCTCATATATTTTTAGACAAAGAGAAGTCTGGTCATGCTTCTTCCATAATGTATTTGTTAAGCTTTTATTTTAAATGAAAATGTAAGACTTCCCTTCCCTTCCCTTCCCTTCCCTTCCCTTCCCTTCCCTTCCCTTCCCTTCCCTTCCCTTCCCTTCCCTTCCCTTCCCTTCCCTTCCCTTCCCTTCCCTTCCCTTCCCTTCCCTTCCCTTCCCTTCCCTTCCCTTCCCTTCCCTTCCCTTCCCTTCCCTTCCCTTCCCTTCCCTTCCCTTCCCTTCCCTTCCCTTCCCTTCCCTTCCCTTCCCTTCCCTTCCCTTCCCTTCCCTTCCCTTCCCTTCCCTTCCTTCCCTTCCCTTCCCTTCCCTTCCCTTCCCTTCCCTTCCCTTCCCTTCCCTTCCCTTCCCTTCCCTTCCCTTCCCTTCCCTTCCCTTCCCTTCCCTTCCCTTCCCTTCCCTTCCCTTCCCTTCCCTTCCCTTCCCTTCCCTTCCCTTCCCTTCCCTTCCCTTCCCTTCCCTTCCCTTCCCTTCCCTTCCCTTCCCTTCCCTTCCCTTCCCTTCCCTTCCCTTCCCTTCCCTTCCCTTCCCTTCCCTTCCCTTCCCTTCCCTTCCCTTCCCTTCCCTTCCCTTCCCTTCCCTTCCCTTCCCTTCCCTTCCCTTCCCTTCCCTTCCCTTCCCTTCCCTTCCCTTCCCTTCCCTTCCCTTCCCTTCCCTTCCCTTCCCTTCCCTTCCCTTCCCTTCCCTTCCCTTCCCTTCCCTTCCCTTCCCTTCCCTTCCCTTCCCTTCCCTTCCCTTCCCTTCCCTTCCCTTCCTTCAGTTTCCTCCAGTATGAAATGTAGAGGTTAGGCTAAATTCTCTCTGTAGTTCCTTCCACCTCTAGATCTATGATCCTAGGATGTAACTGTAAATGTTATTATTAGAATAACCAATTATTCATGTCAATTATTCATGAAAGAGTAAATCACAAAAGATAAAATAGAAAATTTTGAGGTTAAATGAGGTAATTTAATCACAGTCACATACCTAATATCAGAGCCTGACCTCAATTCAGTTCTTCTAATTCTTCAGTCAGTTCTCCTTGTACTCTATTAGATTACATTCCTATGTTAGAAGCTCTAGTTATGGTTGTGGGGATGGGGAAAGCTAAAGGATGGGGAATAATTTCACAAATATTAGTGGTAGAAGAATATTAAGTACTAAGTACCTCATTACTAGAAGAAATTAGAGGAGATGTGAGAATAGAGTTAGACAGGAAGATAGACTCACAAAATCTATTTCCTAACTTTGGCCACATATTTTGTACTTTAAAATATTATGCCTGGATTATTTTTTCCCTTAAGTGAATTTCCCCAGTTCACACAGTAAATATCAGAGGTAAGATTTGAATCCATATCTTCTTACTCTAGAATCTGTCCTCTTTCTACTATAACATCATCTCATGATTTTACAGTGGGCTTTAGTTACACTGTATGAATGATGTTATCATAAAATTATATTGTTGAGGGAAACCTTATATGGGTTATGTCTGTAAAAATGCAAACCATTATTCTTATGATTACTATTTATAACAATGGTTTCAAACAAGTAGAAATGGATCCCTGCTAGCTATGTTCTGACTTAGAAAATAACAAATTAGCCTTATCTGTGTTATATTGAGTTTTTATTGACTTTTTAAAACATTTTCCCAATTACATTTCCCAGTTACATCTGGTTCAGGCAGAACTTAGGAGTTTTGCAGGTCACATGCAACAGTGGATTTGACACCTCTGATTTAGATAATCATCACCCTAGTTCAAATCCTTGTCAGATATGTCATCTGGATTATTGGAGCAACTTCCAAATTATTCTTTCTCTCTCCTTTCCAATCCACCCTGTAATTTATCATCTCTTAACATCACTTTCGATATTTTAAATTATTCCTTGGTAAGGGAATAGAGTAGATGAGAAGTATCCTTGCTTAAGAGCATAGGGGACTGAGTCCCGGTTAGGAGGTGGGTGTCAACCAAATAGGAGGAAAAGTTGGAACCAGGAATTGAGCAAACTATTGAAATCCAATGGGCTGCAAAATAGGAAAATTATTTGCCAAAACAGAGATTCAGATTTGGGAGAAGGAGGCAAGAGAAGTTATTTCCCAGACTAAGGGGTAGAATGCAGAAAGAACCATGGAAATGACAGTTTGAATTTGACTAGTGGTATTTCTTACTTCCCTTCTCCTTTTTTTGATCAAATGTGGCTAGGGAGGTCATCTTCCATGTCCTACCCCCTTCACCCCCAACACTCATTAGACCATGTTGTCCTACATGGAAAGTTTGGTTTTCTGGATGTGCAGATTTCGTTTTGGTTGAGAAGCTTCTAGTAAAAATCTAAATTCAGAGAGGTGGTATCAAAATTAAGTTCAATGAGGTTCATTAAAATTAATTTACTCCAAGAATCAATTTTGCTTTTGTTTATGGTGGCAGTTTTCTGGCAGGAATTATTTTCCCTGAATTGTTAGTCAATGTGTTCTGTGAAGACAGTTCTAAGAACATTCATCTTGTGGCAGGTCCTCTTGGTGTCTCCAGACATTACCAACCTTATGCAATGCATCGGTGAATTGTTACTTTAATACTTTGCTCTAATTATAAGGCATTAAGATCGAAATAGCTGTTTACAAATTGCAAATGAATCATGTGCAACAGTTTTATCACCTACTTAATATCTCAAGTCAAAAGTTTTATTGTGTTGTATCATAATCCATGGATTTTGTAAATTAGGGCTTTATAAAGAAGCTATTATAAAACCAACTTCATAAATCAATAGGAAAGCTCAGGATACAACTTACTAGAATGATTTTTTGATGATGAGACCATGGTTGGATAAGAAGAATTATGATAATATTATACTAAGTACAGTGACACTTATTGCTATTCAAGATCCTTTCATATATTAATAGCCCTTTAAGGCAAAGACTGTGTCTTTATGGTTCTTGATTCAGTGTTATTGTTCAATCATCATGAAGGTATAAAGCAGAATCCAGAGGTGATGTTTGATGGCCATTTTAACTTCAGTATTTCCTTATGTTTAATGTGATTGTACATATATAATCTATATCAGATTGCTTGTTGGGGAGGGGGAGGGAAAAGAGGGAGGGAGAAAAATTTGGAACTAGCAATCTTATAAAAACAAATGTTGAAAACTATCTATGTAACTAGAAAATAATTAAATACTCATGATAAAAACTAAAATTTTAGTACTGAAGATTAAAAATTTTGGTTGGTTATTTTATCTTTAAAGTAGTGTGGGTTTTTTGTTCATTTAGGTGCATAAATTTACAGATGTTTACACCTATGTTTACAGATCATTGATTGGTCAAGTTACCTATCTGATTGGAAGAGTTAACTGTGATAGAATAAAATCTCCTTTGCAATTTACGATCTCAAAAATATAATCACAGGGGCAGCTAGGTGGCGCAGTGGATAAAGCACTGGCCTTGGATTCAGGAGGACCTGAGTTCAAATCTGACCTCAGACACTTGATACTTACTAGCTGTGTGACCCTTGGCAAGTCACTTAACCCCAATTGCCTCCCCAATATATATATATATATATATAGTGACTCTCTTCAGAAGTGTGGATTATATGAGTTACATATGTAGATTATATTAAATGTATTTTTATTTTATTCAGTTGTTCTCTATATCTTTCCATTTGTCCTTATAGGGGGCCCCGGAAGCCTTCATTTATATCTAGACTTGGGCACCAGTACAGCACCAGGGCTATCTTTTTCCTCATTCTCACTACATGACAAGCCTACCCTACCTCTTTTTCTGGTTATCTCCCTGATATATTTTCTTTTTTTTTTCTTTTCTTTTCTTTCTTTCTTTCTTTTATTTTATTTTTTTTTGCAGAGCAATGAGGGTTAAGCCTAGGGTCACACAGCTAGTAAATGTTGAATGTCTGAGGCCAGATTTGAACTCAGGTCCTCCTGAATTCAGGGCCAGTGCTTTATCCACTGCACCACCTAGCTGCCCCCTATAAAGCTATACACCTATTAGATACTTTGAAGTTAATATATAGGGTCTAATATATGGATTTGTTTTGGGGGGGGTGAGGCAGTTGTGGTCAAGTGACTTGCCCAGGGTCACACAGTTAGTAAGTGTCTGAGGTGGGATTTGAACTTAGGTCCTCCTGACTCCAGGGCCAGTGCTCTGTCCACTGCACCACCTAGCTGCCCCCCTGATATATTTTCTACCACTTTGTGTACACATGTTGGTATTGTGATTATATCCACTTATACCCAACATACTTGTCTTCACCAAGTTTTGGGGACTTATTTTGTTTATTCAGAAATTATGTTATTTAATGATTTAAAACCATTTAATATCACTGAAAGAATGTCGATATTAAACTATGTTTTTTCGTGTTAAGGATCATTTTGGGATTGTTGAAAATTCTAAGCAATATGCTAAAAAGCAAATTGTGCTATCCTATGCTGTTCTTTTTATACAATGTTGGGCCTAGCTCACTATTTGTTGTGTCTGTTTAAGAAGTTTGTATTGATAGACACCTTTAATGGACTAACTGCATATTATAATCTGAATGATAGACCTTATTCATCCACTTAGTTGTACATGTATGGTTGTTTAGGCTTGAAATCTTTTGAGAAATTATTGTGTTAATTTAGGAGACCTTATGGTATTTTGGGGATTGATACAATCAACACAAAGTGATTTGCAAATAGGAGAATCTAGACAATCTTACCATCCTCTCTGATATTGGCAAATACTTTTGGGAAGATATATCTTGCTGTGCATGGTGATGAACGCCTACTACCAAGAAGGGAGGCTGAGGTTGGGGGATCTCTTAAGGTCAGGAGTGTTGAATTGTAGTGGGACAAGATAATTAGATGTCTGCTCTAAGTCTGGCTGGGGGCCCACTAGATTGCCTAAGGAGGGGCAAATTGGGCCTGGTTAGAAATAGAAGAGGCTAAAGCTCCCATACTGATCAGTAATGAGATCAAGCATATGAGTAACTCCTATTACACTTCCAGCCTAGATAAGCTAGGGAAATCCAATATTTTTTTAAAAAGAAGATATGTCTCCTTGTCCTATGCCTCATTTGATTTTGATAAATAATCATCAAATTTATGTATGTTCTTTCATATTTCTTTAATAAAAACACTTTTATTTATAGTTTTTAGTTCCAATTTTTATTCTTCCCTCCTTCCCTCCCTCCCCTACCCCCTTCTTGAGGCAGTAAGTGATCAGATATGTGTTATACATGTAAAATTATGTAAAACATTACCATATTAGACATTATGTACAAAAAAACTTGAATAAAAGAAAAAATGAAAAAAAGTGAAAAATAGGATGCTTCAGTCTGTGTTCAATCAATATCAGTTCGTTTTTTTGGAGGTGGATAGTATGTTTCATCAACAGTCCCTTGGGATTGTCTTGGATCATTGTATTTTTGAGAATAGTTGAGGTACGCACAGTTCTTCATCAAACAATATTGCTGCCTCTGTGCACAATGTTCTCTTGGTTATGCTCACTTCACTATACATCAGTTCACAGAAGTCTTTACAAGGCCTTTCTGAAATTATCCTTCTTGTCATTTCTTATAGCACAATAATATTCTACCACTATCATGTGCCACAGCTTCTTTAGCCGTTCTCCAATTGATAGGCATTTCTTTGAGTTCCAATTCTTAGCCACCACAAAAAGAGCTGCTATAAACATTTTTGTACAAATAGTTCTTTTTTCTTCTTTTTGGGGATGTGTTTGGCATATAAACCTAGCAGTGGTATTGCTGGATCAAAGGTTATGCTCAGTTCTATAGCCCTTTGGGAATAGTTCCAAATTGCTCTCCAGAATGGTTGGATCTTGCATATTTGAAAGAACTTATATGATCTAAGCATGTGCACGTCATACATCTTGATGGAGGAGAGCCACTAAGTTTGCATCTTATTTTTGCCTTAAAGAAAATAACCACCAAATCAAGCACAATATAATTATTTTTATTTATTTATTTATTTTTTTAGTGAGGCAATTGGGGCTAAGTGACTTGACCAGGGTCACACAGCTAGTAAGTGTTAAGTCTCTGAGGCTGGATTTGAACTCAGGTACTCCTGACTCTAGGGCCAGTGCTCTATCCACTGTGGCACCTAGCTGCCCCATTCCATTTGTTTTGCAATGTTTTTCCTGATAATTATCTGCTGATTTTTAGGAAGATGGCAGTTATTAGAGAACTGGAATATGACTGATCATCTTTGTTTTAGGACAGTAATTTCTTTGAAGAGGTAGTAACATATAATGAATAGAAAGAAGGGCTCAGAGTGAGGAAGTTCTGGGTTCAAATTCTGCCACTGACAAACTGGCTATGTGACCCTGGGCAAGTCTTAGCTTCTCAGTGGTTCTAGCCAACTTGACTTCTGTAAATTGTAAAGCCACTGCATCTGCATTGATAGAGGGAATCTTGTTACTTGGAATTCTCTATGCCATTGAGGTAATAATTTGGATATCACCTTCATTGTTTCAAATTATATGTTATCTTTATATTTTTAACATAAATTGAAAATTGGTCCTATAATGCCCTCAAATTATGTTGCCTCTAGTGTAAATTTCCTCTACTTGTACTTTGTCATCTGTAGTTTACTTCTCACTTCTCCACTGAGCACACTGGAGGTTGAGATATGGTTTTCATTGTCATTGGTTAAGGATAATAGTTTGCTATGGAAATTCTGACACATTTGTTTTATTTTCAAAATTCTTTTTTGTAGTCTAGTTTCATTTTTCAGTGTTCTTGGGATGTTCTGGCTTAATTGGACATTATGCCAATAGTTTTGCCAACTTATTTTTCTCTAATGTGTTCCATTCTTTAATAAAATGATTCTGTGGAAGTCTTCCTTAATTCTTTTCCATAATTGCAATTGCAATTGAATATAGATTCTAAATCAATCAACAAGGATTTATTAAGTTCTTGTTATATGTCATACCATTCTATATATGTGGTAAGGAGTTCTGATTTGAAAGGAGATTAGAGGTTTTCAAATTAAGGGATTTTTGGAGTCTTTTGACTCCTCAGTGAAGCATTTTTTTGGGTATCAGCTAAACTTCTGAAGGAAATACTAATAATTTCAAGGTTTTTTCCCCCCATTTCTAATTTGTGGTACCAACCACTTATTTAAATAGATTAATTTGAGTTTCTTACAATTGCACATAGGATCTTCTCATTGTTTTTTTAAAAATAATCATAAGTAATTTATTTTTGAGAATCATTTAACATGAAATGATACAAATAAAATTTGTATAAACACACATCCACATTTGTCATAACACAGATGGCAAAGGACAAAGCAAAAACATATGCAATTGGACACAGTTGTTTCATGTACACCAAAAGTCTTTTACAAAATAGTCATCTCATATCAGTAGAAGACCACTCTCCATTCAATGTCGTCATCCTGCAGGATAGGCTGCTGTAGCCACTGCATCTGTTTTCTCCTTTAATCTGGCTGGTAATTATTTTGGTGATTACCACCACCTCAGGATGCTTTGCCATATGCGATTTGTTGACCTCGGCCACGACTCCTAGTCCCACCTTGTCTGCCAGCTGCCTCGCCCCTCTCTCCTTTCTGTTGTTGCTGTTGCTGCCTGTATACCTCTTTGGGTTGGGCAACTTTGATTTCACATTTCCCAGAACCAATCTGATGGTATCTGTTTTCTAATAATTTCTTTACTGGTTCTTCATCTCTATATGTGATAAAATAAAATCCTCTTCTTTCATTTGTTTTTGTGTCCACAGGAAGTTCGATATTCTCAATCTCTCCAAAGGCTCCAAAATACTCTTTGATTTATTTGCTCTTCAGATATATCTGGGCTCAGTCCACCGACAAATACTTTTTTGGGGGCTCCTTTCCCTTTAAAGCTTTGCCACTTTTGGGGTCTATCAGCTTGCCATCCAGCTTGTGTTCTTTGAGCTCAAGGGACCTTGTCCACACTAGCTGCTTCTCTGAAGAGCACAAACCCAAACCCCAGCGATCTGCTCATGACATATACGTCTTAATGGTGCAGTCTACCACCTCTCTGACATGAGACAGGTACTCGGTGAGGCCTTTCTTGTGCCTATCCCAGCTCTGGCCTCCAATAATCGGTTTATCGTCGTCCTGCTGGTTCTTGCTCATATTGATTTTGGAGCTCTCGTGTATTGTGGGAAATTCCGGAGAAACCCAAATGCAGTCAGGAATAAGGAAGAGCAGTTTATTGACGCGTCGGCCCAAAGCAGAGTCACCTCTCATACTCTGGGCAGCCACCAAGTGTCCAAGCTGCAGTTTTTATATCTCTTAGGTGTGAAAATGCATGCAGGTTTTCATAGGTACATTGTGGTGAGCTATTGGCAGACAGGAAGGCATATTTCAGTAAACAGAAGCATATGTCAGGAAGTTGATACTAAACCACAGACTTCAGGGGAACAAACAGTATGTTCTACTTTCATTTTGGGGTCTCAGCTCGAGCCTCAGTTTTATCCCCTGTATTTTCCCATATCAGGTGAACTCCTCCATGTTGCTGTACTTATTCACGTCCTCCATGGGAGAGGGGCTGTTGGGACGGTGAGGGAGATCCAGCTGGATCTTCTCATTTTTATAATTTCTTTTAGTTCAGTGTTAATTTTTGACATTTTGTCTATCTAATTAGCCAATGCCTCCTGCATTGGTAACCATTCATTTTCAGTCTGTTAATACAGAATTAATTTCATCTTTTTGTGATTTTGTTAACACTGTCTTCTAGAAGAAAGTATTCATGAGACTTCTGAGTACTCTATGTACTTTTGTTAGAGTATTCCTGGTAATTAATTATTTTCTATTTGTTGAGCTATATTGGAATAAATTTCATTTTTTTCTCATGTTATTTGGTGCTTGACATTGCTAGTGTCTTTTGACTCTCTTCTTAAAGAAAAGATTAACGATATAGGTGTGAGGGTTGTGTGTGGTCTACCTTTGGTCACTTGTGTCTTGATTTTATTTTTGCCATTCACCTTATTTTTTATAGATCATAAATTCAGAGCTAGAAGGGACTTTAGAAGGTATGAGGTAAAACTTCAGGGTTATTTTGATTTACATCTCTCCCATTATTAATGTTTTGAAACATTCATATGGTTATTAATACTTTGCAATTGTTTGCTCATATCCTTTGATGACTTATCTATTGGAGAATGACTTTTGTTCATATATTATATATATATATATATATATATATATATATATATATATATATAAAAATTTGTAAATACATATCTTAAATACCAAACTATTATCAGAGAATGGTACAATCCCCCCATTTGCCTTTTTCCCTTCTTTTCTAAAGTGCATTAATTTTGTTTGTATAGAAGCTTTTCAGTTTGATGTAATCAAAGTTATCAATTTCATCTTTTGTAATTACTTCTAGCCCTTGATTGGTTAAGAACACATCTATCCAGAGCTGTAAAAGATATATAATCTGTTTCTTTTCTGATTTTTATCCTCTTCATTTCCCATCAACTCCTTGGATTTGACTCCACCATCATCATATTTTTTCCTTTGCCTTTTCCCTCCACTCTGTAAAGCTTACCATTAGGAAACTCATCATCAAGAAGACTGCATCAGCTTTGGTACTCACACCTAGTTAGTACTCTCCCCCTCTGACTGGAGGGCTGGAGGGTGGAGCAAAAAACTCTTCCTAAAGCCTCCACATTAAGAAGTCTCAGAAGCCTAGGCAGCTTTTATTTCCCATTAGCTGCACTCCTTATATTCAATTACATCATGTTCCTGCCCCTGTGCAGGTACTTTCTCACCTTTTCCTCTTTTCAGCTTCCTTTTTTGTGTTCTCTTCTCTCATTAGATTGTATACAGCTTGAGGGTTGGGACTGTTTCTTATTTGTATCTCCAGTCCTCAGCACATAATAGGTACTTAACAAATGTCTATTATATTACATTGCATTCTATGATTTTTAATAATAAGGTCCTATTTCCATTGAGATGGCAGCTAGATGGCTCAGTGGATAGCAGTTTTTTTTATTGAATAGAGAGTTCTTTCCCAATGAATTTATTCATTCTAGTATATTTTCAATGCATATGATGCTTATTTTTGGTTTTAGATAGATACTTTTCATGATATTAAAAAAGCCCCTCTGTGCCTATCCTTTGAAGGGTTTTCAGCATTAATGAGTGTTGTACTTTCTAAAGGATTTTTTCTGCATCTATTGAGATAATTAAGTGGTTTTTGGATATTTTTGTTTTTAATATGATTAATAATTTTAATTCCTTTCCTAATGTTGAACCATTCTTGCATCTCATCAACTTTGTCATAGTAAATTATTATTTGGATGAACTGCTGTCACATCTTTGATAAGATTTTATTTAAAATTTTTGAATTGATATATAATTAATCATGTTGGTGTATAGTTTCGTGTTTATCCTTTCCTGATTTGTATATTAGGACTATATTTATCTGATAAAAGGAATCTGGTAGGATGTGTTCTTTCTCAACTTTTAAGAATAATTTGGGCAATTAATACTAAGTGTTTTCCAAACATTTAATAGATTTTTTGTGTGTGTGAATTTGGAGGAACCAGGAGTTTTTTCCATTTGGTATTTCCTTTATTGCTAATTCAATTTCCTTTTTTGAGAGTGAATTGGTTAAGATTTGTATTTGGCTTTCAGTTAGTCTGGGAATTTCAAATTTTGGGGAATGAATTCCTCTTATAATAGTTCCTGATCCATAGTAGGCACTTTTTATTGATTCATTAACATTTCTTTTGTATTCACAGATTTGTTAGCATATGACTGAATAATAGATTCTGATTATTCTTTTTTCCTAGTTTTGTTGTGATTTTACCTTGTTTGATATATTATTGATTTGATTTTCTAGTCTCTTCTTTTTAATTAAACCAACTAAAGCTTTATGAATTTTATTGGTCTTTTCCAAGAACCAGATTCTAATTTTATTTATAATTTGATTTCTTTGGGTTTCCAGTTCATCTTTTTTCCCCTCTAGTTTTTTTTTTTTGGGGGGTTTGCAGGGCAATGAGAGTTAAATGACTTGCCCAGGGTCACACAGCTAGCAAGTGTCAAGTGTCTGAGGTCAGATTTGAACTCAGGTCCTCCTGAATCCAGGACCAGTGATCTATCCACTGTGCCACCTACCTGCCCTTATCCCCTCTAGTTTTTAATATCCATTCTCTTGTGCTCTTTAAAAGTATGTATATTTTTTGCCTTTCTTATTTAAAAATGCATATTCAGTTCATTAATCTTCTCTTTTTCTATTTTGTAGGGAAATGATTTTCCCCATCAGGATCATTCAAGCTGCATCTCAGAAATTTTCATATGTGTTTT
The DNA here is from genome assembly GCF_019393635.1 of Dromiciops gliroides. Taxonomy (NCBI): domain Eukaryota; kingdom Metazoa; phylum Chordata; class Mammalia; order Microbiotheria; family Microbiotheriidae; genus Dromiciops; species Dromiciops gliroides. The sequence goes on along the minus strand of NC_057861.1, from coordinate 293,609,337 downwards.
CATCATTATTTACCTTCACAAAAATTGATTTTTTATATCATTTGTTTTTTGAACCCACTCATTATTTAGTATTTATTGTTAAATCTCTATTTAGGTCTGTGCCTTTTATTTGTTTTCTTTAAACTATTATTATTTTTATTGTGTTATGTTCTGTAAAGGATATAGTTACTATTTCTGCCTTTTTACATTTGTTTGTAACACCTTTGTATCTTAATACATAATCAATATTTGTGAAAGTTTTATGTGGTACTGAGAAATACATATATTCTTTTTTTTTTTTTTGGTGAGGCAATCAGGTTAAGTGACTTGCCCAGGGTCACATAGCTAGTAAGTGTCAAGTGTCTGAGGCCACATTTGAACTCAGGTCCTCCTGACTCCAGGGCTGGTACTCTATCCACTGCACCACCTAGCTGCCCCAAATACATATATTCTTTAGCTCCTTTCACTTCAGTGTATCCTTTTTCATCAAAATCAGTGATTATTATGATATATACCTTACACATATACCATATGCCTTACACATATACCTAAAAATTAAGACATTAATTTTTAGGATTTTATTAAGTACATAGAATAATTTTTCTATCTCCTAATCTTTCCACGTTGACATAAACTCACAATTATGTTCATGTTAGCCTTTTTATGGGTATTATTTTTATGAGGATTGTAAGATGTATTAACCAATTGACCCATGAAATGCTATTTTGTTTCCTTTTGACACATGATGAAACCTACTGTACCAATCGCTTCATTTACTTTTTTTTTTTTGTGGGGCAATGTGGGGCAATGAAGGTTAAGTGATTTGCCCAGGGTTACACAGCTAGTAAGTGTCACATGTATTAAGGCAGAATTTGAACTCAGGTCCTTCTGAATCCAGGGCTGGTGCTTTATCCACTGTACCACCTTGCTGCTCATCTCTCTCCATTTACTTTTAAAGAGAGCAAATGAGCTGTCCTTTCTGCTAATTCCAAGCTTCTTATATTTTCTTGTTTCAAATCCATTGAGTATATCAATATTACCCTAGTTTAGTTTTACCACAACTATACTGACTCACTGGTTATTGGACAAAGGTCTCATGCTTTGGATACAAACACTCATAATAATGTATAGAAATATAACAGTGATTATGCTGACCCTCATCACCTGATAGCCACATATTTTACATTTCACTCTCCCCTAGGGTTTCTTCAATACTTTTAAGGGCCTGCAGAGGTGTTGGGTCTCAAGCCCCCATTGATTGTATTCCTCCAGTTTTAGGGGTCCCCCAAATTCTGCTTCCATTTAATCACATAATTGCTAGAGTAACCTTTATAAAGGATTATTTACTTCAAGAGTATAGTAAGTAACAAACAGCTCCCCCAACACCTGTGGAAGCATAATTGCTCAACTCTTTTTCCATAAAAGTATTTTATTATTTTCAAGTTATATGTAGAGATAGTTTGCAACATTTGTTTTTCTAAGATTTCTTGTTCCAAAATTTTTCTCCCTCCCTTCCCTCCCTATTCCCTCCCCAAGACAGCAAGCAATCCGATATAGGTTAAATATGTACAATCACATTAAACATATTTCTGCATTAGTCATGCTGTGCAAGAAGAATCAGAGCAAAAAGGAAAAACCTCAAAAAAGAAAAACAAAAAAAAAGAGATAGTATGGTTCAATCTAAACCTAGACTCCATAGTTCTTTTTGTTCCCTGGATTTGGAGAGCATTTTCCATCATGAGTCCTTTGAAACTATCTTGGACCATTGCATTGCTGAGAAGAGTCAAGTCTATCACAGTTGATCAACACATACACACAATGTTGTTGATACTGTGTACAATGTTCTCCTGGTTCTGCTCTTCTCACTCAGCATCAGTTCATCTAAGTCCTTCCACGTTTCTCTGAAATCTGCCTGCTCATTGTTTCTTACAGCACAATAACACAACTCGTTCAGCCATTCCCCAATTGATGGGTATCCTCTCAATTGCCAATTCCTTGCCACCACAAACAAAAAGAGCAGCTATAAATATTTTTGTACATGTAGGTCCTTTTCCCTTTTTATGATCTCTTTGGGAAAAAGACCCAATAGTGGTATTGCTGGGTCAAAGGGTATTCACAGCTTTATAGCCATTTGGGTTTAGTTCCAAATTGCTCTCCAGAATGGTTGGATCAGTTAACAGCTCCACCAACAATGCATTAGTATTCCAATTTTTCCACAGCTTCTCCAACATTTATCATTTTCCTTTTTTGTCGTATTAGCCAATTTGATAGGTTTGAGGTGGTATCTCAGAGTTGTTTTAATTTGCATTTCTCTAATCAGTAGTGATTTAGAGCATTTTTTCATATGATAATAGATATAATTGCTCAACTCTTGAACTATCTTCAACTCTGTATAGGTCAAGAGGACTAGATTCATAACTTAACTCAGTTTCTATATCATAGTCCCACAAAATTCTAGGTCTAAAGTCCCAACCTGGGCTTGATACCTGTGCCCTTGGCTTCTTAGGATTCCCATGATGCGATAAAGCCATCTGTGGCCTGGAAACCTGATTCCAAGGTCATTATGGCTTGAGTTCCCAGCTCAGGGACTCCACTGCGTGTGTTCCAGAACGGAAAATGATAAATGAAATAGATCTCAAGTCCAACTCTTAGGGCTATAGGACCAAAGTGGGGTGGGGGAAGGTAGACCTTCTTCCCATACCCAGGTCAGTAAATGGCTGCCATGCTAGGGAACAAGACCTTTACCTTTGATACAATTGGCAGAAGAAAGAATGTCCCAATCTGCTTGTTTTAAAGACACAGCCTATTTTGGTTATGTACCCATGTAATTAGGAAACACAGAATATTTTTTCCCAAAAGCAGGTCCCTGTCATCTCCCATATTAGTGCCTCCATCTCAGGTGCTCTGGACATGCACAAAGCCCCATTACAGAGATATTGTAAAAAATCTATGTACAATTCATCAATCAGTTAACACATATTTATTAAGCATCTACTATGTGCCAGGCACTGTGCTAGGCACTAGGGATATGAAGACAGGAAGAAAAAAAAGTGATCCCTGACTTCAAGTAGCTTATATTTTATTGGAGTTGAAATGTTTATAGATTATTATTGGAAAGGCCATGTGCCATTTTTGAGGACTGATTCTGGAGCCAGAGTTCAAATCTTGCCTGTGATACTAATAATCTGAGTTACTTTGCAAAAGTCACCTAGTTTTTGTTGGCCTAATTTTCTTTAACTATAAAATGAGGGTGTTTAACTGGATGGCTTCAAGTATCTCCTTTAGTCCAAGATCTAAAATTGTCTAAACACACACACACACACACACACACTCACACACACACACACAAACAAGGTAAATAGTAAGCAGAAGGATAAAGGCTTTATTTTAATTTCTCAAATTTCCATTTCTCAGTGAAAATGACACAGAAATTCTCTTTTGTCATCATGGTTGAAGTCTTAATTCCCAGTCCATTCACACTAACTGCAGCCTCATCGGTTTAGTTTCTTACTCCATCTAGGGCACAGGCACTATTTATAACTCTTTTGTAACAGCCATAAAAATGATGGATACAAGTAGTAACAGTGTAGAAATCCCCCCAGAATTTTCCCAGTATTTTGAGATATTCATATTCAGAATAAGGAAAGAATGTGCCAAAAAGTTCTCCTATTAGTAAATAAGTAGGTATTGTTTCAGGTGAAAGAAACTGCCTCTTTGTTCATGATTTACAAGGAAGCATAAACACATTATTATTTTAATTCAGTAGTTAGTTGGTGTGGAGTAAATTGTCATTAATAGCAATCATTATTTATCTTCTAGGGCTCTCCACTGGCCCAGCCCCCAGCCAATATAGAATTATGCATTTGCATGAATACTCTGATTCTTGAATAAATGCTATTTTAAAAAGCTTTCTTTTTTAAAAAAGTATAAATATTTTTCCTTCATTAAATAACTGTTTTTTTTCCCTTTGGTCCTAATCTATGAATTTCTTCAGCAATAGGGAACTTCTAGTGACTAAACTCTTTCTACCAATGCATATCAGCAATTTTTCTGCAGCTCATGGTTGGGGAGCTGAAGAGTTAAATTATTTTGCATGGGGTTCCAAAATCATTGTTTGAAAATTTTGCTAAAAAATGGAAAACTGACTTAAATAAAACTCTTGTCCTTTCACTTGCTGCCCATCTTTTTTTTAATTAATAAAGTATTTTATTTTTTTTCCTGTTACATGTAAAGATAGTTCTCAACTTTTGTTTATACAAGCTTTCCAATTTCAGAATTTTCTCCCTCCCTTCCCCCTCCCCTAGACAGCAGGTAATCTGATATAGGTTATATATATATATATATATATATATATATATATATATATATATATATATATATATATACACACACACACACACACACACATAATAACATTAATCATATTTCTGCATTAGTCATGTTATAAGAGAAAAATCAGAGCAATGATGAAAAACCTCAAAATTGAAAAAACAACAGCACCAAAACCAAAAGAAATAGTATGGTTTATTCAGCATCTATACTCCACAGTTCTTTTTTTTCCTGGATTTGGAGATCCTCTTCCATCATGAGTTCCCTGGAACTCTTCTGTACCATTGCATTGGTGAGAAGAATATAGTCCATCACAGTAGATCAACACTCAATGTTGATGCTACTGTGTACAATGTTCTTCTGCTTCTGCTCATATCACTCATCATCAGTCCACGCAAGACCCTCCAGGTTTCTCTGAACTCCTCCTGCTCATCGTTTCTTACACTTGCTGCCCATCTTACAATTTAATTGAAGACTATACTAGTCATCTATGCAATCGTCATTTGCTATTTTGTACTATAAACAGGAAAAAATGTGTCAAGGATAGGACTTGAATCCAGGTCTTCCTTACTCTGAGATTAGCTCTTGAGCATTTCATTTCTTTCCCCTTCCCTTACCCACTTTATTTCTCTCCTGTCCCCCTTCTTCCCTTCTTCCTCTTCTTCACTCACTCCTACTCACTTCTACTCACTTCCTCTATTCGCACATACACCATCATATATACACACATAGTTACTAGACTGCCTTTCTAGCTACCAGACAGAGATTTTTCATACTGCTATGGCTTTCATTATAGAGGTTTTGGGGGTATTCTGTGTCTCTGTGCAAAGTGAGGCTGACAAGTTTGTGAAACTTTGCCTCACTTAAGTCAATTCACGTGCAAGTCAAGACATCACTCCATGATGCCATTGGTCCTCTTGGAAAACAAAGGTTGAATAACAACAACAACAACAATAACAACAACAGTAACAAATAGTGTAATATAATTCACAGATAATGTTTGGGGAATTTTGCCAACAACAGTTCATCCTTCCTTTGTTGTGCAGAAAATCTGGATGTTGTGAATACCTCAGGTGAGCATAACCATTAGCTTGAAGATTAATGATTTAATTGGGTGCAGCAACTCCCTCCACTAAAGCAAGTTACAACCTTGTCTATAACTTAATATAGACATGTTAAGAAATATTCCTCAACACTCTGCCAGGAGGCAGCTAAGGGGAAGAAAGCTTTCCAGCTCTTTCTCTTTTATCCTGAGGCTGAGTTTTGGAGGGGTTAATGGACTTGTCCCCTTGTCATACAGATTTTGGGTTAGGGACAGAATGAGCAAATTGTAAGCATATGCATGTCTTACTATCTTACACCACATCCCACATAGGCAGGTGGATGCACACACATACACACTCAAGCAGTACTGTATGGAAAGAAGTGACAGAGAAGCAGATTTCTCCTCAGTATAAGGAAACACTTTCTGATAATTAGAGCTGCTAAAAATGGAATGAACTGCCTCAGGAGCTACTGAATTCCCTCTTGCTTGAGGTTTCTAAGCAGATGACTTCATGATGAAAACAGTGTTGGATCTGAAATCAGAAAATTTTATTTTGAATTCTCTCTCTTTGTATTTTAATGGAGAAATCATTTTAAAGACAATAATTATCCATAATTTTTTTTTGTTTGCCACTTTGCAGTGGAAAGTCAATAAGGAACAAGGGTAAGGGCAGGCACCTGACAAGGTTACACAAAATTTTGTGACCTTTAGCTAATCACTTATTCTTGCTTGGCCTCAGTTTTCTTTGTCTTTATTTCAATGTATAAAAGAAAAGGATTAGACTAAGACTAGGTTGCACTAAGAAGCATAACTGCCAAGAATAAGGAAGTGATGGTCCTTTTGTTCTAGAGCATTATCCTCAGTCTTGAACTTCATAATATAAGGACAATGGAGAGCATTCATAAAAGGACAATCATGATAGTGATAGGCCATGTTTATATATCGTAGTGTTGTTGTTCATCCTTCATTTTCAGAGAGGACCAATGACATCATAGTGTTGGGGTAAAATAATAAATGATGGGTGACATGTCATATAAAGAGTAGTTGAAGGATGTGATGTTTAAAATCTAAATGTGTGTTCGCCTTAAAGTAGAAGCTTTAGCACCAGTCTTTGGGCATTAAGCATTTATTAACGCATACTAGGTATTAAAAAAAAAAGAACATGTGGAGTTAAGAAAAGGCCTATCTAGCCTAGAGTTCTAGCCTGGTCTGGTTCTTCCTCAAATACTTAGCCACTAGCCTGCTTCAACCATGAACCGCCCTCAAACTGAGTATGGAAGCTTTTTATAGTTCTGGAGCAGAGGTGGTCTTGAGTTGAGTTCAAAGTCCTTAACTTCTGAGAACAATACCTCCTTAAGGGCCAGCCAGGTGTGGTTACAATCTAATTAACTTGAGTAGGCTAATCAGCAAAGTCAATCACTCTCACTTAATTCAATCAGTTTAGATTAATCTCCAGATGAGCCTTTGAGTATCTGCTAAATCCCATTATTTTCTCACAAGGAACTGAGTATGTTTAATCTGGAGAAAAGAAGACTATTGGGAGTATTTCAGGTGGGAAGGAGGATATTATAGTTCTATTCAAATATTTTAAGGGGGAAGAGGGATTAGGCTCTCTGGCATCAAAGAACTGAACCAGGAGCAATGGGAGGAAGTACAAAGAGTCAAGTTTAGAACTGATGCCAGGAAAAACTTCCAAACAATTAGAGGTGCTCAGAAGTGGAATGGGCTGCCTTGGCCAGTCAAAAGTTCTTCACTGGTGGTCTTCAAAGGGGAAGGGAAGGGAACAGGTATTTATTAAGTGCCTACTATGTGCCAGACACTATGTTAAGCACTTTACAAACATCTCATCTAATCCTCACAACAATCCTGGGAGGTAGGTGCTATTACTTCTATATTAAAGTTCTAGAATCTGAGACAGAAAGAGGTTAAGTGACTTGCCCGTGGTCACACAACTAATAAGTGTTTGAGGCCAGGTTTGGAGTCAGGTCTTCCTTACTCCAGGCCCAGTGCTTTACACACTATGCCACCTAGTTGTATAGCAGCTGTATGTTGTTATACAAAAAAAGTTGTATATGAAAATGGGCATTCTTTGCAGGTTATCATTTGGACCAGACCTCAGAGGTCTCTTTCAACTCTAAAATTTTGTGTTTTGATGAGTAAGTGATCTTTATTGTTCTTTCTAACCCTACATTTTTTGATCCAGTTGTCAGGGATGCTGGGTATGCTGGAATTTCTGCTTTAAGAAGGGGTTGAGCTAGATGGTTTCTGAGGTCCCTTTCAAAGCTACAGATTTATGATATTGTACTTCATATGTCACATGCATTATAAATAGATGATGAATATGCTATATTAATATTCAGCAACTTGCAATGATATGTGTTCATAAGCTATAAAAATAGCATCAGCTCATCTGCATACTGCCTAACATTCTCCTTTTCCCACCCATTGGATTCCTGTCATTTTGCTTATTTACATCAAATTATAGAATTATGGATTTGGGGAGTTAAAAGGCACTTCTGCAAACCATCTACCTTAAAGGATCCATCAATCCATAAGCATTTATTAAGCACCTACTTTGTGTAAGGTATTGTTCTAGGCACTGGGAATACAGTACCAAGAATGAAATAATTCCTACTCTCACAACGAGTTTACACTCTACTGGGAAGAAACCAATGGAATATATATCAATATATACAGCACCAATCTATAGTGAATAGATAAAATTATATTCAATGTAGTTATATATAAGAGAGTTTGGAAGGGAGAGCATCAACAATTAGGGAGATGAGGAAATGTTTCATGTGGAGGGTGCTTGAGTTAGGGTCTCAAAGGAAGAATGAGATTTTTTGAGGTGGAGGTAAGGAGGTAATGCCTTCCAGGTAGTGGCTAGGGGGGAGGGTGAGTGCAAAGGCACAGAGACATGAGATGGGGTACTGTGTATGAGAAACAGAGAAAGCTAATTTGGTTGGATCATAGACTGTTGGGAGGGGAATAATACCCAACAAGGGTGAAAAGGTAGGACAACACAAAGTGAAAAATGTAGGCTTTAAAAACTAAAATAAAGAGTTTATATTTTATCCTAGTAGCAATAGGAAGCCATTGGAATTTGTTGAATCACAAGGTCAGATCAGCACCTAAGGAAAATTACTTTGGCAGCAGTGTTGAGGATGGGTTGGAATTATGAGACACTTGAGATACAGAGAGCAATGAAGATTCTGTTGCAATAAGTTCAGTGAGAGGTAATGAAGCCCTGAGATAAAGTGGTAGCTGTATGTGTGTAGAGAAGATGTCAGATTCAAGACATATGAAGGTGGAAACAGAAAGATTTGGCAACTGATTGGATATGGCAACTGAGGAATAGTAAGGAGTCCAGGGTAATTCCTAGATTATCATCCTATGACACTAGCTGGATGATGGTACTTTCAACAAAAATAGGGAAATTTGCAAGAAGAGAAGCTTTTGGTGGGGAAGATGATGAGTTCAGTTATTAACATGTTGAGTTTAAGAAATCTTTGGGATGAGACATTCAGTTTGCAGTATTCAAAAGGCATTTGGTAATGGGGAACAAAGCTCAACATGGGGAGACTGGGGCTGGATAGGTCTGGTCATAATCTGTATAGAGAATATAAATAAACCCAAAGGAGCTAGTGGGGAGAGAGAGAGAGAAGAAGAAGAAGAAGAAGGAGGAGGAGGAGGAGGAGGAGGAGGAGGAGATGAAAGATGAAGATCCAGGACAAAACCTTGGTGAATAGTCATGGGCCAGGGAAGAGGAAAGACAATTTAGAAAGAGATTGGACAAGTAAGGCATTATCCAGGAGAAAGTGGGGTCACAAAAATTCAGAGAAGAGAGAGTATTCAGAAGGAGAGTATGGAACACTATCAAATATAGGTTGAAAAAGACTAGGATTGAGAAAAGACTATCAGATTTAGCAATTAAGAGACCATAGGTAACTGTGGAGAGAGCAGTTTCTGTTGAATGAAGTGAGAAATCATATTATAAAGGACTGGGGAGTGAGAGGAGAGGAAGTGGAGGTGGTAAATGTAGACAACGTTTTCAAGCAGTTTGGCTGTGAAAGGGAGGGGAGATATGACTGTAACTGAAAGGTATGATAGGATCTAGTGAAATTCCTTTAAGGATGGAAGAGACTTATGCATGTTTAAAGGCAGTAGGAAAAGAACCAATTGATAGTGAAAGGTTAAAGATTTGAGAGGTGGGGGATAATTAAGGACATGGTTTTCTGGAGAAGATGGGAAGGGGTGGGATAAAGTATACATGTAGAGGGGTTAACCTTGGTAAGGAGAAGTGCCATCTCTTTGCCAGAGATTGGATTAAAGGAGGAGAGAGTGAGAAATTAGGAGAATTGTAGAAGACACAGATCACATCAAATGGCTTCTGTTTTTTCAGTAAAGTAAGAGCTGAAGTCTTCATGTAGGTGTTGCGGAGAGACAAGGCATGAGGGATAAGGAGAAAAGAACAGGTTTAGTATCACTTCCTCAATGAGTAAGATGGGTAATCAGTGCATGATGGAAGTCAATATATGAAAGGATATCTCAACATACCCGACAAGTGATTGTCTAACATCTGCATGAAGATCTCCCAGGAAAGGGAACTCTCCCCTTTGAACAAGGCAGCCCATTACAGTTTTGGACAGCTCTATATTTCAGGAAATCTAAACTGGCATCTTTGCAACTTCTACTTGTTGCTTCTGTTTCTGACCTTTGAGGCCAAAGAGAACAAGTCAATTCCTCCTACATATGGCAGCCCTTCATATGGCTGAAGATGATAAGCATGTTTCCCTTGGTTCTTTTCTTTTCCATGCTCTACATGCCCAGTTCTTTCAACCAATCCTCACATGACAGACTCAAGGCCATTCACCATTCTGTTTGCAATCCTTTGGTTTCTCTCTACTTTATTAAATCAAGTCTCTGGAAGATTGATTCTTTTATGCTTTGTTGTTGTTGTTCTGCCATGTCCAACTTTTTATCACCCTATTTAGGGTTTTCTTGGCAGATAATGGAGTGATTTACCATTTCCTTCTTCATTTTGCAGGTGAGGAACTGAGGCAAATAATTAAGAGACTTGCTCAGGATCACACAGCAAGTAAATATCTGAGATGGCTCCAAACCCAGAACATAATAAGACTTAACTGATGCTTTTTTCATTCAGTCATTCATCTTATTTTTCTTTTATTTCTTTCCTTTCCTTTCCTTTTTTGAAAATAGATCTCTGTGTCTCAATGAATACTGATTGGCACAAAATCTTTAACTGCCTCTGTTTTTCTGACCTGGACAAGGTCACCCTTCCTTAGTTGATCTAGTGGCCTCTGCTATGGTGAGCTCATATTAGTGGAAGACTTCCTTTGGATGCTTGACTCTGAAACTCAAGTGATCCTCCAATGTTAGGCTCCTCAGGAACAGGAAATATAGGCTAATAGTTGGGGAGGGGTGGAAGGGGTGGAAGGGATGGAAGGGATGGAGAAATGGACCTAAGACTTGAGTTTTTAAACATAAATCATAGTAATCATTAGACTCCAATGATTGCTTTTTTAAAAAGACATTTAAAAGTTCTTTAGGGGCTTCCAGTAGTTAAACCTTAGATGTTTTTTGAATTGTGTTGCTCAGTGAGTTATCACTAAATTTTGTCCCAGATATATTTCTCTTTATGGATCAGTGCTTGAAGAACTTTCTTTAGTTTTCAATTTTCACAGTGAGTTTTTCCAATTTCCTTCCACCTCTGCATTTTTTCCTATGATATTCAGAGAAATGTTTTCTTGACAGTCCCATGGACCTTCATAGCAACTGCAAGACAGGCTTTAAAATAGCTTTGAGTGAGACTCTACTTGAATGATAAAAATGGAATTTGATTTAAATTTTTCTTGTTGACACTCAACAACACTCTCTGCCAGAAGGCAGTTAAGGGAGAGAGATTTCCACTCTTCACTTTTCTTTTGCTCTAGCCTACAGAGCCCTCGGGCCTTAGCTGGTTTTATTCAGATCCCAGGGGATATGTCAATGAGTTCTGTTGAGCACAGCACCTTATATACAGTTGGTGCTTAATCAAAGCCTGTTGAAGGAATAAGTAGATAGATATTTATGAAAGACATAAATTAGACAGTCAATATATACTAGGATGGGCTGTTACTGTGCCTGTATTTTCCCAAATAAATGCCATCTCATTATTCTTTTGTTGGATTTTGTGCTCTCTTTCTCTTCTCCTTCTTTTCCTTCTCCTTCCCTTATGTCTCTCCTATTCATCTCTTTCCCCTCTTTTCATATCTCTCTCCCCCTCTCTCTATGTCTGACAATCCCTTTCTCTTCTCTCTCTTTTTCTCCATCTCTTTGTCTCCGCCTCTCCTCCCTCCTCTCCATTTAAGAGAATTGACAGACCTATATCTAGTAATTGAACTTTTTGGATTTCTTTGTAAATCAGTCCTCAGAAGATGACCTCTGAGAGGATGTGGCCACATTTACCAAAACTGAATGAGACTTAGAAATGCTTTCCTTGCTCCCTTCTTTTTGACAAGAGAGATGAACTATGTAGCAATATGCATTCATAGCAACAATTCAAATAAAAGTCTATTTGGGGAATCTTGGACCTTGCTTTTGAATAAACAGAAGCACCAGAATCACATTAGGAATAAACAAAGTCCAAAGAAAAACATACAGATCTGTCAAAGTGTGAAATAAACCACTGAACTCTCTTCCTATGCTGGTGACTGGTTTGGTGTAAAGATGTACTGACAAGTGGTGAGGAACCAGTTAACCTTATCCTCTTTGCTGAGTCCCCCAAAGAGGACTTCCTTCCCTGTGCAGAGGTATCAAGAGCAATAAGCATGAATCCCAAAGGTTCATGAAGATGACTCCAGGACAATTAGAGATGACTTTGGATATTTGAGGCAATCAGGTCAAGTGACTTACCCAGAGTCACACAGCTCATAAGTGTCAAATGTCTGAGGCCAGATACGAACTCAAGTCTTCCTGACTCCAGGGCTAGTGCTCTATACCTCACTACACCTTATTTTCTGTAAGGGATATTTTTGGTTCCTAATATCTTGCAAATAATAGCAATAATAACACCTTACATTTATTTAGTGGTATATGTGAGTTTTAACCATTTGTAAGGTACTTTCCTCAGTGTGAAGTTTAAAATGAAGTGTTATCATCCCTTATTTTATAGCTGAGAAAACTGTCAGGTTAAGTGAATTTCTAAGTTAATAGCTGAACTAGTTATTAAACCTAAATTTTCTGACTCTAAGCCCAGTATTCGATTTATTACAGTACACTATATTTAGAATTTTTTTTTTGGTGAGGCAGTTGGGGTTAAATGACTTTCCCAGGGTCACACAGCTAGTAAGTGTTAAGTGTCTGAGGCCGGATTTGAATTCAGGTCCTTCTGACTCCGGGGCTGGTACTCTATCCACTGTGCTACATAGCTGCCCCAGTACACTATATTTAAAAATGGGTATCCAGGAAAAGTCATGGGTTGTTAGGATGGTGTTCTGGGTTCAACCAGACCATCATCTTTACTGAAGGGTAGAATAGAAGTAGGAAGATATATCAGAGGGAGTCTGAAAGGCGTACTCTTCTGCATCTAGAGAATATATTTCCCACATACAAATTAAAATTTAATGATCACCTCTAATGCAAAGACATTGTTGATTAAGTAATAACCTTAACAAGACTAATAATATGTTCTTGTTTGTTACCTCATTAATTCATTCATCCACTTATTCACATAATAAGTGTTTATTAAATACCAAATAAAATACCAACAAACTATAGTACCTCCAGTTTGTGCTACCAGGGTAAGTAGGATTTTGAGTGGACTCAAAGCATGACATATGAGAATCTGTTAAAAGAACTGGGAATATTTTGCCAAGACAAGGGAAGACTTAGTGGGGAAATGATAACTGTCAAGTATTTCATGGGTTGTCACGTGGAAAAGAGTTTAGGATTGTTTTGTTTTGTTTGGTCCTATAGGGCAGAACTAGGAATAATAGATGGAAGATATAGACAGCTTCAAAAAAGATGCTCTACAAGGTAGTGTGAGATTCATAATTGGATATATGGAGCATTAAACTCCCCCTTTTAATTTTTCCCTTTTATATATATCTCCCAGACCAATAAGAAAAAGGAACCTCTGAGCTTTAATCTGTGAAGGATTAGTTTTTATTGCTTGGGAATTAATTAGACAACAAAAGGTGATACCAATTAGGGAAATAGGGAAGTAGAAACACGGATGAATGGCCTTAGATCTAAATTTAGTCTATTTTCCTTTACAAAACTCACTGAATCTCAAACTGCCCGCCAGGCTGCGAACCAGCACACCCAAAGCCAAACACCAACTACGTATTTCCGAACTCCTTTTGCCTGTGTAAGCTGCCACGGCTAAGTTTAACAACCAGAGAACCCCATCTTCTGTTCCTGCCCTCACTTTTAATGTCGTGTCCCAGAAGTTCCTCGCATTCTCGAGTTTTCTTCCCAAAAGGGGAGGTCCTTCAAAAGCTGCTTCAGTAGCATGCACAATCTTTCAAATGATTCAGCTAAAACTTCCGATATAAATCTTTATCACAAATAATTTTTACCACATTCCCCCTTTTTGTTTCATTTGTAAAATGAACAAGTTTGCTAAATGAAACAACCAAAAATAATATCCTATGCTAACTAACAATATGTTAATAACAATATAGAAAAGGGAGTGAGGAAAGTTTTGTCCAGAGGGGCAGTCCCTCATGAACCGGCGCTTTGACATTGGTCTTGCAAAGGGAGGGCCTCTGCAGAGAGTACATGTTACAGATGGTATACATTATAACAGAAGGAGAAATCAAAACTAGCAAAACAAAACTGTTCATATAAAGTCTCTGAGTTCTCTTGTCTTCTTGGAGTGGTAAGATGTCATCAGGAGGAAGTTGGATTCTGGTCTGGAACACTGGGCTCTGGATTCTGGACTGGAAATCTGGATTCTCTTCTTTAACTGTTTGAGTTGGTGGATTTTTTACTAAACCTTAGCATAGTGTTGTCAATGATCAAATTAATACATTCCATTACAGTAGTGAGTTTTTCATAATTGGAAGTCTTTAAATGAAGCATGTCATCATATCAAGTTGGGGTCCTGTCAGGTATATAATAGAGAGAATACTTCAGCCATGTGTTGGATTAGAAATCTGAAGCATTTTCTAAAGTCTGAGAACTTCTGAATCTGTATTCTATGTAAGGCACCGTGGACATACAAAAATGACTGAAGTATACATTGTCCATAAGGATAGCTCCTTATGTAGGGGAACTGTGATATATGAGATATAGACATAGACATAGACATAGACACAAACATTGATATCAACACACACATATATACATACATATATATGTATTATAGTACATTATGAATATTACAGGAGTGGAACAAAAATGAAGTTGAGGAAGAACACTTCCATCTGGGATGATGAAGTAAGATTTCCTGAAGAAAGTGGTGACATTTGTGTTGGTTCCTGAAGGATGGGTAGAATTTCAATAGGCAGAGAAGAGGGGGGAAGAGAATTCCAGGAAAGGTGAAAATGTCTTAAGTCAAAAAATAAGGTGGCTTTGGGTTTGTTGTGGTTGTTGTTATTGTTTTCTCCTTTGTTCTCAGAGGACCATGACTTAAGGAGGTCATGTCATGACTTGAAGTGAATTGGATTTCAGTGAGGAAGGGCTGTGTAAAATCACTAGCCTCACTCTCTCCTCTAGAGCCATCTAGGTCCAGTGCAAGATATATATATCAGGGCAATTAGAGATGACCTTGGATATTTGAGGCAATCAGGTTAAGTGACTTACCCAGAGTCTCACAACTAGTAAATGTCAAGCGTCTGAGGCCAGATATGAACTCAAGTCCTCCTGACTCCAGGGCCAGTGCTCTACCCATTGTGCCATCTAGATGACCAATAAGGTAGGAAATCTTATGAAGAACAGCAAGTTTAACTTGAATGTAGGGAACACATTGGGGTTAGTGGAAAATAAGGCTATAAAGGAAGGTTGGGGTACCTTGTAGATAAACTTCTATATTAGACCAAAGGTTTGAGTTTCTTTAGTAGCTAATGGAGATCCATTGAAAAATATATGACTATTATGACTTAATTTATACTTTATGAAGATTAGTGTTGCACTGTATGAAAAATACATGAAGCTAAATTCATAGACCCCAGGTCAAGAACCCCTGATATCATGGTCTAGTCAAAAGACTAATGTCATTGTCTACGTATGACACATAAAGGTCTAAAGTAGAGTGGTAGCAGTGGAAATACAAAAGAAGGAACAAATGTAAGCAATAGTAGTAGGCTTCCACCAGTCATGGATGACCATGCATCAGCACCTTGTAGAGCCACAGGCCACAGTGTGGCTGTGCAGTCTACTGCGGGAGCTGCAGCTCCTGCTGCAATGAACACATCGGAAAACTGCACTCTCTGTTGCCCATCAGTTCCTGTGTCTCATTCGTTTTTCTTCCTTCTGAGCTTGAAGGCCCATCTCAGCTGTGTGCAAGCTGCTCCTGAGTACTGAACACCATCGGGTGCAGTCCTTGGCCTTCTCCTCCCAGCTGCCGTTGTCTATTCCCAGAGCTCTCAAGTCTCACTTGCACACATTTCTGTAGCAAAGCTGGGGATGTCCAGTAGGTCTTTGGCCTGAGGCTAACTCACCATAGAGTAGGTCTTTAGGAATGCGCCCGTCTTGCATGAGGTGTACATGACCGAGCCAGCACAGTCGTCTTTGTTTCAATAGTGTGTAGATGCTCGGAAGTTGCGTGTGCTGGAGCATTTCTCTGTTGGTGATCCTATCTGAACAAGATATGCCAAGGATGTGCCGAAGGCAGCGCATGTGGAAGCTGTTAAGCTTCTTCTCTTGTCTAGTATATGTAGTCCATGTTTCACTCCCATACAGTAAGGTACTCAGGATGCATGCTCTATAGACAGAAAATTTGGTTCATCTTGTCAGTTTACTGTTTGCCCAGACACACTTGGCAAGCTTAGACATGCTTGAAGTAGCTTTCCCAATCCTCTGATTGATCTCAGAATCAAGTGACAAATTGTCACTGACAATAGAGCCAAGATATGAGAATTGGCTTACGACATCCAACTGGTAGCTATCAATGTGTATCAATGGAGGCGACATAGCACCCTGACACATGACTTTCGTCTTTTTAATATTAATGGTTAGGCCAAAGTCCATGCAAGCTTGGGAGAAGCAATCCATCAAGGTCAGCAATTCACACTCTGAGTGACAGGCAAGTGTGGCATCATTGGCGAAAACCAGCTAGGTGACACAGTGGATAGAGCACCAGCCCTGGAGTCAGGTGGACCTGAGTTCAAATCTGGCCTCAGACACTTAACACTTACTAGCTGTGTGACCCTAGGCAAGTCACTTAACCGCAATTGCCTCACAAAACAAAACAAAACCAATAACAAAAAAAACCCAACAAACGAACAAAAAAGTATACCAATATCCTTATTAGATGGCATTGCCATTTTCATAGCAAAGTACACACTTCATGGAATACCATTTGCTTGAAATAGAAGAAATAACAATCATACAATATCCTAGTCCATTGCCTCTCTGACCTACTTTCCTACAGAAGATAACATTATGATAAATTTAGTGACTATAATACAACTGCAGCAACAATAACATACATAACTAACCACAAACCATAGTTCTTTCAAAGCTATCAACAACTATTAATCTTGACATTTTGCATTTTGCTAGTAGAAGCACATTCAGATAAGGTAATTAGTCACCCCTAAAACGAAAATGCTTGAACTCTCCTACATTTACTTCCATGCTTTTAGCATCACTGACATTTTCTGTAAACAATACATTTATTTTTTGGCCTGGGCAATTATTTGACAAAGGAGATTAATTTCACTTAACAAATGTCTACCTTTTGAAATGTTGCCTCCATTGATGAACACACACACACATATACATATATCCCCCCCAAAACATTTATATATATCTACATGAATACACATTAAACTTCTTCTAGGAAGTCTTTTTCTGATAAATTCCAATACTGTGACAATTAAAAACATCCACATTCCATCAGTATTTATATTTGTGTTTCATAGATGATTAAAAATAGTGTGTAGAAGTGGACAGAATATTGGCCCTAGGGCCTTTAGACCTTGTTTCCATTTCCAGCATGGTCCCTTACTAGCTCTTTCATTGTTGTTCAGTTGTTTCAGTCATGTCCAACTCTTTGTGACCCCATTTGGGATTTTCTTGGCATGGATACTGGAGTGGTTTGCTATTTCCTTTTCCAGTTCATTTTACAGATGAGGAAACTGAGGCAAACAGAGTTAAGTGAATTGCTTAGGGTCACACAGCTAGTAAGTGTCTGAGGCCAGATTTGAACTTAGGTCTTCCTGACTCCAGGCTTGGCACTCTTTCCATTGTGCCATCTAGCTGCCCCACTGGCTTTAAGGAGCTGTGTAATTTATTTAATTTCTTTGGGCCTCAGTAAGATGGAGATAATTCTGGTACTACCTGTCTCTCAGGGTCCTTATGAGGAAGGTACTTTATAAAGTTTAAATGGCTAAAGAAATGTGAACATATACATAAAAGGGGCTTAATAAATGTTAATGAATAATTGAATGTTTTTGTATTGCATTTAATTTTTATAGGATCATAGATTTAGAGCTAGATGAGATCTTATAGTCCATTTAGTAAACCCTTTTCATTTTACACAGGAGGAAACATAGAGGTTAAGTGACTTGCCAAAGGCTGCACTGACATAAGTGCACAAGTAAGATTTGAACTGTAATTATATGAATCAAAATCTAATGCACATTCCCTGTATTTGTTGCTCAATGAAATGATTATTTGTTTTCTGTTTCTCCAAATGGGTTGTGTATTCTTCAGGGGCAGGTATACTTTTAGTGATATCCTCACAATTCCTAATGTAGGGCTCTAGACACAATAAGCTCCCATGCCAATAGTTCAAGGACCTGTGATTATAATTACTGTGGGTGCTCTCTCTATGGAGCATAGAATTATGTCTCTGGAGCTTGAAAAGGACTCAGAAGACACTGGATCTAACTGTCTTATTTTACAGATCGGAAAACTGAGGTCCAAGAGATGAAATCACTTACCCAAAGTCACACAGGTAGTTAGTATCAGAGGCTGGATTTGAATTCAGGTATTTCAGTGCCTTTCCACTGTAAACAAATTCCCTGCAAGTTTGCTATGACTTAGTAGATTATCTTCTAGAGTTACTGTGGGCAAAACCCCTACTTCTCTTTGGGTAATCTGCTAATGAACTTCAATTAACTTAACTAGGCTGGTCCTCATAAAACACACATTTTATCTCTGGTTCCATACTTGAAACATAGTCTCTGAGGTGCCAGGACCCCACCTATACATAGATTGGAGGATGACATCAGTGCCACACAGGCACTTTCTTGTTGTTCAGCCTTTTTGAGTCATGTCTGACTCTTCATGACAAGATTTGAAGTTTTCTAGGCAAAGATACTGTAGTGGTTTGCCATTTCTTTTTCCAGCTCATTTTACAGATGGAGAAACTGAGGCAAACAGGGTTAAGTGACTTGCCCAGGGTCACACAGCTAGTAAGTGTTAAGTGTCTGAGGCCAGATTTGAACTTGGGAAGATGAGTCTCTCTCTCTTTTTTTAAATTTTCATTTATTTTTTTTTTTAGTGAGGCAATTGGGGTTAAGTGACTTGCCCAGGGTCATACAGTTAGTAAGTGTTAAGTGTCTGAGGCCGGATTTGAACTCAGGTCCTCCTGAATCCAGGGCCCATGCTCTATCCACTGCACCACCTAGCTGCCTCTAAGATGAGTCTCTTTGACTCCAGGCCTGGTGCTCTATTCAGTGCAGCACTTTAAGAGTATTGAGTGAATCAATAAGAGAAACATTTATAGATGACTCCTTTTGTTGATTTAAAACTTAGTGGCATGGAATAGTTCCTATTTCCACCCTGTGACAATTATCCTATTAGAAATCAGAGCACCCTCAGTTGTCTGTGGTACTCATTAATATTTTACATTTGATGCACTTTTGAATGATAAAAAGAACATTCAGAGTGTAAATCCCTCAAGCTTGCATATAATGGCATTAACTTAATAGAACATGATTTCCTAATGAAGCCCCTAATAGGATGAGGGGAACCAAGTTTGCTTGAACCATAATTTGTCTGAGTCTGGGTTATAGGCTCAAGCAATTGGTATCTAGCATATTAATAGTAATTAGCATATACAGCTTACTCATCATAATCAATTAGCACCTTAATATATTTGGACTATATTAAGCGAGATGATGATATTTTGATATAATTAGAAGGTGAAGTGGGAGAAGAAAAATCCATCTGGGAATTTTATAAAAATGATACTGCTTGCCATGACAGTAACTTAAAAGAATGATTTTCCCCATTTTGTGTGTGTCATGAACCATTTGGCAGTCTGGTGAAGCCTATGGACCCCTTCTTAGGAACCTGTTTTTAAATCATTTAATGACATGCCATTGTTGTTGTTTGTCCTTTGTTCCTGGAGAGGACCATGACATCTGAGTAATATCATGACTTGCACTGAATTGGATTTAAGTGAGGGAAGGCTATGCAAGGTCACCGACCTCACTCTTTCCTCCAGAACCATCTGAGTCCAGCAGCAAGATATATATCAGGATGACTGGAAGGGGCTCCAGACATTTTAATGCAACTGGGGTTAAGTGAATTGTCCAGGGTCACACAGATAGTAAGGGTCTGAACTGATATTTGAACTAAGGTCCTCCCAACTTCAGGGCCAGTGGTCTTTCCATTGTGCCATATTTTAGTTAGAAATTAGTGAAAGTAAAGATGTATTTTTCTCATCCAAATTATAAATCACCCCAAAATCTCTCCATGGACTCCTAGAGGATCTGTGGGCTCCTGGATAAGAAACCTTGCCTTAAGTGGCTCAGAAAAAAACCCTGAAAGAGTTCTCTTCCTCCAAATCATCTGATCTACCTCTAGAGTCACCATATTAATTATCTTTTAAAGCATGAGCTTGGTACTGGTATGGGATAGCTTCTTTACCCAAATTATTTTGACTGGGTTTCTGGCTCATGATGTTCCATTTTAGGGCTATGTGACTCCTTGAGTGAGTGAATCATATAGACATTCAGGGAGCAGAGCAATAGCACAAAGGGGAGAGAGGCTTTCATCCTCTCTATAGCTATGTATGATGGGTCATACTCCCATAGAATATTCCCCACAGCCTATGAGTTTATTGTAGCAAAAATTGAATTTCATTGAAGAATGCTGTTTCTCTCTCTCCCCATATATGTGTATATATATGAGTATATCATCCATAGCTACAGCTTGCCTTCATCTATATGTATAACTTCTATATATCTCTATCCATATCTCTATTTATAATCAGGGGCTCTTAACCTGGGATTCATGAACTTAAAAAAAATTATAACTGCATTTCAATATAATTGGTTTCTTTTGTAATCTTATGTATTTTATCTTGTAAATTTAAAAATATTATTCAGAGAAGGAATTTTCAGAAGGATTCTGCTTTTACTAGACTACCATAACGGTTCATGAAAAAAATAGTATTTAAGAACTGATATGAATAGAGATTGGACCTGTGATGTCATTGTTATAGAGAACTCTTGGAAGAGAAAACTCCTTCTACCACAGTGTCAGAGATAGGACTTGAATCCAGGTTTTCCTGGCTCTGAGGCTAGCTTGCCACCCACTGGCATACATTGCCACACTGTACAACTCTCTGTCCCCCTCCCAATCTGTCTATAGACATACACACATTGAAAAGATTAATATTTCTATAGTTGAAAACACCTATCTGTGTTTGAAAACAAGTATTACAGTGGTAGAAGTTTTTCAGGAGCAAGAAAAAGATTTGAGTTAAATGCTGTTTTTTTTTTTTCCATTCAGTGTTTGGAACAACAACAACAAAATGATCTCCAGATAGATATGTCTGAGAACTCAGGAGAAAAACTGACTACAAACCAAACTGAGATTGACTGGTCAGTTTCCTCTGTTCCAGCTGAGTAGAAGAGAAAAAAAATACCAGATGATGAAAAATTAATGGGATTTTTACAGTTCCTTCAGTTTCAATAAACTGCATTATTATTATAAATGCTTTTGGTATAATAATATATGATTTATATCTGGACAAGACCCCCCCCCCTCCTGCCCTCCTTCTCCCCCTACCATCTCATTTTTTTTCATGAGTGCAGATCAAAACTGAACTGTGAAGCCAAGCCTTCTCAAAATCAGCATTCTGGACAAACCCTAATAAAAGAAATTAAACAAACTGAAAGTCAAAGGAACATGGCTACTGGTGATTGTAAAGGGTTGACCGAATCATGCTGGTTTGTTTATTCTGTAGTATCATGGGATGTAGTTCCCTGGGATTTTGTGAAATACTTGAATGGAAAATAAGACAGGGGCTTAAGCAATGAAAACAATAAAGCTCAGGGCTGTCAAAAACCTTGACTTAAGGACTCCCTCGATAACCCCATTATTGTTTACAAAGGAGTCATTGTAATAACTTTTGGGATATTTCCTCTAGAATGACTTATGCCTTGCAAAGAGAAAGTTATCTTATTTCTAAAATGAATTGGACTTGAGCTTTCACACACCTCAAAATCTTTGATCTTAGAACTACTTAGCTTTCAATTAGCATTTTTGAAACACTACCATTTTTTAATGGCCCATGTGCTATTCAATTTCAATTTACTCTTGTTTTAATGAATACAACTGTTTAGAATAACTTTATTATGTTTATTTTTTATGAGGAGACATAGTCAAGAATCTGGCAGGCATCCATCCACATTGTGGGAGATAGTGCCTGTATCAATGACATCACAGATGTATTGAACTAGGGGAAAGTACTCTTTGAAAGCACCGAATTAAGCTTTTTTCTGTTTTTAGTTTTGCCCTGGAAGCCATTTTTGCAGATGGACCAACTTATTTAAAGACTGGTCAGGTTTTATGTATGGACAGTTAGGTTGCTTTGGTATTTATTGACTTTTTTGGGTACTCCATCCCAGAACATTGCCTACATATGAACATATGGCCCTTAGGAATGGCTATGGCCATGAGAATTGGTTACTTCATAGCAACGTATTGGTGAATAATCTCTTTGATCTGGGCATAAGCTGCTCCTGATATGACTAACACTAGTGGACCATATTAAAATTCATTTTGGCTTGGTTGGACATGAGTTTGTGACCCGTTGACAGAGCCTTCAAAAGCCCAAGGTAACCTTCATTAAGCATGACAATATGAAATAAGGAAACCAGCATTTATGAAGTGCCTGCTATGTTCCCAGCATTGTGTTAAGCACTTTAAAATATTATCTAACTTGATCTTTACAACAACTCTGGTAGTTTTTTTTTATCCTCACTTTATATTTCTTTATTTTTTTATTTAGAATTTTCCTCACTTACAATGTAAAAAACAAAATCAATTTTTTTCACATTGATTTTTTTTTTTTGGTGGGGCAATGAGGGTTAAGTGAGTTGCCCAGGGTCACAGAGCTAGTAAGTGTCTGAGGCCAGATTTGAACTCAGGTCCTCCTGAATCCAGGGCCAGTGCTTTATTCACTGCGCCACCTAGCTGCCCCCTTTCACATTGATTTTTAAAACTTTGTGTTCTCCATTTTCTTCCTCCCTCTCTCCTCAACCCTCCCTAAGAAATCAAGCAATCCATATAAGTCCTACATGTGCAGCCATGCAAAACATCTTCATATTAGTCAGGTTGTGAAAGAAAATAGACCAAATAAGTTAGAAAGAGGAACTAACCAATAAAATTATATTTCTCACTTTACATTTCAATGTGAAATAGAGCATTTTGTATTTGCTCCTGGAGGCAACAGAAAACTCTGGGAGTATTTTTTTAATGGGGGGGGATGACATGATCAGATCTATGTTTTATGAAAATCACTTTAGTGGCTGAATGGAAAATGGGTTGGAGTGAAGAGAGACTTGAGGCAGGAAGACCCACCAGCAGGTTATTGGAATACTTAAGGTCATGGGAGCTTGCACTGGAGTTGTGGTAGTGCCAGAGGAAAGAAGGAGGTGTATTCAAGAGATGTTCCAAAGGTACACATAGAATAAATACAGGGTAGTTAAATACTAGGTAGTCAGTGAAAGAAGGCATTAGTTATTGGGGAGGGGGACAGGACAGAGATGGAAAGGCTTTGTATAGGTGGTGGTGCTTCAGCTGAGTCTTAAAGTGAGGAACTGTGTAAGGTGAAAGAAATTGGGGAGTACGTTCCCATTAATGGGGGATAGCTAGTGCAAAGTTATTATGATATATGATGGAATATTGAGATGAGGAGTGAGGTTAGTTTGGTTGAATTGCAGAGTGAGGGAAGAGGAATAATGAATGATAAGGTTTGGGACCAGGTTGTAAAAGGCTTTAAAAGTCACGCAGAGAAATCTGTATTTTATCCCAGAGACATTAGGGAACCTCTGGAGTTAATTGAGTAGAAGAGTGATAAGGTCAGGCCTACACTTTAGGAAAATAACTGTGGCAGTTATGTGGCTGGTGCATTGGAGGGAGGAGTACTGAGGCAGGTAGACCATTTAGCTCATTGCAATAGTTAAAATGAGGATTGACTACAACCTGAACCAAGATGTCAGTCATGTGAGCTGTGAGAAGAGGAAGAATTCAAGCAGGTGGAGGTAAAAATGGCTAACTTTGGCAACTGACTGGATATTCAGAGTGAGGGAGATAAATGGATCAATAAAATGCTAAGGTTATGAACATGGAAAATTGGAAGAAGAGCAGTATGGGTAATAGAATTAGGAAAGTTCAGTAGTGGAGTGGGTTTTGAATTAGAGTTATATTTTAATATATTGAATTTGGGATGTCTATGGGATATCCATTTTGAAATGTCCAATAGGTAATGGATGATGTAGACCCAGAGATCAATAAGTAGTATGAGTTCAACTTCATTGGAAAACTGGAAACCCAAGTTATTTATTGACCTAGATGCCTGGACAGAAATTCCTACCACCTCCACTTGTTGCCTGCATTCTTAGATTCCCTCTATTTACAGTAACAACTGCTATATAGATTCTAAACTCAGTAGTTATAGGTCTTTAGAAGGCATAAATCAATATGTGCTTGCCTATGGCTCAGTGGGCAGATTCCCTTATACTGATGATTCTGGGTGAATGTCTGATGAGGGCACAATCCTTTCCTCTTTCTATGTTTCCTTGTATTTTTCCCTCTATCTGCCTCATATCTAACTGCCCCCCTCCCCCAGGTCATTTCCTCCTCTGCACTCTGATTTCACTCTGCCCTCTGTAGCTATACCCGATTTAACCTATGATATATTGTTCATGAATTTCCCTTCTTTCTGAAAACCTTCTCTTTGTACTCTTTCCAACTTCTTGCACTAGAAGAAATTTGGCTCACTCTTAAAGATGTCACATCCATGACCACTCATTCTAGGACTATCATCCCCCCTGAAATAGGACTTGGAGGAGGAATAGACACACTTCTTGTCCCTCCTCTCCTTCCTCACTGATTACTTCACTGACCCCTACAAATATATCCAATTCCTTCTATTTTACTTTTTTTTGGTGAGGCAATTAGAGTTGAGTGACTTGCCGAGGGTCACACAGCTAGTAAGTGTCAAGTGTCTGAAGCCAGATTTGAACTCAGGTCCTCCTGAGTCCAGGGCCAGTGCTATTCTTTCTATTCTAAAAAGAAAAAAAAGGCAAATCCTTCACTTGATGCTGCCATTACCTCAAATGACCATCTTCTCTCTAGATCTTCTTCCTTTCACATCCAGAATTTTACAAACTGCTAACTACACTCAGGGTTTCCAATTCCCCACCTACTACTCAGTTCTCAAACCCTTGCAATCTGGCTTCTAACCTTACCACACAGTCATTCAACAAGTATTTATTAATGCTTACATACTGTGAGATTTAAAATTGGATATTAGATCATAAATCTCCCCTACTTAACTTTTCCCTAATTTATCTCCCAGACTAGTAAATGGAAGAAGCTTCTGGTTTTCTAGATAAAGCCTTTATTGTATGATAGTCACAAGGTGATGTTGATTAGAAGGATAGGAAAATAGAAATACAATACAAATTGTCTTAAATCTAGGCTTAGTCTATATTCCTTATAAAAACTCACCAAACCGAAAAGGCCACCTTTGGAGAGAGAGAGACCGTCTGTGCCGCGCCATCAGGAGTCCCGCCAAGCAGGCAAAAAGGCCTACTCCCGTTCTCTCCACCCCGGAAGTCAAAAACCCGGCAGGCAGTCTGACATGTGCAGCAGGCGGACTGTTCATCTCCTCCCCAAAAGGGTGGTCCTTGAAAAACTGGTGTCTTTCAGTTATCCTAACCGACTGTTAAAAACTTTCATATTTTACCACATTTCCCCCCTTTGCTTCCTCAAGAAACGGAATGTTTCCTTGATGGAACAGTAAAAAGAATATAATAACTTTTGCTGACTAATAATATGCGAACAACAATACAGAAAAGGAAGAGAGGAAAGTTTTGTCCAGAGGGGCGATTTTTTTTTTTTCCTCATGAACCGACGCTTTGACATTAGTCTTGCAAAGGGAGAGCCTCTGCAGAGAGTACATGTTACAGATAGTATATATTATAACAGAAAGGAGATAGTAAAAGCTAATAAAGCAAAACAGTTCATATAAAGTCTCTGAGTTCTCTTGTCTTCTTGAAGTGGTAAGATGTCATCAGGAGGAAACTGGATTCTGGTCTGGAAAACTGGATTCTGGACTCTGGTCTGGATTCTGGACTCTGGACTCTGGTCTGGAAAGCTGGATTATCTTCTTTAACTGTTTGAATTGCTGTATTTTTAAAACCTTAGCATAGCATTGTCAATGATCAAATTAATAAATTCCATTACATTCCCTCCTTTATATGGTTAGACTTGTAATAGAGGGTTGAGGTAGTTATGCAATGTGTAACACTTTTTACCACCATGTGTCTGGATCAAAGCCAAATTTAGTATGTGTTCATGACACCTGAAAATGTTATGGAAAGGTTATCATACCATATCTCATGGTTCTGAGACAGCCAGTGATTGTGCTAGGCCACAGGTGAATTCAACTGAGTGAGATAAAAAGATAAATAAGTTCAGTTAAATTAGGTTAAATTAGGAGGGAGAGAGGATGAGTACTGGACTGTGCCTAGTAATTGTGCTCTACATAGTCACCATCATAAGCAAACCATGGACTTAAGTATACCTGTCTCTCCTTTTGTTGCACATATATTCTCTCCAGGGCCTGCATCAGAGTTCCCAGCAAGTTAGTCTCTGAAATGATAAGTTTCCATACTTCCGAAATCTCATTAATTTCACCAAAGACAGTATGATGGTAAAAATGTGTGCTATGCTGCATAACTGAGAACATATTAGTGATATATACAATAATTCCAAACCATACCCAGAGTATAATGACATATAAATAATAAACGAATGTAAATAGCTGATTATATTAGACATTGTTACATAATCTTCTTTTAGACATTATTACATAATCTTCTTTTAGCAAGTAGACCACATCATCTTATACATGAATTCTCTAGTATAACAGTAGCAGATACTTAAAGTGGTGATTAATTCATCAAAAAGAAATAAGACTTCAATTAGCAAGATTCAATATTCAATAGCATATACTTAGCCTTTGAAAAGTCACTTAGTTTACAAAATCGGGTTTTTAAAGAAAAGCAAAAGAAACAAAAGTAAAAAAAAAAAAACAAAGCAAAACCAAAAACCAAAAATAAAAGGCAAAAGATTCGCTAAGCACCCTTTTGTGCTCTTAAAGAACTTAAAGGTGTGGTGAATTCCAGGTCTTTTCAGTGCCTTTCAAAAGTCAAAACAAAACAAAAAACAAAAAGGATTAAAAAAAAATAGGTATAGGGTAGGGAAAAGGTGGGAGAAATTGAGGTGGGCCAGAAAACTAGGCCATTTGAAGAAGGAATACCATTTGCTACCACCAAGATCTGCACCCGCGGCGGCTCCACCCGGGCCCGCGCCCTAGGCTTCCAGGCCCACCGCGGCGGCCCTCCTGTCCACTTATGCCAACACCAATGTGGGCAGGTGCATCAGTGCTTTTGCCTGTGGAAGGAAATGCTTGTTAAATTTTAAGGTATTTAAGCTGCTAGAGTTTGGGGTATGCCACATTGTTTTAACTGGTTCCCCAATTCTCTGCATGCCAAAGTGGCAGGGGTTTCTGAATTGTCATTGATCTTTCTAATGCTGTCATAATGTTATTTATGGTAGAAAATGTGGAGTTCTCTAGCATCAGTTTTGTCTGTGCCACTGATTTTCAATAAAGGCTGATTTAATTGATGAACCACAACATTCAGCTGATGCTGCTTAGCAAATGCTACAATTGTATCATTTCCTCCCCACTTTCCAAATTTCTTTAATTCATCAACATATTCTTCAAAAGGGGAGTCATTTACTATAAAAGACTCAAACTCTTGTCTATGGTTAATCATATAAGAAGCAGCTTCTTGTCTGTGTCTGAGATGATTTCTACAGTGACCTTCTAGCTGGTCTGCTAAAGCCCTAAAAAGGCAATTTCCGTCTCCCCTTACTTTACGAAGACTGAGTCCCAAAGCATTTAACTGATCAGTGGGATTATTAAATGGGAACTGCCTGTTTCCTCTGAACTCTCTTTGCTCTTTAACAGTTGCTATCGTTAGGGTTTTTACCTCTTTAGCGTCTACCTCAGGTCTATCTGAAATCTCTTCACCTATGAATGGTGCAGGCTTTATATGAGAGCAATGAATCCATGAGTCTTTTTCACCAATTTTAATGGCAGTAGGAGTTGTCAATAATACCTGAAAAGGTCCTTCCCAGGCAGGTTGAGTTCCACTGGTTCTCTGAAAATTCTTTACATATATTTTATCTCCTGGGTTGAAGTTATGCAATGAAAAGTCTAATGGTCCTGCCTGGACCACAGCTCCTGCCTCATGGAGTTCACGTAGCCTGGTCTGTAATTCCTGTATATAGGAGGCAACAGAAGTATCACCTCCCACCAGTGATGTATAAACTGGGGAAAAAGTTTTAGCTTGGATAGGAGGGTGACCAAAAAGCATTTCATAAGGAGATATATGAAGTTCTCCTCTTGGTCTACTTCGTAGATAGAATAATGCCAATGGTAGAACATCAGGCCATTTCAAATGGGTTTCAGTACATAATTTGCCAATCATACTCTTAAGCTCTTTATTCATACGTTCGACTTGGCCTGAACTTTGTGGATGGTAGGGCGTGTGGAATTTTGGAGTCACTCCCAAGAAAGAGTAGATTTGGGATAAAATCGAATCAGTGAAATGTGTGCCTTTGTCAGAATCGATGCGGGCTGGTGGGCCAAAACGAGGTACTATCTCTTTAAGAAGAATTTTGGCAACAAAGGCAGCTGTGGCTCGGGGGCTGGGAAAGGCCTCCACCCACCGAGTGAGCTGATCAACTATAACAAGGCAAAATTTATAATGTCCTGCTTTTGGCATAGTAATATAATCAATTTGTAAGTGCTCAAAAGGTGTATATGCTAGAGGACGCCTTCCATAAGCTTTGGCCTTAAAAGCATACTGATTATAAGACTGACATGTGGAGCAGCCCGAGCAGATTCGAGATGCTGTATTAGTCACACCTGGTGCTATCCAGGTTCTCTTAATAGAGTCTACAATGCCTTGTGTACCAAAATGGCCTTTTCTGTGAACAGAGAGGCATACCTGGTGGTAGAATTTCCGGGGAAGAAATGGCTTACCTTCCGGAGACACCCAGATGCCATTGATCTGTTTCGCCTTAAATTTCTTTTTCCACTTTTCTACTTCAGAATCGTCATAGGTTAGGTTGGAAGGAATATCCTCAGAAGGTGAAAGGTTAAATACATGTTCAGGAGCTTCTAATGCAGCAAGCTTGGCTGCAGAATCGGCTCGTGCATTTCCCTTTGAAACAGGATCACTATTCCCTGTGTGGGCAGGGCAATGTACAACGGCTAGGGAAGAAGGCAGTTTCAGGGCATCTAAGAGGTCCTTGATAAGGTCCCCATTGGCAATAGCCTTGCCCGAGGATGTTAGAAAGCCTAGTTGACGCCAAATCATACCAATAAAGTGACATATGCCAAAGCCATATTTCAAGTCAGTAAAAATGGTGGCACTCTTATCTTTAGCTATATTACAGGCCTGTGTAAGAGCCACAAGTTCAGCAGCCTGTGCACTAAAATGGGAAGGCAGAGAAGCTGCCCAGAGGGTGTCATAATCAGAAACTACAGCAGCTCCAGTAAAACGGGTTCCCTCTCTCATAAATAAGGAACCATCTGTATAGAGGACAAGATCAGGATTTTCTAAAGGTGTATCAAAAAGATCATCACGGGGTTTTTCAGCCATATCAACTAAAGAAGCACAGTCATGCAACGGTTCCCCCGAGAATGGTAAGTTAGGGAGTAGTGTTGCTGGATTAAGAACTGTGCAGCGTTTTAAAGTGATATTCTCATTACCTAACAGGGTTATTTCATACTTAGCCAGCCTTTGATCTGAAAAGGCTTGTGTCCTGTGACGTAGTAAGAGAGCCTCCACTTCGTGAGGGCATTGCACAGTTAGAGGGTTACCTAGGACCAAATCAGAGGCTTTTTCTACCAAAAGCGCTGTGGCCGCCACTGCTCTAAGGCAAGGTGGAGCTCCAGCCGCTACAGGGTCCAGCTGAATTGAATAGTAGGCTATAGGACGTTGGTTAGGCCCCAGTGACTGAGTCAGGACTCCAGAAGCCACCCCCCTTTGTTCATGCACAAAGAGAGTGAAAGGCTTACTATAATCTGGTAGTCCTAGGGCAGGTGCTGATAACAAGGCCCGTTTTAATTCTTTTATGGCTGAGAGATGCTGGGGATCCAACTGTAAAATGTCTGGAACAGAACTTTTTGTAAGAGCTATGAGGGGTTTAGTAATTTCACCAAAAGAGGGTATCCATTGTCTACAGTACCCAGCTGCTCCCAGAATGGCTCTCAACTGCCTCTTAGTAGTGGGGGCAGAGAGTTGTTGAATGGCCTGGTATCGCTTAGAAGAGACAGAGCGAGTTCCAGCAGCCAAAATAAATCCTAAATATTCTACCTGGGGCAAACACCATTGTACCTTTGTCTTGGAAACCTTGTGTCCTCTCTTGTGCAGCTCCAGCAGTAAGTGACGGCTATCTTCCTGACAAATTTCAGCATTAGGAGAGGCCAAAAGTAAGTCATCAACATATTGTACTAGTGTGGAGCCTTTAAAGGTAATAGAGGCCAGATCCTGCTGTAAAATTTGGGAAAATAATGTGGTACTGTCTACAAATCCCTGTGGGAGTCTAGTCCAGGTCCACTGTCTATTTTTCCAGGTAAAAGAAAATAAATATTTGAAGTCCTCATGTACTGGTATGGAGAAAAAGGCAGAGCAAAGGTCTACCACTGTGAAACATGTAGATTCATAGGGAATTGATGAAATTATCGTAGCCGGGTTTGCGACTATAGAATGTCTAGGAATAACATAATTATTAATCGCTCTAAGATCTTGCACAAAACGATAAACAGGTTTACCATCTGGCCCAGGCTTGGGTTTTTTAACTGGCAAAATGGGAGTATTGCATGGAGAGTGATGACATGGAATAATAATACCCTGGCTTTTCAAAGCCTCAATTATAGGGGTGATCCCTTCTATTGCTTCCCTAGACAATGGATACTGTGGAATGGAGGGGGGTAGTCCCCCCTTAACTTTAAAGGTAACAGGCATGGCAGACTTAAGGAGCCCCACCTCATTAGGGGATGAGGCCCATAAAGACTCAGGAATGTCAGAGGGGATTTTGGATACCTCCCCTGCTGTTCCTTGAGCTTCTGTAAGTAAAATTGGTAATAAATGAACAGTATCCTCTGGCAATTGTAGGGAGACAGCCCCATCTGGAGCACAAGATATGGTTGCTCTAAGCTTGCAAAGGAGATCACGACCTAATAAATTTACAGGGGCATCAGGCATGAGTAAAAATGAATGTTCTACTGTTAAGAGCCCCATAGATACCATGCGAGGATTCAATTTTGCCACTCTCTGGCTCTTTCCTGAGACTCCCACTACATTCAAAAATCCTACAGGTCTACACCCAGCATCTGGTTTGCTTACTAATACTGATTTAGAGGCTCCTGTGTCTAGCAGACAATCATAATAAGTCTCCCCCACTTTTAAGGTGACATGTGGTTCATTACTCTGGGGAGGTGAATGGACTGGCACAAGTGCATTCAAAAAATCCGGATCTGGGAATATATGGCTTTCATTATCTATGTTCCATTCCTCCCCAAGACACCGTCATTCCTGTGTCCTCTTCTGAGGGGGACCTTGGTTACCATTATTCTGGTACTGCCTTTCTGTATTCCTCTGAAAAGATCTATTTCTATTTTGATTTCGCCTGTAATTAGAATTAGAATTTCTTCTCCAAGTCCTACATTCTCTCAATTCATGCCCCTCCTTACGACAGTAACAACACACCTTAGTGTCCTTGCTCCGGTGTTCACATGGCTGACTAGGAATCGCTGGTGCCAGAATGCTCTGTTTAGGGTGATCTGGACCTTCCTCACGTGAGTCAAAGACATAATTTGCAAGTTCCTTAATTCTATCTACTGTGAGATTTCTCCAGTCTGGACATTGTTTCAGAAAGTATCTGCGTATTTCTGGCAGTGAATTATAAACAAATGTGTTGAGAACGATATAGGAATCTCTTAAATCTACTGGATCCAATCTGGTGTACTGTCTAGCGGCCTCACAAAGTCTATCATAAAATCTGTTTGGTCTTTCATTAGCCTCCTGAGGTAGGCTTAAAAATTTCTGCCAGTTTTCCGGTTTTCTAGAGCAAGATTCCATTCCCTTCAGAAGTGTTTCTCTAGCATCTTTTAATCTTTGGAAATCCCTATCATTATTATAATTCCACTCTGGATCCTTTAGAGGCCATTCCACATCGGCCTTACCTTTCGCAACAAGGGCATTTCCTGCTGAGATAATATCTGTAATCTCAGTTGGGGACAGTAAAGTTTCCAAAAGGCAAGTAACATCAGCCCAACTGGGTTGATATGCATTAAATATAGTCCTTAACTGTGAAATTACAGTGTTTGGATTTTTCTCAAAACTAGGGATGATTGATTTCCATGCGCTCAAGTCACTTGGTCTAAAGGGGCTATATTTTCTGACTTGAATTGGCACTCCCTTTTTACTATGTTCTATAGCTTCCTGCAGAGGGAGTAGTTTCTGCTGATCTGATTCTAAACTTGGATCATCTCTAGTAGAAACAGCCATTTTGAGGTCTCTCTCCATATGTGAGAATTTCATTTTGAGGTCTCTCTCCATATGTGAGAATTTCATTTTGAGGACTCTCTTCATATGTGGGAATTTCCCCCATATTATAACAATGATAATAACAAAAAAAAAATAAAATCCTTAGTCGTATGAACTATGGATGTGGTATTAAAAGGTATTTCAATTGCAGGCATAAAATTTCTACTTATATTAAACGTATTTTCCCAAAGATTCTCACTTATACTATTATACAAAAAACTTTTTGTTGCCTGAATGAGGAAAAAACCAATAATGTTATGAAGGACCATTGAGTACACTATTCCTCTAAGTCGGGATGTTATGCTGTCCCAATACATTCCGATGAGAAAAATCAAAGGGATAGTAGAATATTCGAGCATCTTGCCCTTTAAACTGGGCTGGCTTTTCCGTTTAAAGCAAGACTTTTAGAGGCTTAAAGCAAGGGAGATTAGGCAAATGAGGCAAAGTCCGTGTGTGGGGGGGGTATTTGGAAAATCCACCGAATTAGCCGGCTTATGGCCAAACTAGGGAGGGTGGGAGGGTCCTTAAGGTCCCTTCGGGGTCGCCAAACTGTGAGATTTAAAATTGGATATTAGATCATAAATCTCCCCTACTTAACTTTTCCCTAATTTATCTCCCAGACTAGTAAATGGAAGAAGCTTCTGGTTTTCTAGATAAAGCCTTTATTGTATGATAGTCACAAGGTGATGTTGATTAGAAGGATAGGAAAATAGAAATACAATACAAATCGTCTTAAATCTAGGCTTAGTCTATATTCCTTATAAAAACTCACCAAACCGAAAAGGCCACCTTTGGAGAGAGAGAGACCGTCTGTGCCGTGCCATCAGGAGTCCCGCCAAGCAGGCAAAAAGGCCTACTCCCGTTCTCTCCACCCCGGAAGTCAAAAACCTGGCAGGCAGTCTGACATGTGCAGCAGGCGGACTGTTCATCTCCTCCCCAAAAGGGTGGTCCTTGAAAAACTGGTGTCTTTCAGTTATCCTAACCGACTGTTAAAAACTTACATATTTTACCACAATACTACATCCCATATATTTTAGGTACCTGGGATATGGATAACAACTTAAATAATCTCTGCCTTCAAGGTACTTACTTTTACTCTATTATGGAAAATAGGGGAAACAAAAATCTATCTTCTTGAAATTCCCATCTATTCATAGACCAACATTTCACACCATATCCCAAGATAAAGTCAAAATTAGTATATGATCTGGAAATAAAGGGTGATATTATAAGTATATTAGGGTGACAGAGATAAATTTACCTGTGATATGTTTGGATAAACAAGAGTTAGAGATGATAATGGTAAGTAAAATGGATAATTTTGATTATATTAAATTAAAAAAGATTTTGCATAAAAAACCCAAAACAAATGTAGCCAAAATTTGAAGGAAAGCAGGGAACTGGGAAAAATGATTACAGTAAGTTTCTTGGATAAATACCTCATTTCTCAAAAATAGAAGAATCTGAACCAAACTTAGAAAACCAAGAACCATTCCTCAATTGATAAATGGGCAAAGGATATGAATAGGCAGTTTTGCAGAAGAAATCAAAGCTATCAATAGTCACATGCAAAAAATGCTCTAAATCACTATTAATTAGAAAAATGCAAATTAAAAAAGCTCTGAAGCACCATTTCACTCTTAGATTGGCTAACATGATAGAAAAGGAAAAGGAAAAATTCTGGAGGGAGATGTGAAAAATAGGTACACTAATGCACTGTTCGTGGAGTTGTGAATGCCAACCATTCTGGAGAACAATTTGGACCTATACCCACAGGGCCATAAAACTGTGTGTATCCTCTGACCCAGAATATCATTATTAGGCTTGAATTCCAAAGAGAACAAATAAAAGGAAAAATATACAAAAATTATACAAAAATATTTATAGCAGTTCTTTTTGTGGTGGCAAAGAATTGGAAATCAAGATGCCCATCAATTGAGGAATGGCAGTATAAGTTGTGGTAAACAATTATGAGGGAATACTATTGTGCTATAAGGAATGATGAATAGGATGGCTTCAGAAAAAGAACTATGTGAACTGATTCAAAATGAAGTAAGCAGAACCAGGAGAACACTGTACACAGTAACAGCAATATTGTAAGGATGGTCAACTATGAAAGACTTCGTTACTCTGATCAATACAATGATCTAAGAAAATTCCAAAGGACCCACTTCCAGAATGAGAATTGATGTACAGATTGAAGCATGTTATTTTCCACTTTTTCTTGCTTTTATATGGAAAATATGTTTTACATGATCTCACATGTATAATTTTTATATTGCTTACCTTCTCAATGGGCAGAGAAGGGGCTAGTTGGAGGTAGATAATTTGAATTCAAAATGTTAAAAAAAGGTAAAAATAAAAAAATGCCCCCTCAAAGATTTTCACCTATTCCTTTGTCAGTGTATGATAGTATTGCTGATTTTTTTTTGTCTTGCATTTCCTAGCAGAGGCCAGGCATAGACTATATTTTAACATAATGACATTTTCCATCAAGTTACTGAGTGTTAATATGAAAAAGCATTATCCTTTACAATAAAAGTATGACCAGGTCTCTTATTCATGACCATATTGATTGTTTTTCTTGGTAGAGATGCTAGCCTTTGTTCTCTTTATTTATATACATAGTCATAGAATTACAGGATTTAAGAGCTAGAGGGGAACTTAGAGACCATTTAGTCCACCTTCCCCCCTCCCTCATTTTGCAGATGAGGAAACCAGGGCCCTGAGAGGCTGTCACGTGGATAATTAGTGGCAGAATTAGCAGCAGTGGTTTTCTCAGAAAAGCCCAGGGATATTTTCACTACTCCACTGCAGATTCACGTTGGATTCTTAGTTCTGTCTTTTACCAGCTATGTGACCTCAGGGGAGCCACTTAACATCTCCATATTTTAGTTTCCTCATCTATAAAATGGGGATAGTACTACCTGCCCCATCTGCCTTATAGGAATTTTATGATTATTACAAGAGGTAAAGTATTTAGTAATCACAAAGCCTATCAACGTAAATAAACTCATCAAACGAATATTCATGAATGTATGTAAATTTATGTGACCTAATAAGAAGAAACAGAGACAAAGAGAACCTTCATTAAAGTTCTCCTGAACAAAAGTGACCCTGTGTCCTTGGAGGCTATGCCAATAGGTACAAGGTCTTGAACATTCTATCCAGCCAGAAAGGCTCCGGCAAGGGCAAACCAGTTAGGAAATGTAAGGCCACCCCAGCTAAATTCAGAGATTCCATCACCGGGTTGGTCATAAGATGGAGAGGCTGTAATCTTCATGGGTAAAGGGAGTAATTATCTAGATGAAAGTACAGATTTGTATCCTTGTAGTATTGAAGTGTGCTGAGAGGAAATTGTGTGTGTGTGTGTGTGTGTGTGTATGTGTGTGTGCATGTATGTGTATATAAGAGAGACAGAGACAGAGACAGAGAGACCAAGACAAAGAAGAGGGGGGGAAGGGACAGAGAAAGAAGAAGTTAACAGAGCACTGTTCATGTTTAGACATAATCTTTTTTGTGGCACACTCTATGTGTAACTAGAAGTATTGATAGGGTTATAGATTGTAGAGGTGGAAGGGACACAGAGTACAATCTCTCTCCATGATTTGGCAAATGATAATATTCGAGATCTGGAGAGGTAAAGTGATTTGTAGCAAATCAGATGGGGAGTAAGTAGCAGAAATGGATCTCAAAGCCAGGTCTCAATACCCCCAATTCAGATCCCCCCAACATATTGAATTGGTATGAAGCTCATTTCTCTCTGCAGGAAATATACATACCTTTAAAAAATGTCTCTATAATTGCAGAGCCTGTGGCTATTTGGAGTTTTGTGACTCCCTTATCCTAATGCTGCACATCTGGCTGCTTCTGCTTTTTACCAGGAGTCCACAACTGTCTCGCCTGCTCTGGAGCTGCCTTAAAGCTTTGCTTCTGTCTTCCTTGCCCACTGCTGCTCTGCTTCTGCTGGGTTAGTATCCTGCTTCCATCCCTTCTCCGAAAGTGTGCAGCCCAACAAATACCATTGATTGATTGATGCTGGCAGACTGACTGAGCCCCTCCCCTCCTACTTTACTGTTAGTAACCCTGCCTTGTAATTTAATGTTCAATTTGGCTCAGGAGTGAGTCTGATAAGGGGGTTGGGGTAGCATTGAGCTGTCTGTTGCTGCCTGCCACAGATCAACTTGCAGACATGGGCAGAGCCAAATGTTAGAGAAGACAATCTCCACATCTAGAACCATCTAGCCCTGAAAGGTATTTAAATGATAAAAACAAGCAAACAACAATAACAAAAATCCCCCAGAAGTGATGAAATAGGGTGAAAATTCCTTAGATTGAGGAAATAATTCAAACAACCCTTTCACATTAAATAAAAAGCACATTCTTTTAGTTGTTCATTTTTTTTTTACTATACTGAATTTGTACATTTCTTTTTCCTTCCCCTAACAAATATTCTAAAGCCCTCTGTGAGTCAGGTGCTGCTGATTCACTCTGGGTCAGCATCTCAGCCAGAGGGTGGTGACTGACTGGGTGGATTTTGTTCTTGGCATCGCAGAAAGCTTTCACAGAGAGACAAAAGCACAATTCAGTTCTCTGTTAGAGCTGCTGCTACCCAGTATAAATTAATGATTGACTGGTAATGCCCCATGGAGTAGACAGAGTAGCCTTCCTAGGGGCTATAGAGAGCCCAGGTTAAGTTGGCTGCTACTTACACCTGAAATAAATAATAACAATTACTTAGTTGTGAAAAAATTTATTTGTGAAAAATTTGTTAAAAATTATGTTTATTTCACACTCTACACAGCACTTTCCTGACAAGTTAGTGAGGTTGGGAGCACAAGTATTATAATTTCCATTTTGCAGATGAGGAAATTGAGGCTCAGAAAAATTAAATGACTTGCTCAGGCTCACACAGCTAAGAAGTGATATGGTCAATTTTAGAGTTAAATCTAAGTCTTTTGGTTATCTATCTAGTGGTCTTTTGTCATTTCTATAGAATGTGTAGAAAAAGAATAAGGGGGCATAATTGAAGTGTTTTTCTAGCAATATTCAATGGATTGTTGAAACATAGGACATTAGGAAATAGCAGAAACTTCTATCTTAAGGTATGATCACTGATGGCACTGGGTGATCCTGGAGCCAGACCACTCTGGTTTTGCTGAACCTCATTTAATCCTCCAGGCTGGGAGATTTGTGTAATAGACACATGACTTTCTCTTCCTTTGCATTTTGTTATTGTTCAGTAGTTTCAATTGTGTCTGACTCTTCATGACCCCATTTGGGGTTGGCTTGCAAAGATCCTGAAGCAGTTTGTTATTTCCTTCTCTAGCTCATTTAGCAGATGGGGAAACTGAGGCAAACAGGGTTAAGTGACTTGCCCAGGGTCACACAGCTAGTAAGTGTCTGAGGACAGATTTGAACTCAGAAAGATGAGTTTCTTTACTCCAGGCCCAGTGCTCTATCTTCTTTCTATGCCACCTAGATGCTCTGTCT
The DNA here is from genome assembly GCF_019393635.1 of Dromiciops gliroides. NCBI lineage: Eukaryota > Metazoa > Chordata > Mammalia > Microbiotheria > Microbiotheriidae > Dromiciops > Dromiciops gliroides. The sequence continues at coordinate 293,571,156 of NC_057861.1, read as the reverse complement.
AATGTATTGAAGCTACTGTTTTGGTTGTCCAAAGTTATATTAAGGCAACACAAACTGTTTACTTTTGTTTGCATTTTCTACGCTACTTAATTTTTTTGTCAATTTAAAGTTAGCTTGGTAAAAGTTTTTTATGAAGATTATCATATGAACAACCAGGATAGACCAGACATTCATTGCTATTTCATTCTGCTCTGTCTGGCTTAGCTTTGGATGACTCATTTGGTTTCCAGCTGGGTACTGCATCTGTTAAATAGTAGTTGCCATGTGTTTTTGTCAAGACAAAATTCTTTTGATTCCTCCTACTCCTGACCCCCAAAAAGAAGAACACAAAACCAAACACACTTTAGGTTTTGAACTTGATATGTTTTTGAGTTGACCAGGAACTACTAATCAATAGCTATAAGGCTTCTCTTACTTATCTTCATGGGGTTTCTATAAGTAGTAATTTCAAAGGTCATTAGTTGGAGCTTTGTTTTATCTGAATGTAGAGGAATTGAAAGCATACTTCACAAAGAGAACAGAGGGATTCCTTGAAGCTTGTGTAGAGATTGGCAATCAGTAATAATTCTTGTTATGTATCAGAGCTGAAAGAAGCTAGAGATGAGGAGACCACAGAGGAGGTTGCTGAAGCAACATAGGTCTGAGAATGTAAAGGCCTTGATCTGGATGGTAGCAATGAGAATAGAGACAAGTGTTCAAATGTGAAAAATATTGAGTAGGAAGCATTGAGAGGACTTGTTAACTGACTGGATATGGAGAGAAGAAGAGAGGAGGCCAAGATGGATGCACCTTTGGAACATTGGGATTCTGGGAGTATTGGGAAGTTGGGAGCTAAGCTAGAGCTCTTAGGTAGCTTTAACAGTTTCAACCTTATATTAGTGGAAACGATTGAGGCCCATTGGAAATGTTCTCTGTTGTGACTAGTAGTCTGTCACTGAGTTGATGGAAGAGACAACATGACATAGTGATAGAGAGCTAGCTTTGGAGCTAGGAAGACCTGGGTTCAAGTTTTGCCTCTGATACATACTGGCTGTGTGGTTCTGTACAAGTAACTTAATTTCTCAGTGCTCTAGGCAACTTTCTAATACCATAAGTTGCAGAGGAAGTGCTGATCTGTATTGGTGGAGGGGGTTTCATCATGAAGGAATTCCTTATATCAACGAAATCACAGGTCTAGTCCCTAGCCTTCCAAATACATATAGCTCTATCTTTGTATCTATCTATCTATCTATCTATCTATCTATCTATCTATCTATCTATCTATCTATCTATCTATCTATCTATCTCTCTATCTCTCTCTCTCTCTCTCTCTCTCTCTCTCTCTCTCTCTATCTATCTATCTATCTATCTATCTATCTATCCATATGGATAGATTTGCATATGTGTGTAAATGCAATACATATATATATATATGTATTGCATAGATACACATAAATGTATGCATTTTGTGCCATTGTAATATAAAGGCAGCCAGAAATACCAAGATGAAAAGTCTTTGAGTTTAGAATCTGTAATGAATTATATGTCTGACCTCTGTGGATGTGTCTAGCTAAGTTCATAGAAGCTCATTACCAGCTATACTACTGGGTAATGATCTATTCAGTCAAACCAATTCTCAAATAATTTCCATCAAATCATAGAAGCATTGTATTCTATATCAATGAAGAGAGGACCCACATTTGTGAAATCATGGATCCCTGAAGTGAAATTACACAAATTTTTTCATAAATGTATTTATGTATCGGACTATGTGTATGTGTGTTATCATAGATTTAGAGCCTTAAAGGGACTTCAGAGTCCATCAAAAAGTTAACTGACTTGTCCAAGGTCATACAACTAATATGTCTCAGAATCGTCACTTGATCCTCAGTCTTCCTTGCTCTGAGACTGACTCTCTATCCACTGGGCTACACTATTTCTTCTTGGTAGGTTATCTGGAGTATATTTTATATGATTTAAGCATGTTTCATTGGAATTTATATTTATCTTTTGCTTATTTTTGTTTTTAACACACATCCACAGAAATACATATATACACAGAAAGGCTGATGATTTGTGGAGACTTATAAAATTTGCTTCTTCACTGAAGTTATTGAATATTTCAATAACTTTTTTCATTGAATTTATAGAATCTCTTACATAAACCATCATATTCTCTGCAAATTTACTTTTGTTTCCTCTTTCTGATATTTCCTCGATTCTTTTTCTTGTCAATGCATAGGCAATAGTTTTTAGAATTCTACCAAATAATAGTGGTTATAGAAGGAATACCTGTGTATCTATTATCTTTATGGAAAGATTTTTAGTGTTTTTGTACCATTAACATAATACTGTTGGTTTTAGATGGGTGCTATTTTTCAGTTTGAGGAAAGGTGCACTTATTCATATGCCTTTAAGTATTTTTAAGAAATCACAAATCCATACTGTTTTTTGTCCATAACTTTTCCTTATGTAAGAATAAAGCCACATGATTTTGTTTTTGTTATTCATATTTTTATGTTTATAGTTTTCTTAATTTTGATTCATCCTTAAAATGTTGGTCTAATTCCAAACTGGTTGTAGTAAATTAAAAAAAATCATATTGTGTAGTCTCTTTGCTAATATTTTAACATTTTTTTCATCAATATTTAATAGTATTCCCAGTTTTCCAGTTAAGAACAAAGAGTTGTAGACTATTAGAGCTGATCATCTTGTACAACCCCTTTACTTAAAATGTTAAATGATTTTCCTGAGGCCACACAAATATAAAATAACAGAGGCAGGGATAGAAATTAGGTCCCTTGACTCACACAGAATGTCCTAGTTGGAAGAGTCTTCCACTTAGTCCAACCTACATCTGAAAAACAATTTCTTTACAATTTACCTGAGAAGTAGTCATCTCCTCTTCTCTTGAAGATTTCCAGTGAGGGGGAACCTATTACCTTCCAAGGGATCTCGTTTCAATTTTTGATAGTGCCAATTTTGAGGAAGGTTTTTCTTATATCAAGCCTAAATTTGTCTCTATATCTTTCACCCAGATCAGTGGTTTTTTTTTATGATGTTCATTAGTCAAGACATCATTCTATCTTATCCTAGTTATAGCCTTTAAATTAGCAAGAAAAATACATTTATATCCCTTGAGTTCTCTCCTTTCATTTTTACCTAAACACTAATTGAGCATCCTTTAGGAGAAAAAAGATATTCATATATTGTTGCTAGTCTTTCAAATGGGGACATGCCTGGGGAAGTGAGGGAAGGTGGAAAGAGGGATAGATTTGGAATCAGAAGACTTGAGTTAAAGTCCCACCTATGCCACTTACTTTATGTGTAAGCATATTATTTAATCTTTCTTGATCTGTTTCCTCATCTATAAAAATGAGGGGATTAGATTGGGTGATATTTAATGTGCTTTACAGCTCTAAATCCTTTAGGTATGTGTTTTCCATTATGTTTTCCCCTCATCCACTTATCAGTCCATTCAATCCCCTCCCCTCCCCTCCCCCACCAAGCACATTTATATTATACCTTATTTTCAGAAATATTCAATGCAAAATAGTAAGTCCACATGAAGATTGAATACATGCCTTTCTCATTGTTCCTTTTTCTGATTGGCCTGAAAAATAAAAATGTTCATACTTTAAAGAGGAGAGAGATTTTATTTTCACAAATTTAAGTATTAGACAGACCCTTATTAATTATGAAAAATACCATGGGAAAGTCTTCAGGTATAAGCATTATTTTGAAAGCTAACATATGTCTCATACTGGAGTGAACCCATTTTAATGTAAAGAATGTAAAAAAGCCTTTAGTGACAGACATAATCTTATTAGACATCAGAGAATTCTATTGGAAGGAAATCTTTTGAGTGCAGTGAATGTGGGAAAGTCTTCAGTGAGAAGCAAACCCGCATCATCTATCAAATAATTCACACTGGAGTGAAACTCTTTGAATGTACTGAATGTGGGAAAGCCTTTATTCAGAAGGAACAGTTTATGTCCATCAGAGAATTCATATCAGAGGGAAAACTGTTAAATATAAGGAACATGGTGAGCAAAAAGCAAACCCTTATTATCCACCAGATAATTTATACTTATGGGAAACCATTTCAATATAATGAACGTGAGAAAACCTTCACTGAAAGACAAACCTTTATAAGAAGTCAGAGAGCTCATACTGGAATAAAATCATATGAATGAAATGATTGTGGGAAGGCTTTAGTCAGAAAGGACATCTTATTATCAAACTTTATTATTCTCCATTTGTATGGATTTCTCAGGATAGAAGATATCTCTACTCTTGTTTTCCTTCCTCCAAATGGTGAATTCCTTTTAGAACCTCTATTTTGGAAAAAAAAAAACAAAACAGCCCACCTATTTTCTTTCCTTCACTCCCATCCCAGTTGTTTCCTGAGTGGATACCATCTTTCCTCCCTGCCCCAACATTTTTAGTGTTATATATCTCATCATGCCTCATAAGAATATAATATTCTGGGTAGAGACTGCCTTGCTTTTTTTTTTTTTTTGTATTTATGTTCCCAGTGCTTACATGATACCTGGAACACAGTATGTGCTTAATAAATGTCTATTGACTTGGAAATTTTAGCTTATTCTGGAATACTTACTATTACATTTTTATATATATGTGTGTGTTATGTGTATGTATGTATATGCATGTGTATATACATACACACAAACACACACACACACACACACATATATATGTAATTGAAGGAATAAAAAAATTTATTAAGTGCTTACTATGAGCCAAATTTCATGAAAATAGAGTACTCAGAACCTCTGCACTGGAGTCCCACTATCATTCCATTCTTTTTTTTTTTCTCATTGGAATTGATACATTTTAATTACTATTTGTCTTAAAAGTTCAGGTATTTTTTCCCCTCCCTTTCCTGGAGGAGGTCTCTGGAGTTTCTTTTAATTAGTGGTTAATTTTTTAAATTTTTATTTATTTTTTAATAATAAACATTTTTAATTTAAAGTTTTGAGTTCTAAATTCTATCCCTCTCCCTCTCTGCCCCCCTCCCTGAGGCAGTAGAAGCATGCTGTTTTTTACTTTCATTTTTTTCTTTTATTCAAGTTTTCTTACACAAAATGACTAATATGATTCAATTCTTTTGTGTGTGTGTGTGTGGTAGGGTGGGGCAAAGAGGGTTAAGTGACTTTCCCAGGGTCACACAGCTAGTAGGTGTCAAGTATCTGAGGCCAGATTTTTTTTTTGGTGGGGCAGTGAGGGTTAAGTGACTTGCCCAGAGTCACACAGCTAGTGTCAAGTGTCTGAGGCCAGATTTGAACTCAGGTCCTCCTGAATACAGGGCTGGTGCTTTATCTACTGTGCCACCCAGCTGTGCCAATATGATTCCATTATTTAAGGCAATGCCAGTAACTCCTTAGCTGTGATAAGCCCTACCTGGCTGTAAAGTTTTCAAGTATGGGCCCAGTGGTACACTGTCTATCCTTTGAGAACCAGCCTAGCTGATCTAAGAAAGGATAGTTTTCTGCAAGTTGGACAAAGGTTGATGACATTTTTAGTTAAAGCAACTCATGGATAATGTCTATCTGAATGATCTGGGTTGATGATCTAAATCAGACCTCACAGAGCACTTTGTTTCATAATGCTCTAATGCCTTATTATGCCACAGTTTATGTTACTATCTCTGTTGATGTCTTTTCCTGCTTCTAGTCTGTAAATTCCTTGGAGGCTGGGTCTATGTCTTGGCTGATCTTTCTGTATATACCAGTAACAACCACATCCCTATGCATACAATAGATGCTTAATAAGTGTTTGATGATCATCCATTCACTTCGACCCACATTTATTAAATACCTACTCAGGGGTAAGGCATACTGAGAGAACATAAATATTTACTCCACTATATGCCTACTTTCCCATCAAAACAAGACCTTTGTGATACTCATTTGCCCATGCATCAAAGGTAAGGGTGTTTATAGGGAATAGACAGACTTTCACAATTGATAGTCTATAAAGGACCATATCTTTACTATCTTACATTTAATTGAAAGATATAGAGAGTATAAAATCCCACTGTGCTGTTGTATGCTGATTATGGGAAAAAATCTGATGTGATAAAACAAAACTCTACATTAAGTACCCTTCTAATAAAGTGTTTCCAATTTATACAATGGAATAATGAAATATTCCTTTAAAGCTATAACAACAGAAATGGTGCCAACATTGTATCGGAACTATATAGCTGTGAGATATGAAATATATCAGTTTCTGCAGCTATAAAAATTAATGAGTTACAGTAGATAACCCCTAAGGTCTCCTCTAGCTCTTAATGAATGATTCTGCTCAATTTTGCTTTTGTTTAGTTGTTTCAGTTGTGTCTGACTCTTTTTGTGACCTCATTTGGGGTTTTCTTGGTAAAGATACCAGAGTCGTTTGCCATTTCCTTCTCCAGCTCATTTTACAGGTGAGGAAACTCAAGGAAGCAGGGTTAGGTGAGTTGCTCAGTGTCACACAGCTAGTAAGTATCTGAGGCCAGATTAGAACTCAGGAAAATGAGTCTTCCTGACTCCAAGTTTGTCATTCTATTCACTGTGCCACCTATCTCTGATACTACTCAATACTACTGCCCTATTAGAGCACTTATTGGCTTCTACTCATATCCAAAGCTTTACCACTTCTATGATTTTTCCCAGACTATACTTCAAATGACTTCTTGTGCTTTCATGTGCTGAAATCCTATCCACCTCTCAAGAAACATCTCAGAAGTCACTTCTTCCACGAAGCATTCTCTGATTCTCCAATGCATAAATGATCTTCTCTTCTTCAATCGTGAATAACAATCTACTTGTTCTCTTTGATTACCAGTCTACTTTCTATTTTTGTTATTTGTAAATATGTCATTATTCATCTACTATATTGTGAGCTCCACAAAGGCCTTATATTTATTGCATTTGAATTTAAGAAGATTGAAAGAATTCTGGAAATTGGGACATTCTGATTTGCCACAATAAAGAAAGTGGCCCTGGTTGGTGAAATTAACTATTAATATATGTTGCTGAGAGAATGATTAGTGTGTCAATCCTGGGAACATATTTGGACTGTAAGTACTCCTTTATTTAAAAATTCCCCAACTTTTGTGTGTGTTTTAAGTAATTAGCATTGGGTTCCCTCTGAATCCATGTACATGTACATTTCACCACAGATCTTGGTTACATGTATCATGAAGGAAGGACATGGAATTTTCACTGGTACATTCACATTGGCTTTCAGAATATTTTATACTTTACTAATTATAGACATCTGCACAGTCCTCAGCCTCTGGCAATTAAACCCAAATCGCAGCAATTTGACAAAATCTTGATGGTAAGAATTAGTTTACCTCTCCATTTCCTCCTTGATTTTCAGAATGTATAATATGCTTCATTGATGTGGTAGAAAGCTAAAGAAATGCTCTGTATATTTGTGTGAGGGTTTCTGTGTGGATATCATTTACTTAATAATTTTTCTTCCTTGACATTCTCAAGTTTTTTTTTAACCCAAACACCATCCCTTTATGTTCACATTATAATTATTCTTTCTCAATTTCTTTGTAACTATCTCTTTTTATCTGTTTCTGTTTCTGTTTCTCCCTTGATCAGCAAAAGGAATGGAAAAGGAATAGTTTTTTGAGGATTCTTTTCCCATCACTCCCTTCCTCAGTCTTGACTTCTTTTTCTGATTTAATTGGGCCTATATTCAACAGCACTTTAATGATACAGCAAGGCAGGGGGAGCTGCTCTGGGTAAGGGAATATTTTAGAGAGTGGAAAGTCTTATAACTTTAAAAAATTCAAGTTGTTTCCAGTGGACATACTTATAAAATAATCACACATCTCTTTTCCATACTAAAGAAGTCATGCTGTGCCTAATTTAACCTTTCTATGATGTAGTGTCATCATTTTGGACACTAATTACTGAACTGGACTACAGCTGTAGGTGCTTGCATAGGTTGAGTAGGTGCTGACCTCAGGAGATACTTAGGACCTAAATTTCTTCAGAAAAGTATTGGATGCTAACTTGATCTTTGGTCATGTCTCTTTCTCACAAAAACAAGAGGAAAGATCCATGTCTAGATGACCTCCAGGGCAGTGTAACATGGAAGCCTTTCATATAAAATTAATTATTGAATCTAAGGATGAAGCAGCCTTATCCCAAGTGGCTTTTCTCACCTTCTAGAAGATCATCTTCACTTATTATTAGGTATGTCCTTTGTCTTGCCAGCACCTTGCTAAATATTATTTATTATTTCTGCATCATAACCACAATTGACTCTATAAATCTCCTTGTCAACTTCAACCAACTCTTTGATCTCCCGGGCAGAATGTTTTTTTTTATTAGTTATGGAAGAAGAGTATCCTTCACCATTTCAAGAATTTATGCCAGTATATTTACTAGGCTTTCTCAGAAGCCTATAAATTTTTCATGGTTACCAGAAGAGACCTTCAGTAAGCAAAATATCAGGCCATCATTTCCTACACATTTTCTTTAAAGTTTAACTTGCAATAGAATTCCAGGCACAAACAACACTAAAAATTCCATCTTTAATAATATGATGAGATTGAAAGCCTTGTCTAACACAAGCATGTAGATAGGGTTTCTCATGATGTATTTCCCAACATTTTATATTCTGGTCCACTGAATCAGTGAATTTAACATTTGAAGAGAGAAGGTGGAAAATATTAATATAAACCGACCTTTATTCCTAAGGGAAGCTGGTGCAACAGGGAGAGTGGTGTATCTGTTGTCAGATGGCAGCAGGGTGGTCAGTAGGTATGAGGTGTATACTAGGCTCTTTCAAAGACTGAGACTGCATAGAGACCACACTTACAATGAGAGAGAAGCAATCAGTCAATCAACAAGCATCTATTAAATACCTTTGATATGCCAGACATGTCCTTAATCCTGGTTTTACAAAGACCAAAAAGAATCTCTGACCTCAAGGAGCTTGTATTTTATTAAGGTTAACAAAATGTACAGATGGAAATAGATACAGTTATGTGCAAAGCAGATACAAGGTAATTTCCAAGGAGAGTTAGTAGTAGCTGGTGGGACCAGGAAAGGTCTTGTAGGAAATAGTGCTTAGTTCATCTTTTAAGGCTGCACAGAATCTTCAGGAGCTAAATGAAGTAAAGGGTGATACCATAGGTAAATTAGGAGAGGAAGGAAGGAATAGTTTACCTCTCAGACCAATCAGTGGAGAGGAGAGCAATTTATGACCAAACAAGAGATAGAGAATATTATGAAATGAAAAATGGATGCTTTTGATCACATTAAATTAAAAAGGTTTTATACAAACAGAAGCAATGCAGCCAAAATTAGAAGAGAAGCAGAAAGCTGAAACAATTTTTATTGCCAGTACTTCTAATAAAGGCCTTATTTATAAAATATATAGGGGACTAAATCAAATTTATAAAAATGCAAGTCATTCCTCAATTGAGAAATGGTCAAAGGATATGAACAGGCAGTTTTCTGATGAAGAAATCAAATCTATGTATTGCCATATGAAAAAAAATGCTCAAAATCACTATTAATAAGAGAAATGCAAATTAAAACAACTCTGAGGTATACCTATCAAACTGGCTAATGTGATAAAAAAGGAAAGTAATAAATGTTGGAGCTGTGGAAAAATTCTAACACTAATGCATTGTTGGTGGAGTTGTGAACTGATCTACCCATTCTGGTTATATATTTGCTTATTTTTTAATTTTACTTTTCACAAGACCTCCAAGAGCTTTCAATCAGTAAAAATGTTTATTAAGGTTCTACTATGTTTTAGGCATTGTGCTAAGTGTTAGTGATAAAAAGAAAAGGCAAAAGATAGTTTTTTTTTTCCTTAAGGAGCTAATGGAGGAAAATAATACATAAAAATAAACTGAAGGGGCAGCTAGGTGGCGCAGTGGATAGAGCACTGGCCCTGGAGTCAGGAGGACCTGAGTTCAAATCCGGCCTCAGACACTTAACACTTACCAGCTGTGTGACCCTGGGCAAGTCACTTAACCCCAATTGCCTCACTAAAAAAAACCAAAAACCAAAAACCAAAAAAAAACCCCAAAACTGAAAAACAGGAAGGGGTGGGGGGTTGGGGGTTGGGATGGTGGGAGAGGTACCTGTCATGTGGGCATAATGATGAAGTCCATTGGAATGCAGGGAGGTGGGAAATGAGATAATGGTTGCCTTGGGTGTTTTCCTTAAATGGAGGACGGGGTGGTAGGGGTGGCAGGGGGCGGGGAGCTCTCCAGTTTAACTTTAAATTTATCTTCAAATAGAAGATTTTAGGTTATTTATTTACTTATTTATTTAAAGTTTTGAGTTCTAAAATCTATCCCTCTCTCATTCACTCCCTACCTCCTCTCCCCCCTCCCTGAGTTGGTAAGCAATCACATATAGGTTATACATGTGCAATTATGTAAAACATAACCATATTAGTCATTTTACAAAAAAAGATTCAAGTGAAAAAAAAAGAAATCACAAAATAGCATGCTTCAGTCCGTGAAGCTTAAAAATCTAACTGTGATGTCTATAATTCTAATGAGTGGTCGCTTTAAATTAAAAATGTATAGCACCAATCTTTGGGCATTAAGTATTTATTAAAGTATATTACGGGTTAGTAAAAGGATCATGTGTAGAAAGAAAGGAAAAAACATCACTCCCTGCACCTGCAGCTGCTTCTCTCACTACCTCCAATGGAAAAGATCTCTCCCCTGTCCACTTGAGTGGAAGGTCTCTGTGGGCCCGCCCAGGCATGGTCCCTACATACACAGCTCCAAGCTAATTGGTTGGTAGCAGTGATTGACATGACTTACAGGTGTTTCTATGAAGAGATATAACTGTTTGGATGCCAATCACATGCTTTTTCCTCAGGGTGGCCCTCTGATTCTCACAGGTTCAGTCAATATTAGTTCTTTCTCCGGAGGTGGATAGTATGCTTCATCATTAGTCCTTTGGGATTGTCTTGGATCATTGTATTTCGAGTAGGTAAGTCATTCACAATTACTTATAGAACAATAATGCTGTCACTGCGCACAATGTTCCCCTGGTTCTGCTCATTACACTATACATTAGTTCATATGAGTCTTTCCAGGTTTTTCTGAAATCATCCTACTCATCATTTCTTATAGCACAGTAATATTCCATTACAATCATATACCACAACTTGTTTAGTCATTCCCCAATTGATGGGCATTCCTTCAATTTCCAATTCTTAGCCATCACAAAGAGTTGCTATAAATATTTTTTGTACAATTTTTTTCCTGATCCAACCATTCTGGAGAGCAATTTGGAACTATGCCCAAAGGACTTTAAAGCTGTGCATACCCTTTGACTCAGTAATACCATTACTAAGTCTGTATCCCAAAGAGATCATAGGAAAGGGAAAAGGACCCACATGTACAAAAATATTTATAGCAGCTCGTTTGCGGTGGCTAAGAATTGGAAATCAAAGGAATGCCCATTAATTGGGGAATGGCTGAACAAGTTGTGGTATATGAATGTAATGGAATGCTATTGTGCTGTAGGAAATGATGAGCAGGCAGATTTCAGAAAAACTTGGAAAGACTTAAGAGGACTGATGCTGAGTGAAGTGAGCACAACCAGGAGAACATTGTACATAGCAACAGCAACATTGTTTGATGATCAACTGTGACATTAGTTGGTTCTTTTCAGCAGTGTAATGATCCAAGACAACTCCGAAGGACTCATGATGGAAAATATTCTCCACATCCAGGAAAAAGAACTGTGGATTCTGAATGCAGATTGAACCATACTGTTTCTACTTTTTTTGTAGTTTTTTTTCTTTTTGGAGGTTTTTCCCTTGTGTTCTGATTCTTCTTTCACAACATGACTAATCAGATTGCTTTCTGTCTTGGGGAGGGGGGAAGAAAGGGAAGGAGGGAGAAAAATTTGGAATTAAAAATCTTATAAAATAAATGTTGAAAACTATCTTTACATGTAACTGGAAAATAATATAATACTTTTATGATAAAAAGAAGTGAAATGAAGGAGTAAGTTCCAGGCATGGAAGACTTTGCTGTACATGTATGCAAAGGCATAGAGATGGGAGATTCTTGTGCAAGAGGAACAGTATTTCACTTCGGTTTTATGGTAGACTACATGAAAAGGAATAATATGTAACTGTGGAAAGATATGTAGATCCAGGCTGTGAATCACCATAAGTTCCAAACACAGTAGTTTTTATTTGAGCATAGTGAAAACAGAGGCCTACAGAAGCTTTTTTTTTGGGGGGGGGTTGTGGGGCAATGAGGGTTAAGTGACTTACCCAGGGTCACACAGCTAGTAAGTGTCAAGTGTCTGAGACCGGATTTGAACCCAGGTTCTCCTGAATCCAGGGCCAGTGCTTTATCCACTGCATTACCTAGCTGCCCTCTACAGAAGCTTTTTGAATGGGGAAATGGCAGAGTCAGACCTATGCTTCAGGATAATCTTTTTGACAACCTGGTGAGGAGGGTAGAGAGCCAAAATACAGAGGTTTATTATAATGGGTCTCTTACAATAGTCCAGGCAAGAGATGATAAGGACATGAAATAAGGCTTTGTCAACAAGATTAGAGAGAAGAGTGTGAGAAGTTGGGTAGCTACAATCAATAAGACTTGGCTATGTAAAGGAGAGTGAGGGAAAATGAGAAGCAGAGGATGACTCCAGGGTTGCAGATCTGGGTGACTGAAGGGATGGTGCCCTCAATAAGAATTAGGAAAAGTTTGGGGAAACGGTAGGTTTTTCGTGAAAGTATTTTAAACAGGTTTAGAAATCTGTGGGACATTGAGTTTGAAATGCCCAATAGGCAATTGGTAATGTGGAAATGTAGCTCAGGAGAGACTCTAGGGCTGAATATATAGCTTTGTTTTTTAGGTGTACAGAGATGGTAATTGGACCATAAGAGGTGATGAGATCACCACAAGAAAGAGAAGAGAAAGAGAAGAGAAGAGAGCCAAGCACACTGCCTTGGGATACATGGAAGAGGATTCAGCAAAAGAGACTGAAAAGAGTGGTCAACAGGTAGGGAAACTAAGAGAGAGCAGTGTCACAAAACCCCAGAGGAGTGAATCAATAGGAGATGGAATAAAAAAGATGTAGTAAAGCTTTTATTATGGGTTCTGATCTTGAACATCCTTGGCCACTATCTTCAGACAGCAAACTAAAACAAGGAATATGTCAATAAGTAAGCACCTATTGATGGAGGCAGAAGGAAGAGTGTAGGGCTGTCAATGCAATAATGTAAGATGATTGTTATGTTCTGGGTTTTGAAGTAGCTTTCTGTGTGTGTGTGGGTGTGTGGGTGTGTGTATGTGTGTGTGCATGTGCATGTGCATGTGCGTGCAGTATTTGCATTCTATTGTAACATATATGCAATCTATAGCTATGCCACTTCTGTGTTTTCTGGCATTATGTCTAACAATAATAATGATGATAATGATAATAAAAAATTGTTAACATTTATAAAACACTTACAGTGTGCCAGGCATTGTGTTAAGTGCAGGTTTATAATTATGATCTTCTTTGATCTTCATCTGAGAGGTAGGTGCTAATGTTACATGCTCAGTACTCCCCTATACTGAGTTAGTGGTGAGTTGACTGAGTGCCCAGACACATAGAATAGTTATACAGCACCGTTTAGCTTAATTTAGTCTCCTAGATTTGCAGGGAAGCTGGGTGGAATGGTAGATAGAATGCCAGTCCTGGAGTCAGGAAGACTTATCTTCTTGAGTTTCAAGAAACTTGTGTAACCCTGGGTAAGTTCCTGAACCCCGTTTGCCTCAGTTTCCTCATCTATAAAATGAGCTGGAGAAGAAAATGACAAACCACTCCATTATCTTTGCCAAGAAAACCCCAAAGAAGGTCATGAAGAAGTCATATACAACTGAGAAGACTGCACAAGAACAAGTTCCCCAAATTTAGTGTGCTCCATGTTTGAGCTGCTTTTCTGAAACCAGGGTCAAAATCACAGAATCAATGAATTTTAGATGCCACATACCATGAAAAAGAATCCCCTCTCTCACACATGTGATGTGTAATGCAGCCTTTACTTAAAGACCTCAAAGAAGATTTCAGAAGGTAGAAAGTCTAGCCTCTCTTATTTAGAATACTGATGTATTCTAGCATTAACAAAGTAAGTAGTACTTAGTGTTTCCCCTGGAAACACAATCCTCTTTTTTCAAAGATTATTCTTATTTCATTAAATATTTCCCAGTGACATGTACATTTAAAAAAACAATTATTTTAAAAAATTTAGTTCCAAATTCTCTCCCTCCCTCTCTTCTCCTCTCCCTGAGAAGGCAAGCAGTTTGATTTTTATTATATACGTGAGGTCATGCAAAACATATTTCTATATTTAGCCATGTTGCAAAAGAAATCACAAACAAAATAAAACAATAAAAGTAAAGTTTATAAAAATATGATTTGATCTACATCCAGTTCTTTTTCTGGAGGCGGATAGCATTTTTCATAGTGGATATTTTGGAATTGTCTTAGATCATTGTTTTGATTAGAGTAGCTAAGTCTTTAATAGTTGATCATCATTAAATATTGATGTTAATGTGTACAATGTTCTCATGGTTCTGCTTACTTCAGTTTGTATCAGTTCACATAAGTCTTTTTCTGAAACCATCCTCCTAATAATATCTTATAGCACAATAGTATTCCCTCATAATTGTATACCACAACCTGTACTGCCATTCCCCAACTGATGGGTATCCCCTCAGTTTTCAATTCTTTGTCACCACAAAAACTGCTATAACTAGTTTTGTATAAATAGGCCTTTTCTCCTTTGGGATGTAGGCCTGATAGTGATATTCTGGTTCAGAGGGTATGCACAGTTTTATAGCACTTTGGTATACCCAAATTGTTTTCCACAATGGATAGACTAGTTCACAACTCCACCAGCAATGAATGTATCCCAATTTTTTTAACCCCTCCACCAGCATTTGTCCTTTGCTTTTTCTGCAATAGTCAGTCTGATAGGTATAAAATGGTACCTTGGAGTTCTTTTAATTTTCATTTCTCTAATCAGTAGTGATCTAGAGCCTTTTTTGGGCAGGGCAGTGAGGGTTAAGTGACTTGCCCAGGGTCACACAGCTAGTAAGTGTCAAGTGTCTGAGGCTGGATTTGAACTCAGGTCCTCCTGAATCCAGGACTGGTGCTTTATTCCACTGTGCCACCTAGTTGCCCCTAGTGCATTTTAAATGTGACTATTGAAAGCTTTGTTATCTTCTTGTGCAAACTGCATATTCATATCCTTAGACCATTTATCAATTGATGAGCAGCTCTTATTTTTCTCACTTTTCCTCAGTTCCTTATTTACTCTTAGAAAGGACATTCAAATCTATAATGACTCCCACTTATGGAATGGGAGACTGAACAATGAGGACCAGTCTTCAGAGCATGCACAGTAGGTTCAACCTGCTACCAAGCATTGTGGGCAGTTTGATGGACCTACTTTTGGAAGTATGTGATGACATATAATGAAAGATCACTGGCCCAGCCAGATTCAGAGAATACACAGGTATTCTGTGACTTTCTTCTCCATTTATTACATGGTAATGAACAATGTTGTTTTAATTGGCTGATGAGCCCGGATTGAGTATGCATACATCCTCTCTCTACACCTCATGAAAATAGACCAAATCATTTTTTTCTTTCCCAATGGCATTTGAGGGAATAAATGCTATAAACCCCTGTGGTAAGATTATCAGAATTTGGCTGACTCATTGGGAGGGGCCACACCTGGCCTGCCCTGAAGTGACGTATGCTGCTAATGTCAGAAGGAGAAACCACTCTCCATAGGCAGTTTTGAAGGACCTCCCCTTTTGGGGGAGGAAGATTAAATGCTTGCTGAAGGGAGCTCAATCGCTCCTGGAGTTTTTTTTTTCCCCTCCCAGTGGCATGAGCAGCAGCAGTAGCAGATGAGTCCTTCAGGCCTGGCTGTAAGCTGTTTTTTCATTAAAGCTATGAGCCCCAGGTGGTGCGTTAAAATATTAACTCTGTTCTTTTGAATAGACTTAGGTTAAAGTTAGTAGGATTATCTGTATTTCTTTTCCCCTATTCCCTTGTCTTTGATTTTATTAATTTCACCTTTGCTGTTTACTTTATTGTTATTAATAAAACCTGATTAATTTGTGGAAAAGAGGCTGTTAGGCTCCTTTCTTACTGGTCTTCGAGAAATATCTAAAAAGGCAGTTCAGAGGGGAGGGAGCTTTGAACTTAGAGGTCCCTCATTATTTCTGGGACCCCAATATTTCGGTGAGCCACTCAATTAACTCCATATATTAAATTTGGCCCCCACACCTGGGTCAAGAGTGAAATCCCAGGACTACATCTCCCACTTCATGTTGCCATGTGGTCCTAAAAATGCATAACCTTGATGTTTCTTCTCTTTGTTGTGTTTATATTTTCTATTTCTTAGGTGAAGCAGTATTGAAGATGGGATGATGTTCTGAACTTTGCAACGTTCTAAGTGAACTTGGTGAGAAGTAAGCACAACCCCAAATTGCAGATTGAATGACCTAGCCCCAGAATATGTCAATTTATCAGTGGAAATGCTATATCCTGAAATCAAGGTTATGATCCTTCCATTGGCTATGCCATACCTAGAAGTTGCTTAGTTCTGGGAGGAATGTTTTAGCAGATAATTTCAGTCTGAGCCCACTTTTCCCAGGGATTGAAGTGAAAAAGAAGCAAATGGGTTCCTTCTTCAAGGTGGGGTTGGGACTAAGATTAGTCTACTAAATCCTATTCTTGAGGAAGTCAGATTGGATTCTTGTGTTCATTGCTTCATTTTTCAGGTATTTACTGTGCTATAAGAAATGATGAATATAAAGAATTCAGGGAAAAGTGTCAATATTTATACCACATCTTCCTTAGTCCCCCAACTTTGTATTACACTCAAAGACTGGGTTCCTACAGGAGACAACTACTATTTATTTACTCATAGAGTCTATTTCTTCTAGGACTGTTGTTTACCATCTTCCATTAGATTTTCAAAGGTATTTATTAAGTAGGAAAAACAGTAAAGCAAGAACAGTAGGTATAAAATATCACCCTGACTCTTCTTTCCTTGTTTGTTCCCTCTCCTACTTCCTCACCTCTTCCTCTCCCATCCCCCTTCCTCTGTCTCCCTCTCTTTCTTCTTTCCTTCCTTTCTCCTTTCCTTCCTACAGTGCCTCTACCTTTATTTCAATTTCTTGTTATCCATGTCAATTTGCTCTATGATTAACAGGTGACAACTCAGAGGTGTTTTTGCTTGCAATTCTCTTAATAATTTGGAATAATAGTTTTTAATATACTTGTTAGTTTTTATTACCATTAATACATTGTAATTCTTTTGAGAGCTATTTGTTCATATCCTTTAGTCACTATCCACTGCAGACTGTTTTTTGTTTGTTTATTTCTGTTAACTCCTTACATGTCTTGGATATCAGATTGTCATAAGAGATGCTTGGTGCAATGATTTAAAAAAAATCAACAGGTCCCAAGTTACATTGGTTTTATTTATGCAAAAAATTTCCCCAATGCAATGTACTTGTTATGAGCAACATTTTAAAGTCTCCTCTATGCTTTGTTTAGTTAACACTTCTTCCCCAGGCATAGTTATGAAAACACCTCTATCCATTTCCTTCTCATTTTAAATGAAGTAACCTTTTATATTTAAATCAAGCATTCATTTGGAACTTATTATAGTGCTTTGATGGAAATTCCTTCTTTCAAGAGGTAACTGGAATAATGAGAAATTTTTTCTGGATACATATTTTATTGTAAAGGAAATGAAGAAACCTGTGGGAGAAAGTGACAGCTTCATTTGAGAAGTTGTGATAGAGGAGGAGAAAGCCAGGAAAGATCTCAATTAAACTATTTTGGGAGAGCAGATTTCAAATGGTTTAGAGAAAGCCTATGGAAGGCTTCTAAGTACAAAAACTCTAGCAGAAAATTCAGCCCAGGAGGGAATGGAATCTTTTTAGAAGGAAATTTTAATGCTATGAAAAGAGAAAATTCTAATGAAGAAAATAAAGGTGGTACTGCCTAAAGAAATTGATGTGTAAAGAGCCCACCAACTAACTTAAAGAAAAAACATATAAAATACAGAAATGAACAGATATAACCATATGAATACAAAAATTCACTGTAGTTTTATAAGAATAGTATTAGAATTCCTAAGGCATACAATGACCTGAAAGATAAGGATAACAGAAATTTTTAAAAGCTCTATTTGGGAAAAGCGAGAATCAAAGAAGGGTAGCACTTGACATGAGTAAGATGACAACTTAGTACAAAAAGAAAGTAGACAGCTGAATTCTAACTTTGTCTTCTCTTTCCAAAAAGAGTGATCTTTGGACTGGACAGGAAGGGAGTTGATACCTAAGTTAAGGAAAGAGATAATAAGGTAGCATTTAGCTGTCCTTGATGGGTTCAAGTCACTTTTATCATATGAAATATATCACAGAGTATTAAAAGAATTGGCAGAAGTGACTGCCAAGTCACTGTCAATAATTTTTGGAATATTGTAGAACATTCAGTAGGATGCTGATAATGAATACCAGAGAGAAGGCCTAGATATTCAAATCTCATTTTTCTGTTTTCTCTGTCATGGAGGATGATTAAAGGGACACAATGGTGTATGGAAACAGTGCTGAATTTCAATTCAGAGGACCTGATCTTGAATCCTGACTGTGATTATAATCTGAAAAACTGTTTTACCTTGGGTAACTTCTTGTGGCCTAAGATTCTTAAAAAAAATGAAAGGGTTTGATTAGATGACCCATAAGGTTACTTCCAGCTCTAAATTTGAGTCCATGGTATTAGGACAATAGAAGGTATCCTGAGGTATGTATTGGAGAAGGGCAAATATTTTCATGAATTTTTTTAAAAGGGAAGGAGATGGTTTCCACTAATTATAGATCAATGAGCTGGACTTTGATTCTGAAAAATTCTAGGATATGTCTCTAAAGGGATAATCAGTAAACATCTAGAAAAGAAAGCAGCGACAAGGAGCCAATCTGACTTCATCGAGAATAGGACATGCCAGACCAACATTGTTTGCTTTTTCCCTCTAAGCCCAAGACATCTTATTATTTATTTGTTCATTAATTAATTAATTAATTAATTCATGTATTTGTTTATTCATTCATTCTTTTGCTTATTTATTCATTGATTCATCCATTCATTTATTCACTCATTTATTTATTCATATGCTTATTCATTTATTCATCCATGTATTTGTTTATTATTTATTCATCTATTTATTTGTTTATTTATTTATTCATTCATTAATTTATTTTCTCATTTACTTATTTATGTATTCACTTACACATTCATCCATTTATTTATTTATTTACTTATTCATTCATCTATTTATTTTTTTGCTTATCTACTTATCTATCTATCTTTCTATTTATTTTTGCGGGGCAATGAGAGTTAAGTGACTTGCCCAGGGTCATACAGCTAGTAAGTATCAAGTAAGTGTCTGAGGCCAGATTTGAACTCAGGTCCTCCTGAATTCAGGGTTGGTGCTCTATCCACTGTGCCACCTAGCTACCCCATCCCCCCAAAATTCTTAACCTTGGGATTTGTAAACATATTTTTAAACAAAGTTTTGATAATTCTATTTAAAAACATGGATTTTTTGGTAATCATATATATATCTTTTTATGCATTTAAAACCATTATTCTGAGAAATGATCCATAGACTTCACCAGATTGATAAGGGAGCTCATGACACAGAAAAGGCAGCTGAATGATGCAACTGATAGAGGGCTGGATCTAGGGTTCAGAAGAGCTGAGTTCAAGTCTGGTCTCAGACACCTACTACTTATATAACCCTGAGCAAGTCACTTAACCTCTGCTTCCTCAACTCTTGTTTCTTCAACTATAAAATGAAGATAATAATGGTATCTACCTTCCAGGTATGTTGTGTGAACCAAATGAGATATTTTTTTGGCACAGTGTCTGTCATAAAATAGACACTTAAATGCTTATTCCTTTGCTTCCCCCTAAGGATTTTGTAGTACAAATAATTGATTAGGTAAATGATATAAAGTTTTCATATATTTTAGCAAAATATTTCATAAATTCATACTATTACTTTGTAAAATATAGAAAGATGCAAACTAGTACAATTGGGTGGATTCAGAACTGGTAGAATGGCCAGCTCCAAAGTTACCAGTGGTTTATTATTACTTTGGATGAAAGTCTCTGATGGAGTGTCTCAGGGATCTCTGCTGGGCTCTGTATTCTTTGACACTTTCCTTGGTGACTTTGGCAACAGAATTGATGATTTCTATTAAAAATTCCTTTATAGTAAACTGAGAAACATTTTTTTTTGTGGTGCAATGAGGGTTAAGTGACTTGCCCAGGGTCACACAGCTAGTAAGTGTCAAGTGTCTGAGGCCAAATTTGAACTCAGGTGCTCCTGAATTCAGGGCCAGTGCTTTATCCACTGTGCTACCTAGCTGCCCAAGAAACACTTTCCAGATTTTTCTTTGAAAGGGAGATAGGTAGATGGCAAAATGCACTTTCTTAGAGAAATGTATTAGGGATGCTTCCTAAAACTGTTAACAAATAATACTTCTCTTGTTTCAATTATTACTTCCCTACCCCTTGAAGTGATTGGGCTATTAACCCATCTAAGCAAAGTTTCTACTTTGCCCATCCCCTAAAGAGATTGGTGCTATCACGTACCCTTTTTGTGGATAAAGGATTGAGCTATTGATTTGAGGTTCTTTTGTTTATCCCAGGAAAACACTTGAGAGGAGTGGTTAATGAAGATGTGAATAGTGACTATTGTTTTGTAATGTTAACCTCAAAATTGTATTTTAAATTATTATAATATTTTCCTAGTTCAATAACCCTGTAAATGTTACCTTACATCATTTTGTGGTAGAGAGTCATGTCTGAGGGTTTAATGAGACTATTGTAGTTTGGATTTTCTCTAGATGAAAATTTTTTAGATATTTCAATAATGATAAATAATGGAGAAGGAAATGGCAAACCACTCTAGTATCTTTGTCAAGGAAACCCCAATGAGGTCATGAAAAGTCAGAGATGACTGAAATGAGGAACAACAACAACAACAAATAAAATTGTTTCTGGCAGAGTAGTGCCTAAATGCATAGTAGGGTATTAATTTTTTTCTTTGACAGTATGCTTAAAAATATTCTATGTAGATAACACAGAGCTTAGCATGAGACCTAATTAAGCCAGATCATACCAAGAGAATTTAAAGATGAAAATGGAAGGACAACACACAAATAAAAAAAGTGCAATAGACCTCTCAACATTTCTACAGTGAAAATGGACTCAACACATTTAGATTCAAGTATTCACCTCCCCAATCTGCTAAGGGGAAGAAGTGAAATTTATACTGAAGATGACAACAAAAGGAAGAGTAGTGAGACCAGAACAAACATACACAGAGAAAATCTATTTTAATATCAATACAACTTTGAATATATTTAGGGATAAATTTTGAAGATATTTGGAAGAGGATGGGCTATTGAATAACTAGAAAAAGTTCCTATTTCTACTGAAAAACAAGTATTAATAGATGATCACAACCATCAATTTATTAATCAGCTTTCTCAGCTCTACACATGATGATGTTTTTCTTTATTAATTTGTTTTTTTCGGGGCAATGAAGGTTAAGTGACTTGCCTAGGGTCACACAGCTAGTAAGTGTCAAGTGTCTGAGGTCAGATTTGCACTCAGGTTCTCTTGAATCCAGGTCCCATGCTTTATCCACTGCGCCACCTAGCTGCCCCTCTTAATTGATACATTTAAAACAAATTTAAACTTTTAAGTCTTTAACGTTTTCATAAACCTTTATTTATTTTTTGCAGGGCAATGAGGGTTAAGTGACTTGCCCAGGGTCACACAGCTAGTAAGTGTCAAGTGTCTGAGCCCAGATTCGAACTCAGTTGCTCCTGAATTCAGGGCCAGTGCTTTATCTACTGTGCCACCTAGCTGGCCCAAATGTCTTTTAATCATCATAAACTGTTCAATTTATAACTTGAGTGACATTAATCAAGTCATTTATCCTGTCTGGGTTTCAGTTTCCTTACATATAAAATGTGGTGGTTTAACTGCATAACTCCAGACCCCGTCTAAATTCTATGATCTCTGATGTAGCACCATTCACTGTACAGAAACCTTTCTTCTCTGCCATATACAAGAGTGGAGACATTGGTCTAGGGAGCAATAGAAAATATGACAGTAGGAAGTGACATTACACAACTAAAAGTAACACTTCTGTTGAAGGTCAGAGAGAAAGAGAGGGTTACCAAGATAAAATGCCAAGTCCACTAATCCTTTGTGCAATGGGGTAGCCAAGGACAGAAGCAATCAGTGATCCCCACCAGTGAACAATCAGTTCAGACAAGGGGTGGCATCAATCCCCATGAATTTGGATTTGTATTGTAGATCTTTAGTTCCATTTGGTCTGAATAAAGATTGTAATGGGAAGGTATCTACCTCTTCACCTAGTGATCAGTCCTGCAGGATGGATCAGTTGAACATTAGAAAGAAACCATGTTAACTCACAGCCCTTTATCATCTCACCAGGGAAACAGTGAATGGGAAGTAAACAAACTCAAATTGTGATTTTTTCCCTAGGTCCAGATAACTCAAAGGAGAATAATGGTGATCTCATAGCTGCTTAGTAAATGTTGGTTATTCATTTTTATCTTTTTATTAAGTACTGACCATATACTTATTGCTTCTCTGACAAGAGTTAATTCTATAGTTTCCAAAAGTATGTTAAATACTACATGAAGTTTCCTTCATATAGGAAGTGGTATATATCTAAAACCAAAAGCCAGTCATTTATATAATGAGTATAAACTAGAGACTTTTCCAATAAAATAAAAAAAGGCAAGGATATTCTTTGTCACCACTACTATTTAATGTAGCATTATAAATGCTAGTTATAGCAATAACCCAAGGAAAAGAAATTGAAGAAATAAACAAATGCAAAGAGGAAAGAAATTATTGCTTTTTTCAGATATGATGGTTTATTTAGAAAATCCTAGGTCAGCTTGAAAATTAAATAAAACAATAACTTCAGCAAAATTGCAGAATATAAAATAATTTTACATATATCAGCAACATTTCTGTATATCATCAGTGAAACCCAGCAAGAAGGGACATAAAGAGAAATTCCATTTAAAATAACTTTGTGTTGTTGTCATGTCGTTCAGTCCTTCAGTCATGTTTGATGCTTTGTGACTCCATGGGCCATGGCATGCCAGAGCCTTCTATCCTCCACTATCTCTTGAAGTCTGCCTGAGTTCACATTCATTGTTGCCATGACACTATTTATCCATCTTATCCTCTGCTTTCAATATTTCCCAACATCAGGGTCTTTTCCAATGCGTCCTGTTTTCTCATTATGTGGCTAACATATTTAAGTTTCAGATTCAGTACTTAACCTTCCAGTTAATAGTTTTAATTAATTTCTTTAAGTATTGACTAATTTGATCTCTTTGCTATCCAAGAGACTCTCAAAAGTCTTCTCCAGCCTCACAATTCACAAGGGTTGATTCTGCAGCATTTAGTTTTCCTCATTGTCTAACTCACAGCCATACATCACTACTGAAAAACAAAACAAAACATAGTTTTGACTGTATGGACCTTTGTCAGCAAGGTGATGTCTCTGTATTTTAGTATGCTGTCCAGATTTGACAAGGTTTTCCTTCCAAGGACCAAGTGCCTTTTAATTTCATGGCTGCAGTTGTTGTTCGCAGTGATCTTTGATTCCAAGAGTATAAAATCTGACACTGCTTCTATTTCTTCTCCCCCTAATTGACAAGAAGTGATGGGACCAGTTTTCCATATTATCTATTGCACAGTGTTGTTCTGAGAGGATCAAATGGATGTACAGATACAAAGCTCTTGCAAACATTAAAGTACTGTATAGATTCTAGCTATTAGTTATTCCTTCACTGTATGGTGAAGGACTTAGGTGTGTGACTTAGACATAAAGGGTGAAATCATAGACAAACTAGAGAAACAAAGGAGAAATTACCTTTCTGATCCATTAATTGGGAAAAAGTTCATGACCAAACATGGAATAGAGAGGATCACAGAAGATAAAATGAATAATATTGGTTATGTAAAATTAAGAAATGTTTGCACAAATAAAATCAATGCACTTAACATTAGAAGGGAAGCATGTAACTAGAAAAAAATCTTTGCAACAAGTTTCTCTTATAAATTAGGTCTCATTTCCAAGATATATAAGAATCTGATTCCAATTTTTAAGAATGAACATTTCCCAACTGTAAATGATCAAATGATATGAAAAGATGATTGTCAGAAGGAAGAAATCCAAGGGTCCGCAGCCATGTCACTAATAATTAGAGAAACACAAGTCAAAGTAACACTGAAGTTTTGCTTTACTCCCAACAGATTGTCAAAGTTAGCAAGGAAATGAAAATTACAGATATTTTAGGTGGTACAGGGGAAAAGGAGTACATTAATGTACCCTTGGTGGAGTTATGAATTGCTCTAGCCATTTGAGAAAACAACTTGAAATTAGGCCAATAAAAAGTCATTAAACCTTTCTGTTCTACTCAGAAGAGGGGTCCATATGGCGTTGTCCTCGGTTTCTGTCTTTAAAGGGAAACTTCCACAATGTCCGGAGCCCTGGATGTCTTGCAGATGAAGGAGGAGGATGTCCTCAAATTCCTCGCTGCAGGAACCCATTTGGGTGGCACTTATTTGGACTTCCAGATGGAACAGTATATGTACAAAAGGAAGAGTGATGGCATCTACATCATTAATTTGAAGAGAACTTGGGAAAAGCTTCTGCTCGCTGCTCGTGCCATTGTTGCCATTGAAAATCCTGCTGATGTTAGTGTCATCTCATCCAGGAACACCGACCAGCGAGCTGTTCTGAAATTTGCTGCTGCCACTGGAGCTACACCTATTGCTGGACGTTTCACCCCGGGCACCTTCACTAACCTGATTCAGGCAGCTTTCAGGGAACCTAGCCTCTTGATGGTCACTGATCCTCAGGCAGATCACCAGCCTCTGACTGAAGCATCATATGTTAACCTCCCAACCACTGCGTTGTGCAACACAGATTCTCCACTTTGCTATGTGGACATTGCCATTCCATGCAACAAGGGAGCTCACTCTGTGGGTCTGATGTGGTAGATGCTGGCCTGTGAAGTCCTACATATGCATGATACCATCTCCCGTGAACACCCATGGGAAGTGATGCCTGATCTTTACTTCTACAGGGATCCAGAGGAGATTGAGAAGGAAGAGTAGGCGGCAGCTGAGAAGGCAGTGACAAAGGAGGAATTTCAGCGTGAATGTACTGCTCCTGCCCCAGAATTCACTGCTGCTCAACCAGAGTTGGCTGATTGGTCTGAGGGAGTGCAGGTGCCATCTGTGCCCATTCAGCAGTTCCCTACTGAAGACTGAAGTGCTCAGCCTGCTACTGAGGACTGGTCTGCAGCTCCTACCACTCAGGCCACTGAGTGGGTAGGGACTACCACAGAGTGGTCCTAAATTTTATCCCAGGTGCTCTAATAGAGAAGGAAAAGATTCTTGAAGGAAAATAAATCTTGACTTCTTAAAAAAAGTCATTAAATAATACATACTCATCAAAACCATTATTAATTCTTTACCTATCCAATATCAAAGAAAGAGGAAAAGATTCCATATATGTAAAATAATTATATCAGCTCTTTTGCGATTGTATAAGAAATTATGAAAAGAATTGTTTCAGTGAAACCTGGGAAGATATGTATAAACTGATGCCAAGTGAAGTGAGCAGAACAAGGTGAATAATTTGTACAAGAACAACAGCATTATGTAAAAAAAGGACTTCAAAAGCCTTAAGAACTCTGATCAATACAATGAACTGCCATGATCCCTGAGCATTGTTGGTGAAGCAAGTTATTCTCCTACTGAAAGAGGGATAATGGACTAAGGGTGAAGACTGGGTTATGCATTTTTTTTAATATTGCCACCTCAGGAATTTGTTTTGTATGTCTATGCATAATTGTTAGAAGGGTTGTATTTTTTAGTTTTTCTCTTTTCAAGGGGGAGTAGAAGAAAATATTCAGTTGTTAATTGGAAAAATAAAATTATATGAAGTGCCAATTTTTTTATGTTGAATTTATATGACAGGTTCACTGAACTTTTACAAGTTAAAAATGGGGTTTAGTCAATATGTCAGGACTCAGAGATCATATGTCCTATCTACATTCACATTCCTAAATCTTATTTTTATATCCACACAGCCTTTGGCAGTGCTGCCTCAAAGAAAGAGACCAACTTGAGGGCTAACTCTGAGAACCATAGTGAATACAGAATTATTTATTTATTTATTTATTTATTTATTCATTTATTCATTCATTCATTCATTCATTCATTCATTTACTTACTTACTTACTTACTTATTCATTCATTCATTCATTCATTTATCCATTTATTTATTTATTTATTTATTTATTCATCCATTCATTCATTCATCCATTTATTTATTTATTTATTTATTTATTTATTTATTTATTTATTTATTTATTTATTTATTTATTTATTTATTTATTTGTGGGGCAATGGGGGTTAAGTGACTTGCCCAGGGTCACACAGCTAGTAAGTGTCAAGTGTCTGAGGCTGGATTTGAACTCAGGTACTCCTGAATCCAGAGCCAGTGCTTTATCCACTGCACCACCTAGCCACCCCGTGAATACAGAATTTACTTAGAATTTCTTCTACTGACTAGATCACATTCAGATTACCAAAATGAATGTGCAATATCCCAAGGCCCAGCTCCTCAGAGATAAAGAGGACCAGGTGAATTGCTATTAATGATAGCTTATGGCTAAACTTATATAGGAGTGTTTATAGAAAGGGGAACTGAAATAGTAAGGAAAGTTGTGAAAGAATACAGAAACAGATTCCACTTTTGAACCCTAAACTCCAAACATTTAAGTTCATATTTGTGGATACCATGAAGTTAAAGGATTCAGGGTCACAGAGGATTATGTATTTATCCAGAGATGTGTTGATAAATGTTTAGCAATATTTTAAGTTTAATATGCATTATTAAAATTTTCTCTATCAGTTCCTGAAACAACCAACAAAACAATAAATCAAGCCCTCATTTGTCATGCTTTTACAGATTTCTGATATGTAAATGCTCACACTGAAAATTTCACATTGACTCTGATGAGCAAATTTCTTTGTATAAGCTCTGTCTGAGCTGGTTCCAGCATACCCTAGCATTATCTCAGTAGACATATCAAAATTTTATTCAGAGACAAAAAGAAGAAAACAAGGCTAGTTATTAGGAAAAGGGTCATGTGTCTCAGGTATTACAGGTTATCCTACACAATATATTGTAGTAAGTCAAGTTGAGATTTGAAAGACATAAAGCAAAATTCTCATTACATAATGTTGCTCTTAAGATATGTCTCTCTGTCACTAAGTGGGATTTTATCTTATCCTCTGAATTTACATATACTAATAGTTGGAGACACATGAAAGTAAAAACTGATCCTAACTTAATATCATAAGGCTATAGATTTAGAGATGGGAGGAATCACCACATAATTGCTCTCTCTCCTTTTTCATGAGAAAAATGAGACCCAGAAAGTTTGTGATTTGTCTGAGGTAACCCAGTTTGTAGATGGCAGAGCCACTATTTAAATCCATGTCCCATGACTCAAAATCCTGTGCTTTTTCCACTACATCTCATTGCCTACTCATAGAAAAGAATGAAATATGAGCTGAATTTTTCATTTACAACATCTTTCTTTCTGGTCATCTATATGTAGTGACCAAAGACAATGATGGAATTGTCAGCAAGTGGAAAGTGCTTGTAGTAGGCAAGACACCATAGTAAAAGCAAATGACCAGGGCAGCTAGGTGGCACAGTGGATAGAGCACCGGCCCTGGAGTCAGGAGGACCTGAGTTCAAATGTCGCCCCAGACACTTGAAATGTACTAGTTGTGTGACCCTGAGCAAGTCACTTAACCCCAATTGCCACACACACACACACACACACACACACACACACACACACACACACACACAACCCAAAAGCAAATGACCACCAGCTTGGGAGTCATAAAATTTTGTTTCAAGACTTGGCAATTGTTCTTAATAACTATGTGACCTTGAGTAAATAATTTACTTCTTTCTGAACTTGTTCATTTGTAAAAAAATAAGAATAATGGTGCTGTCTTCTATACATCACAGTTTTTGTGAGGAATGTCCCTTGCAAGCTTTAAGTCATCATATGCAGATGAGTTACTGATACTGACTTACTAAAGTTTTATCTTGTTGACTCAGCACATTGTGGAGATGGATTTGGGTTCTCAAGGTTTCACCAGTGAAATATAAATTCTGATAGGTACTACCTACCAGGTAGGGTTTCAAATACAGACCTGAAAAAGCACAGTTGCTTGAGGATGGGCCTGGCTAAGTTTGGAGATGTTTGTCATCTGGTTGACTGCACAGTGATGGCATTTTTGGTCATAGCAACTCTCAATGACATCTTCTAAGACATAGAATTGCTGTTATCTGCATTGGTGGAGTGTGGAGTAGCCACAAACATGAAATTTCAGATCTTTGAAGTTTTGACATGGTTATATTACCTCCCTCCACAGTTATAAGGAACTGATCATTATCTGTGTGGCAGCTGTTGACTCAATTTGGAAAGGTATAAGGAGAACCTAGAGTAAGGGAAACAATGAGACAATCAATAAGCATTAAATACCTACT
The DNA here is from genome assembly GCF_019393635.1 of Dromiciops gliroides. Classification (NCBI taxonomy): domain Eukaryota; kingdom Metazoa; phylum Chordata; class Mammalia; order Microbiotheria; family Microbiotheriidae; genus Dromiciops; species Dromiciops gliroides. Next base: position 293,542,410 of record NC_057861.1, on the reverse strand, counting down.
ATATATTTGATACTGTGCTAAGAATTGGAGAAATATAGACCAAGATGAAAGTCGTGGCCTTCAAAAAGCTTACTTTCCATTGAAGGGTGACTCCTTGTAGGCAGTAAGGTATTCTAGGAAGAACACTGAATTTGTATTCTGGAAGACATGTGTTAGAATTCTGGCCCAACCCTTACTACATGCCTGACCTTGGGTAAATTGTCTAAAGTATCTGAAGATTAGTTTCCGTACCTCACTTGTATTCTGTATGAATCTTGTAGATGTCAATTGGATCCTTTATTAGAATGTGAGCTCCATGAGGGTAGGGCCTCTTTTCCTCTTTCTTTACATTCACAGCATCTAGCACAGTGCCTGGCACATTGTGTAAACTTAATGAATGCTTATTAATTGATTGATCAGTAAAACGAGGACTAGATAACCTTTATGATTCCTTTCAGTGATATTTTAAGAATGTCAGGTTATTATTCTGACTAAAGGCCAAGAATTATTGTATTGAGTGACACAACTTTAATGACTTAGAGATTCATGAACAATCTGGAACATGACTTTTCCCATAAGTTCCAGCCTCTCCCTTTTTTCTCCGTGAATATAAATCCAACATACTCATGATATTGGAAACTCTTTCTTTCTATAAATACAGGTTTTATATCCTTGTGGAACATATATAAATACAAATTAGCCTTTTTATGGAGGCCTGGGTTAATGCTAGCAGAAGCAATTAATATGGTATATGACTCAGAGAGTAAAAAATGCATAGTATGGTGGGAGAGGATGACTAATACTTCTATTTGATAGTGTGAGTACTGCATCTTGGTTGATGAGAAGCAGGGTGACGTAGGAGACAGAGTGTAGGACCTGGAGTCATAAAGAGCTGGGTTTAACCCCCACTTCTGACAGTTAGAAGCTGTGTTACTACCTCTATGAGCCTTGGTTTACTCATATTAAAACAAAGATAATATTATCTGTAAGTGCTTCCTCAACAGTTTAGTGAGTTTCAAATGGACAATGTGCAATGGGCTTGTAAACTTTAAGGTGCTATATAAATATCAGGGTTCTGTGCCATGTACGTATGCTGGGAAAACTATACACACACACTTATATATGCTGGGAAATGTTTCACATACAAATTTTTAAAAAAGTATGCACAACAAACCTTTAAGTTTAATCTACATCATTGACATTTTCTATATTGCTTTCTTTTTTTTTTTTTTTTGGTGAAGCAGTTGGGGTTAAGTGTCTTGCCTGGGGTCACACAGCTAGTGTCAAGTGTCTGAGGTCAGATTTGAACTCAGGTCCTCCTGACTCTAGGACTGGTGCTCTATCCACTGCACCACCTAGCTGCCCCTCTATTGCTTTCTTAATTCTAAAACCCCCATAAAACAATAAATTGAGCCCTGATTTGTAACATTTGCTGATTTCTAAGATTTAAAGGCTTACTATGAAAATTTAACAATGCTTCTTAGAAGTTGGATTACCTGGCACCAGTATATTCCTGATTATTACTTGGATGCAATTCACCATAAGGGATATTCTAAAGATAGAATTCCAGTAGGTAGATCATCTCTTGATCTAGACGCTTTTACTTATTACCTTCTACTATTACTATTCTTTAAAAGAGACATGGAATATTCATGAAAATTCATTATTTAGAGTACATAGTGGTGAAAGCTCAGACAATTAAACATCAGTTTAAAAGAGGCAATGTCTTTTGCCAATTATCATCTCTACACAAAGTTCCATTCTTCCCAGCAATAGTGCATCAATTTAATGGGAAGAATTATTTAATGCCACCTGTCCTTCTTTTGGATTGAAATCAAAACAAAAGACGAGGAAACTGGTACCAAAGTATACAAATGAGCATTTCCAAGAGGAAGTGGTAATGGAAAGTGTCAGAATATTTTTGGAAATGAGAAACTGACTCATTACTAGAGTAATGTGTAAAACAGTATGGAAGCAACTCCCTTCCCATTGCTCCTAACCATGTGTGACTAGCATCAGTTTCACTTCCTCATTGCTTTTGGATTCTTTTTCCCTTCCCAAATTCATATGTGAATAATAAAAATTTAGGTGAGGGAACCAAGCAAATTCAAAGCTCTTGCTCTGGCTACATGTCCAAAAAAAGAAGAAAGTGTTAACATTATGAACCTTTTTCTTTTTCCCTCCAGAAACAGATTTTCTGGATAAATACTGGTTTTCATCCTCTCATGGGAAAATTTAGAAGATGATATTGATTATTATCTTAAATAGAGATTCTGGGAAACTATCCTTATCAAGCTAGTTGACGATATTTGGAATCTCCAAAGATTTCTAGTAATCCAAAAAATTACAGAATTGGGAAAATGTTTTTCTTTGCACAGTATGTTTCTTTGAAGACTGCTCTTCCTTTGCAAATGAAGCTTGGGGAAATTGCTTTTAGATGCAATTACTATTTTTTTTTTCTGACAAGCATAAAAAAGATACTGCAAAACTAGAAATGATGCAAAACTCATAAACTATATCAAAATTTACTCCTTAGTCTGATTACCGAGCTGAAAAATGATTTCTCCCTGTGCCAATTTTCCTGAGAATGTTAATAGGATCTCTCCTTTTATGTTGTCATATTTTTCCTTGTATCATGTGCTTTTTGTGTACGTAATATTCCCTTCACCTCTATGTTATTCCTGAGTTTTAAAAAATAATAATTGACATTTAGAAAATATTTTAAAGTTAGGGAAGCACTTTTATACATTATCTCATTTGAACTTTACAAATACTGAGGAGTGGAGACGGCCTCTCAAACAGCTTTCTCAAGTCAGAAGACTTTGCTTCAAATCCTACCTCTGAAACTTAGAGATAGGTAGCTCAGTGGCTAGAATTCTGGACCTGGAGGCAAGAAGATTTGGGTGCAAATATGGCATGAGATAATTTGTATTTATTTGTGCATAGGCAAATTACTTAACCACTATCTGCCTCCATTTTTTCATCTGTAAAATGAGGTTAATAATAGCACCTCATTTGGAAGGAATGGGATTACACTTGTAAAGCACCTGGCAGACCTGAACATCCTATATAAATGTGGGTTGTTACTTTTATTATTATTGTTGTTACTACTACTGCTACTGCTACTGCTACTACTAGTGCTACTACTAGTGCTACTATTGCTACTACTATTACTATTCTTACCTGTGCAACCTTGGACAGGTCATTTACCTTCCTAGGCCTCAGTTCCTTCATGTGAATAATGAAGGGTTTGAATTATACGATTCCTTAGCTTACTTCCAGTTCTGTATGTATTATTCTAGAATTCTGCTAAGGGTGTTATTACTCCCATTTTAAAGGTTAAAAAATGAGATGCAAAGAGGTTAAATTATCCATTGTTTTTTTCCATATAAATATTTTATTATTTTTCAGTTAAATTTAGAGATTGTTTTCAACATTTGTTTTTTTATAAGATTTCTAGTTTCATATTTTTCTCCCTCCTTCCCCTCCCTCCTCCCTCCCCAAGACAGCAAGTAATCTGATATAGGTTATATATGTACAATCACATTAAACATATTTCTGCATTAGTCATGTTATAAGAGAAAAATCAGAGCAAAAAGGAAAAACCTCAAAAAAAGAAAACCAATAGAAATTGTATGGTTCAATCTTCATCCAGATTCAATATAAACTGTCCATTGTTGTAGAACTGGTAAGTTGCAGAATCCCAGAGGTGCAACTGAATTTAGGCATTCCTGACTCCAGGTCTAACACTCCATCCTCTGCATCCCATGGCCTCTTGCTTCCTTGAAGGCATGGTACTTTTTGTTCTTTATGTTTCTATCTCTGAACCTGGTATTGTTCCTAGCACAAAGTAGGTGCATATTACTTGTTAAAAATTTGAATTAGCTTCAGTTTGTAAAGTTACAGAATTGATATTTATCTTTTTGCATTTAACCCCTCTTTCCTCCAGTCATGGAAATTTTTTTTTGGAGGTGGGCATTTTAGTCACATCTGCCAGAAACATTATTGTTTAAATTTAACTATTTTAAATCTAAGCATTTCAGTCTGAGAGAGAGCTTGTTTGCTATATGGGAATGATTTTGTTGGAGGCAGGCTGTGTTAGCAAATAGAAATAGATTGAAAAAGAAAATCAATAAAATATTTTAAAAAATATCAACTATTCCTTAATGACTTGTTGGTCTTCATTGTTCCTGATGTCATTATAGTATATAATACTATTGACTACTCTTCTTCCTGGACATACTTTAATCCCTGTGATTTCATGATAGTGATTTTCTTTCTGCCTTTTTAGCTCCTCCTTCTTAGTCTCCTTTGCTAGATCACCATCAAAGACCAATTTGTTATGTGTAGATGGATGCCCAAGCTTTGTCCTGGGCCCTCCTCTCTTTTTTTTTTTTTCTCTACACTCTCTCACTTGAAATCTTATAATTTGAAATGGGTTCAGCTATCAACTTTAAACAGATAATTTGCACAATGGACACATTATCTCTCTGTCTCTGTCTCTCTCTACCCAGCCCTAGTATCTTTCTAATACCTCAATCCTGAATAATCAATTGGCTGTTTAACATATCCAACTGAATGTCCCCCAAGCATCTTAAATTCAATAGATCCAAAATAGAATTTGTTATCTTTTCCCCAAACTCTCTTATCCTATTAACTTCCCTTTCTTGGAGTCAGTCCTAACTCTTCCTTTTTCTGCCCCCCTCTCCTCACTTCCAATCAGTTGCCTAGTCTTGTTGATTCTACTTTTACATCTCTCAAGCCCATTCCTTTCTTGCTATTTACACAGTCACTAATGCTAGCTCAGACCCTCATTACATATTACTTGGCCTGTTGTTATAACCTCTCAATTTGTCTACTTGCTCCAGTTGGATAGCACTCAAATTCATCCCTCACAGAGGTGCCACATTGTTCCTAAAGCATAGTTCTGACTATGCTACTTCCTTCACCAATGACTCCTTATCATTGCTAGGGTAAAAGATGAACTTCTCTGCTTGTAGTTTTAAAGGTCTTCACAATTTGGTTCCAGACTACCCATGCAGGAATACTGACTGAATACTATCCCCTTCATGCCCTCTATACTCTACTCACATTGGACTTAATTGTTGTACCTCACACATGACGTTCCATCTTCTGTCTCTATGCCCTTGCACAAGTTGGATTGCTCTCCCTTTTTAGTTCCATGCCCTAGAATCCCTAACTTCGTTCTGAGCTTAGCTCAAGTACCACCTCCTATATGAAGGCATCTCCTTTAGCATAGCTGTCCTGATCTCCCTAGGTGTGATTGTATGTTTCTCCCACTCCCTAACACATTGTTTTCCATATAAGAATGTAAGGGGGGGGTAGCTAGGTGGTACAATGGATAAAGCACTGGCCCTGGATTCCGGAGCACCTGAGTTCAAAAATCTGGTCTTAGACACTTGCACTTACTAGCTGTGTGATCCTGGGCAAGTCACTTAACCCTCATTTCCCCTCAAAAGAAAAAAAAGAAAAAAAAAGAATGTAAGATCCTTGAGGGCATGGGACACACACACACACACACACATACACACACACATGTTTATTTTGTTTTTGTGGGGCAATGAGGGTTAAGTGACTTGCCCATGGTCACACAGCTAGTAAGTGTCAAGTGTCTGAGGCCAGATTTGAACTCAGGTCCTTCTGAATCCAGGGCCCGTGCTTTATCGACTGCGCCACCTAGCTGCCCTGGGAAATATATTTTTAAAAAACTTTCTTGTATTCTTTGACTTTGCATTCTCAGGTTTTTGGCACAGTATTTGGCATATATTAATTGCAAAATAAATGCAAGTCAATCGATTATTTGTCTCTGTTTTCATTTCACTCCAATAGAATATAAGCTCCTTGAGGGCAGGGGTTGCTACTTGTTTCCCCCCCTCCGTATTCTTAGCACCCTACAGTGTCTATCACACAGTAGCTTTTTGGCTACTCTTCTCTAGGTACTCTGTGCTCTAGTTGAAATGGACTAGGAGTTGTTCCTCAAACGTGCACTGTATTTTACTCCCTTCATTTTTTCATGCCTTCCCCTATTCCTGGAATGCCCTCCTTTCTCTTTCTCCATTTGTTCAGTCAAGCATTTATTGTTGAAATGTTGAATTGCTAACCATCCTTTAAAGCCTAATTCAATTTCAGCATCCTTCATGAAGCTTATCCTGATGCTCCCAGCTAGAAACTGCTTTCTTCATAAGATCTCACCTTTCTATATCTCTAATATATCTTGATAGTATGGTATATTATAGACATCCACATATATGCCCTGTCCCTTTTCTAAATAGAATACACCATGGGGTCAGGGACGTCATCTTATATGCACTTTGATTCTCTCTTAGGGTCTGAAAATAATGCTGCCTATGTTTTAAATGCTTAACTATGTCTGTTGAATGGAATTGAGGAAAAGAGCCTCCTATGTTTGTAGAGAAGTGCAGGGGAAGTGGACCTAGAAAGCAAGATGACTCATCACACAAGGATTGTGATTTAGAAGATAATGGACACTGTTGTGATTGGCCACCATAACTGTGATAATGTGCTCTCCGTGTTGTGGTGGGGTATTTGGTTACCACTCTTCTATCCCTCACCACTCATTTGATATAATGACAGAAAACAAGGGAAAGATGACTAAGGTTAGGAGGTATTAAGATACTATTGAATTGCAAATACATATCTGGATATTGTCATCCCTTTATAAAATATTAAAGACTTCTCAGTTTGAACTTGAAGGAGAGTCTGGTTATTGGCTAGGCAAAAATTGGACTTGCTGAGGTGTCCCAAGAGAGACAAACCTGTCAGTGCTGAGCAGCAGTTTGGAGAGCAGAACAGTTTGAGAGCTTGAGGTATTCAAGGCAGCTTTGTAGAGTGGGAAACCTTCATCTTACAAGAGGGCAGCAGGGCAGGGTAGGAATTATCTCTCTTCTTTTCCCAGCATTTGCCATGACATCTTACAGTAGTACCACTTCCCCCTAGGAGATACTACATCCAGCAGGGAACAATTTGAAGAGCAGAAAGCTAGTTATCGGAGACCAATAATTTGAGAGAGTTTGAGGCATGGTTGAGAGTCAGCAGGGAGCAGAGATATATCCTCTCTATGGAGAAACAGGCACAGTAAAGCAAAATTCAAAGCAGGAAGCAACTTTAAGGAATGAAACCTCTGGCAATAGAGAAGAATACTGAATATGGACTTAAGAGAATTAGCCCTGGCTGTTGAAAGTTGAGACACAGAGAGAATAAATCCAGGGAGCCTAGATAAGTAACCCTTTCCCCTTCCCCCAGAGGAGACACTGTGCCTAGTAAGGAGCAATATATAGACTGCTTATGAAGAGAAAGGACATTGGGCTCCTGCAGTACCAGAGGTGTCAGTTGCCTTGGCCACATCTATTGCTTACCTGTATGCCTCAGTACCAGTATATTCTAAATTTATGCCCATTCTCCCCATAGACTGTAAGCTTATTTCTTCACATAAAACTTCAGAATGCTCCCCAAGTTTACAGTAAATATCTTTACTTTGATATAATTATATATATTGAGTGACTATTTGGGGCTTGCAAACTATGTGGTTTGAGGAGTATGAACCTACAGAATAACCCATTTGAACTTAGGATGGTAGTTGACTCCAGGGATAATCACCTTGTAAATCTATGAGTACTAAGATGGTAAGGTAGTATGAAAAGTTAAATCTACATAGCATATAATAAGTGAGAAATCATCAAGAATTAATGGAAGCCATTTCTTAAGAAAACTGAAAGCCAACATTATTCTTGGTCGGTCTTTGATATCCCTCTTGAGATATTGAGTGGGTTTGGATTTGTGATTAGGCAAATCCTGGAACTGAATCTTTCCTATAATTACTTATTAGGTCTGAAACCTTGTGTAGGACACTTAAGCTCTCCAATCCCCAGATGAGGATAATTATACTGGTAGCACCTAACTCATGGTTTGGTGTTGATGATTGAGTTAGATACCAGTATAAAATGCCTTGTAAACTTTAAAGCACAATATATATGCTGCCTATTCTTATTTCGTCCCTCTATGCAATGTAGTGAGAGGAACAATATGAATAGTACATAGTCTGCCTCTTAGTCAGGAAGATCTATGTTGTACCGATTATAATGATGCCACCTGCTGGAGACTTACTGTAGGAAAGCTCTGCCATGAGGAGGTGTCTGAGGGCAAGCTATGCAGCTTTTCTTTGGCATCAGGAAGTGACGTTTGCTTGTGGGAGGAAGAGGGGGTGAGGCTAGCTCTCTCCCTATCTTTCCCTAGGACTTTCTGTAGCTCCCAGAGATAGATAGATGAATTTAGGCCTTTTTCTCTCTCTTCACCAAATTCTTATTCTTCTTAATAAATGCGTAAAGTCTAAACTCTTGCTAAAGCTTATACTTTATTGGTGACCACTTATTAGATATTTTAGACAGTATAGCTAGAATTTTAGCCCCTTACAATGCTCAAATCCTACCTCTAACAGGGATAGCTAGGTGGCACAGTGGATAAAGTACCTGCCCTGGATTCAGGAGGACCTGAGTTCAAAGCTGGCCTCAGACACTTGACACTTACTAGCTGTGTGACCCTAGGCAAGTCACTTAACCCTCATTGCCCTGCAAAAAAAAGACAACCAAATCCTACCTCTAACAATGATGGGCAGTATGAATCACTAAGTAAATCATTTCATGTCTCAGGGCCCCAAGTGCCCTTCTTACTACAAGATGCACAGCAGTTGCTGATCTTCACTGGTAGAGGGAATTTCATTTCTAGAAATGTCCTTTACCAATGAAATCATAAGACTAGACAAAAGCAAAACAAACACAGCAACCATAAATACCTGCAAGTAATTTTGTCCGGGGTTTTAATATGGGGGTATTAAAACAATGATGGATGGAAGATCTGCCAGATCAGAGGACACAACTGTATTTCTAAGCCACACAAGCAATAGAAAAGGGTATAAATGTAAGTACACTAAGTCTTGGTGTATTTTGGCCTACTTCAAAATGCCGTGATACAGAGTAAACAAAACTCTGTGGAATCTAATCTAATTGCTACTTAACCCTTTTAAAACATAAAAATTAGCAAGAAGTGAGATCAAATCCCTAGAACCTAATATATATATATATATATAAGAATTGACAACAGTTAGGAATACTAATTAAGTTCTGAGTTAGGATATACAGTATTTTTGGCCTTCCACTACTATATATTATGTGTTGATGCTGTAGATTGCAGAACAACCTTGGAAGTCACATATTATAATTGGCCACAAAACCTCCACACTGAACTTTGGAGTGCAACAGAGGATGGAACAGAGTATTTTCAAATTTCTTGCTTTGGAAAGTTTAAATTGAGCTTGAACTAATTTTATTGTAGTTTTGGTATTGGTTCTCTATCCTCATACACAGATCATAGAGTTTTATAAGGCTTTGCTTGATGGCCCTTGAAATTACAGCCCAGTATCCTGTTTTTAATTAGAAGGGAAATTTCCCTTTACTCTGTACTGCACTCTAGTGTTTGCTTGTTAATTCTTTCTTGGAGCAGCCCAAGTTTACTTGTACATCAAGTACAAGTACTAGATTGTGAACCACAATTGCTGTTGGAGTTAGAAAATCATCCCATGATGGGGGCTTTTAAAGGAGCTTTAGAAGATATTCTTCAAACAGCTCAAAGTTTAATTCTATAGTTTCCCACTGAGCTATTTCAGGGAACAATAGAAAATAGATGACCATGTCGAAACAATGCTAATTGAATTACTATTGTTGCTCCCCAGGGACTTGAGAGGAAAAGTTCTCAGGCACAACAGGAACTCTCAGAAACAAAAATTTGCTATTACTGTGAGCTCAGAGCTGTCATGAGATATGCATTGAGGGGGAGAAGCTCATTATTTATGGTCTCATCTCTGAACTGTGTCATCTCCTCCTAGAAAGTTCAGGAAATCCCTGAACTTCACTGGTTTCTGAGAAGACTTCAAACCCCTCAGCAACTGTATTTCCTGATTCTTCCTGCCCATGTTAAATCAGAGAATCATGGGTCTAGAGCAGGAAAGGACCACAGAGACCTTTTAGTCCACATCCTGCATTTCACAGATGAGGAAACTGTGGCTCAGTGAATTTATGTGACTTCAACAAAGTCCCATAGACCTTGTCAGATTGATGAGCAAGGGGAGATTTGAACACAGGTTCTCCGACTCCAGGGATTGCATTTTCCCCACTTTACCATGTTTCCAGAGAACTAGGACTGGGTAGTTTCTCTTTATCTTCCCAGTGCTTGTCACTGTGCCTCATACATAGAAATAAAAGAAAAAAATGTATTTTCTTTTATTGAAAAAATAATGTCTTGATGGTTTGATTACTTCTTCTGGAACAAAGTCAAGAATGATGTGGGTTTTGTGAACCTCATCTACCCACTGAAGGGTTTCCTCTCTTTTTTCTAACCTGCTTAGCTTCTGGTTAAGGAAACCGGGAGCTAGGGCAAAATTCAATATCCCATTGTCATAGTGATTTACTCTCTCATAGACACAGATGTGTGAAAATCTAGCTTAGAAGAATACTGGGAAAATCTGCTAGATAGTCTCTGACATAACTGAAGTCCAGGATGACCGAAAGACTCAGAGTTGATTTTTGGGCTGATTTCTCTCCTAATGCAACTTGTCATTTACTAACAAGTTATCCAGGTGACTGTGTAATGCTTCCTCCTCAATGATAGATTGAATATCTTGCTGAAGTTCTAACATATGAGGAATAAAAATGCTCTTCACATGGCTTTACTTGATAATTTTATTCAAGCTATAGGACAGTGAACTTGACTTTGGTTTTTGGGAAATTTTTAGATATGATCATTAAAGAGTTGTTTAGTGAAAATTTAGAAAGGGAAGAAGTAAATGCAAAGAATCAGCATGGCTGACTTGATCAAAGGCTAGTCATGCCAGAATAACCTTATTTCCTTTTTTTTTTTCCTGACAAGGCTATTAAATTACCAGGGGAATGATATGCATATAGTTTATTTCAATGTTAATGAAGTACTTTATGAAGTATCTTACAGTATTTTTAATATTTAGAATTTTCCCCCAAATTAAATGTAAAAACAAATTTTGATATCAATGTTTTTGTAGGGCAATGAGCATTAAATGACTTACCCAGAGTCACACATCTAGTAAGTGTCAAGTTTCTGAGGCTGGGTTTGAACTTAGGTCCTCCTGAATCCAGGGCATATGCTTTATCCACTGCACTACCTAGCTGCCCCTTTAACATTGATTTTTAAAACTTTGAGTTCCAAATTCTCTTCCTCCTTCCCTCCCCACACTCCCTTAAGATTTCAAGCATTTCAATATGTTATACATGTGTAATCATACAGACATTTCAACATTAGTCAGGTTGTGAAAGAAAACAGACAAAAAATCCCCAATTGATGAGCATACCCTCAATTTCCATTTCTTTACCACCACAGGAAGAGCTGCTACAAATATTTTTGTACATTTATAACCTTTTCCTTTTTCATGGATTTCTTTGGGATAGAGACCTAGTAGCAGTATTACTGGATCAAAGGTTATACATAGGATTAAACCCTTTGGGCATTGTTCTAGATTGTCCTCCAGAATGCTTGGGCCAGTTATACACACACACACACACACACACACACACACACACACACACACACACACACTTTTTTTTAATGGGGTAATGAGGGTTAAGTGACTTGCTCAGGGTCACACAGCTAGTAACTTTCAAGTGTCTGAGGCTGGATTTGAACTCAGGTCCTCCTGAATCCATAATATATATCTTGCCACTAGACCCAGCTATCTCTGGAGAAAAGAGTGAAGTTGGCGACCTTGCACAGCCCTCCCTCACTTAAATCCAATTCAGTGCAAGTCATGACAGGACACTGATTTCTTGGTCTTCTTCAATAAAAAAAGGACAACAGCAATTATCTAATCAATAGTGATTTAGAGCATTTTTTCCTTATGACTATAGAAAGCTTTGATTTCTGCTTCTGAAATCCACCTCTTCTTATCCTTTGACCATTTGTCAGTTAGGGAATGGCTCTTATTTTTATAAATTTGACTTGGTTCCCTATACATTTGAGAAATGAAGTTTTTATAAGATAAACTTATGGTAAATTTTTTATATTACTTGTCTAGGATACCTTTTAGCAAAATGTAGTTTCTCTGATTTATGTCTTTTAAATTAGGTTTATTTTTTTGTTGTTGCTGTTGCTGTTGTTGTTGTTGTTGTTGTTGTTGTTGTTGTTGTTTTGCAGGGCAATGGGGGTTAAGTGACTTGCCCAGGGTCACACAGCTAGTAAGTGTCAAGTGTCTGAGGCTGGATTTGAACTCAGGTCCTCCTGAATGCAGGACTGGTGCTTTATCCACTGTGCCACCTAACTGCCACAAATTAGGTTTATTTTAGCTTCTTCTTTGTCTGAGATCATGATTGCTACCATTGTTTTTTTTAAACTTCAGCTGAAACTTAACAGATCTACTCCAGTCCTTTAATTTTAATTCTGCAAGTCTTTCTGTTCCAAGTGTATCTCCTGTGAGCAATATATTGTTGGATTTTGCTATCTGATCTGTTTTGCTATCCATTTTTGTTTTATGGGTTACCTCATGTACATTTTCCTTCATCCTATTTTCTTCTATTTATCCTTCTCTTGCTTTTTATCCTATCCCTTCACAAAGATTTGTTTTGCTTATGAAAACTGTTTTCCTTAATCTGCCCTCCTTTCCATAATCCCCTCCATATCTTTTATCCCCTTCTCTTTTTATTTCCCAATTGTGTAAGATAGATTTGTATATGCAATTTAATTTGTATTATATTTATATCTGCATATACATATATCTATGTCTACCTCTGTATCTATGTCTACATCGATATATATATATACATACACACACAAACACACACACACACACACACACACACACATATATAAAATCTCTCTATCTCTGTCTATTCTTCCCTCTTTGAACCAATTCTGATGAGAGTGACATTTAAGCATTGCATACTAGACCCTCATTTCCCCCTCCACTATTAAAAGCTCTCCCTTGCATACCTCTTTTATGTGAGAATTTTTTTCCCTATTATCCTTCTTTCTACTTTCTTTTCCCAGTATATTCATCTGTCTTATCCCTTCAATTTTCCTTTTGGAGATTATCTCAACATAAGTGCCTCATGACTGCACTCTTTGTCTCTGTATACTCCTTCCAACTGTCCTAATAATGACTACGTTTTTAGGGTTTCATTTATCACCTTCCCATATAGGAATATAAAAATTTTAAATTTATTGAGCCCCTTATGATTTCTCTTTCATGTATACCTTGTTATGTTTCCCTTGATTCTTTTGGCTGAATATCAAATTTTCCATTCAGCTCTGTTCTTTTCATTAGGAATGTTTGGAAGTCCTCTATTTCATTAAATATCCATTTTTTTCCTGAGGAATGATTATATGTACTTTTGCTGGGTAGTTTATTCTTCATTATAATCCTAGTTTCTTTGCCTTCTGGAATATTATATTCTAAGTCCTCTGCTCCTTTAACATGGAAAGTGCTAGATCTTCTGTGATCCTGATTGTAGTGTATGTAGGCCTCCATCTGTCATGGATGACCATGGATCAACACCTTGAAGAGCCACAGGCCACAGTGTGGCTGTGCAGTCTGATACGGGAGCTGCAGCTCCTGAGTGACTTATAACCGGTAACTGCTGCATCCTGTGTTGTATCTACCCCATGAGGAGTAGCTGGAGTGTCCTCTCCAGGGCGCTGGCCTGGGTGGATCAATTGGAAAACAAGCTGTTGCCCATGCAGCAGGTTTTCCCTCTCCTTGACATTGGTGGATCCAAAGGAGAGGCAGAGCCAAAACAGTTTGGCACCAGTGCTGCTGCAGGATCCTGATTGTGGCTCCATGATATTTGAATTGTTTCTTTCTGACTGCTTGAAGTCTTTTCTCCTTTTCTCTTTCAGGAAGTAATTGGTGTATTCTTTCATTTCTATTTTGTCCTCTGGTCCTAAGATAGTGGAGCAGTTTCTTCCATCATTTCTTGAAATATGATATCTAGGTTCTTTTTTTATCACAATTTTCAGATAGCCTAATAATTGTCAAATTATTTCTACTTGATTTATTTTTCACATCAGTTGTGTTTCTGATGAGATATTTCACATTTTCTTCTATTTTTCATTTTTTTTACTTTGTTTTTTGTTCTCTGAAGTCTCATGCATATATTTTCATCCAGTTGACCATTTCTACTTTTTCAGGTATTATTTTCTTCATTTTGAGCTTTTGTATCTCTTTTTCATTTAGCCTATTATGCTTTTAAAGGAGTTCTTTTCTGCAGTGAATTACTTACCATAGAGTATTGAAGGACCCTAGTGTTTTTATTTGGAAAATTCACTGTAGGAAAATGAGATGGGAATGTAATCTGCTTTTGCCTCATGGAGTAAATGTGATGGCAAGGTTTGGTATAGTGGATAGGGCACTGGGCTTTGAGCCCTAAGGAGGATCTGAGTGTAAATCCTACCTTAGAAACTAGTTTTCTGAGCAATTCACTTAATTTGTCTGTGCTTCAGTTTCCTCTTCTGAAAAAATGGAAGGGAATATTGAATTTAATGGTATCTGAGGTCCTTCCCAGTTCTGTAGCTAGTATCCTATGAGCCATGCTTCTTTCTTGATTTATTAGTTAACTGAAGACCATTCTTTGGATTATTTATCCAGCTTTGAGAGGGTCTCATAGCTTTTGCAAACTCCTCAAGAATAATTATTATCTTGACATGTCTAAAACTGAGATCACAGTTCAGAAGAGTTGTCTTCTAATGTCTTTGAGTCATTCTGGCTATAGAGTCTTGTAAGCTTATGAATAAGAACCAAACAGAAGGAAGGGTTCACTTGGCAGCAGATACTTTGACAGAACTGGATAAAGGCTTTTACTGATATTTGCAGAGGTTTTACTTTGTTGTCAGTTCCATGGATCCACTGACAATTCTTAGAATAGGAGTCTGAATGGAGGAATATAATAATTACAATGTATGGAGTGTCTAAAAGCCTGACAGAGCTATAGAGAGACTTTTGCTTAGGAACTATTTGAACAAAATATTGTCTATTCAGATAGATCATTACTGTCATAGTTGAGCTTGCTGAAAAAAACTCTATTGTGTTAAGCATCTGATATAATCATTTTTTGTGACAGGTGGGAGGAGATATGTTAGCAGAATTTAGGAAAGAAAAAAGAGACACAACCCTGTGACTGGAATATTGGATGAGAAAGTAGCACATTCTTTGTTCATCTGGAATTAGATGCTAACACACAAGTGCTATAAGTGTTGACATTTTACCAAAGGCTTTGTTATAATAAAAAGAATAAAAAATCTTGATGATATCTTTTTAAATTTTTTAATAATTATAAGCAACTTCAGTATCCCAGGCTAGATTACACTAACCTTAGCCATTGTGAACAGGTCTCATTCTTTTCTAAGAACCCTTTTTCATCTGCATTCTAATAGTAGTAGGTGAGACATTCTCTTCTACTGAGTTTTGACCTAGGTCCCAGGTTCCTTAAACAAAAACCAATCAGGTTGGAAGAAGTGAGGAAACACTTCAGTGGGGAGATGAGGTTCATGATGTCCACACCATTCTTGACTGTTTGAGAAGAAGGAATCAAACCATCAAGATGATAAAGACATTTCCTTTTCAATACCAAAACCCCACCAAAACCCCACCTTTCTTTAATGTCTATGTGTCAGGCACAGTGGCATTGGTAATACAAGGAGAAACCATACAGTTCTGGTTCTCTGGATACATGGTACAGTGGGGAAAATGCAATCTCTGGAGTCAGTGACAATGATTGCATGGTCCACATCCTTTTTATGGTCCAAGTTGTTTATTTAATAATAAAACAAAAACAAAAACAACACAACAAAGAAATGTGCCATGAACATATTCATGTTGTCCTTTAAATGTCTGAACAGTCTACTTCTAGTATTCTTACATTTATCCATAAATCAAAGATAATGCAGGTAAGGGTTAGTAGACTGGAATCAATATTGTCATTAGTATATCTTCCATAGATGTTTAGGGTGAAATTCTTCCACCTGGTATCAATGAATGAGATTCTAGGATACTTCAGCTTCTCTTTGAAGGAGGCTTACATAGGAGATGCTTCTTTTGACTAAAAAGGAAAGTTGAGAAATTTTACTTACAAGAAGAAAAAAAATTCAAAAAATGCTAATTAAGGGGGCAGCTAGGTGGCACAGTGGATAAAGCACCGGCCCTGGATTCAGGAGGACCTGAGTTCAAATCCAGCCTCAGACACTTGACACTTACTAGCTGTGTGACCCTGAGCAAGTCACTTAACCCTCATTGCCCTGCAAAAAAAAAATGCTGTCTTCTTCTTCTTCTTTTTTTTTTTTTTTAGTGAGGCAATGGGGGTTAAGTGACTTGCCCAGGGTCACACAGCTAGTAAGTGTTAAGTGTCTGAGGCCGGATTTGAACTCAGGTACTCCTGACTCGAGGGCCGGTGCTCTATCCACTGCACCACCTAGCTGCCCCGCTAAGTCTTCTTAAGCATGCCTGCTGGTGATAGCTAAGGAAGAGAGAGGGTTTTATTTAGATATGTTCCATAATGAACCTGATAAATCACTAAGACTGTAATGAAACCTTAGAAGTCCAATGGTGGTTTAGAAGCAATAAAAGCTTTGCCTTAACAAGTTTGACTCCTAAATTATCCATTAGGAGAAATCCCCTATCTAGTATTAGACAAAGCTTTGTTTTTCTTTATTAATTAATTTGCCTGGTTCATCAAATACATTTCTTTTATCTGGGACTGTGGTACCAGGTGGCTAGCTTTGCTTTCCATACCTTTCCTATCAGTGGACTTTTTACCACTTAGGCAGCTACTTTTGTGGCACAGTATATAGAGTGCTACACCTGGAACCAGGAAGACTTGAATTCCATTATAGCTTCTGACACTTATTGGTTATATGAACTTGTGCAAGTCACTTAAGTTCTCCTGTTTTAGTTTACTCATCTGTTAAATGGGGGAAATAATAGCACCAACTCTCCACGGTAATTTTGCAGGTAGAATGAGATAATTTTTGTAAAATGCTTTAAAAAACTTAAAATGCCAAATAAATGTTATTCAGATAGTGGACTTTAACTTAGAGAGCTATGGACACTTTTGCCCAAATTATTACAATAATCTAGAACAGAAGCTGGTGAATTGCCTCAATTCTCTGATTTGGCTATGAAAATTGGACTTGATGTCAATTGTCTAGAATCAATGATTCTAGAGTCCCTGAGTACTTTGGTGTGAGATGAGTTTTAATTCCTCCACTTTCTAATAATACATGAAACCTCTGTAAAGCTCTTTCTATATTGTCTTCTTTTTTAGATTTTGTAAAATTATGGCATATTAATGTATGCCCTCTTTTTTGTACCCCGTCTTAATTGAATTCCTCTCATTAGAACTATGACAATATATAAATAATATTTGTACTTAATTCTTTCTCTGAATACTATCAGTGCTTAATAAATGATTAGCAAGTGAAGGGCTTACTAAGGAATTCAGGAAGGCCAGCATATTACCAGTGATGATTTGTACATGAGAATTGACATAAAAGACAGCATTAGAAATTCATGACCAGAAAGGGTCATGTCATGTAGCAAGAATGAAGCATAGCAGATGACTCTCTGCTAACTGTACTGATATCCATGAAATTTTTATTTACATATTTTTTACTGATTGCTTTGTTTAAAAATTCAATTCTATTTTATTTTCAGTTCCCAATTCTCTTACTTCCCTTCCCCTCCCCTACATATTGAGAAAGCTAGAAAAACAAAGCCCACTACAAATATTTTGTTTTTATGTTGTCATTTAGTTATTTCAGTCATGTCTGACACTTTGTGGTCCCTTTTTGGGGAGTTTTCTTGCCAAAACTACTGTAGTGGTTTGCCATTTCCTTCTCCAAC
Source organism: Dromiciops gliroides (assembly GCF_019393635.1). Lineage (NCBI taxonomy): Eukaryota > Metazoa > Chordata > Mammalia > Microbiotheria > Microbiotheriidae > Dromiciops > Dromiciops gliroides. The sequence continues at coordinate 293,524,484 of NC_057861.1, read as the reverse complement.
TCATTTTACAAATGAGGAAACTGAGACAAACAGGGTTAGGTGACTTGCCTAGAGACATGCAGCTAGTAATTGTCTGAAGCCTGATTTGAACTCAGGTCTTCTTGACTCCAGACCTGGCTCTCTAGCCACTGCCCTTAGAAATATGTAGTCATGCAAGATAAATTCCCAAATGGGTCTTTTCAAAAAGAAAGAAAGGAACAAAGGAAGGAAGGAAGAAGAAAGAAAGAAGGAAGGAGGGAAATAAAATTCTTTGATTTGTACTCTGAGTCCATTCCTTCTTTATCTGAAGGTGCATAGTATGTTTCCTCACAAATCCTTAGGAATTGTGGGTGGTCATTTTGCTGATAAGAGTCCCTAAATTTTGTAGAGTAGAATGTTTTTTACAAAATTGTGATTATTGAATAAATTGTTTTCCAGATAGTTTGCTTCACTTTGTATCTGTTCATATGTTTTCACATATTTTTCTGTAATTCTCTTTATTATTTCTTATAGCACAATAGTATTCCATCGTATTCATATACCATAACTTGTTTAACTATTTTCCATTTGATTGTCATCCCCATAGTTTCCAATTTTCTGGCACAAAAAGCACTGCTTATAAATATTTTTGTGCCTCTTTTTGGGGTATAGAACATAGCAGTAGCACTGAGTCAAAGTGCTGGGTACACACATTTTATAGCCTTTTGGGCATAGTTCCAAATTATTTTCCAGCATGGTTGGACCACTTCACACCTCCACCAAGAGTGCATTAAAGTATTTGTCTTTCCACATCCCCTTCAAAATTTTTCATTTTCCCTTTTTTTGTCAACTTAATCAATATGATGGGTTTGATATGGTACCTCAGAATTGTTTTAATTAGAATTTCTTTCATTATTAGTGATTTAGAGCATATTTCATATAACTATTGATAGCTGGAATTTCTTCTTCTGAAAACTGCTTGTTCATATTCTTTGATCATTTATCAACTGGGGAATGGCTCTTATTCTTACAAATTTGGCTCAGTTCCTTATATATTTTGGATATAAGACCCTTATTAGAGGAACTCACTGCAAATATTTTTCCTATGCTTTTTGTTTTTAATTTGCCCAAATTTCCTAGAGAGCCATCCTTGTAGTAAATAAATTTTCAAAGAAGAAAAAGAAGAGGAAGAGAAAAAAGGAAATAAAAAATATAGATGATATTGGTAATGATGTACACTTATGGATTCTTCCATTTTGGCTAATATGTGTTTGGGTGTTTTCTCATCTCTTCTTTGGGGACAACTGTGTTCTTTGTAATTTTGCATATGTATTAAAATTTATTTATATCTTTTGTTTTTACATGTCTATATTTACTCCTTTATCCTTCCCTCTAGCCCTTTTAGAGAGTTATCCCATATAACAAAGATTAAAAAGAAGGACAAAGACAAAATCAGCAAAACCAATAATTAAATTATTTAAATCATAATATATATATACATAATGCTCCACACCTTTGGACCTCTCTTACCCCTGCAAAGAAGTGGGGGAGGTATCTTTTCATATATCTCCTTTGGGGATGAGTTTGCTTTTTTAAACTTTACAACAATAAATTTTGATTATTGTGTGTTTATTCTTTCCATTTCAAATTTTTGTAATTATTGCATATATTATATTTTCTTACCTCTACTTACTTCACTTTACATTAGTCTTTCCATGTTTTTCTGTATTAATTGTATTGTTTTGTAAATCATAGTAATATTCAATTGCATTCATGTACAGCAATTCATTTAGTAATTCTCCAATCAGTGGGCATCTACTTGTTTTCTAAGTTCGTTGGCACCATAAAAAATACTGCTATATAGTAATGTATATGGAGACTTTCATATTATTACTAACCTTTGGTATATTTCTAGCAGTGAAATTTTTAGGTGAAAGAATATGGAATTTTTTTTACCATTTATTTCAGCAATTCTAAATTGCTTTCCAGAATGTTTGTACTAATTCATAGCTCTACTAACAATGCATTAATATTGCAGCCCTTTCATAAAGCTTTTGTGAAAATTTTTAAGTTGCAGTGTTAGATAAAAAAAAAACAAAGTCTCCAAGCCAAAAGAAAATAGCTTTATTGAGAGAGGGATCCTGTCTCACAACAAAGCCGGTCTCGGGTCTAGGACCCAAAGGTACTGAGCCTCAGGATCCATGAATATATATACACAATGACTCCTCCAACATTTTAACATAATCCAAGGGGTACAAATACAATAAGTATGGAATTGAAAGAAACCATCAGTCAGGTACCACTATAGTCACTTGCCATTCTGTATACTCTACTTAAAATAGCCATTACTAAGTAACATGGTTGTAACATAGGAAGCCATACATTGAAATGTGTCTTTGCCATGTTGGATGAAGCCATTCTTACCTCTATTCCTCTGAGTTGTTTCCTAATATCAAAAATTCCTACCATATTGGCTAAGCTTGGCTTTCTAGTTTCTCACTGGCTCTGATTGATCCCTTATTGCTCAGAAGTTACTATTTTAGGTATCTGACCTTTAAACTGATTGGTAGCTATACCTAAGTAAAATTGGAGGTCAGATAGTTGGATTCTATATAAGTAGTAGAGTATACAAGTTGACAATGTGGCATTTGCATTTGCTCCTACCGATATCTATATAATGATTGGAATGATGCCACCTGCTGGGGAGTTACTGCAGGAAAGCTCCACCATGAGGAGAAGGTGACTGAGGGCAAGCCATGTGGTCAGGTCCTTGGCATCAGGAAGTGATGTTTGCTTGTGGGTGCTGTCTATCAAGGCTACCAGCTAATTAGCTTGGAAATGTGTGTGCATGTGGATGGGATGTGGCCAGTTTCACAGGAGGCTTGTGGGATAAACGCGGTCTGATTCTCTCTCTTTCACCTGGACTCTCACGGAGAGTGGAGCTAAAATGTGTTCTCCCTTTGATAGATAGATGAATCTAGGCCTCTTTCTCTCTTCACCAAATTCTTAATAAATGCTTAAAATTCTAAATTCTTGCTAAAGCTTCTAATTTATTGGTGACCACTCATTAGATATTTTAGACAGTATAGCTAGAATTTTAGTCCCTTACATCTATCTTACTTCATTATCATTTGCTTAAATTACCAAAGAATATCACAGTTTGTAGTCTATAAATTGCTTAGTACTACTGTTAAATCACTTGTATCTAAGGCATAGGGAAAATATCACTTACAAAGCACTTCAGCATTGCCTATTTTCATTTTTTTCATTGATCTTTTCATGTTATGACCTTTCATAATGCATTTTGATTTGCCTTTTGCTTTCCTCAGCTGCCTCCTGATTCTGCTTCTGTGGTCCCCTTCTCCTACTGGTGAGTTCTTCCTGCAGCCTCCATTTTGGGAAAGGAATTAACCATCACTCTTTCTCAATATTTAGCCATCATTCTATCATGTTGATACCACCTTTTCTCCTCCTCTACCCCATCATATTTTATCTCTCCTTTTATGTGTTGTCTTCCTGCCTTAGAATGTACGCTTCTTGAAGACAAGGACTGTTGGTGATTGTATTTCTACTCTTTACACAATATAGCACCTGGCACATAGCAAGTACTTCATAAATTTTTATTGATTGACTGATTATTATTAGTGATATGGAGCATTCCTTCAGAAAATTGTTGATAATTTATAATTCTGCTTCTGAGAACTGTTTATTTATATCCTTTGATCACATATCTATTAGGGAATTGTATATTGTCATATATTTCTGTTAGTTGTATCAAATAGAAAATTCTTTCCTAATATCCATGAAATATCAAAAAGAATGAGAGGAAGAATTCAGCCTATTGACAGATCATTTTAGGAAATAGATGATAGAGGTAATTTTGTAAGAGATATAAGAAACTATCTAGTCTGACATACTCATTTTATAGTTGAAGAAACTGAAAACAAGTGTGCTTAAATGATTTGTACAAGGTCACAAAGGTGGCAAATATCAGAGGTAGGATTTAAAAACAGCTATGCCTGGGATGATGCAGGATGGTTTGTGGTGTATATTGGCAGAATGAGTATTCTAATTGCTAATATCATAGATATATCAAAATACTAAAACATTGGTGCTTAACCAGTTACAGATGCCACAATTTTAAGTTTATAAGTCAACCTTAGGCAAAGTAGAGCATTTTAAATAACTATTTCTAAATATGAAAATTTGTGGAAAATTAAAACTTTAAAAAAGTTAATAACTTTTAATGTGACAAAAAGGAAAATAATAAATGCTGTAGAAGCTGTGGAAAAAATGGAACACTAATGAATTGTTGGTGGAGTTGTAAACTGATCCAACCATTCTTGAGAGCAATTTGGAGCTATGCCCAAAGGGCTATGGGACTCTGCATTATCTTTGACCCAGTAATACCACTACTAGGTCTATATCCCAAAGAGATCATAGAAAAGGTAAAAGGACCCACATGTACAAAAATATTTATAGCAGCTCTCTGTGGTGGCAAAGAATTGGAAATCAAGGGAATGCCCATCAATTGGGGAATGGCTGAACAAGTTGTGGTCTATGAATGTAATGTAATTCTATTGTGCTGTAAGAAATGATGAGCAGGCAGATTTCAGAAAATCCTGGAAAGACTTAAGTGGACTGATGCTGAGTGAAGTGAGTAGAACAAGGAGAACATTGTACGTAGTAACAGCAACATTGTGTGATGATAAACTGTGATAGACTTGGTCCTTCTCAGCAGTGCAATGATCCAAGCAAGACCAAAGAACTCATGATGGAAAATGCTCTCCACATCCAGAAAAAAAACAACACAAAAAGCACCTGTGTATTCTGAATGCAGATTGAACCATACTGTTTATACTTTTTTTTGTAGTTTTTTCCCTTGTGTTCTGATTCTTCTTTCACAATATGACTAATGCAGAAATATGTTTAATGTGATTATACATGTATAATATATAGTAGATTACTTTCTGTCTTGGGGAGGGGGGACAGAAGAGATAGAGGGAGAAAAATTTGGAACTAAAAATCTTATGAAAACAAATGTTGAAAACTATCTTTACATGTAACTGGAAAATAATAAAATAATTTTATGATAAAAACATTAATAGCTTTTACATTTATATCACAGTAATTTCTATATATACCATCTCCACTACCAGATGATAGTTTTATTCAATTTGTAGAAAACCCTTCTAAGTAGTTGAGTGTGAAAAATACTGGTGAATTTAATTGAACTTGACACATTTTCAGGAATGGGATGAATAATTCAAATAGTCTGGGATTAAAAAAGTTTTGTTTTCTTGACCTCTCTGATCTTTCATTAGTTTAGGTTGTAGTAATGTTATATCTTGCATATAATTAAAGTAAATGCTTGATGAATTTCTACTTTGGGAACATTCTCTTTATACATTAAAAGAAATTTAAAGCTGATATAATTTAAAAAGACCCATCATAATCTATAAAGCAGTTAATGCCTTCTCACCCTATTGGTGCTTTTCCAAACAAAACACATCCACTGTTCTCACAGAAGCCCATTTAGTTCCTTTCCTACTTGGTTTAATTCTACTGTTGGCTTGTTCAGTAGTTGAGAAATTAAAAATAAGTAATATTTCAATAAGTATTGTAAAAGATCAGGTCACAGCAAACCTTAGTTGACCATTTTTATGAGTTGCTGTAGCCACAAAAATTAATGCAGTTAACCTTCTAGTGATGACATTATCAGAATGTAGCTAATCCTTTCCTACTTGGTATGACTTTCCAGAATTTACATTTCACTTAAGCCTTTTAGAACCCAAATGAGTCATTCTATCAGAACTTGAGTAGAGAAAGTAATGCTAATAATAATTGATAATAGCTTTGATTTCTTTTTTTCCCATCTTAATAGTATTAATTTCTATATTGAATTTTTAAATTTCCAAAGTTCTTTCACATGTTATCACATTGGGTTATTTCAACCCACAGTGTGATAGTGTAAATAGTTATCTCCATTTTACAGATAAGGAAACTGAAGTTAATAGAGGAGAAGAGTTCTTCAAGATAATAAAACCAAAAAAGTAAACTAACACATGAAATGGGCATATGCCACCATTTACATTTAACTTTTCTCAAAAAAGAGACTTAGGTCATTCCTCAGATATTTATATATGTGTATATATATACACATAATTTATTTGCATATATAATAAAATATAACAAACACATGTTTTATATATAATACATACATATACATATATGCATGTATGTGTGTTTGTGTATATAAATATAAATTATATATATATATATAAAGATCATATATATATATATAAAGATCATTATATATATATATATATATGATCTTTATATATATATATACATATGTATATATATATATATAAAGATCATTAGATTAATTTCCCATACCACCTGTTATGGGAATTTCCTTCCACCCTTTAATCTCTTGGCAAGTGAAGCACAATTGCTCAATAGGAATATTTTTTGATTTGGAACCAGTTTCCTGTGACTTATCCTTTCCAATTTTTGTTGGCTCTTTTTCATATTCTTTGATTTTTCAAAGAATATGGTTTTGTTTTAGCTAAGGTATCCCCACCATGGGAAATGTTGAGAAGAGAAATCTTCATCTCATGTGTTGCAAAAGGATATTGTAGGGGCAGCTAGGTGGCACAGTGGATAAAGCACCAGCCCTGGATTCAGGACGACCTGAGTTCAAATCCAGCCTCAGACACTTGACAATTACTAGCTGTGTGACTTTGGGCAAGTCACTTAACCCTCATTGCCCCGCAAAAAAAACAAACAAACAAACAACAACAACAAAAACAACAAAACAAAACAAAACAAAAGGATATTGTAGACTCCAAAAACATAAGGATTATTTTATGGTCACTAAAAGATTGGGATATAGTTAATCAACTAGTATTTATTGAGGAGTTACTATATTCTAGGCACTGTACTAAGCACTGGAAACACAAAGAAAGGAAAAAATACCCCAAGATGTATACTGGGCAAATTATAAGATTAAGGGAGACTGAGAAAGGCTCCTTGTAGAAAGTGGAATTTGAGGTGAAACTTAAAAGAATTTGGGAAAGTTAGGAGAAAGAGATGAGGAGGGAGAGTATTACAGTGATGGTACATTGAGTGAGGAAATGCAAGGAGTTCAATGTCATTAGATTGTGAAATGTCTTATGGGGTGAGGGAGAGCTGTAAGGTATAAGAAGACTGGGAAGTAGAATAGGATCAGGTTATGGAGATCTTTGAAAGGCAAAGAATTTTAGATTTGGTCCTGGAGGTAGTAGCAAAGCACTGGAATTTACTGAATAGGATAGTGATACAGTGAGATCTTTGTTTTAGGTTGATCAATTTGATGACTGTGTAGAACATGGATTATAGTTGAGGAGATACATGTGGCAGGAAGATCAACTAGCTGGCTCTTTACAATAGTATACATAATCCTAATAGTTTTGTACGAGTTAAATAATTCACTTTTTATGATGTTTTATTTGTGAGATGCTAATTATGTGGATATTTGGAAGCATTTATGTTGTATCATGAAATTAAGACATTAACTTACTGAAGACTACTCAAAACATATAATTTATCTTCATGTAGGTGAGAGTCAACCCATGTTACCAAATATCTCCATTATCTTTCTTTGGAAATGTTTAACATATTACTCTTTAAAAGTTCACATTTGAAGAATAAATATTGTGTTTGGGCAACCATAAGGGATATCCTTTAAGTAGATTCTCTTCTAATTTGTTTATAATTTGTATGATACAGCTAGATATATTTTATATCTATGTTATGAATCATTTGGAGTTTATTGTTGTATATGCTGTAGTATATGGTATGAAATCTTGGTCAAAACTGAATTTGTGAGGGACAGCTAGGTGGCACAGTGGATAGAGCACCAGCCCTGGATTCAGGAGGAGCTGAGTTCAAAACCGACCTCACACTTGACACTTGCTAGCTGTGTGACCCTGGGAAAGTCACTTAACCCTCATTGTCCCACAAAACAAACAAAAAACCAACTGAATTTTTGCTGGACATTTTCTATTTGTACCATCTGTTTTTGATACTTTTATTATACAGATGTCCCCAAATTCTCACTGTGGTGGTGAGTTATTAAAGCTTAATATTGCACTAAGACTTTTGAGATACCCTATATTTTCATAGCCCAGGTAAATATAAGTTATTATTATCTTTTCAGTTACTTAGATCCAGTCTCAGGCAGGCCTTGTCAGAGAAAGAGACCCCTGAAGCTTTTGAATGAGCTTCATCACCAGGGTCTTCCAGAATTAAGTTCACATTCTGGTGAGAAGGCTGAGTAGTTGGCTGGGGGGAGATTACATTGAAGCTGAGCTTGAGTGTTTCACCCCTGCTGGGAAACAGGAAGTAGGTTTGAGTGGTGGTGGCCCAGGTTGGGGAGAGGCACAGGCTCATCAGAGCTAACAATCACTGAACAGAAAGTTTTGCTGCCTGGTTAATTAGCAAGTTGTCCTGGGGTTATCTACAGACCAGAGAACAGACCAGTTGAGTGAAGAACCTGCCCCTCCATAAATTGTACTACTTGGATCCCTCTAGCTTGGGACAATGAAGACTGGAAAGAGTGCCCCACTTTAAGAAGGAGTTAAAAGTCAAGTAAAAGACAAGCAAGATGAACAGGCAGAGAAAGATGTGGACCATAGAATGTTTCTTTAGTGACAAGGAAGATTGAGACGAACCCTCAGAAGAGGATAGCAATGTCAGGGCTCCTACATCCAAAGCTTCCAATAAAAATATGAATTGGTCTCAGGCCATAGAGGCACTTAAAATGAACTCTGACAATAAAGTAAGAGAGGTAGCAAAAAGAAATGGAAAGAGACATGAGAGTGATGCAGGATGGTCATGAAAAAAGTCAACAGCTTGAAAAGTCAAATTGGCTAAATGGAAAAGGAGGTACAAGAGTTCTCTGAAGAAAATCATTGCTTAAAAATTAGGATCAAGCAAATAGAAGCTAATGACTTTATGAGAAATCAAGACACAAAAAGCAAATCCAAATGAATAAAAAAATATAGGGCAATGTGAAATATCTCCTTGGAAAAAACATCTGAACTGGAAAATAATCCAGGAGAGACAATTTGAAAATTATTGGACTAGCTGAAAAGCAGGATCAATGTATCAGGGGAAATTGCCCTGATATTCTAGAAGCAGAAGGTAAAATAGAATTTGAAAGAATCCATTGATCATCTCCTGAAAGAGATCCCAAAATGAAAACTCCCAGGAATATTAAAGCCAAATTCCAGAGATCCCAGGTCAAGGAGAAAATGTTGCAAGCAGCCAGAAAGAAACAATTTCAAGTGCTGTGGAGTCACAATCAGGATAGCACAGCATCTAGAAGCTTCTACATTAAAGGACCAGAGGGTATGGGATATGATATTCCAGAGGGCAAAGGAATTTGGATTACAACCAAGAATCATCTATCCAGCAAAACTGAGTATAATCTTTCAGGGGCAAAATGGGATTTTAGTGAAAAGAGGACTTTCAGGGATTTGTGATAAAAAGACCTGAACTGAATGAAAAAATTGACTTTCATATACAAGACCCTAGAGAAACATAAAAAGGTACACAGGAAAAAGAAATTAAGAGGGATGTTAAAAGGTCAAACTGTTTAAATTCCTATATAGGAAAATGATACATTGTACTCATAAGAACTTTCTCAGTATTAGGGTAGATGATAGAAATAAATTTAGACAGAGGGCATAGGTAGGAATTGATTATGATGGAATGATATCTGTAAAGCATTTATTTTTTTGTTTATCTTGTTTTTCATGGGGTGGTTGGAGCTGGGTAACATGCCTGGGGTTGCACAGTGGGTGAGTGGCTTGTGTTTGAGGCTGGATCCGGGCTCAGGTACTCTTGAGTCCAGGGTGGGTGCTTTGTTCACTGTGTCACCTAGCTTCCCCAGCATCTTTAGGGTAAAATTGAGGGGAGAGAGGAATGCACTGGGGGAAGGGGAAGGGGAGACATAGAATGGGGTGAAATTCCACATGAAAGAAACAGGAAAGGGCTTATGGAGTGGGGGAGAGATGGGGGAGGATTGGGGCAGTGAGCGAGCCTTACACTCATTAGAATTGACTCAAAGACCTTAATATCATTAGAGTTGGATCAAGGAGGGAATAACATACACACTTTGTTGGGTAGAGTAATCTATGTAACCATATAGGAAAGTAGGAGGGAAGGAAATAAGGAGGGAGGAGTGAAAGAAAGAAGACAGATTGGAAGAGGGAGCAGTCAGAAGCAAATCACTTTTGAGGAGGAAAAGGGTGAAAGAACATAGAAAACAGAGTAAATATTATGGGGAAGGGAATGGTATGGAGGGACAGTTAACAACATTAACTGAAAAAAATTTTGAAACAGAGGTAAGAGTATTGTAAGATGATGATGATTGAGTGATTGATGATGACTGGATGAAGATGGGGATTGATTGATGACAATGAGGATGGATTGATGATGATGAGAGTTGATTGATGATGGTGATGATAAAGCATATGGTGGGCTATTGTGAAGAAAATTCTTTTTCATGTATCAGGTACTATTTAAATGTTATTGATGACTGTTGTTGTAGGAATTCAACCTCAAGGGTGTATTGTAAGGAAATTTCTCTTTAAAGTACTATATAAATGTAGTTTACTATAAAAAAATATGAGTAGGATGCTATCAGAAAAAGCCCCAGAAAGACCTACATGAGCTAAAGCAACATGATATGCACTGTATACAAAATATCAGCAATACTGTAAGATGATCTGCTGTGAATGACGCTTATTTTCAGCAATTCAATGACCCAAGACAACTCTGAAGGTCCTATGAAAAATGCAGTCCATCTTCAGAGAGCAAACTGATGGTGTCTGAATATATACTGAAGCATATATATATATATATATATTTGGTTTGTTTGTTAGTTCCTTTATCTGAAGTTTTGTTTTTGACTGTTTTCTTTCACAATCTGGCTAATGTGGAAATGTTTTGCATGACTGCTCATGTATAGCTTATATTAAATTGCTTGAGTTCTTGGAGGGGAGAGGGAGGGAGGAAGAGAATTGGGAACATAAAGTTTAAAAATAAATTTGATGTCAAAATTTGCGTTTACATGTAATTTGGGAAAATGTGAAAAAATGTAAAATATATTCGGATTACACACTAAAAAGATTGCATTCATATTTTCTGGTTAATTTATTTGTAGTTGTAAATCTTTATCTGTTATGTTCATTTTATCATATTCCATGTTCTCCTCTCTGTCATTAGGTTATTTTCATGTGTCTTCTTAACTACAACTCTTTGTACCCGAACTTCCCCCCCCCCCACCCGGTTGCTTGTAGTATCTTATCTTTGACATGAAGTTTTGGATTTGTGATATGGAATTCCTGAAAGTTTTCATTTTGTTGTTATTGTTGTTGTTTTCTCCAGGAGATGACCAATGGGATTATTTTTATTTTGACTTTACCCACAGGCTCAATTAGTTCTCAACAATTTTTATGCATGATTTCTTAAAGTAAATATGGTATTGTCTTTAAATTTTTCTATGGTTGTTATGTTATCTATTTTTTCTGGTTAGTTGTTTTTAATAGGATAAATCTTACATTTTCTGATAGTTTAAGTCTTTTAGTGTGGGTCAGCTAGGTGGTACAGTGAATAGAATACCACCCCTAGAGTCACCTCCCCTTCTCCCTCCCTGAGGAGTTAAGTATTCAGATATAGGTTATACATATGTAATTACATAAAACATTACCATATTAGTCATTTTGTATGAGAAAACTTGAATAAAAGAAAAAATAAAAGAGTGAAAAATAGCATGTTTCAGTCTGTGTTCAATCAATATCACTTCTTTCTTTGGAAGTGGATAGTATGCTTCATCATTAGTTCTTTAGGATGGTCTTGGATCATTGTACTGCTGAGAATAGTTAAATCATTCACAGTTCATCAAAAAATATTGCTGTCACTGTGCACAACATTCTCTTGGTTCTTCTCACTTCACTATACATCAGCTCATACAAGTCTTTCCAGGCCTTTCTGAAATCAACCTGCTTATCATTTTTTATAGCACAATAATATTCCATCACCATTATATACCACAGTTTCTTTAGCCATTCTCCAATTGATGGGCATTCCTTTAATTTTCAATTCTTTGCCACCACAAAAAGAGCTGCTATACATATTTTTATCACAAATATATGCTAATCCACTGTTCTATAGCTCTTTGGACATAGTCCCAAATTCCTCTCCAGAACAGTTGGATCAGTTCACGACTCCAACAACAGTGGATTAGCATCCCAGTTTTCCAATATCAAATATTTTCCATTTTTATTATATTTGATACTCTAATAGGTATGAATTTATATGTTTTAATACTTCTTAATATTTTATGGAATAATTGATCTCTATCTGGTCTAATCTAATTTTCAGGGAGTTTATAACTCAAGACATACTTGCTGATCTAAGCTATTTAATCTCATTCCCATTTTTCTCTTGAGACTTCTTATTCCCATTTTCCATTCCTTTCTTTAGATCTCTCATTTTATTTCTGAGATCATATTAAAACTTATTTCATTTATTCAATGAATTCCAGTAGAATTTTTGGCAAATATACGACTGTCTTTTTGGCTATGATTGTGGATATTGTGGGGTTATTTTCTTCTGCCTTTGCATTTTGAGTGTTCTTAGTTCCATAATATTTCTTTATTATCAGTATTTTCTTGAGTTTATTAATTTTTCCAGTCTTCTAGAATTGGGATTTGTGTCAGGGACAAGTTCTATGTACTTTTTTTAAGGAACAGTCCCTATTGTTGAAATGTATATTTTTACAGTCTTTGTAATCAGTGCTATCTTCTTCAGTATCTCAGTAGTAGTTTTATAGCTCATTTTGCTGGGATTGTGCATATGTCATGGCCTGTACATAAAGAGGCCTTTACTCAGGGCTTCTAATCCAGATTGCATCTTGTCCTTTGCCTTTTTCATTTCTGCAGGATTTTGAATTTCAGCACATGGTCAGAGAGACACAGCTCTTGGGTCCAGGTTCTTTGGCTAGATTCAGACCTTTCTGCTTTTTCTGCTCAGGACACAACTTCAGGTTCCGGGGTTTCCTGGGTTGTTCCTAGTCCATGTTGGATATCTTCCCTATGCAGCATCCCCATGTCAGTCATTTCTAACTAGACCACAGACCTGAAACCTACAGACTTCTGGATGTCTCCTTGAGGGGAACTGAACTGTAATGATTTAATTAAATTTTATTTCTCCTTGGATTTCTCTATCATATCTTGGTCACTTGCTCCCTCCCCCTCCCCCTGTATTATCTTTTTTGGAATAGCTGTGAGAGAACTAGGATGTTTTGCTTCTATACTCTTCCATCTTTATGAGAGTACAAATCAATTCTCTAAAATGGTTTCCTTTCTATCATGTGACATTCTGGATTACTGAATTAATTTTATTTTGAGACCAGTCTTCCTACTCAGTTTCTCCCCTCTCCTTATATGGAAGATACATACATATATGTGTGTATATATTATTGTGTGTGTTACATATACATACACATACATACATACACACACACATATATACATGTGTATGTATTTATATATAACAAATTGTTTTTGTTAAGATAATTGTCAGAATCCTAGAAATGTAGGTTTCTGATTATTGTGAGCATTTCTTATAAAGCAGCTGCTCAAATAATTGAGTTGTGATTTCATTGATATGATTATCTTTCCTAAGTTGCAGATTGCTACCCATTAATGCCTGCCCATACTATACGATGCTAATTTATGTCTAAGTTTGCTACAAGAGGTTCACCCAGTGTTCTTGGGTTCTTGTTTTTCTCTTGACATTACAAGAATTTCAATGGAGCAAATGTACTATTCTTCTATCAAACCTCACTCTCATCTCATGACAGGTTGATATTTTCTCCCCATTCTTATAGGCAATTATAATAAAGGCAAAATAAAGCTCTATTGCTTTTTTGTTCAAACAGTATAGATAAGTGCAGAAGAAAAATGACAGAATTTGGGAGGAGAGTTTGAAATTGCTTTTTCTACCCAATTTCAGCTCTTTTATGTTACACATTTCTTCGTTAACATTGAGCTGTATTGCCTTTCTCTTAAAAACTGGATTATAAATTCCCTAAACTAAGTCTAGTTTGTTGTACTATACCTTATGTGAACTAAAATGCTTGAATTACTGATTAGATAATTGGGAAAAAGAGGTTTGCCCTCAGCTCTTGAAAGATAATAAAGCAACATATCTTATTAGTAATAATTAATCTCTATCCAAGCATTATGTTCTATTTCCAGGCTCAATTTTAGTAGCAGCTGTTTATAGCAGGAAAAAAATAATCCACCATGACTTCCTGTTCAAAAAGTAGTGACAACATTAAATTGCATGAAACAAAGATTGTAGAGAAGAAAATAGGACTTTATGCTTCAGGGTCAGATGACAAGCTATAAAATTCACCTTTCATGCATATAAATAAATCTTTTCCTTTTTCCATTGCTAGCTTGTCCATTAGCCTACTGCTGCAATCATTCCCAAGAGGTCATAGGATTGGGGGTGTGCTACGACTGCTAATGAAGGAAACATTATTACTTAGATGCACTTTGCCAATGATTATATGATATTTAGGACATGAAACATATATATATATTGGGCAATTTCTCAAATCCTCACAATTTCTATCTCTTAGTGGACAAAAAGTCAATCTTTGGAATGTGTAAGTAAGGAGAAGGGTGATTGTGAATGCATATCCATGGGGAGATCAATGGAGGTTATTGATGGCTTCCAAATTAGCAGAACCAGAGTAGGCATCCAATATAATTATGCTAATGGAAAATTGAGTGAGGTAAACCATTGTGGTCTAATGGGAAGAAGCAGTAGTCAGAAGAGCTGGATTATAGGCCCAAACCTATGACTAATTGTGTTAGCTCCAATAAAATAGTTAACCTTTTTGGATTTTAGTTTCTCCATCTGTAGAATGAGGAGGCTGAACTAGATCACCAGGAAAGTACTTTCTATCTCTTAAATTCTGGGACTATGTTACTGCCTGAAGCTTCCCACAGAGATGAATGAGGGTTGAAACAAATCCATGATTCACATCCTAGGGCAAAACACACACACATACACACACATCACAATGCAGTATTTGAAGAAACTTTTAAAGTTATCAGCTGGAGATTTTTTTCTTAATTCCTTCACAATGGGAGCTTTCCTGTCAGAGAGGATAGTGCCTGAATCCTCTGCCTGAATCTGAGAATTGTTTAGCTAGATTGTTCCACTGTTTTTTCTTTTGAAACAAAGACTTTTAATATGCCATTTGGACAAATATCTATGGAATCTTAATCTTGTTAGATATGTTTATAAAGGCAATTTAAAACTATATATTTTACCCCATTTACATGTTAAAACAATTTGAAAACATTTTTTCAACTTTTGAGTTGCAAATTTTATCCCTTTCTCCCTTCTTCCCTTTCCCCTTCCTGGAGATAGTAAGCAGTACAATATAGGTTATACATTTGCAATCATACAAAACATTTCCTTATTAGTATTTTTATATAAGAAGACTTGAATAAAAGAAAAAGAATGAAAGAAAGCAAAAAATACTATGCTTCATTCCATATTTAAACAATATCAGTTCTTTCTCTGGGGATCCATAGGATGCTTCATCACAAGTCCTTTGGGATTGTCTTTGAGTCTCTGTATTGCTGAGAATAACTAAGTCATTAACAGTTTTTCATCATACAGTATTCTGTTACTATGTACAATGATCTTAAGCTTCTCACTTCACTTTGCATCAGTTCATATAAGTCCTTTCATTTTTTTTTCTAAAATCATTCTTGTCATTTCTTATAGCACAATAATCCATGACCATTATATACCACAGTTTGTTTAGCCATTCCTCAATTGTTGGACACCCCCTTGATTTCTGATTCTTAGCCACCATGAAAAGAGCTGTTATAAATATTTTTATACAAATGGGTCTTTTCCCCCCCTCCCTTCTTTGATGTCTTTGGTATATAGAACTAGCAGTGGTATTCCTGGATCAAAGGAAATGCACAGTTTTATGGCCTAAAGGGGCAATTATTAAGAATCAAAAGGAATGGATTTTAAAATATTTAGTGAGGAAATATGTGATTGCCACCTAAAAGTCAAATCCTCTCTCTTTGAAATTGATCAAATACCTCAGCAAGATACATTTGGGAAACATTTATCTTGTAGAAGCATTCAGAGCATTGCCAGTTGGGTGGTATACTGGATAGAATGTTGAACTTACAGTAACAAAGATCTGAGTTTGAATTCTCCTTCAGACACTTACTAGCTGTGTGACTCTGAACAAGTGCGTCAGTGAATTAGCATTCATTTAGTAAATACTATGTACCAGGAACTAATAATTAATTTAGTTAATTCACTAAACCTCTGCCTTCCTCAGTTTTCTTATTTGTAAAATGAAGATGATAGTTTCTACTTGCCCACATTGTTGTGAGAATCAAATGAAATGATAAAGTGCTATATAAACAGTAGCTATTATAATTATTGGACTCTTCATGACTCCATGGATCATAGCATGCCAAGTCTTTCTATCCTCCAGTATCTCTTGATGTCTGACCAAGTTCATGTTCGTTATTTCTATGGTACCATCTATCCATCTCATCTGCCATTCATTCCCCTTTCCTTTTGCCTTCAATCTTTACCAACATTAGGGTCTTTCCCATTGAGTCCTGTCTTCTCATTATGTGGCCAAAGTATTTAAGCTTCAGCTTCAGTATTTGACCTTCCAGTGAATAGTCTGAATAAATTTCTTTAATCATTTACTGATTTGATCTTGCTGTCTTCTCTAGCACCAGAATTCAAAAGTGTTGATTCCACGGCACTCAGCTTTCCTTGTATTCCAACATTCCAACTCTCAAAGCAATACATTGCTACTAGAAAAATCATAATTTTGAGTATATGGATTTTTTTTTGGTGTGGGGCAATGAGGAATAAGTGACTTGCCCAGGATCACACAGCTAGTAAGTATCAAGTATCTGAGGCTGGATTTGAACTCAGGTCCTTCTGAATCCAGGGCCAGCCAGTGCTTTATCCAATGCACCACCTAGCTGCCTCTGAGTATACAGATCTTTGTCAGCAAGAGAATGTCTCTACATTTAGTATGCTATCCAGATTTGCCATAGCTTTCCTTCTTTTTTCCCCATTTAAATATTTTATTATTTTCCAGTTACATTTAGAGATAGTTTTCAACATTTGTTTTTATGAGATTTCTAGTTTTAAATTTTTCTCCCTCCCTCCCCTCCCCCCTCCCCAAGACAGCAAGTAATCTGATATAGGTTATATATATACAATCACATTAAATATATTTCTGCAATAGTCATGCTGTGAAAGAAGGATCAGAGCAAAAAGGAAAAACCTCCAAAAAGAAAAACAACAACAAAACAATAGAAATAGTATGGTTCAATCTGCATCTAGATTCCACAATTCTTTTTTTTTTTCTTCTGGATTTGGAGAGCATTTTTCATCATGAGTCCTTTGAAGCTATCTTGGACCATTGTATTTCTGAGAAGAATCAAGTCTATCACAGTTGATCAACACATAATGTTGTTGATATTGTGTCCAATGTTCTCCGTGTTCTGCTCATCTCACTTATCATCCATTCATGCAAGTCCTCCCAGGTTTCTCTGAAATCTGCCTGCTCACTGTTTCTTACAGCACAATAGTATTCCATTATATTCATATACCACAACTTGTTCAGCTATTCCCCAATTGATGGGCAACCTCTCAATTTCCAATTCCTTGCCACTACAAAAAGGGCAGCTATAAATATTTCTGTACATGTGTGTCCTTTTCCCTTTTTTATGATCTCTTTGGGAAAAGGACCTAATAGTGGTATCATATCTTTCCTTCTTAGGAGTGAACTTCTTTAATTTCATGGCTGCAGTTCATGTATGCAGTGATTTTTGAGCCCAAGAATATGAAATCTGACACTGCTTCCACTTCTCCCTCTATTTTCCAGGAAGTAATGGTGCCACTTGCCAAGACCTTAGATTTTTTTTGCTGTTAAGCTTCAAGCCAGCTTTTACATTGTCCTCTTTTACCTCTTTAGGAGGCTTCTTAATTGTTCTTCATTTTCTGCCATCACTCCCTGTGATTTTGCACAAATTAACTTTTTGCGGACTAAATTTCCTCCTCCATAAAATGGGCGGTGGCCTAGGGAATTTCTGAAGCTTTTCAACCTATACTCTGAACCTCAGTTCTAAAATGCTATAGTCATTTCAAACTGGTTAGTTTTTCTTTTTTTACTTTTCAGGGAAATAAGGGTTACGTGACTTGCCCAGGGTCACACAGCTAGTAAGTGTCAAGTGTCTGAGGCTTGATTTGAACTCAGGTCCTCCTGAATCCAGGACCGGCCAGTGCTTTATCCACTGCACAACCTTGCTTCTCCCCCCCAAAAGTGGTTAGTTTTATAGGGCAAAGAATGACTAGCACTTAAAAAACTTAGTAATGACTTTGAGTCAGATTTGTTGAGCGAAATCTAATGGCCACAACATTTTTCTCTTTTAGTGAATTCACATCAAATATTTGTTTTGGCCTTAACTTTACCATGAGGCAGATGAGGTTAGGGTATCTGGGAGAGTCCTAAAATAACACACTGCTTTAAAAATTTTTTCTCATATCCTTTTTCTTTTAAACAGCATCCTTAGAGAGGCAAATAAAAACTTGGTGAGTTGGTTTTATCATATGTCCAAAGACAATAACAAGAAACATAATTTCATTGGACATTTTGTCACTTTGCTTTGATTGCAGTGCTATGAGAAGCATCAAAGACCACTATAAAAAATGTAGCTTAGGATAGTGAAATGATGTAGAATTTGGAGTCAGAGGACCTTGGTCAAATTTTATTTTAGTTAGTGCCACTTACTGGTTCAATGAACTTCCACAAGTAATTTTGCCTTTATGGCAGTTTCTTCATCTTTTAAATTATAGCATGGGACTTAACTATGTTTAAGTTTTCTTATGGTTCTATGTATATGCTCCTATTATAATTTTATAAATAATTTATTGAACCTTACAAGTCAAATGGACCCATTTAAGATTTTCTTGATAATCTTTAATTTTTTTATATCAGGGGACAGCTAGGTGGTACAGTGGATAGAGCACTGGCCCTGGATTCAGGAGGACCTGAGTTCAAATCTAGCTTCAGACACTTGACTCTTACTAGCTGTGTGAGTGACCCTGGGCAAGTCACCTAACCCTCATTGCTTCACAAAAAAAAAATCAATATTACTTCAGATAGACTGCTATTCCTTCAATAGAATCCTTCCTTATAAGGAGTATGGCTGACCAAAACAAGTCAATATATTGTTAATATATGAAAATGTATGTTTGATTCTACGCGTTTTGTTGACCATTTCTCTTGAAGATATGGGAGGTATACTTCACCATTAGTCTTCTGAAGTTATAATTGATCATTACATTGATCAGAGTTTGAAGTCTTTGAAAACATAAAGATAGAATATGGATAGAATTATTAAGCTATCTGAAAGAGACGAAGATACAGAAAATTTGGGAAAATATCAGTTCATATTTTTAACAAAAAGGGGAAACAATGGATATTAAGAACTATATTAAAAACTATATAGCTATTTTCACATCTATAATAAATTATGAGAACAATCTATATATAAAATGAGGACATTTTTGATGAAGGTATGTAAAGGAAACAGGTGGACTTTCACAAATTATATTCTACACGAGAGCATATCTTTACAGACACAAAATTGACCAAAATTTACCCAAAGGTATAGAGAATGTCTGAACTTTTTATTCTTTGTTGCCATTCTATTTTCCTTCAAGTATCCTCTGTAGTTACATACAGCTCCACAGAAGCTACCTTGCCTGGAAGGCTTCCTAGCAGCTTCTCATACAACTCCATATCTGTTGTCTTGACACTACCTAGGGATTTTCTTGCACTTCCTCCCCTCTTTCAGCTACACACAACTGCTTTATTTCCTGGGCCAATTATTGTCCTGAGGATGAACTCGTATGGACAATGATAACCTATCTAAATTCATTCCTCAATGATTAACAGACTTCCACCCTGTCTTTCTTTTCCTATCCCAGGGATTCCAATCACCACACCTGACATTTTTCAAATGTGTTTGAGCAGTTCACTGGGCTGCTCCATTACTCCTGTCCCTTTCAACTCAATCCATTCACATCTCACTCTAATGATTCAACCTCCTCCTCTATGCCCTTTAAAATGCCTGATCTATAAATAACCAACTAGTTTTTATTTTTAAAATTTTCCTTTGTTTCTTCCATCATTTTCTTGTCCTCCCTGGGTACTGTCTTCCTCCTGATGCCAAATTTCTCTAACCATTCTTTTCATCACTCTTTGAACTTTTACTCATACCCCAAGTCATGGTCAGGAAGTTGGAATACTCCTTTTTCCTGGTTTCCACTTCTTCCTTATATTTGGGTTACACTGCTTTTTCCTTTCCCCCCCCCTTCTACCTGCATGGACACATATTCTCACCTATTAACCATGAGTGTCCCTCAAGGTTCTGTCCTGGTTCCTCATCTCTCCTTCTATACCATTTTTCTTAATGATCTTGTCAGTTCCCATATATTCATTTATCATCTTTATGCTGATGAATCTCAGGTTTATTTTTCCAGTTCTAACTTCTCTCCTGATCTCCAGTCTTGTGTGTTCAACTGTCTATTGCACATCTTGAACTGGAGGTCTTTAAATATCTTAAATCCAAGAAGTTCAAAAGCAAATTAATTATCTTTACCCTTATGCCTTTCCCTTTTCCTACCTGTTCAATTCCTTCAAAGAACTGTTAAGAAGTAATATTTTTCTTCTTTACAAATATCTTTACAAAATCCTTGAAAAATCTCCTGGAAAAGGTGGGTGATAGGTTAAAGATAAAAATGTTTTCTGGAAGAAATGCATTAAAGGTGATAACCAAACTTTACTCTTGTCTTGTTTATAGCATTGCCTTCACATTCATTTGAAGTAATTGGCACTAGAATGCACCCTCCATTAGTGAGAAAGGAATATGATATCAATGGAATGCAGGCCATCTCTTTGCTTACTCCAGGAGTGGGTGAAGGTGATTTGATTACTCAACTGTTTTTTAATGCTAACCCAGAGTCCATTCTAAGATATCATTTACTTTTCAAGATTCCCATTAGTGTTACCTGAAATTGTTTTGATCATAATCTCAGGAGACATGGGGAAACTATGCTATTTTGGACATATCTCTGTCTCAGTCTCTCAGTCTGTCTATATCTGTCTCTCCAAGCTACAAATGGCTTAGATATGGATTAATGATAAATTAAATAAAATTATTTCTGGCCGACATAATAATACCTAACATTTATATAGTGCCTACTGAGGGGACCAATTTTTAATTGGGGAGTGTTAGCTAAGCGGCTTGCCGCAATATTGGGACAAGGAAGGAGACTAGCAGCCTCCCTCAAAACAGAACAGGATTTATTTTAACAAGAATGAACTTAAAAAACAACCACACAAACAGGATCAGTAGGATCAAGGGAAAGGAAATAAAATGGGGAAAGGGAAATTATACAACCTGAAAAATACCACTGCTCAGTAATCAGCTGAGAATATACAGGAGAGCTCCTGTCGCCTTCCAGCTTCCAGCCAGAATGCCAGAGAAAAAACAGAACTCCCTTTTCCCAGTGCCCCCACACAGTCCCCAGCCAATTAGCTGGCTGCTCTGACAGTCACATGACTGCCCTCACTAGGCTTCCAATCATTATAATTTTGCCAGGCTCATGTAGGCAATGGCAAGTAGTGATGATGTGAGGTGCCAGCACCATGGCAACGGCTATAAACAGTGGATGGAGCACCATGTGGTTTGCGGAGCTGTGAGATTTAAAATTGGATATTAGATCATAAATCTCCCCTACTTAACTTTTCCCTTAATTTATCTCCCAGACTAGTAAATGGAAGAAGCTTCTGGTTTTCTAGATAGAGCCTTTATTGTATATAAGGTGTTGTTGATTAGAAGGATAGGAAAATAGAAATACAGTACAAATCGTCTTAAATCTAGGCTTAGTCTATATTCCTTATAAAAACTCACCAAACCGAAAAGGCCACCTTTGGAGTGAGGGAGACCCTCTGTGCCGCGCCGCCAGGAGTCCCGCCAAGCAGGCAAAAAGGCCTACTCTCGTTCTCTCCACCCCGGAAGTCAAAAAACCCGGCAGGCAGTCTGACATGCGCAGCAGGCGGACTGTACCTGGCAGGCAGTCTGACATGCGCAGCAGGCGGACTGTTCATCTCCTCCCCAAAAGGGTGGTCCTTGAAAAACTGGCGTCTTTCAGTTATCCTAACCGACTGTTAAAAACTTTCATATTTTACCACAGAGCCCCAGGCCAGTGCATACCGAGGTTTTTCTTTCAAATTCTAGCCAAAAGATGGGGTCATAAAAACCTCAAATAAAAATTAATTCTTTACATTCCCCCCTTTGTTTCATCAAGAAACACAGGGTGTTTCCTTGATGGAACTATAAATAATAGACAATAAACAATAAAAAATAACAGAATATCATAACCAATGCTAACAAACAATATACTAATAACAACATAGGAAAGGGAAAATAAATATTACAGATGATATATATAGTAACAGAAGGAAAAACAAAAAACAAAAATGTCCATTTAAAGTCCTTTAAATCTTGTCCTTGAAGGAGGATTGAGATGTCATCAGGGGAATTGGACTCTGGTCTGGATTCTGGCTGTCTCTGGATTCTGGTTGTCTCTGGAACTGCTGGATTTTCATTAGTCTTTAGCATAGCATTGTCCAAAAATGTTCAAATTAAACAATGAAAGTTCTTCAAAATATACAAAACAAGTTTAAACTTGATATGTATACAGCATATTGGAGTCCCCCCTTTGGAGGATACTCGTATACATTTGCAATACAAAATTGAGACAGTTATGATGTTACTAACACTTTTTACCACTATATGTCTGAATCAAGGCCAAATTTAGTTATGTGTCCATGATGACACCTCAAAATGTTATGGAAAGTTTGCCATACCACATCTCGTGGTGCATAGACATTTAATAATTGTGCTAGGCCTCAGGTAGATGGATTTTGACCATGCCACCAGATTGAGTGAAGAAGCCAAGTTAAGTTAAACCAGGTGCATGTGTTAAGGCTAACATGACACCAGACCATTTTTGGAGTGAGAGAGGAAGAAACTGGACTATGTCCAGCAATTGTGCTCTACATAGCTGCTCTCAGAAGCAAACTATGGACTTCCTGAATGTATTTGGCTGTTCTCTCAGCCTCTATCAGGGTATTTTACATGTACCCATCTCTCCTCCTGTTGTACATATACTCTCTCCAGGGCCTGCAACGTGGAGTTGAACCATCTCCATTAAACTCACTACTATGAGATGGCACCATACTAAGCACTTTACAATTATTATCTCCTTTGAACCTCACAACAACCTTTTGAGGTAGGTGCTATTATTAACCTTATTTTACAGATAAGGAAACTGAAGTAAACAGACTTAAGACTAAAACTTCAAAGTATAGTACTACTACTAATATTTTCCTTCAATAGTATCAAATGAGATAATATATAAACAATTTGTCAAACATAAAGTGCTATATAAAATGTGTTATTTTATTATATTTCCAATTTATATATAATAATTTAAGTGTAGTGGATTTTTGTTTACACTAAGCAAGAAATTTTATTAAAAATCTATGTGATTTCTAGTTCATATTAAATTTATCCTTTTCTCTCAGGGAAAGTTGTTTATTTATTCAGTGGGGTTCAGCCTTCTAAGCATTTATTTTTTATTGCCCAAGTGATTCCAAGGTAAAGAGAGCTCTAGCTTATGACAGTTTTTGGTTGATGAAATGTAGCCATTAACTTAAAGGGAACAATGTATCCCTCATTTATCATGGAAAGATGTGGGTAACACCTCACCAAAAGTGTGCGTTCCAGTATTTGTAACATGAAACTTTCCCAAGGTCACATAAATCATAAAAGTAAATGAATTTGAACTCATGCTCTGACTCCCGAGATAATGCTTGTTCCATTACAATGTACTTCTGTTCTTCAAAAGAAGAGACACGGGGGGCAGCTAGATGGCGCAGTGGATAGAGCACCGTCCCTGGAGTCAGGAGGACCTGAGTTCAAATCCGGCCTCAGACACTTAACACTTACTAGCTGTGTGACCCTAGGCAAGTCACTTAACCCCAATTGCCTCACTAAAAAAAAAAAAAAAAAAGAGACATGGGGCAGCTAGGTGGCACAGTGAACGAAGCACCGACCCTGGATTCAGGAGGATCTGGGTTCAAATCTGGCCTCAGACACTTGACACTTACTGGCTATGTGACCCTGGGCAAGTCACTTAAGCCTCACTGCCCTGCAAAAACAAACAAAACAAAACAAAAAGAAGAGACATAATGGATAAAATTAAGATCCATATAATTTAGCTAATCTAAATCAGTAGAAATTGACTGAATGACCCACATAAGAATTCAATAAACATTTATCCAAAGTTTAGATGCCTCAAACAAATGAGCAAAGCTACCATTTTCTAAAGGTTTCCATAAAGAAATAAATTAAGCATGCTGATACATATTTAAAGAAAAGACACCTAGGATGACCAAGCAGAATCATTTGCTGAGGAACAATGAGGTATAAGACATTGTTTTAAGCTCTGAGTTTGTATAGGGAAATAGGATCTTAAAGAATCATGTAACTAGAGGTGGAAAGGGTCTCTGAGATGATCTAGTAAAGTAATTTCATTTTACATATGAGGGACCTGAAGCCCAGAGAAGTGAAATGAGTTTCTTAAGGACACAGAGGCTGTAAACATCAAAAGCAGGATTGTGAACTCATATCCCTTGGTTCTAGGGCTAGAACTCTTTCCTTTGGATCATGCTGTAGAAGAGAGAAGTAACTGGATATGTTTCACTTCATCCTGCTTTTGAGGCATTTAGAGTCTTACAAGGTAGATAAAATAGATTCAAAGTGGTTTAAGAATATATGGCAATAAATATGGCTAATATGGGAATAAGTTTCGCATGGCTTCATAAGTATAATTGATATTATAATTGCTTGCTTTTTCTATGGGTATGGGAATGTTGGGAGTAGGAGAAATTGGAACTCAAAATTTTAAATATGTTAAAAATATTTTTAAAGGTAATTGGGAAATTTTTTTCCCATAAAAGTGTTTTATTATTTTCCAGTTACATGTAGAGATAGTTTTCAACATTTGTTTTTTGTTTTTGTTTTTGTTGTTTTTGTGGGGCAATGGGGGTTAAGTGACTTGCCCAGGGTCACATAGCTAGTAAGTGTCAAGTGTCTGAGGCCGGATTTGAACTCAGGTACTCCTGAATCCAGGGCTGGTGCTTTATCCACTGAGCCACCTAGCCGCCCATCAACATTTGTTTTTATAAGATTTCTAGTTTCAATTTTTTCTCCCTCCCTCCACCCTACCCAAGACAGCAAGTAATCTAATATAGGTTATATATGTACAATCACATTAAACATATTTCTGCAATAGTCATGCCATTAAAGAAGAATCAGAGCAAAAAGGAAAAACCTCCAAAAAGAAAAACAACAATATAAACAATAGAAATAGTATGGTTCAATCTGCATCTAGATTCCACAGTTCTTTATTTTCCTCTGGATTTGAAGAGCATTTTCTGTCATGAATCCTTTGGAACTATCTTGGACCATTTTATTGCTGAGAAGAATTGAGTCTATCTCAGTTGATCAACACATAATATTGTTGATATTGTGTACAATGAATCTCACTAATCATCAGTTCATGCAAGTTCTTCCAGGTTTTTCTGGAATCTGCCTGTACATCATTTCTTAAAGCACAACAATCTTCCATTACATTCATATACCAGAATTTGTTTAGCTATTCCCTAATTGATGGGCAACCCCTCAATTTCCAATTCCTTGCCACCACAAAAAGTGCAGCTATAAATATTTTTGTACATGTGGGTACTTTTACCTTTTTATGATCTCTTTGGGAAAAAGACCCAATAGAGATATTGCTGGGTCAAACGGTATGTACAGTTTTATAGCACTTTGGGCATAATTCCAAATTGATCTCCAGAATGGTTGGATCAGTTCACAGCTCCACCAACACTGTATTATTGTTAATTGGGAGGTATTTTAAAAATTCATAAATATATATTTTAAGAAAAAATACATGGCAATAACTTTGAGGTTAGGTGGATGTAGTTGTCATTTGTTGTTGTTCTTCACACTTCAAAAGGACCAAAATGACATTCAATGTTGATGCCAATGTACAATATGTCTTTCTGTGGCTGATCAGAGCAATATGAGCTCAGAAGGCTCTAGCACATATTGGGCACACATAATCCATATGAACATTTGGGATGGAGATATCTCTAAATTTGTACATCTCATTTTTCTTTTGAGATACTGAAATTCTGTTTTGCTTAAAGGGCACTACACCTTATTTAATGCCGGCACACTGTGCTGGGCAGTTCTATGCCAGTGTCTCTCATGTCTCACAACTGAAAGTTCTTCAGAAAGAACTTGATGGTGTCCTTGTATTACTTCTTCTGCCCTCCATGTGCATGCTTGCCTCATATGAGTTTTCTGTAAAATCGTTTTTTAGGCAACCATATGTTTGGCATTTGAACAATGTGACTGTCCTATCCAAGTTGTGTTCTCTGCAGTAGAGTTTGAATGCTAGGCAGTTCAGCTTGAGAAAGGACCTCATTGTCTGGTACCTTATCTTGCCAGGTGATCTTCCAAATATTCCTAAGAAAACTCAAATGGTAGTGATTCAATGTTCTGGTATTGTGCGGGTAGTTGTCCAAGTTCTACAGCTATATAATAATGGGGTCAGCACAATGGCTCTATAGACCTTCAGTTTGTTAGGCAGCCTTAAAATCTCTTCTGCCCCACACTTTCTTTAGGAGCCTCCCAAATGCTGATCTATCTCTGGCAACATGTATGTCAACCTCATCATCTATGAATACATCTCTGGAAAGTATACTGCCAAGGTAAGTGAACTTATCCACAGCATTCAGGTTTTTTTTCCATTTGCTGTAACTGATGATTTCACATATAGGTGGTGTGGTGCTGATTGGTGTTGTACCTGTTTTCTTGGTGTTAATTCTCAGGCCAAAATTAGCACAAGCAGCAGGGAATTGATCCATACTTTGTTGCATTTAAGCCTCAGAGGCTGCATGGAATGCACAATGCTCTGCAAACAAAAAGTCATCCACCAAACTATATGGAAACTGAAAACATTAGTTCTGGTTGTAGCCTTTTCAAGTTAAATAATTAACCATCAGTGTGGAAGTTAACCTTGATGCCATTTTTATCCTCATTGAAAGAATCTGACAACAACTCTGAAAATATCATGCTAAAAATGTGGCAACATACAGCTTCAATATATTGGTGTATGGGTATAAGAGCACCATGCACTATCCAGAACTTGTGCAGGTGTAGCAGTTCCTCTGTTACTTTAAGTGAGGTGGTGGTGGGGTGATTTAATTAAATTGAGTCGATCAAGCCCTACCCTTATACAAGGAAAGTAAAATACATTAGCAAGACTACCCAACTTAAGAAGCTGGTAAGAGAAGGGAGAGGAAGCTGAGTTTGGTGGTCAAGGTGCTAATGTAGTTGCAAGAATAACAGTGTAATATGTTATAGCAGTTTTCTAGTGGCAGAACAACCAAGAAAGATAAGGACTGATAATATCACTTCTAGCAAGTATGGAAAGTGGGAAGAATCAGTCCCAGGGAGGCTGGGATCCTCAATTCAGCTTTTCTTAACCATTTGATTCCTGATATTCAAAAGCATTTCCAGAAGAGATGCCATGGATGGTATGAAAAAGATATTCGCAAATTCAAAAGTATCACACTAGTTTGTGTATGATCATGAAAGACCTTACAGGAATCAAGAGATATAGGTACAGAGAAAGCAAAGCCTAAAACAAAGCCCCAAGCAATGTTTACAATAGCCCAGCAACCCAGAGCTCAGTGAGTGCTTTTACTGTTACAGGAAAGGCCACCTAGTCAAGCAGCTAAGAGAGAAACAATGGGACTTAAAAGATAAAAGGGATAAGTGGTTTCAGAATGAATCCCAAGAAATCTGTCCCTTGAAGGCTTGGGGGTGGGGCAGAGCCCAGTGAAGATTCTTTTGTCTTCCCTGATTCAAATGTTCTAGCCTGTAGTCCCTGTCTTTGCCCCACACTGCAGGATTAAATCTCATATCACTGTTAGGGTTGGTGACATGTTATATGATTGTTCACTGGATAATGGAGCAACTAACTCGGTTGTCTCAGAGAAAACAGATCCTGATTGTACTTTTGTTGCTATTCATAGTGTTGTTGGAATTTCTGGATTCCCCTAGCCTGTATCTGAGTTATCACCTCAGTGGTTCATGTTTGCCCTCTAAGTAAAGCATTCTTTTCTTTTTATGTCCCAATCTCCAGTTAATATTTTTGGTAAGGACCTTCTTTGCAAACTTAGAACCACTATTTCATCTTCCCATGATGGCTCTTCACCTTCACACTTCCCTAAGGGCTCACTGTTCATGTTTCTTATGCTAATAGATTTCTCTGAACATTCTAAAAAAGAAATTTCTAGATTTCCAAGGAGCCTCTGCAAATGAGTTGCTGTCTATGTTCCCTGATGTAAATACTCAGTAAATTTCTCTGCCTATCCCTGTTTCTTTGTTGGTCACTTCCTCTTCAGATGTTGGATAGCTGAACCCATCACCATTAAAACAAGAGGAGGACTCCCACCATCTAAATCTCAATATCCTCTGTCTTATGAAGCCATCAAGGGTATTTCCTCCATTACTGATTCTCTCAAGGACCAAGGTATCATTATTGCTGGCAAATCCTCTTGTATCATTCCTATTTTGCCTGTCATTAAGCCCAATCCTGGGCCTGATGGAAACTTTATCATTTTGTATAAGACCTACATACCATCAATACTTATACTATACCTAGACACCCAGTGGTACCCATCTCTACCACTATTGTCTCTTTTACTCCCTGTGAGGCTATTTGCTTTACTCTGATAGATTTGTGCTCACCTTTTTTGAATATTCCCATTCACTCAGATTCTCAATACTTTTTTGCCTTCACCTGAAATACGTCACAGTGGATATGGACTCATCTGCCTCAAGGATATGTGGAAAGCCCAGACTTATTCTCTTGAATCCTGCAGCAAGATTTAGCTTCTATCAACTTTAATGGCTTTACTCATGTTCATTTTGTTTGTTGATTACCTGCTCTTAGCTGTACTCAGTACAGCTAAGAGCATTTATCAGACAGATGGACAATAACTCCGTCTCCAGCTCTAGGAGAGAGGCCACAAAGTCTTCAAGATGAAAGTACAGTGGCACCTCCCACAGTTTAAGTATCTTGGTTTTCTTCTGTCTGTTGGTATCTGCACTATTTCTCTGAGGCATGTGAAAGCCCCCAACAGCTGTCACCACCTAAGACCAAGAAGTATCTTCATGCCATCTTGGGTGCAGCTGGTTACTGCCATCAATTCCATCTTTTGGTGAGATTACCAAACCTCTAACCTCTTTCACTAAAATTGTTCCAGAATCCCTGTACCTAGAGCGTGAACACCTCATTGCCCTTGCTGACCTGAAAATGGCTTTGCTATCAGCTCTAGCACTTGCTCTCCCAGATTACAGTAAGTTCTTTTCTCTTTTTCTTCATGAGGACAAAGGGGTGGTATCTGGGATCCTCACTCAAGCTCTCAGATACTCTCCTTGCCCTGTGGCATATTACTGTGCCCAATGAGATCCAGTGGCTGCAGGTACTCTGCCTTGTTTGTAGGTGGTGGCTGTCACTGTTCTGCTAGTGAAAAGGCATGTGATATAGTTTTAGGCACCCCAGTTATAGCATAGTTCTCCCATGAAGTTGAAGCTCTGTTATTATGAAGTTCTGATATTGAGATACTGACTGCACTCAAGTTTTTTCTGTTCAGAGACTTGCAAGATATGAGGTGAATTTTCTGGGCAGAGGGAATGTGATTTTGAAGTAGTATTCCATCCTGAATCCTGCCACACTGCTCTCTGATCTACCTTCTTCAGGTGAGCTCCTCCATGATTGTTCTTCTGTGGGAGGAGTGACTGAGAAACCCCTCAATGATCTTTCAGATGCCCCTATAAAAGACCCTTCTTGACACTGTGTTCTGCTGGTTCCTCTTTTATGCAAGATGGTGTCAGATACACAGGTGTTGCTGCAGTCTCTGACAGTGAACTGTCTGTACAGCCTTATTGTCATCTAACCTCAGTGCCAAAACTGCTGAGTTAATAGGGCTTACACAAGCCTGCTGTCTTTCTGAGGGATAAAGTGTCAACATCTACCGTGACTCCTGATATGCCTTTGGAGTCTGTCATGCCATTGAGATACTGAGGTTACAGAGAGGTTTCCTGACTTCATCTGCTAAGGCCATTGTTAATATAGATTACATCAAGGACCTTCTATCTGCTATACAACTTCCAAGTGCCCTGGCTATTATTCACTTCTCTGTCTACACTAATAGAACTGAACCAATCTCAAAATGAATCACTTATGCTGATGCTGTGGCAAAATTAGCTTCCTTATAACAACCCTTATACTATACCTCTTCTCTAATATCCAGGATATGCAAGATCCTTCATCTTCTAATTCTTATGTCAATAAGTGGCCTTCCATCCATTATGATGACTCTAAGATTGAAAAATGGAAACAAGTATATAAGGCAAAATGGGTTTCAATAATCTGTGTGACTGCAGATGGTAAGCCACTCCTTCCCTTGAGTTTCTATCCTTAGGTATGTTGGTTTCTTCATAAAGGGGGCTAATTTGGCACTCAAGGAGGAGTTGATATGGAATATTGCCACTTTGGTCACTCAGGTTTGTTCCACTTGTACCATAGGTCACGCACTTAATTAGCATGCCTTCCAAGCTGTGAATTTGGTGATTACCCTTTAGTATACACTACTTTTGAACATCTGAAAATTGATTTTATATGTATGCTTAAACTTGCTATTATAAAATTTGCCTTGTTATTGTGTATCAGCTCACTCAATGGGCTGAAGCTTTCCCCTCCTCTAGAGCTGCTGCTCAATTTGTTGCGAGGGTTCTTCTCAAGGAAATTGTTCCTATGTTTGGGCCTCCTGATTGTATTGATTTTGATAGGGGATCTCATTTTACTGATACTGTACTCTTTCAGGTCTACTCTTGTATAAGAATAAGTCCTATGTTTTACACTCCCTATCACCATCAGATTTCAGGGCAGGTAGATTGCATGAGCTTAAGACTCGTATAGAGAGAGTATACACCATGATTCACCTAAAGGGGCCTGATGCCCTTCCCCTTTCTTTATTTCATCTGTGGAGCAGACCAAAGAAGGAATCACATATTTCTCCATATGAAATGTTGTTTGGCCATCATTTCATAAAGGCAAGGCCAGTTCCTAAAGTGTATACTTCATTATTAGGAGAAGAAATATCTTATGTATGAGAACTGGAATCACAATGCAGAAGCAGCAGTTTAGACTGGACTTTTGGACTTTTCATTGTACAAGTTTTATCTCAGTAATCAGGTCTGTATCAAGAACTTCCAACGAACCAGCAAAACTCAACCTAACTGGGGAGATTCATTCCAAGTGCTACTGATTACCTTGACTGTGATGAAAAAAGGAGAAAAGCACTCTTGGATTCACTGCTCACATGTGAAGCCTGCCTCTTGTGCCAATGTATAACAGTTACTTTGTGTTGTTTAATCCTGCTAGTCTCACATTCTGCTGTTCCTTCTTTGGTAAATACTTCTCAAGAAAGTGTAAAGACACAGGCACATATAGGGGAATGGTTATTTTTTCTTTGCCATTTATGTTAGGTTTTGTCATCTTTAGCATTATAATGTGTAGGACAATTATCATGAAAACGACCCTGACATGCATGTTTCATTTTTTTTGTTTGTTTTGACTTTATATCTTATTGTCTTTTCCCAATTTGTGTATTGTAAAATGAATTTGGGAGGACACCTACTTTGCTAATTTTTCCAAATAATTTATGTAGCATTTGGAATAATTGTTCTTTAAATATTTTATAGAGTTTACTTGTGAATCCATCAGGTCCCAGAAATTTTTTCTTAGAGAGCCCACTGATGGTTTGTTCAATTTCTTTTTTGATGATGAGGTTATTTAAGTATTCTATTAGCTCTTCTTTTAAGCTGGGCAATTAATTTTTTGTTAATATTTATCCATTTCCCTTAGATTGTCAAATTTATTGACACATACTTGGGCAAAATAACTTCTAATAATTGTTTTAATTTCATCTTCGTTGATGGTGGTCACCCTTTTTATTTTTGATATTAGTAATTTGGTTTTATCTTTCTTTTTAAAATAAATAAACCAATGATTTAGCTATTTTATTGTTTTTCATAAAATCAGCTCCTACCTTTTTTATTAGTTCATTGGTGTTTTACTTTCAGTTTTATTGATCTCTTCTTCAGTTTTTAGGATTGTCATTCTGCTATTTAATTGGGGATTTTAAATTTGTTTGTTTTCTAGTTTTTTTAGTTGGATGCTCAATTCATTGATCTGCTCTCTCTCTTTTATTGATGTAAGTGTTTAGAGATATAAATTTCCCCCTATGTACTGCTTTGACTGCATCCCATAAATTTTGGCATGTTGTCTTGTTGTCGTAATCTTTGATAAAATTATTGATTGTTCTATGATTTGTTCTTTGACCCACTCTTTTTTAGGAGTAGATTATTTATTTTCAAATTAATTCAAGCTGTTTTCTTGGCCCTTTATTGAGCTAATTTTTGTTGCATTATAATCTGAAAAGGATGCATTTAATGTTTTTGCTTTTCTGCATTAGGTTGTAAGAATTCTATGCCTTAATACATGGTCAGTTTTTGTGAAGGTGTCATGTATAACTGAGAAAAAGATATACTTTAAAAAATTCCCATTTGGTTTTTTCCAGAAGTATATTATATCTAACTTTTCTAAAATTCTATTCATATTTTAATCTTTTTTCTTTTGTTAGATTTATCTAGTTCTGAGAGCCTGTGGTATTGGGTCCAATATCCATCAAAGAAGTCTTGACCCATGGGTTGGTGTTGTTCCTGTAGCCAACAGTGCCAACTAGATTTTATCTTCATGGCAAACCTCAGTAGCCAAAACAATTAAATCTCTTAAGTATCCTTAAACCCCTTTAACTCTCCTGAAGGAAATACCTTTTCCATTATCAAGACTAGGATTCCCTCATTCCCCCTTGAACTACTTTTGTTAATCTTCCCTCTTTGTATTACTCAAAATAATGCTTCAATAATTGCTACAATTGTGGGAAACAATGCACAATGTAACCTTACTCTTTTATGCCTAGCATAAAAAAACCCATCCATTTATCTATGCTAAAGACCTGTCTCTTTAAGAACAACCATGACCCCTAACCCAGGAACCTCTCATTTATAACCCTTGCTTATATTGGTAAGACAGTTTTTGAAAGGTAAATCAGAAGTGATTCAAGAGTTGCCAGAGGAACTGGTAACCCCAAGCCAATTTATCATTTGTGCTGATTTAGCTTTTGCTTCTCTTTCCCCAGATTGATAAAGGAAATGCAGAATTGCCTATGTAACCCTACTTATATCAATTTTATTCATTATAAAGGCATGATAGATAAGTAAATCACTAAAAATTTAGGAGTATGGTGGCATAAATCCAACAGAAGAGAATTTGGGGGGATGGGATGGAAACCCTATAGTGATTATGCTTCTAAATCTACTCATAGACAAAAGTTTCTTTGGGCACTATTCCCTTATATAGGGTAGCATGTGAAATCCATTCAATTAGAAATCTTTCTTTAGAGGTTGAGAAATTAGCTCAAGTAACCACCCAAAGCATTTCTGAAACCTTCAGTGCCCTCTCTTCCCTACAGCTAGAAGTTAATTTATTAGCTAAAAATGGCCTTGTAGCACTGTATGGTGTTAGATATTATCACTGCTGCCCATGGAGGAACCTGTGCTGTCATCAATCAATCAACCATGTTGTTCATATATTAATTAATCAGGAGAAGTTGTTACAAACATCCACAGGTTCCAAAAAAAATTATATGTGAAGCCCAGCAAATTGTTACAGAGCTCCATGTAACGGATATTGGCAATACAGGGTGGGATCCTTCTTCTTGGTTTTCTGGACTGTTTTCCTGTTTTAAAGGGGGTAGCATACTAGATATTATATTCAAATATGCTTTTATTGCTCTAGTCCTCTACTTGTATTTTGGCTTTGTGTTAGTTGCTGTATTAATTGTTGTACTAAAGCTAATGTTTAAAAAATTCACGATAACTTCCATTGTTAAACATGAATATTTTGATCTTTATTTTATTTATCTCAATTTATTGATCTAGCTAGTTATAGATAGGTGATACACAAAAAGACATGTTTTTCATGGTCCAAAGAGCAAAAATGAAATAATCAAACCTGAGGTAGGCTCTATCTTGTTAATGTAATCAGTTATCCAACCTTTTTTTGTGTGATTATTTCTTCTTGTGTGAGCCTGAGCTTTGCTTTTATAAAGATGTATTGAGAAGATTGTATATGACTTCTGTCAGGGTGTAGGGTGTCAGTAAGTTTCCCTCTTCTGCAGGAGCTCAGCTAAATTTACAGCTGTTCTTATTGTTTTGTTGTTATATTGTCTTTCAGTTATATCTGACACTTTGTGAGTGCATGGACCCCTTCTATCCTTCCCTATCAAAGTCTGTCCAAGTTCATGTCTATGATTTCCTTAATACTATCTAGCCACCTCATATTTTGCTATACATTTTTCCTTTTCCTTTCAATTTTCCCCAACATCAGGGTCTTTTCCAATGAGTCTCATCTTCTCATTATGTGACCAAAATATTTAAGCTTCAGCTTCAGTATTTGACCTTCCAGTGAATAGTATTAATTAATTTCTTTAAGTATTGACTGATTTCATCTTGCTGTCCAAGGGTTCTTGCTGTTGAAAGGACTTTCAAGGCCAAACTTTCATGTTATTCCAATTATCTTTTGATTTTCTTCTTCATCAGTCCAATGTTACATCTTTTTTGGTGTATTGTTGTAGGTTTCTATAGATCTGATCATCTTTGTCCTCTTTGGCATCAGTTATTGGAACATAGATTTGTATTGCCGTGATGTTGAATGGTTGGCTTTGGATTCAAACAGATATATTTCTCTTATTTTTTGAGATTATAACCCAATACTGTTTGGCTCACCCTTTTATTGACTATAAGGGTACTCCATTTCTTCAAAGTGATTCTTGTCCATGGTAGTATATGTAGTGATCACCTGAATTAAATCCATCTATTCCCAACCATTTAACTTCACTGATACCTAAGATTTTGATATTTAATCTTTCCATCTCTATTTGACCACATCCAGCTTACCTTGATTGATAGATCTTACATTCCAGGTTGCTGTGAAATATTGATATTCATATCATCAGACTCTCCTTTTATCTCCAGATGCATCCACACCTGAACTTTCTTTCAGCTTTGGCCCAGCTGCATCATTAGTACTGGGATTACTGATGTTATCTTTTTAATTATAATTTTAGCATTGTCCATTTATTTTTTGGCAAATATGATGTAGTGGCTTGCCATTTCCTCCTCTAGTGGATCATCTTTTGTCAGAATTCTTCACTATGACCTCTCCATCTTGGGTAACTCTGCATAGCATAGCTCATAGTTTCATTGAGTTATGCAACCTCCTCCACCACAACAAGGCAGTGATCCAGGTTAGGTAGGGGTGCTAAATTTGCAGGAACTCAGCTAAACTTGCAGAAGCTCAGCTAAATTTCCCTATTCTTGCAATTGCTCTGTTCAGATAAGCTAAAGATAATTCCTCATTTGAGGTTATGTAAAAATATTGTCTTTCCACATGATGCTAAACTAAGATACTGATGATGCAAATAACTAATTAATCAACAAGTTTTTATAAGGGAAGGACAATTTTTTCCTCATTTCTCCATTACCAGAAATTCTTAGTGTGACTGGAAATTATAAAACTTTTATTGCATATTGTTATAGCATCCAATTACCTTGCTTTAATATGGTCATGTGGGGTCAGGAATGCCCCCAAGAGAAATCTTACAAATCAACCTACTTGCATGTTCTCATAAAAATTCCTCATTCCTGTAAATCCCATGAATATGCATTAGATTCTATGAATATGTTTTAATCTCATGAATATATATTGTGATTAGTTCCTTTTTTAAGTATAAAAGAAGATTGTCAGTCTCACTCAGGGTCTTTGGTTCTTGAGCGGCCATTGACCCTTTTATTGGCAGTTGCTAGCTTGATAATAAGTTGATTTTACTTTGAGCTCAGTTTCTCAGATATTTATCGTGACAAAACACTACTGAACACAATTGGGGTTAAAATGGACATGAGGATCTTCATGCAGAGGAGTAAACTAGATTTTTCTGAAGATAAAGCAACTACTTTCCCCCTTATTAATGATATGGAATCACATGTCCTGTCAAAGTTCATCCAGTATTAGGCAGAGGAAGTAGAGGCAAATACTTCTGTAATTGCTGACTTCCTGATGAGGGGAATACAGGTAGCTATTTGTCAATCTTATGACAAAATCCACTACCTCCCAAGGCTACATATCTTAGTTTTGGACAGCTATAATTATAAATTTTTTCGTTAATGTGCAATGTAAATTTGCCACTATGCAACTCCAATATATTGCTCTTAGTTCTTCCTTTTAAGGTCAAACAAAACATACCTCATTAAACTTCCATATGAAAGCCATTCAAATACTGAATACAGTTCTCAAACATGAACTCAAAGTTGTTGCCGCCATCTTTTATCCACCCATTCCCCCCAAACTAGAGCCTTGGACTCTACCCTTGGAACACTGGATGCTGAAAGGTGAGATTTTGACTTATTTTACTTTCTTCTAGGCCTCCACACCACATCATGGGCATCTCTCCCATGGGCCACTCTCCTCTCCCTTTTCAAGAGACTCTTTATTTCATGTCTTTCACCATTAGATTGTGAGGTCTTTTAGGCCAGGGACTCTCTTGCCTACTTGAATATCCACATCAAATAGGTCAGTAACATGAACATAGAAAGAACTTAATAAATGTCTTCTCTCTCTCTCTCTCTCTCTCTCTCTCTCTCTCTCTCTCTCTCTCTCTCTCTCTCTCTCTCTCTCTCCCTAATATCTACTCTATCCAACATCTATTTAATTCTCAAGGCTTACCATAGTAATTGTTCTTTTGTGGATATTCTCTAGTTTACTAATTACTTTCCTAAAATATGGTCCCAAGAATGGAGAACAATAATTCTTATGTGATCTGAGGAGGACAGAGTAGAGTTGGACTTTTGCCTCCTTATTCTTGAGAGCTAAGGCCTGAATGTAGCCCAAGATTTCATGAGATTATTTTGGTTCTCCCATGACACTGTTGACTCATATTGAGCTTTAAAAAAGCCTGAGAATCTTTTCTGACTAAATTTCTGTCCAATTATGCCTTCTTCAACTTTTACTTGTAAAGTTAATCTTCAGATCCAACTATAAAGTAGTATATTTTTCTCTATTACATTCAATCCTATTTGATTCAGCCTTATATTTTAGACTGATAATATGTTATTGGATTCCAGCTATAAAAGCCAATGTTATAATTTCCTAGATTTGCATAATCTGTAAATTTAATAATAACTCACATTTATGAAGCACTATGTGTCAGGCACTGTATTAAACATTTTAAAATTATTATGTCATTTGATAATCATAGCAACCCTAGGAGGTAGGTGCTTTATTATCCCCATTTTACAGTTGAGGAAACTGAGGCAGACAGATTTAAGTACCTTGCCTAAGATCACAAGCTAGTAAGAGTCTGATACTAGATTTGAATTCAGGTATTCCTGATTCCAGACCTGGGGCTCTGTCCAGTGTTTTACCTATGTGACCCTATCTATCAATGCCTTTATCTAAGTCCTTAGTGATAAACTTAAATACATCATGACCAGTTACAGATTCCTTAAGTTCACCACTGTATATCTCCTTCTGACTCAACATGACACTATCAATTACAATTTGTTGAGTCCAGCTATTCAATGAGTGGAATCAATCAAATAGAAATTTATTAAATACCTACTCTGTGCCAACCTTGTAAAAAAACCCAATATGAGTATTCTGTCACGACCTGATTTTTGATGAAGCCATATTAGATCTTTGCGATCATTACTTCTTTTTCTAGGTGATCATTAATAATTTCTTTAATAATCAGATGTTTTCTAATTTTTCTAGTAATTGAAGGCATGTTCATTAACCTGTAGTTTTCAATTTATAATCTTTTCCCTTTTGGGAAAATTGGGTCATTTGCTCTTTTCTATTCATATACTTACTACTCTGTGCTTTATTGTTTTTCAAATAACATTAAAAGTGACTCAGCAATCATATCTATTAATTCTTTCATCACTAAAAGACATATTTCAACTGGGCAAGGTGATGGATGGATTCCTCAAGGGCAAATCTTCTTGTCTCTTTATTTTCCTTGGATATCAACTACTTAGTGGCCACTTTTATTCTGTAACAAGATCTGTTAAGAATGTGTTCTCCTAGAGTTTGTTTTCAGAACCATGGTTAGAAATTTTGAAGAGGCAAATTTGGAGTGGATGTCAGAGAAAACTTCTGAGGAATTACTGGTTTCCAAAAATGGAATGGATTGCCTCATGAAGTGGAGAGTTCTTCTTCACTGGGAGTTGCCAAGCAAAGGATTGCCCATTGTGATGGATGTGGTGGGTGATTTTTGATCAAGTATGAGTTTGATTTGATAGACTCACAAGTCTATTCCAACTCTGCTATTACATGATTCTGTGAAGTTGCAGTGAAGTAAATTTTGTCTTGATTTTAATAGGATAGTCCTAACAATTAGAATTCTCCCAAAGTAGAGTGGACTTCCTGGGGCAGTACTGGGTGTTCTGTCCCAAAGAACTTTAACTGAAGACAGAAAGACCAAGTAAAGATGTTTATTTTTAAACCCAAGTTCAATTCCAGATATAGATTTGCTGTTGCTACATAAATAACACCTATTAGGAAATTTCCCAGTAGCAATGAGGTAAGTGAGAAAGCCTGTCCTTATTTTTCAAAGGTAAAGCAATGGCAGCAATCTTTGTGAAAAACCCTTATGCTAGAATCAATACCTCTGTTAGCTAATCATGTTTAGACTCTTTGATCACACCTTCTGCCACCTTTTACTGTCCCTACCCCTGATTTCCTCATCTTCTTTTGATTCTCATTGTGCTGATAAACCTACTTGTTGAGTTGGATTTTCAGTAGTTAATGATATTTTTAGTGCCCATACAATACTTTGCATATGTTTATTTTATGCATTTCACAGAATCATAGATTGGGAGCTGGAAGGGACCTGAGAACTGATCTTATTTAAAAGACTAGAAAACTGAGACCCAGAGAGGTTCAGTGATTTGCCTAAAGTCACAGAAATGGTAAGTCATGGGATTTGAATTCAGCTATACTAACTCTAAAGCTAAATAATTGATAAAATATTCATTGAATTAAATGAAGTTAACTGTCAATTTTCAACTAGTAATTCATTACTCTTAGTTTTTGTGTAGGAAGTTATTGGGCTATAAATAAAGATCATCTCTTTTCTGCTGATAGTTTGTTCAATCTTTATTGCTTGGTCAATTGAACAACTGTTTATTATGCACCTTCTGTGTGTATAGCACTGTTCTAGGTGCTGGGAAAGATAGAGTTTAATGAAGAATAATAACCACGATTAATTCAGAGCTTAAAGCACTTTACATAAATTATGCTTTTACCAAATCACTTTATGTACTTTGTCTCATTTGATTTTGTGACACCCGGCAAAGTAAGTGCTAAATATTATGATCTTCATTTTACAATAAAGGAAACTGAGGCTTAGAGAGGTAAAAATGATTGCCGTAGGCACTAGACATTTACCAAGCATCTGAGAATGGGATTCAAACCCAGCTGTCCTTGACTGAAAGTCTAGCATTTTATCCATTACACTACATTGCATGGTTCCTACCTTTATGAGCTTGAAGTCTAGTTAAAGAGTAAGATGCAAGCATAGATAATAACAATATGCAATATTAAATGATAAGTTCATTAAAGTTACAGAAAAATACTACATGAGTTCTGAACTGAAGGTCATTGTGAATTGGCGTAATGAAGAAAGATGTCATATATGGAGTAGCATTTTGAGGTTTAAAGAATGGGTGGAAAGTTAACAAGTAAAGAGGGACAGCTATAGAGACAGTCTAGAACAGATTATCACAGACATGGGAAAGCACAGGGAATGTTTCAAGGACAAAGAAGTCCTTTTAGATAGGAGTGAAGAACACATGGAGGAAAAGAACATGAGAGAGAACTCAAAACATCAGGTGGCAGCAGATTGTGATATTCATTGTTTTCCAGGTCAAGTAATTTGAACTTTCCTTTGAAGGTAATGGGGAAACACTGAAAATTTTTATATAGAGGAGAGACAAGATCAGATTAGTGCATAAGGAAGAGATTTCTGGCAATGGTATGAAGGAAGAATTAGAAGGTGAGATAATGATGAGGACATTTCTTCAAGCACTTTTACAATGTTTCAGGCAGGTGGTATTAATGACTTGTATTAGGGTGGAGGTATTGGGAATAAAGAGAAAGGGAAAATTTTAAGAGGTAATGATAATAATAATGATAACTAATATTTTATAGTACTTACTATGTTCCAGGAACTGTGCTAAGCACTGTGCACATATTATCACATTTGATTTCCACAACAACCCTAGGAGATAGGTGCTATTATTTTCCTCTTTTTACAGATGAGGAAACTGAGGCATACAGAAACTAAGTAGCTTTTCCAAGGTCACACAGATAGTAAATGTTTGAGGCCAAAATTGAACACAGGTCTTCCTGACTCCAGTCCCAGTACTCTATCTACTGAGCAACCTTGCTGCCAGTTGAGTTATTATAATCCATATGAGTTAGTAACTGGTTGGGCTATGTGTTTTGAGGGAGAGGAAATAGTTAAAAATAAAATGCATATGACACAAATGGAAGATAGGGCAAGTGGTTGTATCATAAATGGAATAGAGTAGTCAGAATAAGAGTAGGTAAGGATAATAAGTTTAGTGTAGGATATATTGAATTTGGGATCCCTGTGGTAGATCCAATTGGAACACGTAATCTATGTAGCCAGAAATATTGGTTTGGAACCCAGAAAAGAGGTCTGGTTTAGAAGTATAAATTTTGAGAGTCACATACATAAAGATGGTCATTAAATTCATGGCAATAAGATTGATAAAGGAGATTGCAGAGAGAAAAAAGATAAGAGGGTAAAGCAGGCTCTCAGTACTTCAGCTTATCTCAAGAAAAGAATCTTTCTTCACCCCAGCTTCCTTTTGTGGGCTTGGGTTTGGGTTGGGTTTGACCTAGACAAGAGATCTGATGAAATCTGTCAAGAAGAACTTGCCTTTGAGTTGCGGGGAAAGGGCCTGATAAAGAAAGGGAGGTCACTGGGAGCCCTGAGATATTGATTATTAATAACTATTTCTCACAAGGGTCCTGCCTTACTGACCCACTTATGATTATTCACTAAATGCTCCTTTATATAGGCTGTTCCTCATGTACAGAGTGCTCTTTCTCCTCACCTCAACCTCTTGTGAAAACCTGGCTTCCTTCAAGACAGCTCAAATTTCATGTAGAAGCAGCTATGTGGTGCTGTGGACAGAGTGCTGGACATGGAGTCAGGAAGATGAATTCAAATTATGCCTCAGACTCTTAACTAGCTGTGTGACCCTGGGTAAGTCATAGCCTTTATTTACTTCAGATT
The DNA here is from genome assembly GCF_019393635.1 of Dromiciops gliroides. Lineage (NCBI taxonomy): Eukaryota > Metazoa > Chordata > Mammalia > Microbiotheria > Microbiotheriidae > Dromiciops > Dromiciops gliroides. Next base: position 293,482,657 of record NC_057861.1, on the reverse strand, counting down.
CCTCATTTTAAAAATAGAGATAATAGTAGCACCTCCCAACCAGGATTTTTGTGAGGAATAAAATGAGACAATATTTACAAAGAACTTTGTAAATCATAAACCACTATATAAATACCAGTTATTAATTTTTATTATTTTCAAAAGGAGCTTTTCCTGCTTCCTCTAGCTTCTAGTATCTTTCCCTATAAGATTACTTTTTCCTCTGTAAGGGGCTAAAATTCTAGCTATACTGCCTAAAAATTATAAGCTTTAGAAAGAGTTTAGATTTTTAAGCATTTATTAAGAAGAATAAGAATTTGGTAAAGAGAAAGAGAAAGGCCTAGATTCATCTATCTATCAAAGGGAGAGAGCATTTTAGCTCCACTCTCCACGAGAGTCCTCATGAAAGGGAGTGAGCCACACCTCCTTCATCCCACAAACCTCTTATGAAACTGAAAACATCCCATCCACTCACACACACACATATCCAAGCTAATTGGCTGGTAACCTTGATTGACAGAACCCATGAGCAAACATCACTTCCCGATGCCAAGGAAAGCCACATGGCTTTCCCTCAGATACCTTCTTCTCATGGCAGAGGTTTCCTGCCAGCAGGTGGCATCATTCCAATCATTACACCTCTAAGACTACATACTTTGCATATATCTTGGATGGATCTATTTGTATACATGTTGACTCCCTTGTTATTATGTAAATTCCTTGAGGTCAAGGACTGTTTTTTGCTTGTTCTTTGTATCTTCATTACTTAACATAAACTGTGGTACACAGCAACTACTTAATCAAATTCTTGTGGATATTTGATTTATTTTTTGATTCATAAATAATGAAATATTAAAATGGGTGGAGGTTGGAGAAGGACTGAGAGAATATGGAGAGGTCACGATGCCAGTGGACATGATAAATGCCAAAAATTTTGTATAAATTATGGAGTGGGAGATTCAGATTGTTAGGTTTGTGTTAGAGTCTGTAGGGTCCACATTCTGGATATTGGAAGTGGTACCATTTTAACACTCTAGCAGAGAGAGCAGTTAAAATATTTCAATGCCACTCTGTGGCTGAAGTGGAGTAGCAAAGATTAGAATTGAAGAGATTGAAGAATTGCATGTTCTGATTGATAAAGTAGTTGTCAACTTGAATGTCAAAGTCCTTGAGGATGATGGAAAAGGGTAGAGATGAGAGAAATTAATGTGAGTCAGGTCATTGACAAAATTCAGAGCATGACATGGAAGTCAGTAGATGACAAAAGCAGGGATAGGGACAGGACCATATAATTGGAGTTCATGGACTTTAAAACAATTTCATGATGTATTACTTAGGCTTCATAACTTTTGTAGGTCAGGATATTTCAGAGAAATTTAATTTATTCATGGTCTTTTCTTTGAGTTTGGAAAGAGGTATATCTTGTTCTGTTAACTGTTCTAATTGAACCATGGTTTTTTTTCTCTCTGTTTACTGAATTTGAAGCAAGCTAATGTCTAAAGATAATGTGTTAATTGAACTTTTCCAACCCCCTCCCTTCATCTTCACTCACATCTCCTCCAGGGTTAGATGAAGTGGCTGTTTAATAGTGCACAGCAGCAATACTTAGCTGCTTAAATCAGGAAATGGAGAAAATACTGTACATGTTTAAAACTGCAGGGGATGTGGAGGGAGTAAGAGTGTAATTTCCTTGGTTGCAATTTGGACAGCTAACTAATATGCCCTAATCTTGTGAAAAATGCCAGGGGATCCTTAATGGACAATGATGGTTTGCAATTTTGTATTTTATATTCCTCATGAGAGTGAGCCACCATCATCAGTGCTAGCCTATCTTGAACACTGAGTCCAGACTAGTGGTACTTAAATTGGTTTCCTGGTGTTTTTATTGATAGCATATGCTCAACTGTCTTGAAGAAGAAATAGCTCCTGACACTGCAAGTAGGGCTGCAGAGACTTGTTGTTCATGATGGGGAAGGAGAAGCATCAAGGCAACATCTGGCTGCTTCATATAGCATATGAGATTATGGGCGATTGAAAGAAATTTCTAATGACACAAGTTCCCATACTTAGAGATGATTCCATGCAAGCAGTGATGTCAACACCTGGCTCCTGCTCAACTTGTATGATTTGGTGAGATCATAGACTTGAGATATATGGCTTTGAGCAAGCCTGGGTTGCAAAGCTGTTTGATTAAAAGAACACATCACAATGAATATTTAGTAAGAACTTGGAAGGTCTTATGACTCAATGGCTCCAATATTTTAAATGTTTTCCCCTCCCCTTAAGGTCGGATGTTTTGAATTCTTGTAAAAGACTTCACAGCAGTGAATCTAGACCTTTTTATTTTTAAATATATCTGGCTTCCAAAATACCTATAATTTGATCTGTCAGCAATACTTGGCAGGATTCTAGCCATACAACTTCATTTTGAAACTCTTTTGTCCACTGGCTCTATATTTAACACATTCAAAATCCAATACAATCTCAGAACTGCAAAGTGCTCATGATCCTTCTAGTCCAATAGAATATTAACTCCTTGAGGGTAGGCACTACTCCCCCCTTTTATCTCTTTATCATAATGTCAGGTACATAGTAAGCACTTGATCAAAACTTTATTGGATTGGACTGAATTAGGTCAGCTATTACTTTTTTCCAACATCCCTGACAAGAGGTCATCAAGTCTTTGCTTGAAGATCTTTAGAAAGAGGGAATTCACTACCTTCTGAGGCAGACCATTCCACCTTGGGAAGGACTATATCTTAGGGAGATTTCCCTCACACTGAACCTAAATTTCCCTCTCAGGAACTTATTCATTTCACTACTACTGTTAACTTCTAGGGTCAAGTAGAACCTTTTAATTCTTCTTCCATAGGAAAGTCTTACCAATACTTAAAGAAATTGATCATGTCTCACCATACTTTTCTTTATTTTAGTCCCTAACTTCTTCAAGTGATGCTAGTAGGGAATAATTTATCAATAAGTCCATTACCTTCCTCTGGAAGTGCTTAATTTTATTATTGTCTTCAAGTCTGGCAACCACAAACAAATATAACATTTATTCTGCAAGCAGTCAAACAAGGTAAGAATATAGTAGGGTTATCACCTTTTTATTCTAGGACATCATATGTTTTAATGCAACTTAAGATAGAATTCTTTTTTTTTGCTTCTTTATTGCACTGTCACTTCATTTTGAGCTTGCCTTCACAGAAAAAGAAAACCTCAGAGTTGGAAGAGAACTTACAATAAAGCCTAAATAGTTCAGCCTATACCCAAATGACAACCCTCACTACAACATACATAGTAAATGGTCTTGTGGCTTTAGCTTGAAGTGAGTTACAATGCAAAGAAACATATGGTTTGGAATCAGAAGTCCCAGATTTGACTCATGTGTCTTATAAAATATTGAACAAATCAATAAACCTTTTTGGACATCAATTTCTCATCTGTAAAATGAAGGGGTTGAACAACTTCTAGCTCTCAAATCTGATTTTCTATGGTCCAGTAGTGAAAGAAGAAGCTTATTCCATTTTTCAGATTGCCCTGTTTTGAACTTTTTTCTTTGTGTTGCTTGTAAATCTACCTCTTTGAGTTTCTACCTTCTGAGGCTAAGTAGAACAAGTATATTCACTCATTATTAAATTTTTTTTTAAAATTGTGACTGTAAGGGTTATTTACAAATTTGAACATTTCAATATACAAAAAACAAAAGAGAGAATGACTTTAGATGACTGATGATGAATTATATTCACTCTTATGCAAGGTGGACTTTAAAATATTTGAAGACAACTATCATATTAAATATTCTCTTTTCCAGGCTAAAAATGCTGAACTCCTTCAATAAGACTTCATATGAAATGTTCTCAAAGGCCTTCATGCTCCTGGTTGCTTTCTTCTGGAAGCTTTCCAGGTTAACAATGTTCTTCCTAAATATGGTGCCTTACATTGAGCATGATATTCCAGATATAGTCTGAATAAGGGTTAAGTACAGTGGATAAATCAGTTCTCAAGTCGTGGTCTCTATGCCTTTACTAATGTAGCTGAATATTTCATTAGCTTTTTTACTTTTTGACTGGTAAAACATTTTTGACCCACATTAGACCACTAAAATTTCCACATCTTTTTCAGATGAACTACTTGCTAGCCATGCCTCTTTTATCTTGTATAAATAAAGTTGATTTTATGAACCAAAGTGTAAGATTTTCTTCTATTCAACTTCATCTTTATGAGATTTGGTCTAATGTCACTATTTATCAAGTTCTTTTTGGATCACAGATCTATCATCTAATGTGCTAGCTATCTTTACCAAGCTTTGTGTCATCTGCAAATTTCATGGCCATGCCTTGAATGCCATGAATAACCTTTATTTAAGTCATTGATTTAAAATGCTAAATAGCATAGGGCCAAGTAGAGATCCCTGGGACACTTTACTTGAGACCTTCAAAGTTGACATCCAGCCATTAATGACTATTCAATAATGAAAGTTCCAGCCCTTTAATTAGTTCTATTTTTGCTACATTCTTAACCCATACCTCACCATATTTTCTACAAGAATATGATGAGATACTGTCAAATGCTTTGATCAAATTTAGGTTTTTCATAATATGGCATTTTCCTTACCCACTGATTTAGTAATTTTAATAAAGAGAAATGAAGCTAATTTGGCATGATGTATTCTTGATGAAGGCATGCTGTATCTTTGGGATAACCATTTCCCACTCCCCATGTACACTGACTATCCCTTTAATAATAATTATATATGAAAAAAGAAATCAAAAGTGAAATTCATAGGTCCATTGTATGTGGACTGTAATTGCTCTTATTTTTTTCAAAGCCCTAGTAAGATTTGTTTTTCTCCAGTCCTGTGACACCTTTCTAATTTTCTACAATATGTCAAAGATTACCAAAAGTGAGTCTGCAACCACATCTACTAATTCTTTCATTACTCTAGAATATAGTTCATCTAGACCAGGTGACATAAACGTTTTGGGGAGGACCTTGGGCCCTGCAATACCCACTGTTTGAAGGATACCACAGAACACATTTCCTTGGAGAAGCCTGCCTTTGGTTCTGAGAAGGGCTAGATTCTCAAAATGCCACATATTCATAGGCAGAGCATGTTCTAGGTTTCCCATGCCCTTGTCCTCCTTATACTGGGAGCCATTTAAGACCTGGATTGTCCTGGTTCCTTGGTGGAATATATGAAAGGCAGCTGTTTCTCTATTATTATGGTATTATTTTCTTAGCCACTTCATTCAGCTTTTGTCCATTTAAATATCATTCTCTTTGGCAGAGAAAACAAAAACAAACAAAAAAGAAGGGGGATCTCTCCTTTCTCTCCATTGTTCATTATTTTTATTCATAATTATTGTCTCACACATTCTAGAATAGACCACTAGTGCTTCTTTGAGCCATCTCTTTTCTCCAATATAGATAAGAAAATCCTCTTTTGTTGTCCTTAGATGGCCTTGTCAGTTTAAGCGCAGCCTGAATTTTTGTACTCCTGGAACTATTCTTATAAGATTGTGCCAGATTTTTGTATTTGTCCCCAAGTTAACCATTGTTCTCATCCCAGCAATCAATTATTTTATGGTAAGATTCTGATTTAGTATAGAAATACATTTTGTTGCCTCCTTCACCTTTTAAAGGATAAAATTATCATTGAAATAACTCAATACATTATTAACTGCTTTGCTTCTGGCAATAAGAGTGCACCAACAGACATCTAAAAAGCTGAACTGCCACATTATTCATCTATCGTGTCTCAGTGCCAGACTTACAATCTATTTTCAAATCTTCCACTTTTTCCTTCTCTCAAGGTGGTCTATAGTATCTGTTAATGTTAATGTTGCTTTTATTTCTGTCTTTGTTCATTGTTATCTGAATTCTTTCTACCATTCTTCCTTTTTTAGGTTCCTAGGTTTCCTCACAGGAAGATATTTTCTTAATATAAAATGCTAACATTTTATCTACCCCATTACCTATTCTGTTTCTTTTGAGTTTGTTATGCTCTTTCAGAGATGTATTTTCATTGTAGATATTATCCCAGTCATCTCAGTGATACCTATAATATCCAATTTACACTTTGAATAAGCATATGCAGTATCCTTGTTTATTGCCCATACGTTGTGTATTTGTTTGTAGACATTTGAAAGCATGTTTTTTTTTTTAAACTAAAATGATTGGATATGTTTCAGAACTAGCCACAACTTCTTATATTTGTGAAATTGATTTTTTTGACTCAATCGATTATATTTATTCCTCTTAAATTTCTTCCATTAGATTCCAGCCAACCTTCTAGTCTATTATCCTTCTGGAGACTGACTCTATGTACATACCAAGCATTACTTGTAAATTTGACCATACTCATTGTCAAACTGAGCATGCCAAATAGCTTGTCTACTGAAATCCAAGGCTGGAAAAATAAAATGCCATAAAAATCCAAATTCCTTGGCTCTTTCTCCTATTTTTTATTATGTAAGAATATACATATTAATGAGTAAAATATATTTTATAGAGTAGACTGGTAATTGTGCCTACTTGACATAATTATTCATGGCTCTATGAGTTATCTTTTATAATATGAAATTGTTATGATCCTTAGAACTGGAAATGGTAAAAATGACAAAGACCTGAAATGATCACACCTTCAGTGTGATCCCATATATGCTATTTACTATCCACATGACCTTGTGTAAGTCAAATCCACTCTGAGTCAAAAAAATTTTTCTATAAAATAAGGCAGTTTGACAAGATGACTCCTAAGATTTTTTCTCCTTCCCTCAATTTTTGATATGTTTGCTTAAATTAGTTACATTATCAAATTTTATTGAATATGATTTCCAATCTCACAAGGAAACCCTATAAATTGAAGAGCAACCTTTAGCAAACCAAGATTGGTAATTAAATATAGAGCAAACATAGAAATAGCTTTGTTGGAACTGTAGCAGGTTAAAAAAAATTCCGTAGTCAAAAAGTGTAAGAATCAAGACCTCAACAGCTGCCGTAGTTATACAGCTAGTTTTAATTTTGATGTAAATCATATTCAATTATATCCTATAACAGGGTCCTTTGGGGGGAGTACAGGAAGTGGAAACAAAAATAACACAAATATGCTACAGAGATTTCATGCTGAAGCTGACAATAAGGCCTATGCAAGTACTCTGAAAATGACAATTTGCTATTTTAATCCTATTCCATTAAATTATAATGACTAGTTAGTGAAAGCTGCTATGAATTGCTTGTGTTCACTAATGCATGTGTGTGTGTGTGTGTGTGTGTGTGTGTGTGTGTGTGTGTGTGTGTGTGTGTATGTGTGTAGGATTTAGTTTTGGGAGCTGTAGCTTGGAAGCATGTAGGTAGGAAACAGGCTTCCTTAGCACTAATTGCCTTTCTGATAGAGATTTTCAGTATGGTTTCCCTGGAGAAGTAAAGCGGGTTTCAATGGGTTATGATACCTTCTTTGCCACAAGAAAATAATTTAGAGGAGAAGCATACACATTATAATAAGCTTACAGCCATAAAAATCTTACCCTTAAAAAAAAGCCCACAGAAATAATTCTGATTGTGAAGGGCTGATATATTGCAATGAATACGGAGGCTACTGCATGTGTCTAGAAAGAGATGATGTTTGCTAACTGTTCAGAAAATTAAAGGATTCATTTCCCCTAAAATATTTAATTCTATTTGCTAAATTATATTAGAAGGGTGGGTTGGAAATAGCATTTGCATATCGACAACCCTGATAATGACTGTTACATTGAGTTGCTTTGCATAATCATATTTATGAATGTCTGCTTTGAATAGATCTATTTCTGAAATTATAATTATAAGTATATTGTGTTTATGGTAATCGCCACATTCTTGGGGGAGCTTCCTACATGCTGTGCCTCTCAGCTTTGTTCAGTTTTAAGAAATAGATTTGCATTCTCTTTTAGGCTGTGCTGAGAGCAGAACAGCTTAGTACAGGTATAATAAAGAGCAGGCAGTTGATGCAAGCCCAAATTTAACTCTATACGATATTAAGGCACCTGAATCTTGCTGTCTTTTCCTTTTGCATTTCCTTTCTTCATTTTTTTAAGCTATTTAGACTTGTTGGCTCCTTCTGTGTTAGCAGGTCTCTATGGTAATATATTACCATATATCCTGGATAACTAGGCTCTGGGAGAAATGATTGTCATTGTCTTCTTTCCTGGATCTATAACATTAATTATAGAATTATAGAATGTCAGAGTGGCAAGGGACATCAGAAAGCATTTAACTTAAGTCCCTCATTTTATACATGAGGAAATTAAGGCCTAGAGAGATGAAACAACCCTAGAGTTCAGATCCTGCTTTTGACATGTGAGGACTGTGTGACCTTGGGCAAGTTTCTTTATCTGTAAAATGACTAAGCTGGTCTAGTTAGTCCTTCAGTGAATATTCCAGCTCTAGGTCTATGTCCCTTACTAACAAACAATAAAACAACAATTATAATACTCATTTAGCACTTCAAGATTTTCAAAGTCACATTTGTCAGCTCATTTGATTCTCACAACAACCATGTGAGGTAGGTATTATGATTGTAATTTTATAGACGAGAAAATTGAAGCACAGAAGATTATATTACTTTCCTGGAATCACACAGCTGTGATTTCAACTTAGGTCTTCCTGACTCCAAGTGCCAAGAGCTACTTAACTCCTTAAACTGGGAATAATGATACCTCTAGTACCTACCTTATGGGGGTAGTTGTGAGTCTCAAAGGAGATACCAGATGAAAAATATTATATACTTTTAAAAGAAATATATAAATATCATTTATTATTATGATAATTATTAGGTTTGGTATCATATATAATTATTAGATGCAGTTATATTATTGTTATTATTTTTAATATAAAAGGGGTAGAGATGTGATCCATGATTTCAATGGTGTAAGGAACTACCAGGAGTTTCTTTGGAACCTATAGTTTTAGAGAGTTGAACATATCTAAACAGGTAGAAAATAAATGTTCATTGGACTTAATATATGTCAGTCTTACTAGCTTTTCAAATATTTAGGTCTTAAGGGCTGCTAAAACACCTCAAAACTAGACATTAACATGAGGTGTTAAAGAAGAATTCAGTTCTAATAATGGAAAAGGTAGGCAATCAGAATCCCAGAATCATAGAATTTTTAGTGTTGGGTGGCCTTTCAGTGGACATCTTATTTAATTTATACCCTGAAGGATCTCCCATGGTCAGTAAAACACCTAACAGTGATTATAGAGAATCTACTTGAAGACTTCTAAGGAAGGAACACTCACTACCAACAGGTAGCCTGTTTCTTTTTCAATTGGCTCTAATCATGTACTAACATCTAGCCATGGTTCCTGCTTCAGTCCTCTGGAGCCAAAAAGAACAAGTATAATCCTTCTTTATCCATGTGAGAGTTTAACATGCTAAAAATTTAAACACTCAGAGACATACATCCACTCTGCCTCCTTTCCAGTTGCCTCTGAGCTCTGGAGAGAATACCTGTAAATGGCTGGCCCTAGAGTTTTTAAATGATAATGGAGCTGAGCCTTACTTAAGAGAAGGACCTAACTTTATCTGTATGTTAGTTCATTTGCCATACTGCTGGTTCAGATATAGACACAGATCACTGGTAAGAATAGGTCTCAAGTCAGCATCAGACAGGATTGAGAAGACTTTCTCTCTATTATTGGAACTGAGCCCTTTAATGATCTATTTAATGCTTTTCCCTTTAATTCTTTGCTGTGGCTTTCCATCTCTGACCTCTGTTTTCTGGTTTTTGTTGATCTAAGGGCAAGAGGGTTCACCCACACAAACTGCAAGAGTTCAGGGAGAGAATTAAATTTCCCCAGGGGTTTGGTCTTGGCTAGTTAAATGGGAGAAACATAGAAACAACCCTCTGGGATAGAAACTCTGGAGTGCAGTTCTGGAAATTATTCTCAGACTCTCAGAGGCATTGCTTTCTAGTAGAGAGAATAAAGAGAGAAAGGTGCAACTGTGAATTGCTTTTGAATGGGGGTGAGGGATGGGAATAGGCTAAACATGGAGGGAAAGAAATGAGAGTAAAATTGCAAAAAAAAGAATGAGAAAATTTGGGTAACTGAATTTAGGTGGCAGGGGAAAGGATAAAGAGACAAAGATGATGACAATGACTATGAAAATGATGATGAAGAAATCAGAAGGTGCAGCTCTTTCCATATTGTGCAGAGGTGGGGGAATGTAGGCATGGAACACTGTCTATACTATTAGAATCATTGATTCTGTTTAATTTTGTTGATCTGCTTTTTTATTCTATATTATCATCATTATTTTGCTATTTGTGATTTCATCACCTTAGGGAACTTCTCTTGTGGAAACTCTTACCACAGATGCATATTGGCAGTTCTTCACCATTTTAGTTTTAGAGAATTGTATTGGGCCTGTAAAAGGCTAAGTGACTTATCAATGATCATCCAGCTAGTATGTGTGAGAGATAAAACTAAAGTGAGGTAATATCTTCCTGACTCCAAATCTGGTCCTTTAATCTCTGTGCTCTGCTGTTGTTAGTAACATCATAATATTACACAACAATACATTTAAGTGAATATTAAGTTGTCTCCCTTCATTAAACAGAACTAGGAAAACAATGTGTGCACATATATGTATGTAGGTATGTATGAATGTGTCTATTTCTCTGTTTGGATTTGTAGGTTAAATATACTGCATCCATATTTAAGAGTAGAGAGAAATGTATCTTTGATGGCCCTCTTCATCTTACACTTTTCTCATTATTGCAGTTATTTTTGTACTTGTCTTATTTTCCTCACTTATTCTTAGATTTCTCTTTGCACCTGGATACTTCCATGGATCTGTGATCTCATTGATGTGGTTGTCCTTTTTATCAATGCAGAAGCCAGCCATGTACAGAAAATGTAAACAATGAAATTGAATTATGTAATTATAATGACTGAATGTGGCCACTTAGAAGAAATCAGAAGGTGCAGCTCTTTCCATATTGTGCAGAGGTGGGGGAATGTAGGCATGGAACACTGTCTATACTATTAGAATCATTGATTCTGGTTAATTTTGTTGATCTTCTTTTTTATTCTATATTAAAAGTGATGCCTCATTAAATAAGGAGAGAGGGAAGTATTCAGAAATTATAGTAATAGAAAATCAAAAGATTCTATCAATATTAAAATTTTCAAAAGAAAAAATAGAACAAGGGTACAAGCTTTACATAAATTTTCTAAGGATCTTTACTGTTAGCAATACTGGGGGAACATAATGGGGCTTAAAATAACAAATGAAAGAGGAAAGTTATAAAATATCTAAAAAAGTTGATGACCCCTCCAAAAAGATCAGTGGATAGATTATATAAACATAAGAGAATTAAAACAAACTGCAAGAGAAAACAATGACATTGTGTTTTATATACTCAAGGAAAATAAATCACTTGGGGCAGGACTTAGGCTTTTACTATAATTATTTTTTAAAAACTGGGAAATTATTAAAGAAAAAATATTTTAGAAAAACTGACTACTGGGAAAACTGGAAAACAGTTGACAGAAATAAAATTTAAATCAAAAACTTGCAATTATATACCACAATGAGCTCAAAATGGAAATGCTCATATAATAAAAAAATAGAAGAGAACAGAAGGAAACACCTTTCATAGCTATGTGTAGGTGGAGAAGAAAAACAAGATGATTGTAAAAGAAAAACAGACAAATTGATTTCATGAAATTTTAAAGCATTTTGCACAAAAAAATCAGTGAAGAAAGAATAAGAAGAGAAAATGAATGAGAAAAATATATGTGCATCCAAAACATCTGATATTTAAGATATATAGGGAATTGAAACATAACAAAATCTATTTCTCAGTAGAAAAATTATCAAAGGATATAAACAGTTTTCAAAAGAAGAATGGCAAACTATTGACTGTTTGAAAATCTTCTCCAAATCACTAATAACAAGAGAATGGAAATAAAAACAAATTTGAGATTTTATTTTATATTCTGTAAATCGGCAAGGATGTAAAAAAAATGGGAATAGTCAATGCTGGACGGTCTGTGGAAATAAAGGAGTATGAATAAACTATTGATATTGCTCTGATTAGCCCAACCATTCTGGATATCAATTTGGATTAATGTGGAAAATGTAACTAAAAATATAATGAATTAGTGATAGACCAATATTGGAGCCTAGGCTTACTGAATCCAGGTCTCTAGTAATCTTTCCAGTGTTCCAAGATAACACTGTAAGTCTTTTTTTTTTTAAATTTAATTTTATTTATTTATTAGAATAGAATTTTATTTTCCAAAGTATATGTAAAAACAAATTTTAACATCAATTTTTAAAAAAAAAATTGTTCCAACTTCTCTTCCTCCTCTATTCCCACCCCCACCCACTAGAACTCAAGCATTTCAAAATAAATTATACATGAGTAGTCATGGAAAACATTCCCACATTAGCTAGGTTGTGAGAAAAAAACAGTCAAAAAACTCCCAAAACTTCAGACTGAGGAATTGTCAAAGAGAAAAAACATTTTTTTTAAAAAATGTGTTTCCAGGGGCAGCTAGGTGGCGCAGCGGACAGAGTACCGGCCCTGGAACCAGGAGCACCGGAGCCCAAATCCGGCCCCACACACCCAACACCCACCAGCCACATGACCCCGGGCAAGCCACCCAACCCCAATTGCCTCACCAAAAAAGAAAAAAAAAAAGAAAAGGAAAAAAAATGTGTTTCCAACTATTTCAGATACTATCACTTCTTTCTCTGTAGATGGGTTGCCATTTTCATAGTCCTTCAGGGTTATATTGGACCATTGCCTTGCTGAAAATAACCACATGCTTCCCAGAAGATCATTTTACACTATTGCTGTTATTTTGTATACAGTGCATTTCACTCTGCTTCAGTTCATGTAGGTCTTTCCAGGTTTTTCTAATAGTATCCTGTTCATCATACCCTAAATAATGTACCTTAAACTTGACAAAGAATTTTCTTCGTATTAGCCCAGCAAAGTCATCATAACTATTTCCCTCCATCCTATTCCCTTCCCATGATATTTACTCTATTTTCCATCTTCTTTTAAACTATTCCTCCTCAAAAGTATTTTACTTCTGACTGTCCCCTCCCCTACTCTGCACTCCCTTTTTTTTCACCCTTCCTTCCTTATCCTCTTCCCCTCATACTTTCCTGTAAGGTTAAATAGATTACTCCTCCCAACTGGGTGTGAATGTTATTCCCTCCATGAGCCAACTCTGATGAGTTTAAGGTCTTTGAGCTAATTCTATGTTCCAAATTTTCTTCCTCCCTCTCTCCTCAACCCTCCCTATGAAATCAAGCAATTCAATATTTCATACTTGTGCCGTTATGCAGAATGTCTTTACCTTCCTTGAAAGTATTTTGCTTTTTACTACTCTCTCCCAGAATCTGCCCTTCCCTCCTTCCCCTCTCCCCCCCCCTTATCTCCTTCCCCTCCCTCAGGGCAAAATATATTACTATACCCACTTGAGTATGTATGTTAGTCCTTCTTTGAGTCAATTCTGATGATATTAAGGTTCAATCACTCCCCAATTCCTTCCCCCTCTTCCCCTCCCCTCCATAAGCTTTTTTCTTGTTTCCTTCATATGAACAACCTCTCCCCAGACCATCTCTCCCCTTCCCCCTCTCCCAGTCTATTTCTCCTACACCTCAACCCTATTTTAAGGATGTCATTATGGGTTAGTTAGGTGGCACAGTGGACAATGCACCAGCCCTGGACCCAGGAGGCCCCAAGCCCAAATCCGGCCCCATACATAAGACACCCCACAAAGAACAAAACATAACTTCCCTTCGTATTCAGTTCAGACCTGTGTCCTCTGTATTATCTTCCCATATAGGAATGTTAACAGTTTGATCTTTTAATATCCCTCATGAAGTCTTTTTCCTGTTTATCTTTTTATGCTTCTCCAGGGTGTTGTATTTGAAAGTCAAATTTTCTATTCAGTTCAGGTCTTTTCATAACAAATGCCTGAAAGTCTTCTTTCTCCTTGAAGTTCCATGTTTGCCTCTGAAAGAGGATCCTTAGTTTTGCTGAGTACATGATTTTTGGCTGTAGTCCTAGTTCCTTTGCCCTCTGGAATATCATATTCCATGCCCTCCGGTCCTTTAATGTAGAAGCTGCTAAATCTTGCTTTATCCTTATTGGAGCTCCACAGTATTTAAAGTCCTTTTTTCTAGCTGCTTGCAATATTTTCTCCTTGACCTGGGAGTTCTGGAATTTGGCTATAATATTCCTGGAGGTTTTCCTTTTGGGATCTCTTTCAGGAGGTGATCGGTGGATTCTTTCAATTTCTATTTTAGCTTCTGCTTCTAGAATATCAGGGCAATTTTCCCTCACAATCTCTTGGAGGATGGTGTCTAAACTCTTGTTTTGGTCATGGTTTTCAGGTAGTCCAATGATTTTCAAATTATCTCTCCTAGATTTATTTTCTAGGTCAGCTGTTTTTCCAAGGAGATATTTCACATTGCCTTCTATTTTTTCATTCAATTGGATTTGCTTTACTGTGTCTTGGTTTCTCATAAGCTCACTAGCTTCCATTTGTTCAATCCTAATTCTTAGGCAATTATTTTCAGCAGACAGTTTTTTAATCTCCTTTTCCATTTGGCTTTTCAAACTGTTGACTTTTTTCTCATGACTGTCCTGCATTGCTCTCATTTCTCTTTCCATTCCTTCCTCTCTTTCTCTACATCTTCGTTCTATCTCTCCGACTTTCTCTTCAAAGTCCCTTTTGAGAGCTTCCATGGCCTGAGACCAGTTCATATTTTTCTTGGAAGCTTTGGATGTTGGAGCTTTGACCCTATTATTATCTTCTTCTTCTGAGCATGTATTGTGGTCTACCTTTCCCCCAAAGAAGTTTTCGATGGTCTTCTGCTTTCTCTGCCTACTCATCCTGGCTTACTGTTTCTTGGCTTTTTACTCCTTAAAGTGTAGCGCTGCTTCCCGGACACACCGTTCGTGCTACAGCGTGGCCCAGGGGGTGATTGGGCTTCTTCTCAGCCTGCCTGGCTTGTGAGTAATCACAGCCACTTTCTCTTTGACCCGGAAACAGAAGTCTGATTGAACTCTGATTCTCTATGGTCGGAAGCTTGGCGTGCTTTTACCCCTCCCCCACTGGGCCACCACCACTCGATTCAGCCCACTGGTTCAGACCCAGGGCACTTTGCCCCAACTCCAGCAGATACTGCCTCCACTTCACCCCGGCCTACCTCCGAACCCCCTCACCAGTCCGTGATCAGAGCCTCAGAAGCTGCTGGTGCTGAAGACTCTGACGTGTTGGAAGCACTGTCCCTGGCTGGGTCCGGACAGCGCGCTGAGCTGTTCAGCCTGATCAGTAGGTGATCAGAATTGCCCTCTTTTGCGGAGAAACAGTCTCACTCTGTTCTTATGTGCATTAGGCTGTTCTGGGTTTTGATTTTTACCGCATTATTTGGGCGTGAATGGACGGGTTTATCTGGAGCTTGTGGGAGTCACAGCCTCTCCTCCACCATCTTGGCTCCGCCCAACACTGTAAGTCTTAACAGGGGCTTCATAATTTTCTCTGCCACTGAAATGATGGTTCTATTTGTGCCCAGAGTGTAACCTGATATGGTTATTGGTATCTTCTGTCAGAAATAGATTAGATTTGTTGTTGTTGATATAGAGGGGGACAAAGAACAAACAGCAGTATGAGATCTTCTTTTTGGTTCTTTAGACACTAAGTACATATGGTAGGAAATAATCTAGGTACTATTTCAAACAAAAGTAGGGAACCTGAAAAAAAATTTAGTTTAAAAATTAGTAAAAAAAAATCAAATTCAAATACAAGGAGGAAGTCATACAAAAACTTCCAAAATACTTTAAAAATTCACAAAGATAGTGACCCTTTGACCCAGTGATGCCATTACAGGGTATATATCCCAAGAATATAAAAACAGAAATGAAGGTTTAATATATACCTTTAATAAATATCTGAACTTTGTGTTAAAGACCTGGAAACAAAGAAGGCAATTCAATTGTGGAATGACTGAGAAAAGATATAGAAGAATACAATATAATTATATATATATATATATATATATATATATATATATATATATATATATATATATATATATATATATAATTATTTGTGGGGCAATGAGGGTTAAGTGATTTGCCCAGGGTCACACAGCTAGTAAGTGTCAAATGTCTGAGGCCAGACTTGAACTCAGGTCCTCCTGAATCTAGGGCCAGTGTTTATCCACTATGCCACCTAGCTGCCCCAACAATGTAATAATATTATGTGATATATAATGTATATGAGGAATCCAGCAACACACAGGGATATTTCTATGAACTGATGCAGAGTGAAATTCTAGTCAAAAGGAAAAAAAAATTACATGACTACAACAATACATGCAAAAAGATAATAATAGCTGAAATTTATAATACTTTAAACTTTGGTAAATAATTTAGAAATTTCTCATTTTATCTTCATGACCACCCTGGAAAGCTGGTATTATTATCTACATTTTACAAAGGAGGAAACTGAGTCAGACAGAGCTTGAATGACTTGCTCAGGGTCACAACTAATAAATGTCTGAGGCAGGATTTGAGTTCAAGTCTTCCTGATTCCAGATCCAATATTCTATTAACATTACCACCTGGCTGCCTCTGAGAACCTGAGTAATCAATGACTGCCCTGGAGAATTGCCAAGGAAACATACCTCTCTCCCCCTGGCAGAGAGATAAGGGAATATTTGGTCAGAATAATGTGAACATTTGCAGATGCATTCACTAGATTGGCAATTTTTATTCAGCTGTTTTTCTTTGTTACAAATAAATGTTTAACCTGAAGAGGAGAGGCTCCCACAAAAGACTGATGTAAAAACAAAAGACATCAATGAAACATTTTTTTTTCTCAAGCTAAAGTATTTGCAATAAAGTCTTGTTTCAGTCATCATTTTGGGTATCTGGAAGGAGGAGTGATTCTGGGCTATCAAAGGCTATATCAACAGAGTCCAGGAACAGCCTGATTCCAGCAAGCTGGAAAGACTGAAAATGGGCCCAGGCATGAACGATAAGTCCATTGTTAGAGGACTAACTGACTGGCAAATTCCAAGTGTATGTCTCTTCCAGGACAGTCTGAAACACAGGGGAAAATTTTGAGTTTGGAGTGCATTATAAGCCTCTGTAGGTCTAAGATAGAACTCATTAAAAGGAGGGTTTGTATTGTTTGTTTCTGCATTCTTTTGAATCCTTTGGGTTTTCTGTTGTCTGTGGGGTGAAATAAAACCTGTCCTGATTCTAAAATGTACAGTTAGCTTGAGTGCTTTCATGGGAGCTTTGGGTCCTTTTACTTGTATCTATAGAGAATTAGTTAAGAGCTATAGATTCTGAAGTTCTGAAAGGAAGCTGTGTGTGGGGATGTGAACCAAAGAGTAATTTATGCAACATACCCTAAATTGACCTGGTCTATGTGAACTCAAAGCTTGAGATTTCTGATTCACTTATAATTAGAATTTCTGTAATGCCCCAAAGCTAGTGTGAATCCATTTCAAAACTGTTTGCATATTCTAATCCTGGCTGGTGAGAGCTTATATATTTGAGGTAGCTAATCAGAAGCCGGGATACTCTACTGTTAAGTAATTGGATATGGAATATAGATAGCCATTTACTCCAACTAACATGTATGCTGATTTGTGTTAGCTCATGTTTTATTACTTTTCCATGGGACTGGGAATTTCTTTTAAATTTCTTATAAGAAAAGTAGAATTAAAGTCATTAGCTTATCCTAAAATAAGTTTACAGAAGTGGGAAAAAAGCATGTGCTTTAAACATGCTCTATATGTTTATTATATGAAATAAGGACCCTGTACTTCTTTGCTGCTGATGTGTGCAGTTTTTATAAATGGAAATGGCCAAGTATATATATTTTGTGAGGGCAATTTGGCCATGGCTCTGTCCATATTATATGTCCTGAAACCCTGATATGGGAGAGAGATTGTTGTAGCAAGAGACTCATAACTCTAAACTTAGTGATGTGTGCAGTTAATCTCAACTTTATGTTTGCATGGGATTTTTTGCATAGGCTATGCACCAACATTAATTTTTCAACATATGTTTGATGTATTTTTATTAAAGTGTACTTTTCTTCTGACATTTTAAAGACCCTATTGGTATTGCAGTAACTAATGCATGTATTCATCTGTTTGATTCATGTTAGTCTCTCTGTTTACTGTTTGTGTTTATCTTCAGCAAAAGCACACTAGAAAGTCCTGTTTATCCTTTGGTCTTCATTCATTATTAATCTAGGGTTTTGCATACTCCATGGGTTTGTTATTCTTTATGTTTGAATGCCACAGAGTTATAGGAGCTGATATATTCAGTAATTTAGTTGAAAATAATTAGTAACCTGTTAGTTGGGAAGGCATACTTGATGTTAGCCCCCCATATTGTGCTAGTTGCAGTTATGACTCAGTGACAAAGCTTTCCTTTTGGTGGTTTGCCGAGCCAATTTTTGAAATCAAAGGAAACACAGATGGGAAGTCCCTGGATAAACATCTGCCTAAACATCCTGATGTACTCCTTCTACCACATA
Source organism: Dromiciops gliroides (assembly GCF_019393635.1). NCBI lineage: Eukaryota > Metazoa > Chordata > Mammalia > Microbiotheria > Microbiotheriidae > Dromiciops > Dromiciops gliroides. Next base: position 293,464,102 of record NC_057861.1, on the reverse strand, counting down.
ACAATCTTCAGGATTAGATATTGATGTGTCTGGAACCTCAGCTTATTGATCAAAAAGACCACCTACCTCGATAGATTTTTGGCTGTCTAATTTACATAATCCATAATGCATCAGAATAGGCAGTATAAATAGGGAATTATTTTGCAGTGCAGATTTTCTTTGCCATTCTCTCTCCCCCTTTTCAAAATTTTATTGATGAATTGTTTTTACACCACAGTCATTTTTCCTTCCTTGCCACAGAACAAACTCTTCCTTATAGCAAATAGACACAACCCACAGAAATAGTGATCACAGCCGCCAGCCGTATAATATTATTCACATAGTTCCCAATCTCTTTAATGAAAGGAAGGAGGTGTGTTTCATCACTACTTCTCTAGTACCAAGATGGATCATTACAATTCATCACAGTTCAACTACTATGAAGCACAGAGATTTTTCATGGTGGGTGTTTTGGCAACTCTCTTGCTTTCAGAGTTACAATATGTTGGTTGTCAAACTTTGTATATAAGTAACTTCAAGGCTTCAAAGACCTTTAATTTCATCAGTGTGGAGACTCCTACCACAGAAATGGTTGCAGTAACTCTGGACCTTAATCAATCATTTTCATGAGTTGTAGTTTAAAAAAAAATCACTAACCAGCATCCAAATTTCTTGTGACAAACCTCACTGAAGGTGGTCCTAAAGACAGCAGATATTCAGTCCATTGTTTGGCCTGTGCTCAAATCCTTTCCAGCTTGATTGAAACTATTTGGGCTTATACTCCATTAGTAAAACCTTTGAGAGTGCAGGGTCTTTACCAACCTGAAAATGGGGATGACACTATACTCAACACTATACTCATTCAGTAATGTGTATTCATATAGTTTCTCCTGCTGCTTTAGTGCTTGGCCTATTTTCTTTTTGTCTTTGTACCGTTAGCATCACACACTTTGCTCAGTACATGGTACTTGCTTAATAAATTCTTGTTGACTTGACTTGAATTATTTTACTATTTTATTTACTAATTTACTTCAAAATGCTATATAATCTATTATTCATCATCGAATCCATCATCTTTATATCTATCTACTTGTCTGTCTTTTCCTGTCTGTCTCTTATTCTCTCTCTCTCTCTCTCTCTCTCTCTCTCTCTCTCTCTCTCATAATGTCTTGCTATTTGTGAGCATCCATATCTACTGAATGTTTAGGCTTCATTTAACTTCAGATGTTTCAATTTTTCACACTGAGTGGAGGCAAGTGAGTGAAGCCTTCACATTTTGAACTTTAGTCCATCAGGATCCAGAGTGTGTGGGATTTCTTCAGCTGCACATATAATGATGCACAAAAGTTGTTATGAACTCATACATATCTTCAGTTCCATTTTCTCATAAGCATTAGTAAAGTTTGGTAGTAATGTGCAGTTTGAGTTTTGACAATCAGTCCCTTTTTTGATGGGAGTTCATTTATTTACAGGTTGCACATTACAGTATCCTATCTGGATTGAATTTTCTTATGTGGTATTTCATATCTAAGGCATTTTTTTTGACTTTCTTTTTTCCTGTCATTAACCATGTCAAAGTGAAAAGGGCATGATATGTGCATTACAAACATGGCACCACTACTATGTAACTTTGGGCAACTTATTCGACGACCTTCTTAGGTCTCAGCTTTTATCTATAAAATGAAGGGGATTGGATTCTAAAGTCCCTTCCAGCTCCTACAATTTCATATTATCATCTAACCACTCAGAGTTCTGATTGTCTAGTTAATCTAATAAACTAATTATGTTAACATTAAAATGGGCCAATAAGCTTTGTCAGATATTATCACTTTATAGGAGTCTTCTGGAGATAGTGCCCTAATCCATAAGAATAATTGAATTTATGGGAATTTCTAATCATACCATTTCTTAGTATACATATGTATATGTATATGTGTATATTATATATATACACACATATATACATACATACATATATATATATATATATATATATATATATATATATATATATATATATATATATATATATATATAGTCTAAACAGCCTTATTAAGGCCCATCAATTCAAACTGCAAGGGGAAACTTCCTATTCTGCTTAAATGTAGTGCCAACCTTCTATTATTAAAATGTTAGGACTGACAATTTTTTCACTCAGACATGAGACAAGTCAAGGGCAATACTGGTTTATTATATAAACTAATTAGAAGGATGGAGGAGGATGGAAGATTGAGTAGTTTGTCAAATAGCAGTGAAAAATATTGGAAGGGAAAATTAGTGTGCTGAAAGTTTGGCATGAGGCCCAACCAATCCACAATATTCCAACAATAATTATCTATGAATAAGGGAGTAGAACAATAAGTAGTCTCTCTCATCCTCCATATCTGATCAGTTGCCAAATCCTGTCATTTTTACCTCTGCACCATCTTTCATATGCTCTCCTTTTTCTCTTCTGAAGCTACATTACCCTGGGGCAGGCCCTCATCACCTCATGTGTAGACTGTTGCAACAGCCTGATGGTTGGTTTCCATTCCTCAAGTCTCTCCCCATTCCAGTCCTATTCAGCTGTCAAATTGATCTTTTTCTAATGTAAATCCAATCATGACATTTAATAAATTTCAATGATTCTATTGTCTCTGGAATCAAATATTTAATTCTTTGCTTGACATTTAAAGATCTCAATTATTTGTATTCTTCCTACCTTTCTAGTCTTCTTATGGCTTACCCATTCTTCCATGTGCTCTGTGATGCAATATTGGTCTTCTTGGTATTCCTTGGACAAGACTCTCCATCTCCAAACTCTGGGCATTTTTTTTCTTTTTTTTTAGTGAGGCAATTGGGGTTAAGTGACTTGCCAGGGTCACACAGCTAGTAAGTGTTAAGTGTCTGAGGCCGGATATGAACTCAGGTACTCCTGACTCCAAGGCCAGTGCTCTATCCACTGCGCCACCTAGATGCCCCTGGGCATTTTCAATTGCTGACCTCTATGCTTGGAACTCTCTCTGCCTACATCATTGCCTGCTTGCTTCCTTAGCTTCTTTCTAGTTTCAGCTACAGTTTAACCTTCTGCAAGAAGCCTTTCTCAGTCCTCCTTAATTTTAGTCCCTTTCTTCTGAAAATTACTTCTAATTTATCCTGTGTATATCTTGTTTATACAAAGTTGTTTGCTTGTCATCTCCCCCATTATATTGTGAGCTGCTTGAGAGCAAGGGATGACTTTTACCTTTATTTGTCTCTCCATAAATTAGCATGGTGCCTGGTACATATCAGGTGCTTAATAAGTGCTTGTTGACTAGCTAAAAAATGAAACATAAGAAATTATGAGCAGGTTGATTTTAGGAAAAAAACAGAAAGATTTTCATGAAATAATGAAGAGTTAAATGAGCAGAACAAAGATAACAGTAACAGCAGTATTGTTTGAAGAATAACTGTGACTAAATTATTTTGAGTATTATAAATACTCAAATCAACTCAGAGGACCTATGGAGGAATATGTTATCTACTTCAAGAGAAAGAACTGATAAATGGGAGCATGCACAGTTCTCTCTCTCTCTCTCTCTCTCTCTCTCTCTCTCTCTCTCTCTCTGTCTCTCTCTCTCTTTCTCTGTCTCTGTCTCTGTCTCTCTCTCTCTGTCACCTGTGTCCAATGTTGGACTTCTCTAGCACTTGGTGGGGAATAGGTAGGGATATAGTTTGGAACTTGAAATCAATTAAGGAAACTAAGGCATATAACAGTTAAGTGACTTCCCTGGGGTCACATAGCTAATAAGTGTCTGAGGTTATATTTGAAATCAAATCTTCCTGATTCCAAGACCGCTGTTTCATCTACTATGTCATGTAACTGCCTTAGGAAGACCTTAGTTCAAATTCTACCTGAATTCCGTACTGACCGAATGACTCTGGACAAATCATATAACCTCTGTCAGTTTCAATCTCTTCATCTGTAAAATAAGAATTATAACTCTATTATAATAGAAAAATTAATACTAGTATAACCATATGATTGTTAAGAGGATCAATTAAGAATATATGTAAAGGGTTTTGCAAACGTTAAGGGTATATGAATGATTATTATTATTTCAATAATTAATAATAAGTAACAATTCATATCTTTTCTCATATCTCATAAAAATTTTAAGGAGAAAGATCTTTCCCTGTGACAAGAGCATTCTTGATGAAAATATGGGAAGGAAAGAGAAGAACTAAGCTTTTACAAATTATTTCATACATGTTTCTAGTCACACAAGTGACTTCAATGTTTGGGGAAAAGAAAATCTCACTGGGTTTATTGTGTGTTAATTATTTTTAAAAAGCTATTTGACCAATACAGCACCGGCCCTGGAGTCAGGAGTACCTGAGTTCAAATCCGGCCTCAGACACTTAACACTTACTGGCTGTGTGACCCTGGGCAAGTCACTTAACCCCCATTGCCCCGCAAAAAACCCCCAAAAACCAAACCAAAAAAAAAACCCAAAATAAAAAAGCTATTTGACTAAGTAAAACAAACCAGCTTTAATGGTTCCCCTCCTACAAAGTATCTCCCAGGCATATATTCAAACCATACCTTTGATTGATCATAGAGATAACTATATTTTAATGGTCTTATAATCATCAATATTAGGTGAAGCATGATTAGTTATATACTCATCAAACATGATCACAAAGGCTGTTGAAAGTATTCCAAGCAGAATCCACAATGGGAGAGAAATTTCATATAGATGTAAAAGCCTTTCAGGTACTTCTGTTTGTATATGCCATGGAACTCATTAGACCAAGCCTAAAGTAGAGTTTTAAAAATGAGATCCATAGTTCCTCAAAACATATTGGTCTAGCAATATACATTGGAAAAAATGGATTAAGGTTATTTGTGCTCAAAAATGAAGTTGGAAGGATAATACATGGAGATTGTCTTTCAGCACCCATAACTTGAGTAGGCTTTGCAAACAGACAGTGGTTTGGGTTTAGAATTAAAAAGGACAAAAAAAGGCTATATGGTATTTGGAAAATTGTTCAGGGCTTTCAGTGATCCCATGCAAATTGCTCACAGACACATACACACAACACATATTTTTAATATTCATATTTTCCTGGTGGTGCCCTATGGCTACAAATTATGAAGCATGACAATAGCTAAAGAATCAAACATGTACGTTATTAAAAGTGATGTCATAGGCTGCAGCAATTTAGAAATTAAGATTTCTGCAAGAAGATTCTTAAAAAGATATTACTGGGCAGCTAGGTGGCACAGTGGATAGAGCACTGGCCCTGGATTCAGGAGGACCTGAGTTCAAATCCAGCCTCAGATAATTAACACTTACTAGCTGTGTGACCTTGGGCAAATCACTTAACCCCAATTGCCTCACCGAAAAAAAAAAAGATATTACTGAGGGCATCTAGGTGGTACAGTAGATAAAGCACTGGTCCTGGAGTCAGGAGGACCTGAGTTTAAATTTGGCCTCAGACACTTGACACTTACTAGCTGTGTGACCCTGGGCAAGTCACTTAACCCTCATTGTCCCACCCCACCAAATTATATATGTATGTGTATACATATATACATACATACATACACATACACACACACATATATAAAACTAAGAAATACATGATCAGAAAAGGACCTGGTTTGGTCATGTAGTATGAATGAGACTTATTGTTATTATTATTTCCATTAATAATAATAACAACAACTAGCACTTATGTAGTATTTTGAAGTTTGTAAAACACTTTAATGCATTATCTAATTTGACCTTTATAATAGCCCTATTGGTTTTATAACTGTTCCCATTTTACAGATGAAGACTGTGAGTCTGAGAAAGAGAGATTGACTTGTTCAGTGCTCACACAGGTAGTAAGTGGAGGAATGAGTATGTATTCAAAAGGTGTGAATATTGAAATAATAAAATTTGTTAACTTATTGGCTATTTGGGATGAGGAAGTGTGAGATGTAAAGAATAACACTGATGTTGTGAATTTGTATTACTGGAAGGAAAGAGGTGCTTTTGACAGAAATAGCAAAGAACGACAATGGGTTCTGTTTTGAATGTGTTGAGTTTGTGGTACGTATGGGACATCCATTTTGTAATGTCCAGTAGATGACTTATGGTGCAGAACTGGAAATTGGGTAAAAAGATTAAAGCAGGATAAATAAATTTTCTTGGATTGGACAGCTGTTGATGTGGAGCTACCTATAGATCTGGGATTGTTTTGAGTAAAAATGAAAATTGAATCCATGGGAGTTGATGAAGTTGCCAAGTGACAGAAAGTAAAGAGAAAACATAAGACCCAATACAGAGCTTTAAATTTAACCTTAAGAATTTAATATTTTCTTTTTCAGAAACTTTTCCTGTCACTTTTCAAAACTAACAGAGTCTAGAACTCCCATAGCTGAAGATACAGATAAGTTGGAGCCTACCACTTATGGAAGGAGTAATTGTTTCAATTTGGTTGGGAACATTAATTTTGGGGGGCCATCAGGATCAATTTATGGTAAAATTTTCTTCTTATAGTAAAAGTTACTTTTCTTCTGGCCTCATTTTACTTTTTGCAAAATGAGGGGGTTAAATTAAATGGTGGCTAATACTTATTCCATCTTTGATGTTTTATGATCTCTGAATATTCATGAATATGATTATAAGGTTTTAGCAACTACCTTATGTCTTATTCCAATGGTTTAATGCAATCATGATCTCAGTGATTTAGATACTCTCTCCAAAGAAATGGGCAGCTAGGGGGTGAGTGGTGGACCTGTAGTAAGGAAGATTTGAGTTAAAATCCTTTATCAGACCTCATTAGCTGTGTGACCCTGGGCAAGTCTCTGTTTGCCTCAGGTTTCTTAACTATGAAATGGAGATGATAATAGTAGAATCTACCTTACAGGGCTGTAGTGAGGATCAAATGAGTTAATGAGTACCTATTATAGTGCTGACACATGGTGCTATATAAATGTTTATTCCCTTGCCCTTTTTCCAAAGGTCCAGATTACAACCAGGTATACTTTCTCCCACTGTAAATCCTGACCATGTTCTCCCATAAGTCCTCCATAAAGGATCCACCCTATACATTAGAAGCTGGAATTCTTTCTCTAGGACTTTTGGCATTTTATAGGTATCACTGTAGGACTGATGTTCAGATACTGCTGTCTTCCTCCACAAGGTCACCTTTTTCGGCTTTGCAGGTGTTTTTGTATACCTGTATACATGTATTTTGTCTCCCCTTTTAAAATGCAAACTCCTTGATGTCAGGGAATATTTCACTTGCTTTTGTATCCTTAGTTCCTAGTATAGTGCTTGGTACATGGTAGGTACTTGATAAATACCTTTTGATTTATTAATTGATATATAACTCCTAATTTAAGTTTCTCTGTTATATCATTAAGGAAAATCCATGATACTCTAGATTATAATATCATGCATTTATATAGTTTATTATAAATATGTTTAAATCTTTGATCACTTTAAAACCACACTAAAACTTTTGGGACATCCTAAACATTCTCTTTTGATTTCTACAATATCCCTGGGAGAAAAATAACAAAGAATTATTACAATTTCCATTTGACTGATGAGGAAACTGAGGTCCAGGGAGATTAAGTGATTACCCAAGGTCTTGGAGTCGGTTAAGGCAGAAATCAATCAACAAACATTGATTTTGTGCTTACTATGTTCAGATGCCTGCATTTAGAGCTTTTTCTCCTGTTCTTTCTACTCTATTCCTCGACTCCTACTCTGATCGACAGTAGCCCACAATGTCTTTGTTTACAGGTGTTCTGATCTTTTGGAAACTATACAGACTTGATGATATGCCCTTCTTTATTTTGATTTTGACTGTTCCTCCTTAGTTTATTCTATTAATTTGGCTTCAATATCTGCTTGCTGAATGTGAACAGAAGTGCAATTAAAAAAAGAAAACAAATTGACAGCATTCAAATTACTCTTGCATTTGCAAAATGAACTCAGCATATTGAGCTTGATCTCAGCTCCTGCCTACGTTCAGAAACTTCCTCTTGCTCACTATCAATTTCACACCAGCAGATGATGTGGGACAGATATCTAGAGATGTGAGATCAGAGAAAATTAAAGTACATTACTAAAATATCTTTGGAAAATGGAACATACCCTCACATAGAAATAGCAAGCTACATGGCTCAAACTGGGGCTATGGTTAGACACATCCACATGTTTAGCCCAGTAGAGCACCCAACCTCTGTGAATACTGATAGGCTGTCAGATTTGAAAGTCACGTTGACTAATAATGTGAATAACACACATTATAGCTCTGGATCAAATTTTTCTTATTAGCTAAAACATGAGAATGAAAATGTTTTCAAGAGCCTATTAACCAAATAGGTAATTTCTTTGTATCATTTTTATGTTGCCAAACTCCGTTTTTGTTTCACCAAGTCTTTTTAAGATAGACATGCTAAGACCAGCCTCTGAAAGTTTACAAATGTGATTGCTACACTGATATTATATGGAGTGGCTGAAATGCCACAAGACTGAACATGGGCAAACATTGTCCCAAATTTTAGAAACTGGATGAAGATAGATCTTTGCAAACTTTAGACTCTCATATCTTGGCACAATACCTGTCATATGGTAGGTGCATTAGACATTCTTTGATCCTTATTCTGCATAAGAAAAAGGCTGCTGCATATAAATATGATATTGGTCAATTAATAGTGCCAGAGGAGGAGATTGCGCTTGGAGTAGAAATTCAGTGGAGCAAGTCCCCCTTTCTCCCCAAGCTATTTACTTGAAAAAGATTATAAGTTCACGGCTGTAGAGGTAGAAGGGTCCCCAGAGGCAATAGAAATTCAACCCTTTAAATTTACAGATGAGGATATATGATGGTTTTCTTAGAATAATACATTGAGAAGTGGAAGGGACCTTCCTTAGAGACCATTTAGTTTCATTCCTCTTGTTTTATGGATGAGAAACTAGGGTTGGAGAGAGGTAGCAAATAGCAGAATCAGGATATAAATCTAGGTCCTTCCCCCTCTTTTTAACCCATTGTCAACATATAATTGAAAGTTTAAAAAGTCAATTTAATTTCAGATTGAATTAGAAAGTTAGAGTGACTAGGGCAAGAAAGGAGAGAGTTCCATTTTTCTCTTTCCTGGTCAGACAATATCTAGAATTTTATGTTTAGTTCTAGGCACTTCATTTTAGTAAAAACACTGATAAAAATGAAGATTCTCCAGAGTAGGCTAAACACAACGTTGAATGGTTCACTCATTCCATATTTGAATTTATTGAAGGAATTAGTCATGTTTAGCCTGGAGGTGAAAAAAGATTTGGTGGGCCTAGGGAAATGTAGTAGCTGGGTTTGAGTATCAAAAAGTCTTATTGCAGTTTTAAGCTTAAATTAAGTTCATAACATATTTGAAGGACTGCCATGTAGAAAAATGAATATATTCATTCTGGGTGCTCCTAGAAAGCAAAACAAGGAGCAAAAGATAGAAAGGACACCGAAGCAATTTTAGGCTTGATGAAAGGACAAACTTCCTAATAATTAGAACTATCCTCAAATGGAACAGGCTGCTTCATTAGACATCTTTGAACAAAGGCTAGGTGATCACTCATTGGGTATGGCATAGTGGACACTCCTGTCTAGGAATGGGTTGGACTAGAGACCTGATGGGATCCATCCAAATGCTGAGTCTAATCCATAGTCTAAAAGAGCTGACACAATGTCAAACTGGGGTTAAGCCAAATAGTTTATAGGCAAATATAGAGGAATAGGCTGCAGCCATGAGACAATGAATAAATTAATCAACAAGGACTTAATAAATGCCCACTTTGTGCCAGGCACTGAACATACAAATTCAAAAGTGAGACAGTCCTCGCCTTCATGAAGTTAACATTTTATTGAAATTAGAAGTTAGTGCAGGAATCCCATGTGAGGAAAAGGTCAGGATAAAATTAGTCATGAAACACTACGGAGGCTGTAGCACAAGGCAAAACCCTAGTTCCTTTCACACAAAGTCTCTGCTTGTGATAGTGTCTTGCTACAGAGATAGTATGACAGTCATACTTCCTCTTTGTCCAACACTGTGCTGCTGTGGGCTTTGAATATATGCACGTGGGCAAGATGGTGAAATAATGGTATAATTAGACGGCAATAAAATGGGCAAATAACTAGAACCACAGACAATAGATAAATTCATCTATTTCGCTGTAAAGGGAGATTTCTAGTGCAGTGCTATGGGCCTTTTCAGGGTTTAATATTTTTAGATGACTGAAATAAGGCATGGATGACATGTTTATCAAATTTTCAAATGACATGAAGGTGGAAGGAACAAATATAATTTGGGTGACTAATTTGGGATCCAAGAATATTAATAAGCTTGGATCCCAAATTAGCCATCCAAATTATTGGTGGTCATTTATACTCAGATACATATAATAGGAATAAATGTAAAGTTTTGCACTTGGAGTAACTAATATTGCACACACACTAAAGGATAAGGGATGTGGGGAAGGGAACATTTCCTGAAGGCTTACATGAACTGCAAAGCTCATTATGGATCAACAGTGCAGTGTCAAAGCCCTAACCCTAAAACCAAAGGTGATATTAAATAGATTGTAACAATGGAAGTATTTTCAGTATCGAGAGAAGCAAAGGTTCTGCTGCATTTTGTTGGATTCTGAACACTTTTGGAGAATGGCATCCAAGCCTGGTTGCTACATTTTAGAATAGCTATTGGCAAACTGGAACCTATCCATATAGGGGAGGGTGAACAGAATGGTTAGGGGACTACAAACCTTTCCAGAAGAAGAATGATTGAAGAATGAAGGACATTGTTATTTTTTTCTCTCTGCTTGTAACATAGGCAGAAAGTGATCCATTTATAGATATGATATATATATATCTGAACAATGACCCTGCTAAAATGTGAGTGGTTATGGCCATCTAAAAACAAAATAAACAAATCTTTGCCCAAGTGGAAGCGAGTTTTAACTTTTTCCCCTTTTGTATTTGCAACTCTTCATAGTCAAATATTGACTCCATTATTGGACAAGGGGACATTATGTACTTTCCACAACAAAAATACCTCTTCCCACTGGAAGAACCATAGATTTGAGCAGATGCTTCTCAGAATTTTGTCCTGTTATTTGTACACGTTTGGCACAAACAGCTATGTAAGCTTATATAAATTATTTCACTTCTCTGAGGCTAAGTTTTCTTGTCTATAAAATGAGTAGGTTGAACTAGATGATTTCTAAGGTGTCATTCAGATTTTAACTATCTCAGAATCCAAGTTCTCAAATTGTGAATATCTCAGCAAATAGCTACAAATGGGTTTCATTGGGAGAAAGGGCATAAAATTAAACGTATAAATAACATCCTAATCATCATCATAATAGCTCACGTGTACACCAAACGTAATGTTTTATAGGGTGCTTGCCACACAGAACCTAGTGATCAGAACATCTCATGTGTGGAAAGTGCCTAAGGGTTCATCTTGTTGCAATCTTCTCTGAACAGCAATCTCCTTTATAATGTTTCAGACAAATAGCCATCGAGTCTCTGCTGGCAAACATATATCAAGGAGAAACCCATTATCTCCCAAGGCATTCAATTCCACCATTGAATAGCTCTAATGGTTAGAATTATTTTTTCCTTAGAAACAAAATATATCTTTGTTCAGTTTCCACCCAGTGCTCCTAGATTGGCCACCTTCCTGTCATGTTGCTATACTCTATGCTGCATTCTCATCCCAGCTGTCTAACACCCACTCTGTGGCTAGGCTCTCCTGATTACCAAGAATTCACAACATCTGAGTCCCAGACCACCTACCCTCCTTTCCCTCCCAAATTCTGGCCATTATTTTCTTCCATGCTGCTGTGCCCAATCTTGTGCCTTTAACCAAATCCTCTTCTTGCTCTGGTAATGAGCACCTTTCCCACCTCTTTCTACACCCTGTTCTGGGAATAATAATCAAATCAATACTACCATTGTTTCTGGAAAGAGAATATTATTATAATTGCGCTATGGGCCCATTCAGGAAGCTAGGTGGTGCAGTGGATAGAGTATGGGACCTGGAATCAGGAAAACTCATCTTCTTGAATTCAAATCTGGGCTCAGACAAATACTAGCTTAGTGACCCTGGGCAAGTCACTTAATCTTGGTAGCGTCAGTTCCCTCATCTGTAAAATGATCTGGAGAAGGAAATGGCCAACCATTCCAGTATCTTTGCCAAGAATATACCAAATGGGGTCACAAAGAAACAGACATGACTAAAAACCAACTGAACAAATGGATCCATGCACAATCCTGATGACTTCAGCCTTTCTTGGCTATTAGTACTTGTTTTGTATCCCTCTATTACAACTTGAAAGCAAGGAATATTTTTTACAATTAATATCTATATTGTTTAACAGTGCCTAGCACATAGTTCATAAGTGATTTTTCATTTATTCATTTCATTAAACTCTACCCCTTCAAACCCTTTTTTTCACTTAAACTATTGTTTAACCACATTGCCATCCTGCACTTGCAGAAATGATTTGGATTTTATAAGGATAGACTGTAACATTTATATCACTTACATTTTATCTTATTAAAATTGGCTTAATGTTCTAGCTTACTGAGATATTTTTGGATGCTAGCCTTATCATTTGACATGATAGTTATCCTTTCCAGCTTCATGTTATTTGAAAATTTGATAAGCACATCATATAATGAATTCATAGAATGATATAAAATTTCATAAACCATACAAATGCGGAGCCCAGATTATTGGGGACATTCTGTTGAAAACTTCCCTACAAATTGGCATTGATTTCTTAATGCTACTCTTTGGGTCCAGTTCTCTAACTAGTATTCAATCCATCTTATAGTACTATTATCTAGTCCATCTCTGTCCTTCTTGTTTATAAGGTCAATATGAGAGATTTCGTAAAGTATTTTGCTGAAATTCATGTGTGATATCTGAAATATTTCTTGAATCTATTCATTTGGTAATATTTTCAAAATAGGAAATTAGTCTGATTTGGCATGAACTGTTCCAGAAGTCATAGCTCTAAATTATCATTCTATAACTTTTAAAAATTAATTTTAAACCTAAATGCAAAAGATAAAAAAGAATATTTACATGTACACAGCATAGCATAAAAGAAGATTCAATATAAAAAGATGAATTTCCATTTCCCATTGTTATACTTTTTGAAAAACTAATAAGTACTATACATAATTTTCAAAACTACCCCTATTTTCAGTATTTCCTTCTGTTTTCTTTTGTTCTCTGCTGCGCACTTTTAATTTTTTTCTCCCTCTCTCCCCACCCCACACTAGAGAAGGCTACCATTTAACCCAGATTTTAAAATATATGTAAAACCATACTATACATATTTCTATTTATCAGTTCTTTCTCTGGAGCTGGATAACATCTTCCTTTATAGATACTTTGTAGTTGATTTGAGCATTGATAATACACAGAATATGTTGGTTATTTGCAAATATTCTTCAAACAATATTTGTTGTTACTGTATACAACATTCTCTTGGTTCTGCTCACTTTACTTTTCATTATTTCATGTAAGTCTTTCCATGTGTTTCTAAAATCTACTAGCTCATCATTTCTTATAGCCCAGTAGTATTATTTCACAATCATATACCACAACCTGTTTAGCTATTTCCCAATTGGTGGGCATCCCCTCCATTTCCATTTCTTTGACACCAGTAAGAGATCTGGTATAAATATTTTTGAACATATAAGTTCTTTTTCTTTTTCCCTGATCACCTTGGGAAACAGACCTAATACTAGTATTTATTGGTCAAAGGTTATATATAGTTTTATAACTCTTTGGGCATTATTCCTGATTGCTCTCCAAAATGGTTGAATCAGTTCACAGTTCCATTGACAGTGAATTAATTCACAAACCAACCATTTAAGAGTAGATTCTGGAATTTCCCTAGTTTTGTGGACTTCTGCTCATTTTCCATAACAATTGGAAGATTATCTATAGTGGCTCAAAAGCAGAAAACATACTAGAGAAATCAGATTACTTGCTTAACACAGAGCTAGAACTCCAAAACCCAAGTCTCCTGACTCCAACCCAGGGCTTGTTCCATTTTGCTTTATTGGCCTTCCTCCGTGAAAGAAACTTTCAAAATACATTCTCATTTCAGTTCATTTTGAATAGCTTTTAATGTTTCCCCCAGTTTTATACATGTTTGATTGGCCCATTCATCCAACACAAGCCAATCTGCAAATAGGCCAGTTTTCCTATAGCTGCCCTTAACACAGTTTATTTGCATTTCTATGGTAAATTTAGGGCTGCGTTTTGGGAACCCTCATAGTATGGAAAGTGGAAGGAGCAAAGAGCTGACATTGGTAATTACTCCTCATTTGATAAAAAGACTGTACTTTGGATGCTGGTGATTGTTTGGTGTGGAAATATGAAATTCAGCCTCTAGGTATTTGTGATAGTGTATGGAGCAGTGATTATGTAAGTAGGGGGAGTGATGTAGGATATTAGTGGAGAGAGTAAAAAGGCTTTTAATGAGAGGGAGATGTGATTTAAAGAAGCAGGGGCAGAATTAGTGTTAGGGATGACTTCTCTGGGTGAAGATGCTGAAGCCAGTGGACTTGTTGTGAAGGAGACCATAGGTTATGGGAACATGAAGACAAAGAATATTAGGGAAGGTGGAAGGTTACAAATTTCTGCTAGTACCTTGAACCCTGTGGAACTTGTATAACACTGGGTTCTAATGCTCTCTCACATGTAATATCAGCATTTGGAAACAATGATGCAATAGCTCTGGTAGATATGATATCTGAAGTATATAGTCCTAGATTCCCCAAAATCTGGGAATGGGAAAAGAGCACCTTGGTAGATGTTCAAGACAAGTAAGGACTTGATAGTTTGTGAATTAGGTCCAAAACACTGGACCTGGAATAACTGGAATTACATGTTTATAATTTTCATCTTTTTTTTGGTGGGGCAATGAGGGTTAAGTGACTTGCCCAGGGTTATACAGCTAGTAAGTGTCAAGTGTCTGAGGCTGGATTTGAACTCAGGTCTTCCTGAATCCAGGGCCCATGCTTTATCTAATGCACCACCTAGCTGCCCCCTATAATTTTTAAAACAACAAGAAAACCTGGCATATTTTGTTCACTTGGAGGAAGAGCTGTGGCACTTGATATAGAAATAGTAACAAACACAGAATTCCAGATTTGGAAGGAAATTCAGTGAACGTATAGTCCAATGGTTTTAACCATTATTGTCATGGAGCTCTTTGGAAATTTGGTGAAGTCTATATATCTCTTTTCAAAACAGTGTTTTTAAATACATAAATGAAAAAACATAGAGTTACAAAGGAAACCAAGCATTTGTTGAAAAAATAGAAAACTTCATAGCCCCCAGGTTAAGAGCCTCTGCTATAGTCTCATTCATAACCAGTCATATCATTTAAATCTGATGTGATCTGAAAAAGAAATCCCCATTATAATATACCTGAGAAATGATCATCCAGGTAATCCTTTCCAACCCTAGTGTCATTTGTAATTTTTTATGAACATACAACTTTGCTTTTATTCCAGTCATTGACAAAAGTGTTAAATAGCACAATGAGAAAAGTAAATCCATGTGGCACTCTGTTGTAGACTTGACAAGTTAACTTTTAAATTAATGACTGCTCTTTGTGTAAGACACTATCCCTTTAAGGTACTTCTCTTTCACCTCTAAATAGTGTTGGAAAGGACAGAACAATTACTTTTGAATAAAGGAAAATAATTTTTAAAATGGTAAAGTATTTAAGGTATTGTTTCTGTCTTAGATAAATGGTTTGCTACCTGAAAGGAATAGGAAAATAACTTTGGTTTAATAAAAACTGCTAAATAATGTTTGTAAAGAAATACAACTTTTAGATGGGATTAGGACAGTTTGGGACAAAAAAGGAATGGTGACATATTTATAAATATATATATATATGTGCACACATAAATATATTTGTGTATGGATATGTGTGTATACATGCATACACACATGCATATATATATATGTATATTGTTTATATATGTGTGTGTGTGTCTGTGTGTGTGTGTTTGTATGTGTGTGTATGCACTGAAATCCCCTTGCAAAGGATGTAATGTGATATTTCCTTTGTATATACACAGTCTGATGATTTAAAAGGGGCAGAAAAAGAATTTCTATTTATTAAAAGCTGTAACTTTCCTCTCTAGCTTTTCAGGACACTACTTTCTCCTGGCTCTCTTTCTACATGTCTGCCAACTCATTCTCATTTTTCTTTGCTGGATTTTTATACATGTTATGCTTATTAACTCCAGATAGCTATTAACTCCAAGTCTTTGTTTTGGATCCTTTTCTCTTCTCCTTCTATATTTTCATTAGCTCCCATGGATCCAATTACTATTTGTAGAAAGATAACACCCAGATCTAGATATTCAACCTACTCACTCTCCTGAATTCTTTTCCCACAATGGCAACTGGCTTTTGGGTATCTTGAAATGAATTTCACTTGGGCATCTCAGACTCAATATGTTCAAAACAGAACCCATTCTCTGTCTCTTCAAACCCTCTTTGTTCCCCAAGCTTTCTATTGTTGTCTAGAACACCACCCAGTCAGCCGGGCTTATAACCTGGGTTTCATCCTAGATGCCTCACACTAATTCAGGCTTCCATCACATCTTGCCTGAAATATTGCAATAACTTCCTATTTGGTTTCCCTGCCTCATCTCTCCCCATTCTAATCCACCATCTACTCAACTGCCAAAGTGATTTTCCTTCAACACAAGTCAAACCATGTTGCCCCTTCCCTACTCAATAAACTCCAGTAGTTCCCTCCCTGTTATTTTAATGATTAAATATAGTCCTCTGTTTTGCATTTAAAGTATCTCATAGCCAGGTCCTCCCTGCCTTTCTAGTCTTTTACTACCTTTATTACACCCTACCATCTAGCTACACTGGCATATTTGTTCTTCCTTGTACATTACACTTCATTTCTTTTTTCCCTTCTTTTACACAAATTTTATCCTATGCCTGGAATGCTCTCCTTCTCTGCCTCAGCCTATACTTTCTAGCTTACTTTAGGACCTAATTAAAATCCCACCTTATTTGGTAGTGCTTTCCTGGTGCTTCCCAACTCCCAATATTTCTTATTTATGGGATGATTTATTTAATATGCATATGGTTTCTTATTTATTTGCTTTTTCTTTTCTTTTTCTTTTTTTGCAGGGTAATGAATGACTTGCCCAGGGTCACACAGCTAGTAAATGTCAAGTGTCTGATGTCAGATTTGAACTCAAGTCCTCCTATATCCAGGACTGGTGCTTTATCCACTGCACCACCTAGCTGCCCCATATGTTTTCTATGTACATAGCTACTTACCTGTCATTTTTCCTGTTAGAATGTGTGGTCCTTGAAGACAGGGTCTATGTTTTTTGCCTTTCTTTGTGTCCCCAGTGCTTAGCATGGGGACTAACACATAGTAAGCACTAAATTAATGCTGCCTGATTGACTAAATGAATGACTAAATATATCATCAAAGCCATGTGAATTTGTCCAAAATCTGAACATCCAAAAATCCTATAGCAACATTATGGATTCTGAAAGATACTAGACTCTAATGTACTTAAGGGCTTGAGTCTTATTTTTCTTTGTAATAAACTCAGTAAGACTTTATGAAATGCCTACAACTGGTAAGGCATTGTGCTAGGCACTATGGACACATGGATGAAAAATGACATAGTCCATGCCCTTAAACAGTTTTCAACCTAAAAGAAAATAAATTAGATGATTCTAGTGTTAAAATAATTTTGACTCAATGTGATTGATAGAAAAAATACAAAATTGGACTCAGCCCTCTAAGGCCCCCTTCTACTTTTTCAGGAATGATGACAGAATGGTAGGAAATGGAACAGAAGATCCTAAGAATCAGACAATTTTGGTACTCTAATTATAATTTACTTGTACAGTGACGAACAAATGGGCATGTAGCTAGAGAGGCAGAATTATATGAACCTTTCATTCTTTCTATAAACAAACCCAGAAGAAAGAAAGATATTACAGCTTAATGGAAAGGTGACTCAAAAGTACTCTTTGGAGAGGAAAAGAAAAAGATTGGTGGAACATATTTTTTTCCTATTTGCCAATGGAAAAAATGCTTTGTGGGACATCTGAGTATTGTGTATTTCCACATAAATAATAAGTATTTGCAAAAATATCACCATGAAAATCATTGGAATTTATGCACTGACATCAGTTGCTGAGCATGATAAGGTTGAGAAATTCTATGAAGAACTTCATAATTTCCTCCAGATTAAATTAATAAACTTACTGATACTTGCTAACAATGATGGTAGGAAAAGGCTATAAAGAGACATGGGAAAGTACAGTTCAGGAAAGAGAAATGAAATGCCAAAGTACAATCGATTTTGCTTAAGTTCAATACCTTTTTATAATAAAAATTTTTGTTCAAGTAATCGGCAGATTTGACCTGTAAAGTACCAAATGTCTAAAAAAGTAAATAGATTGTATTCTAACATTAGAAATATTTGATTGAGATCAAATTAGTAAAAAAGGAAAAAAAAAGAAAGAATAATATTGAAAGGAAGACATGACATTTACAGGATACAACTCAATCCTAAGTAATTAAAAATAAAAAAAATCACCAGGAAATGGACAAAAGAAATGATATCAGTAATGAGTGTGATAATTTAAAAAATAAATTTAACCTGTTTTGCATGGCTGTGCACTTAATAGAGAGAAATGGCTACCAAAGGCAAGACAGAGTTATAATATATAAACTAATTTTTAAAATTTTCTGAAGAAAGTTAATGGATAATTTTAAGTAGCATTACCTCATAAAACAAATATCTTGGAGTTTAAAGAAAACTTAGAAAATTGCCAATTAAACGATGTCAACCTAAGGATGTTTGATGATAAAAATGTAAGGAAGACAAAAAAACAAGAAAAAACCAGAAAAGATTTGTAAAAACTATTATTGAAAACTGCTTCATTAGGGTTAGTGGAACAACTACACTTGGACTTTTGACTCACAGTACTTGATGTGCTTACAGAGTAGGTGACAAATGTCATTAAAGTGAATAAAGGAATGGCAATCAAATTGGATCCAGCTTATATAGATGAGATCCATGATGGAAACAATAAGTTTTGGGCAATCACTGTAATAAAGTAGTTGAAGTAGGAGAACATTGTACATAGTAAAAGCAACATTGTGCAATGATCAGCTATGAATTACAACTCTTCTCAGCAACACAATGAAGTCTGAATGCCAATTGAAGCATACTATTTTCAATTTTTTTTGTTTCTTCTTTCTTGTGGGTTTTCCCTTTTGTTCTTTCTTCTTCTTTTACAATATGACTAATATGGGAATATGTTTAATATGGTTGTACTGTATAACCTAAAAAAAGGAAAAAGAACTGATATTGATTGGAAAAAATAAGGTAGTTGAACGAAGGGAAGATGTCAAAGATATGGAAAAAATGGCCTTTCTTAGAAAAAAAAAAGAAACTGGGAGAACACCAATAATTACTGAGCCATACAATCTACTCTTCTACTGATACAAAATATTTATGAAAGATATCTATATACAAATGGAAGACACATTCTAGGTGGCTATTAGTAGAGAACAAGTAGATGTTTGTAAGTGATATTATATAATACACAACATTTTACTATTTCTTGATTAGATGAAAAATATAGAAAGTAAGAAACCCCATTCTGCTTATTGTTCAGTGAGTATGAAAAACATTTGATTCCTTAAAGTAAACAAGTCCTTTGTGGATTATTTTTAAATGTGATGTTTCCGGTTAAAAAGATTTTTGATTCTTTGAAGCTTTTAACAACAGAAAAAGCTTTGTTCAGTGACTCTCTGATTACATACAAAAGATATGATTGTTTATTTATTTGTTTCTTTGTTTCTTTTTTTCAGGTTAAACATTTTTATTAATGTTTTTCTGTTCCAATTTTTATCCCTCCTTCTGCCCCTTCCTCTCCCCTTCCCAAGGCAGCAAACAATCTGATATGGGTTATACATATATGATCATACAAAACAACATTAATATATTTGTCACTAAATGAAAGAATGTGAAAAATAGCATGCTTCAGTTTGTTCCATCAATATCAGTTCTTTTTTTGAAGGAGGATAGTATGTTTCATCAATATTCTTTTGGGATTGTCTTGGATTATTGTATTGTTGAGAATAGTCAAGTCATTCATAGTTCTTTGTTTTTTTTTTAATTTTTTAATTTTTTAAATTTTTTAGTGAGGCAATTGGGGTTAAGTGACTTGCCCAGGGTCACACAGCTAGTAAGTGTTAAGTGTCTGAGGCCGGATTTGAACTCAGGTACTCCTGACTCCAAGGCCAGTGCTCTTTCCACTGCACCACCTAGGTGCCCCATTCATAGTTCTTTGTTGAACAATATTGCTGTCTCTGTGTACAGTTTTCTCTTGGTTCTGCTCACTTCCCAATATATCATTTCATACATATCTTTCCAAGCATTTTTTGAAGTCATCCTGTTTGTCATTTCTTACTGCATAGAAATATACCATTACCAACATATACCATAGTTTGTCTAGCCATTCCCCAATTGATGGGTGTACCTTTGTTTTCCACTTTTTAGCTACCACAAAAAGAGCTGCTATAAATATTTTGTACAAATAGGTCTTTTTCTCTTTTGGGGGATATTTTTGGGATATAAACCAAGTAGTGGTATTATTGGATCAAAGGGTATGCACAATTCTATAGCCCTTTGGGCATAGTTCCAAATTGCTCTCCAGAATGGTTGAATCATTTCACAACTCCACCAACAGTGGATTAGCATCCCAGTTTTCCCACAATCCCTCTAACAACCAATATTTGCCATTCTAATATGTGTAAGGTGATATCTCAGAATTGTTTTAATTTGCATTTCTCTAATTCATAATGATCTAGAGCATTTTTATATGATTATTGATAACTTTGATTTCTTTATCTGAAAAATTCCTGGTCAAATCCTTTGACCATTTATCAATTGCGAAATGACTTGTATTTTAAAAATTTGGCATGGTTTTTAATATATTTGAGAAATCAGGCCTTTATCAGTGATATGTGTTGCAAAAATTCTTTCCCAGTTTTCTACTTGCCTTATAATCTTGGTTATATAAGTTTTGTTTTTGCAAAAGCTTTTTAATTTTACATAATCAAAAAGATCTAGTTTACATTTAATTTTATTCTCTATATCTTATTTGGTCTTACATTCTTCCCTTGTCCATAAATCTGACAGATAGGCAGTTCCATACTACTTTAATTTTCTTGTAAATCATGTACCCATTTTGACCTTATTTTAGAATTCATTTATTAAGTACTTACTATTTGCCATGAACTGTGTTAAGTGCTGGGGATACAGACGGAAGCAAAAAGGGAGTTCCGACCCTCAAGGATCTTACAATCTAATGGGGAGATGATAAACAAACAAATAGGTACAAAAGGGTCTGAGGTGGGGTTTGAACATTGGTCTTCCTAACTCCAAATCTAATGCTCCATTACATGACACTGTAGGATCACACAGTAAGTACCTGAGGAAGGATTCATATCCAGATCATTCTGACTCCAAGTCCAGAATCCTGTTCTGTGAACATAAAGAAATCTAACGGAACAATTGTTGAAAAATTCTCATTTCATTTTGTGTCCACAGGGAAATCAGTCAGTCCTACGCACTCATAGAGCAATGTGAGGGTGCTGTCCGAAATGCTGTGGGATGGTGCTAAATATTAGTTTTATCTGATGCACAGTTTTATAAGGGGCTGGCACAGAATGGAGATGCTGAGGGCTTGAATGAACCTTCTGCTCCATAGCTATATATGTTTGTGGCCAAGACTGTAAATTAATAATAATCTTAGTGAATTTCAAGGAAATAAATCTCAAGGCATGGTTAACAAACTCAGGGAGGAAACAGAACTTTTACCCCTCCTCTTATGAAACAAATTAATGTCACAATGAAAATTCTGAAAACCAGACTTTTAGAGAAAAATGCTTTATTATCCAAGCTAGTGTTCCCTGTATGATAAGTACTCCTATTCTCCCACTCCTAACATTTTATTTAACTTTGATTTGTCCCAAGGCTGCTGGGACAATATTAAGCTCTCATCCTTTGCTCCTGGGTTTCTTAAATTGCCTGCCTGTAAATCTCAATGTGTAGGCTGTATTCAGTTCCCATGGCAACATATGTGCTGTCAATATATGTTTGACTCCATTCAAGATGACTTGAAAACCAAAGATATACCTAAAATAATGCAAAAACCCATCAACGATGTCCAAGTCTTAAATCATTCTTCCTACTTATCCTTATATCCATCCATCCATTCATCTGTCCATCTATCCATGCATGCATGTACCAATATATCCACCTATCTCTATTAATTTACCATGTAGTAGAGATTTAAAAAAATCTATTGAGACCTAGGGCAAGAATCTACAGGCTTTGAATGGGAAAGTAACATGTTTACGTGTGGAAATATTAATGCTTACCTTGGCTGTCTGTCTGAATTAAGGAAACATGGATTCTTTATGACACATTGTTCACCAGTTTCACGAAGATTTCTATATTCACTATATCAAATGCAAACAGAGGAAACAGAATAGAATCTGCCTGCTTTCTGTGAAACATCTTTGCTTTAGCATCCTAATTCTCATCTCTATCTTTTTTGGGGGAGATGGTAGTGGGTGGCCACTTAATGGATGAATGATGAAAACCTTGACTGGTAGATTTCATTTCTGGTATCATGAGGACTACAAATCTCAGAACCACATATCTTAGAGGTATAGCAGAAGATTCCTCCAGAATCTTTTACAAAAAGAGGCCCTTTCTTTTTTGTGTGGATGTCTTCTCATAAATTTTCTGTCTCAATTAATTTTTAATTTTGTAATCTCATTGAGCCTTTCTCAACTCATAGGAAAATTTGGAGGATCTTTAATTTAAAATGACAGATAATTATTGAGGTGCTCAAGTATTACCAGGGAGATTTATGTATAAAGGTGATGAAGTCTTTAATGCATATATTAAGATCATACAGAGTTCATTGATAAATGTAACCATAGAGATAATATTTTCTAATGACTCTTTGATTATGGACATTGAGGGAGCCATAGCACAGAAAGACATCTGTATGTGTTAAGCTCATTTGCCAGCCTCACAGAACATGTCATACACAAGTCACTAATGGAAGAGGGAATCTCAGTGAGTATAAGGTTAAAATCCAGGTGGTTCTAATTATGGATGACATTGTTACCTTCAGGTATTTCTGGATGGTGGATGATATTGTTCTAATTATAATAAAACCCATAATATTATGGAGCTTTCTGAATGAAATCCACAGTTATTCAAAGGAGATTGACAATTATAGCCACCCATTCAGTAAAAGACAAAATGGATGGAAATTGCTTAATACATACTATAACAAATAAGTAGCTGGAGAGATCATCCTATTAATAAATCAATAATATGCATTTAGGACAGGTGCAATGCATAAGTTTAGGTCAGAATTAAGTATCAAGAGGAGAGTGGGACTGAATTGCATTTGCAAAATTTTGCAGAGTTTGTAATGATCCCAAGCTGTTTCCTGGCACACAATCTTTTCTTTTTTTTTTTCTTTTTTTTTGTTTTGTTTTAGTGAAGCAATTGGGGTTAAGTGACTTGCCCAGGGTCACACAGCTAGTAAGTATTAAGTGTCTGAGGCCAGATTTGAACTCAGGTACTCCTGACTCCAGGGCCGGTGCTCTATCCACTGTGCCACCTAGCTGCCCCCAAATCCTTTATTTTTAATGAAGATGTTTTCCCAGTACTGTTTTGGTTATGAATCTTGCAACACCACAATCTACAAAGAATCAAAGTTGGGGTAGTCAAAAGGACACTGGAGAGACACATGATAGGCACAAATAAAGAGCAGGATATTTTGGGTGGTGACCTACATGACAGAAGAAGCATAAGAGATATGATCTATGAACTATATAGTTAGAAAAAGAGATGAACTGGTCATCTAGTAGTAACAGCTAGCATTTATATAACACTTTAAATGTGGCTGTTTCAGTTTTGCTTTTTCTCACCATGATGTATGTATTGTGTGTGTGTGTGGGGGGCAGAGATGGAAGGGAGGGGAAGGGGGAGGGAGAGTGGGAAAGAGAGAGATAGAGCTGTAGACATTCTTTACATATGTATAAATACACAAATGTCTTAAGTGGTTTTATGTATCAAATTACTATAGTTGTAATTATGATATACATTATAATCATCATTATTGAGTATGAATTCAGAACTGGTGAGCAAACAATAACTACTAACAGCTGCTATGAATTCCTTCTTCTACATATTGTTAATCTAGAAGTAATTTTCTCATCTCATTAGAATTTAATAATCAGCTCCCATTTTAGTTCCTTAAAACCATGGAAGTCATTTATGTATTCAAAATCTCTATCCCTGAGGCTTTTACTTTCTTAGTCATAAATGAATATCTTTTGTAAATGGCTTTCCTGACCTATCAAATCAGGTCTCTGTCTCCTGTCCTCCTATGATTTTCTGATGGTCTTAAATGACTGTACACATTGCTGGAAGTGATAACTGATTCTTTCAGTGAGGCTGGGACTGAGCCTAATCAACACTTTTGTTGCTTATTGCTTAGACTGATCAGGTGTCAAATTTATCACTTGAAAAAGGATGTCTTTGCAGACCTCTTTGGGGAATGGTTTTATTTTTAATAATTTTCCATCTTCTTGATCAGGACAGTGAAAGAGCAGTAATGAAGGAATATTTCAGTTGGAACTGAGCCACAGAATTCTACTATATTTTTGACAGTATTCTAAGCAGTAAGTAAATAATTTTTTGAATGAAAATGATTAGAAATTTAGAGTTCAGAATATTTGCAGAACCTCCTGGAAGGGACCACTTATCACCTAATTCTTCTGTTCCCTTACTTCAATGGTGTCAAATGGATCTCTGGAACCACGTATTGAGTTAGAAAATCACAAATTAATATTATCTTTGTTTTATTGTATTTTTATTTATTTTGTTAAACATTTCCCAATTTGTTTTTGGTGAGGCACTTGGGGTTAAATGACTTGCTCAGGGTCACAATGCTAGTAAGTGTCAAGCATCTGAGGCCACATTTGAACTCAGGTCCTTCTGAATCCAGGACCAGTGCTCTATCCATTGCGCCACCTAGCTGCCCCTCCCAATTATATTTTAAACTTTTGATTGGGCTCCATGCACTGAGAGGCAGCAAATTTGGCACCTCTACCCTAGTAGAGTGTAAACTCTTAAAGGTCAGAGTTCCATCTTTTGTCTTTGGATCTTCTGAATGTAGAATGTTGCTTTGCATATAGTGGATGCTTAATACTTTTCTAAATTGTTGTCGAATTTTTTTTTTGGTGAGGCATCTTTATTTGCATCGTTTTTTTGGGGGGCTGGGCAATGAGGGTTAAGTGACTTGCCCAAGGTCACACAGCTCGTATGTGTCAGGTGTCTGAGGCCAGTGTTCTATCCACTGCACCACCTAGCTGTCCCCGAATCAAATTTTACAGATGAAAAAAACCCAAAAAACTGAAGTCCAGAGAATTTAGAGAACTAAAATAAATGTTGAATACTTATTTTAACATACTGTAAGGAGGTAATAAATTTAAGTCAAATTGGAGGTTTTAAATAAAAGTAAAGGTTTTGGCCCAGGTTTGAGCTAGGTTAGCTTGTTTCACTCAGGTCACATTTACTGTAGGTTTGATATGGCCTGAGGAATGAGGGACTAAAAACACTGCTATGGAAACCTGGCCAAAATACAACACATCACAATGTTTTTAGCATAAACCTTTGGACTGCAGTTGGTTCCTAGTTATTCAGGGAGGAAATGTTTGAATGCTCCCAATAGCTTTGTCATTCTTTGGTGCTAATGAGACTTTTCTTAAAGGGTTTGCCATTCATTGCCAGAGAACTGCTGGGAAGTTGCAGCCCTAATTTGCTCCATTTGCATCTCAATAGAAATGACTTCTTCTGATGCTCCTTTGGACTTTCCTGTGTGCAGTACAGAAGGGTACATCTTTTAATCTGGCTAGTAGATGGAGGTCTTTAACTGGAAAATATATTCTCTGAAATTTCTCCTTAAATGGATACCATTTAAGGCCAGAGTTTTAAGAAATGCTTATTCCATCGAGTCCAAAGATTCTTTTTTTTGTAGGGCAATGAGGGTTAAGTGACTTGCCCAGGGTCACACAGCTAGTAAGTGTCAAGTGTCTGAGGCCAGCTTTGAACTCATGTCCTTCTGAATCCAGGGCTGGTGCTTTATGCACTGTGCCACCTAGCTGCTCCTGGGTCCAAAGATTATTAACCTGGGATTTACAGAGGGATCCATGGATAGACTTCAGAGAGGTCAGTAAACTGGCCACCCAATTCACCTGTGGATCCAAGAAGCTATATCATGTGCACCAGCCACACCCTGCTAGACCATTTCGGCAGATGGGCTAAACCAGTTTGAGGGTAACTGATGGGCCTCAAACTCTTTGGTGAATTAGGTTGATGTCTATCCCAAAGTATGTGAAGACTTCCCCTGGGTGGAATTGGCAGATTAGAACATTTTATTCCAATGATTATGAAGGCATTCGAATCAGGTCTTGTGCAGTACTGAGAGCTTGGATAGATACCTAGGACATGCTCCAGTTGCCTGGGGCATTAAGGGATTAAGTAAATTGCTCAGGGTCCCTTACCTAGCATGTGTTAGAGCTGGAACTCAGGTCTTCCTGACTTAAAGGCCCATTATGTTGTTACCTTTCTGCCATTGTGAATCAGCAATATAGAATCTGACCTGGTTTCTTAGTATGACTACCATATTTTCAGGGTAAGATGAACAGCCTGATTTCTAGGAGTGTTTCATTTTAGCGTTTGTTATACTAGTACCTGGCAAAGTACCTGGCACTTAGTAGGCACTCATAAATGTTGCCTCCCCTTAGAATATAAGATCTTTGGAAAATAAGGGGGTGTAGGGGAAGAGCCAAGATGGCAGAGGAAAGGCTGTGACTCTCCAAGTTCCTGACAAATCTATCCACATAACTCCAAAAAAATTGCAATAAGACAATTCCTAGGGCAGCAAACCCCACAAAAGAACAGAGTGAGAGTATTTGCTAGCCACAGATGGCTTAAATAGGAGGCAAGGATTGTCTGCTATACAGGGTAAGAGAGGAGCTCAGCTTGTGGTGCAGATCCAGCCCCAGGCAGGCCACATCTCCACAGCCTCAGAATCTTCTGCATCAGCTGCTTTTTCTGAAATTTGGCTCATGTACCATGAGGGGGTCCAGTGGTTGGCCGGGGAGCTACATAGTAGAGGGTCTCTGTGGGAGCAGAGGCAGGAGTGCTGTGGTGTTACTCAGGAGGCAGACTCAAGTGGCAGTGGCCCAGTTGGGGAGAGGCACAGGCACACCAAGCTTGTGGACCACAGAGAATCAGATTTCAACCAGATTTCTGCTTCCGGGTTAAAGATAGATGGCACAAGTGTGAATTCAATATGAAGGGATTATATCTGTAAAGCATTTATTTTTCTTTATCCTTTTTTTGTGTGGGGGGCAGATTGGGTGAGATGGCTTATGTCTGGAACCCTCAGGGCCTTCTGGGTCTAGGACTGGTGCTTTGTCCACTTTGTCACGTAGCTGACCCACAATGACATTTTAAACATAAAGTTAAAGGATAAGAGGAATGCACTGGAAGAAAGGGAAAGGGAGAACTGGAATGTGGTAACATAGCTCACATAAAAGAAACAAGAAAAAGCTTATTGAGTGGAGGGGAAGATGGGGAAGGAGCGGGGTGGGGGGTGATTGATCCTTATTCTCATCAAAATTAGCTCAAAGAGGGAATAACATACACACTCAAGTGGGTATAGTAATATGTTTTGCCCAGAGAGAAAGTGGGAGACGAAGGGGATAAGGGGGCAGAGGTGAGGGAAGGGAGGGCAGATTGGGTGAGGGGGCAATAAAAAGCAAAACACTTTTGAGGAGGGATAGGGTGAAAGAAGTAAATATCAAGGAGAGGGAAAAGGATTGAGGGTAATACAGTTATCAATAGTAATTGTGAAAGAAATGATGAGCAGGATGCTATCAGAAGGACGTGTGGAAAAATGCAAACCATCAACAGAGAAAGAACTGATGGTATTCAAATACAGATTGAAGTATAATTTTATTTGTTTGTTCCTCTTTCTTAAAAAAAGAATATAAGGTCTTTGAAGACAGGGTCTATTTCTACTTTTCCTTTTTATCTCCAGTATTTAGGACAATGTCTGACAATTAGGAGCTGCATAATAAATACTTCTTGGAATTGAACTTATGATAGGGAATCCTGCGGGAATGCATTTGTGAACCCACTGAGATATACCTTTGATTTATATGTTCCTACTTCCCTCTCCAGGAAAAACAACTTTTCTCTAAGGCAGGAGTTCTTGACCTGGAATCTATAGAACTTTAGGGGTTTGTCAATAGCTTTTAGGGGTTCTGTTAACTTGGATGGGGACAAAATAATTTTATATTTTTTTCACTACCTTTGATTTCCTTTATAATTCTAGCTATTTTTCCCCTGTGGCTAAAAGCATTATTCTGAGATGATACCCATATGCTTCACTAGATTGCCCAATGGGTATATTACACAAGAAAGTTAAGAACAATTGATGTGGAGCTACTATGGTTTCTTAGACTCCTAGTGCCATTCTGTGGTTTATATTCTCTTAGAAGTGCAAAGAATTTGGGCTTGATTGAATGAGAACTCCCCATTATTTTGGTGAATTATATTCTACCCCACAGACTGACAAAGATCCACTTTTTATAGTACTACTCAAATCCATAGACTGCACTGGAGAAGAAAAAAATTAGGGGTCACTAAAAGGACAGATGCTTCCCATAGACATGTGCTATCCACATAATTCATGGAAGTAGTGGAACTCAAAGTCTGAGTAGTTTTCCCTCCTCTTTGTGACAAGCCCATTGTTGTTCCTCCTCTTTTAGAGGCAATATATGCAATCCTTTTCCTCCACCTTTTCAAAGAGTCTCCTCTAGAGGCTGGAACTGTTCAAGACCCATCCTTTTTGTTCTCTAAAAGGCTGTCTTGTATGTAATGCTCAATTTTTAGGTTGCTAGAAAGCCAGCCTGTTACTGCCTAGGGAGTTCCCCTTCACTTTCTAGAAATTGTTTTCCTGGAAATTTATTTCCCATTGTCAAGGATGTTAGGCTTCAGAAATTCTAAATATTCTTTCAGAAAGTTGAGGTTTATGGGGGCAGCTAGGTAGTACAGTGGATAAAGCACCGGCCCTGGAGTCAGGAGGACCTGAGTTCAAATCCGGCCTAAGACACTTGACACTTACTAGCTGTATGACCCTGGGCAAGTCACTTAACCCTCATTGCCCTGCCAAAAAAACAAACAAGCAAACAAAAAAAGTAAAAAAAAAGAAACAAACAAACAAAAACAAGAAAGTTGGGGTTTAGAAAATTTCACCACTCAGATCATACATTTCCTTCTCCATAGCTGCCACCTATTAGGTTGAAAGCTTATTCCATAGTATTTCCAAGGCAGAGGCCAGGAACTTAGGCTCCAGGAACTTTCCTCTTGGGCCACATAGAAATTTTCAGTTCCCATGAACCTCTGTCCTAAGAAAGCCGTTAGCAACTCCTGGGTTGTGAGGCAAGCTGTGTATTTGCACAGTCCTCAACCCTCACCAGGATGCTGTCATCTCAGTGCTTGATACATGATAGGTGACAGCTAAAGCAGATAATTTCACACCTAATCATGAAACAATCACTCAAACTCTGTGAGTCATGAATGCATTTACATGTGTCAGTGGAGATAACCAAATCTCCCTAGCTAGATGCGATTCAGGTCCAGAATAAAGTTAATCAAGGAACTTCCCTGACCATATATTTCCCCCTTCCTAGCCCTCCCACCCCCTTTCCCCAGAATTATCCCAAGTATCAGACTGATATATTATATCTCAGCTCCTTCTTCATGGCAAGACAAACCCATACACCCTCTGACACAGTTGCTGCAGATAATTTTGATAAATATAAAAAACTTTTCTAGGTGGTTTGATGAAAAATTGAAGTTGGAATTGCTCTGTTGCTGCAGAATGGAAATAAAAACATCAGAAAAGGATTATTATTAGCAAATTCTTAGCAAAGACCAAAAAAAATAACATGACCTTCTCTCTGGGTTTTGCATATGCATAGTATCCTTTTTATAACCTAAGACTTCAATATTGCCTTTTCTTGGCTAGAAGCATCACAGGGATATTCATGTGACTGTTAATGTTGCCATCATCTTGATGGCTTGAAATTGATATTCCAACTTGTTATTCAAAGGTCTGCTCTTGGATTCTTTTACTGTTCTTATGCTTCACATTTTATGATCAGCATGGACCACTACAATAAAAATGTTCTCCATTTTTCTGCACCAAATCATCTTTGTCACCTTGAGTCTATTTGAACAAAAGCTTGGGTGGGAGGGTGTGGTGTGGAAATGGTCTTCTGGAGTTCATAGATATTTAATTTTTTTTGAAATCCAAATTCTTGTTTCCTCTGCTGTATAATTGAACAATTTGACACTATTACTGATGAGTGATTCCTGGTTCCTATTTTCACTTGTTATTAAAGTTCAGGATTGAGGGTGGTCCTTTATTTTGCAGACATTTTAAGAATGTTGACATTGGTTTCTACTATTTCCTCCTGCCTCCTCTCATTTTTCTTCTAAATCATAATTAGTGCTATGACAACTATCTCTAGATATTGTGTGTTGGGTTCCTGGGGGCCAGAGCAACCATTAAAAACCCACAGATTGGGGCAGCTAGGTGGCACAGTGGATAAAGCACCATCCCTGGATTCAGGAGGACCTGAGTTCAAATCTGGCCTCAGACACTTGACATTTACTAGCTGTGTGACCCTGGGCAAGTCATTTAATCCTCATTGCCCCACAAAAAACTAAACAAACAAAACCCAGACCAAAAACACCCCCCATAGATTGAGGGTTAAATTCTCAATTTGGAAAATATTTGGAATTTTAAAAAATCAAAGTCATGGCAAGTAAAGTATCTTAGAATTAAAATATTTACTCATGAGAGGTCATGGTTAGTATTCATGGTAATAGAAATATTCTACCAGATAATACCCTTAGAAAATGACATGGCTTCATTTCGTTTTTATAAGGGCCCTTTACTCAGAACTATAACTAAAAATTTGTGTCCGTGGCAAATGGCAAGGTTAAAAGGGGAGGAATGCTTTATGTTGTGTCAGGCTAAGAGTTAGGAATACAAAGGAAAAAGTGGAACATAGAACATGACAATAAAGAACTTGCATTCTAATCAGGGTATAATACACATACTACACATGGATATATGTATATATGTGTGAGTACCCATACACACACACATTAAGAAATCACTGGGATGATGAGTGTAGCCATAGGACAATTGAATGATATTGTGTTGCTGTTTGTTTTGTTTTTATTTTTTGGTAGGGGATGTTGCTAGGAGTTGCTAGGAGTCAAGTAGATTGCTTCTGGGTAGTAAGTAGAGAAGCAGAGCAGAACTCACAGAAACCCTCTTTTCTAAATGAATTCGTTTTTTTTTTTTGGTGGGGCAATGAAAAAAGTTAAGTGACTTGCCCAGGGTCACACAGCTAGTAAGTGTCAAGTGTCTGAGGCTGGATTTCAACTCAGGGCCTCCTGAATCCAGGGCTGGTGCTTTATCCACTGTGCCACCTAGCTGTCCCCTAAATGATTTTTTCTTGATAACCAGGTACTCTTTTGTTTCTTTGTGTTAGAATCCTCTAAATTAGGCACCTGGGAACAATCCCTAAAATGCCCTCCTTATGGCTCTGAATTAGTTTTCCTTAGCTTGACAAAAGACACAGACCCATGAATTACAGTGAGTATGTGGGTTAAGTGGATTATGTCACCAGGAAATTTGGTATAATATTTCCCTTCAGAAATTTGTAAAAGGTAAACCAACATTACCTAGGAGTTTATGCTTTAAAATGAACTAACCAAGCATGATGATTAGTAATGAGTTCTTGGAATATAGCTTGTCTCTGAGCTTTGAAGCACTCCTTGCTGCTAAGCAACAAGGTTGGGTTGAAGGAGTGTGGCTAGATCACCAAAGAGAAGTGAGCCACTCTACTATAGTAATTTGAAATGAGAAAATTGAAGTAAGAGTGGACAGAAGGAATGCTTTACTGGAAGTACTGAATGAAGCACAAGTTGAACAATGCCACTAAGCACAGACAGTTTGGGAAGCATTGGTTAAAGATATAAGAAATGTATGCAGCAATCGACATAGTGCACAAAGGTACCAGGAAGAACAGAGGTCCTGAAACCTCTGTCAACCTCAGTCAAGTTGTTTGTTGATTGGTCTAGAACTGTACTGGAATTCTATAAGGACACCCCCCTGAATGAAAACTCCTTCCGTTAAAGGCATGTTATTGACTCATCTGTAATTGATAGTTATAGAGATTTGCTTGGGTAACACAAGATTAAATGTTTCAACCTTGGCACCAGTGGAACCCAGGTTTTTCTGACTTCAGGGCTGGCCTTCTTTCTAGCCATGTTGCTTCTCAGCTTCAGCAATAGATAACAATAAACATTAATAATAATAATAATTTACACTTATGATCCTTACTTATGCCCTGCAGCTAAATTTTAAGGAACATAAGGGGTTGCCATTACCCTAATGCCAATTTCTCTGTATTACCAAGTCTATCAACTCTGAGGCTGAATTTTCCTATATGTGCTGTTTCCTCTATTAGAATTTGAGCTAAAAAATAAAAATTAAAAAAATAATTTGATTTCTTTGAGAACAGGGAGCATATTACTTTTCTATTCATATTCCCAGTACTTAGTATAATATTTTGTACATAATATTTGCTTAATAAATTCTTTGTTTCATTCTTTCATTTTCTCTTGCTTCCCTTTAGAAAGAGCTTTTGGTTCTGTTATTTCCTTTAGTCCTTACAAAAGCCCTGAAATATAGATAATGCAAATTTTATTATTTCCATTTTAAAAACAAGGAAGATGAGACTTAGAGAGATTACTGGCATCAAGGAAAGAGGAGTCAAATAATCTGGATTACAATCCTGGACTTGAGATTTTTATGACCTTGGACAAGCTATTTTGGGTCTATGGTCCCATTTTCTCATGTATAGTGTGAGACGATTGGACTAAATGACCTGTAAGGTCCCTTCTAATTTTCAATCATATGAGACTATGACTTGTTCATAGTCACATGACTAAGTATTAGAATGAGGATTTTTAAATAGAATTTGCTGCCCTTTGCTCATTGCTGGGGATACAAGGGAAAAAAAAGTAAAAGATAGTCTCTGCCCTCAAGGATCTTACAAACTAATGGGGGAATCAACATGCAGAGCAAGCCATACAGAATAAAAAGCTAATAATAGTTGTAATAACTCATGATTTTATTCTATTTTTGAGTTTATAAAGCACTTTTATACATATTATATGGAAATCAAAAGACAGGCTTTGCATTTGTGCACCTTGAAAGTCACATTGATTTTTTCATTTCTGAAGCATACACATAGTTATCCAAATCCGTAATGTTTTCTGGGGACCCTTGAAATATCCAAAGATGACAAATAACATAAAGGGAAAAATGCATGAGAACCCTTGTCCTATATCAATGATTCAAAGTGAAGAACTAAAACATATGGCTTCTTCCATTCTTCTTGCAAGTATACATCCAAATGATCTTTTCTTTCTATCACAATGCCCTCTCTATTTGGAGATATACCTATTTTTCACACTTTCTTTACCTTGTTCATGCAACAGATCCCAAATTTCAATGACAACAACATCTGCTATATTGTAAAATAAATCATGTTGTGACTGGAAAGCCCAGGACATCCCCAGTTTGAACCCTATCTCCTTAATAAATACATCAACTGGGGACAGCTAGGTGGTGCAGTGGATAGAGCACCGACACTGGAGTCAGGAGTACCTGAGTTCAAATTCGGCCTCAGACACTTAACACTTACTAGCTGTGTGACCCTGGGCAAGTCACTTAACCTAAATTGCCTCACTAAAAAAAAGAAAGGAGGAAAGAAAGAAAGAAAGAAAGAAAGAAAGAAAGAAAGGAAGGAAGGAAGGAAGGAAGGAAGGAAGGAAGGAAGGAAGGAAGGAAGGAAGGAAGGAAGGAAGGAAGGAAGGAAGAAATGCATCGACCTCTAAGACAACTAGAATGGTAGCCTTTTTATAGTTAGGAATAAAGAAAGGGGAGCAATGTTCCTGCTTTCAGGATCTTTCCACTATGTAGGAATAAGGTAATTCATTGGGATCCTTCATACCTTCTGATCATGTTTTCATTCTCAGCTCACGCTACGGACCGAAATATTTCGAAATGACAAATTATCTCAGGCTTCAACTATAAATGGGTTTCTCTTGATTAACTCAGGAGCCATACAAAATATTTTCTCATATTCTGATGAAGATTTTTAGCTGTCATGCATATCTGACATCCATATCTAGGTTGTCTTTAAATTGATCTTTAACCTCCTTATGATAGTTGTTAAGATGTTTTAAAAGGTGCTAATGCAATGATATCTTTGGTTTATTAATAAATAGAAGAGACCAAATTCAGGCTTTCATAAACACTAGAGTTGGATTAGCTTTGTGGGCCTGAGGGTAGGACCCCAAAGACCCTAAGATCATGTTCCTTCCACAATTCATTTTCTAGAATCCACTTTGTTATCTATTTCTTACTGCAACACAACTTAAGTCAGTCACCCCCTTAAAATTTCATAATTATTTTACTACACAAATATGAGGAAATATTGGGAAGCAAATTATACAAATTAGGAAAATTACAGGAGTCATCTTCACATTGTTCAGCTCAGTTTGCTCAACTCAGGATTAAATTCTTGTTATATCTTCTTGTTTCACCCATATAATAGTTGTCTGCCAACTGGTCTATCCCTAACCTTTTTGGGTCCCTTTTCTTTCAGGTTAACTCAAGGCTGAACATTCTCTCTCCCTCTCTCCATTAATTCTCTAGATTCCTGATGAATTAGGGTTATTATATCCAGACCTCAGGTCTACTCCTTAACTTTAAATTAACACAAATTTTTTCACAGTCATGCCCACTCTGATTTACCTGTGTCCCCTGAACCATGCCCAACATTTCTTGTACTATTCTATCTTATGCCTTGAGAACATGAAACATGATGAGTGACTCGTTTGATTTGTTTCCCTTCATAGCTTCTTGCCTTTTCTCTCTCCTTTAGAACCTTCCTCTTCCCAGTGCCTAGAAGCTATCACATTCTTCTTCTTTATGTTAGCAGTCCAACAATGGTATGAGAGCTAGTGTCTACTGGAGTCATGTCACTTTAAATTTTCTGAAGATACTTGAATTAATTTTCTTTCTTTTTTTGTGTGGGGAAATGGGGGTTAAGTGACTTGCCCAGGGTCACACAGCTAGTAAGTATCAAGTGTCTGAGGCCAGATTTGAACTCAGGTACTCCTGAATCCAGGGCCAGTGCTTTACCCACTGTGCCACCTAGCTGCCCCTTGAATTCATTTTCAATACTTCTTCATTAACAGTTTGCCAGTCCTTGGTAAGTGATCTTCATGAGTTGCTGTGTCCAAATTCATCACCAAGTGATCAAGCTGCTTTTCTAAGATTGTCTAGCAGCTGTTAAGAGAAGAAGCACACAGTCTGTCTTTTGACTTTATAAAAACCATTGGTAGAACCTCTCAGAGCTCAGATCTGCTGGCAAAGCCTTCAAGAACTCATGGTTATCTATACCAAGAAGCAGCATTTCAGGAATCCAGAATAATAATGGTCTCTGTGCCAGTAAGTTTCCAATACAAGGAATGAAATGAGAAAATGAATGAATATAAAAGCATTTATTAAGGGCTTACCTATATAAAGATATTTTACTCTTTGTCTTTAAGGGACTTATATCCTAAGAAGAAAGGATAAAACATATAGGGGAGTAGTGGTCAAAGGAAATGTATTTAGGTTTATAAAGATATAAGGATGGTAAGACCCACGAGAAGGAAATCAGCATACTTTCTCCAGTAGATTACTGCTTTGATTATTGTTCCAGAACTGACAAGAAGCAAGGAGGCAGAAAAGGGCCAAGGAGACATAGGATAATGTGGTACAATTGCTGGTGAGAAAATTATTAGAGATTAAATTGCAGTATTGCTGAAGCTGGTCTTATAAAGTAGGTCACATATAATATGTATGTATAATAAAACTCATAAAATGCCTGCTATGTTCATTCGTATATTTTATTACTCTAACTTCCTATTTATTTTGAAAATAATGTAATTTTCTTAGGAATACTATGGTTCACATGGTTCATATGCAGCATAGCAGCTGAGTATTCTGAGGCTGGATCCATATAATAGGTGACATCTCTTGTAAAGAGAAGGTCACTGATTTATTTGTGAATTCTTATGGAGATTTTGATTGCAAAAGAAATTTGTGGATGGCAACAAAGAAGGGATTGTAGAGTATAAAGCTCTGATTCATTCTTTTTTTTTTTTTTTTTTGGGCAGGGCAATGGGGCTTAAGTGACTTGCCCAAGGTCACACAGCTAGTAAGTGTCAAGTGTCTGAGGCAGGATTTGAACTCAGGAACTCCTGAATCCAGGGCCTGTGCTTTATCCACTGCGCCACCTAGCCACCCCTCTGATTCATTCTTAATGGCTTAAAATAAGGCTCCTAATTAGAGGCAACCTAGTATTTAGAAGCTTCTTTTAGGCTGTTGAATAAAGGCTGAGAATGGACTTCCTCTCCTAATGGGTCTGCAAATTTTGGGACCCATTTGAGCTCCAATGGATTCTTCCCATGTTGTCAGCCACAACAAACAACCCTAGATAGTCTGGAATGGCACCACGGTATAAGAGATGGTCTGTTTTGTTCACTGTAGGGTTCAGAGGGATGGAGAGGTGTAGAGAAGAATATTTGCTACTTCATCAGCATTTTCCTCATATTTATTACAGTTACTTAACAAAGATTTAAGAGTTAATGTGGATAAAACTCTTTGAGGTCTTCAAATGAGGGGTTTAAGAGAAATTCAAAGATTTGCAACATAAGACCTATATTTGAAACATAGCTCTCTTCACTAAAGAGCTATGTTAATTCTTTACAGGTTTTGACATATACCTTTCAGTTATTCATACCTGACTTGCCTTTTCTCTTTTATTTTCTGTTTCCTAATCCCAGTTATTTCATAGCTCACATATTGATATTCATTGCAGATTAACTTTGGACTAGAGTCTTGTCAAAATGCAAATTTAGAACACTTTACTGAAGAGAATGTCAGAGAAAAGAAGCTTATTCCTTTTTAATGAAGGAGAGGAATGCAGGGATAAGGGCAACCAGGGAAAGGAAGGGAAATGGGTGGCAGGGAAATGAAAGTGGTCAAGGTTTATGCATTTCACAAAAATGCATTGGAGGCATATGTACATTTTTGTTGTTATTGTTGTTCAGTTGTTTCAGTCATGTTCAACTCTTACTTGACTCCATTTGGGGTTTTCTTAGCAAAGATACTGGAGTGGTTTTCCATTTCTTTTTTCAGCTCATTTTACAGGTGAGGAAACCAAGACAAACAGGGTTAAGTGAGTTGCCCAGGGTCACACAGCTAATAAGTATCTGAGGCTTCCAAAATGAACCTTCTTGACTCCAGGCTTGGCACTCTGTCCCCTTGGTCACTTAGCTGCCCATATGTAAATTAAGAAAGCATAAATATATGCACTGTTCATTGTCCACTCACCAAGATTAAGTGGAAATAAAAACATACATTTACCATTTGGAGGAGTTGAAAACCTGAATTGCAGGCAAACTCTGGTTAGAGTGAAACCTCTGTATAAAAGTGACTTTAAAACAACATTTGATGGCATCTAGTATCATTTTTTCCATTTATGATTTTAGGATCATTGATATAGCAGCAGTATGAGAAACGAGGGAATGTAGAATAGTGAACAGAGAGCTGGCCTCTAAGACAATAAGACTTTGGTTTAAATTCTATACCTGACACCTGCTGTGAGGCCCTGGAAATATAATTTAGTCTTTTAGCACTCCAGGTCATTTAGCATGGATTGCAAAGGAGGAACCAAACTGAGCTGGCAGAGGTAGTTTCTTATGGGAGTTCCCATAACAATGAAATCACAAGTTCAGTAAAAAAAATGTGCTAGATTATGTTCTAGGAACTGGGGGTGCAGGGGAAAAATTAAACATTTTCTTTCATGGAGAGCTCACATTCTAGTGGGGTAATCATAGAGAGTGGATTAATAGATTCAGATCAGGAAAGGATTTAAGAGGTCATTACCACCAGTGTGATATAGTAGAAAGGACATTCACTCACTGGCATTGGAATCAAAAGACCTGAGCTAGACTCCCACTCCTGTTGATGACCTGTGAGACCTTGAGCAAGACACATAATTTCTCTAGGCTTCAGTTTCTTTATTTCTTGAATGAGGCAGTCAGACTAGATGACCTGTAAGGTTCTTTCCAATTCTCAATCCTGTGATCCTGTTATTTGTGAAGCTGCTGTTGGAGGTCTATGAGGAAGGAAACTCTTGTACAGATTCTGGTTGAGACAAGTCAAAATGGAAGAATTGAAGCAACTTTCAGTTGTCTGGGGGAAACTCATGACTAAATAATATCTGATTTATTAATTTTCTCAATAAAACTCCCATATTAATGCCATAACTCATATGAATTTTTCATGGAAACACACTCAGATTTTATTGAATTAAGAGGGATGATTTCAGGGTTTCCTTGGCAATGTATGAAAATCATAAGAATGTAAAATAACAACAGAGAGACGTTCACTTAGGTTGGCCAACTGGATGAGCAGACTTCATAAAGATTTCTCATCTATAATATGCTGTCTTATATCAGGACTCATTTTTCAAATAGATAAATGAGTATATAAAAAACAATGGTGGACCGTGCATGACAAACTGTAGGGGAAAACAGATGATTTATGTGGATCTTTAAAAAATGAATATGCAAAAAACTGCACCAAGAGTTAAGCATTCTTGGGAGGTAGATATTAGGGTGAATAAATAAAAATATATGTGCATGCATGTGAACAAATAAAAATACATATACATGGAAATGTAAAATATGTAAACTTTATGCAAAATATATGTGCACATGAGTATGTAAAATGCATGTACCTATATACCAGCATTCACATCCACATCTACATCCAAATGTATAATATAGATGTGACAGTGTATATAGAGATTTGACCTCAGAGCCAGAAAAACCTGAGTTCAAATCCTGCTTTTGATACATACTGACTACTGACTGTGTGACTGTGATGACTTCTTAGTGGCCTAGGCAACTCCCTAAGGTCATGTTACAGAGAAGGTATTGATCTGCTTTAGCAGAGGGACGTTTTCATCTAGGAGTCTCTCATACCAATGAAATCCAGTCCCTTTCTGTTCTCTACTTTGTACACACAAATACACCTGACACATGTTTTTACACATATATAACAAGGTAGGTTTTGATCTTCAGTGGTGTTTAAATGCTTTCTTTGAATTGAAATATTGATTTGGGTTAACTATAACGCAGGAAGAATAAAGAGTGATAGGTTGACAACTGGAATACTGTACTGGTATACATGAATTGTTAAGAGACCAAAAGGAAAGTGTTAGAAGCCCTGGGAAGATCCTCTCTGGGATACTCTGGGGAAATAATGAACAAGAATACACAGTGAGAAGGCATAAATATGCTGCATGTAATCTGTACTTAATGGAGGGAGTATTGACATTGATAGCATCATATGCACATCAAATTATTCAGGCATGTGATCAGATTTGGAGTTGGAAAGGACCATACATTTGAGAGAGAAGAAAACTGAGGCCCAGAGAAGTTGCCACTTTCCCCACAGTCATGTCTATGCAAATAGGAGAGTCAAGATTCAAATGCAAATTCTCTGGCTCCAGATCCATGATAAGGGGCTTGTTGGTGTGAAAGGGGTTTTTAGTGTACAGCAAGTTCAATATGAGATAATTGTGTGATGTAACACCCCTGCCCCCTTAAAAATTAAAAAAAAATCATAGAATGCTTTAAAGAGGCATGATTTTCTTGGACTAAGGAGACAACCTTTGCTCTGGTCAAACCACATCTGAGTGAGTATTATGCTTGCTTCAGAGCAAGCCATCTTAGGAAGGACATTGAAAAGCAGGAACATATAAGATGAGGATGACTGTGATAAAGGGGGGACAGGACAATTAGTTGAATGAACCAGGGATATCAAGCCTGGAGAAGGAAAGACTTAAGGAGACAGTGATGGCTGTCTTTGAGCAATTTAAGGAACCATCTTGTAGCCAAAGAAATAAACTTGGGGCAGCTAGGTGGCACAGTGGATAAAGGATCAAGCCTGGATTCAGGAGGACCTGAGTTCACTTGACACTTGACACTTACCAGCCATGTGACCATGGGCACACTTAGCCCTCATTGCTCCAGACAAAAAAAGAAATAAACTTATTCTGCTTGGTCCGAAAGGGTAGAGCAAGAAGCCATGGGTGGAATTTGCTGAAAGGTAGAAGTAGGTTCTATCTTAGTGTCAGGAGGGAGTTATTCCCCTACTCCAATTAATCAACCAATAGATATAGTGAAGCTTTAAATGTGTAAACAAGATGGGCTATAACCTATGATCTCCCCCCCCCCACCCCAGGGCAATGAGGGTTAAGTGATTTGCCCAGGGTCACACAACTAGGAAATGTCAAGTGTGTGAGGCTGGATTTGAAGTTCTGTCTTCCTGAATTCAGGGCCAGTGCTTTACCCACTGTACCACCTAGCTGCTCCCTAACCTATGATCTCTTAATGAGATATGAATTTGTTTTTTTAGATCAAGAAAGAAATTGATGTCATTGAGAAATTCAGTCATACTCATTGGGCCTTTTTATAAAAGAATATTCACTCTAAGAGCTCAGTCTAGATGGGTTCAGTTCAGTTTTGGAAGCCCACCTCCTGAGAGGGAACTACTCTTGGATGAAGGAGAGGGTATTTTCCCTCTCTTCTCTCTTCACCTTCCATTGACCATGTCACCTGAGAGAAGGGACCAAGAAAAGACTACGCATCCAAGCAGAACTAGAGTGACACATACTGAAGATAAACACAAACACAAACACAAATACAGATGGATACAAAATAGTGATTCACAGGAAGAAGCAGCTTTTTAAAGTCATCCTCTCCCCCATTTTCATGATTGAGAGAATACTGGCTATTGAATATAGAAAGGGATTAATCCTTGGTGTCCAGCAGAGAGCTATACCTAAGGGGAAATTCATGAGGACCACAAAAAGGGAGAAAATGACTCACAGTGCCAGGATTTTTGGATACACCTTTGTCCCATATGTCCCTTGCTCATGGGCCTCATAATTGTATTTTAAGTTTGAGACCATTCTTCCCAGTCCTTTGTGTATAGCAGCAGAGTTTGACTCTTTTTTGGAGGCGATGGGAGGAAGGGGGAGGTGTTTTGTACCAATTGTTCTTACTATGCCACACTTGTATATTCTCTTTTCTAAAAGTTTGTATGGGCTATTGGTTGATAATCAATGCAAAACACACCACTGAAAGCTTGTGAGTGACAGTACTAGAAACCCTAGATACTCAGGTCTATCCTTAGAACCATGAGCAGAGAAACCGTGTCACCCTCTGGCTACTTTCAATGCTAATGAGAGTGTGAGTTAGAAGAGTGATTCCTGAAGGGACACTATATAAAGGAGGGAACAACATGTTTAGTAGATGGAGCCAGGCTGCCTCTGGATTTAATAAATTGCGGTCAACCAACTTTTAAGTAAAGGACCAATGACTGGGACTGTTGTGAAGAGAATTATGGCTTAAGTCTAAATTTATGGATTTAGAACTGGATAGGACTTCAGAAGCCATCTTGTAGAAAATCTAATTCTACAAATGAGAACACTGAAGTCCATGGAGATAAAATGACCTAACTAAAGTTACACATGTAGTAAGAAAAGAGCTAGAACTTCCAGATACAACATTCATTTCATTGCACTGTGGTGGAATGAATGGCTTCTGAGGCCTCTTCTATCTTGCTCGATTATATTAATATTTTACATTTGTAAGTATTTGCATGCTCCCTTGCGCTCTTTCCCTTCCTCCCTTCCTCCCTCTCTCTGTAATCAGAGTTAAGGGGTAGCTCAGTGGTACAGTGGATAGAACACTGGCCCTGAAGTTGGGAGGACCTGGGTTCAAATCTCACCTTGCACGCTTGCTAGCTATGTGACCTTGGTCAAGTCACTTAACCCCAACTGACTTAAACATCTGGGGCCATCTCTAGTAGTTCTGATATATATTTTGCAACTGGACCCAGATGGCTCTGGAGGAGAGAGTGAGGTTGGTGACCTTGCACAATTCCCCCTCACTTAAATCCAGTTTAGTGCAAGTCATGAAATCACCCAGATATCATGGTCCTCTTCAGGAACTAAGGACAAACAAAAACAATCAGGGTTAAGTAACTAGTCAAGGGTCGTATAGCTAGTAAGTTTCTGAGGCCAGATTTGAACTCAAGTCCTCATGAGTCTAGGAAGTATGCTCTACTTACTTAGTCACCTACCTGCCTCACACATAAATTTTCTTGATCCTCACCACTACCCTATAAGGCAAGCCCTATGAGCATGATTTTCCCAGTTTTTCACATGAGCAAATTAAGACGGAGAGGTTAAATCATTTGATCAAGGTTACCCATTGAGTAAATGGCATAGTCTGGACTGGAACCCAAATCTTTGGCACCTAATCCAGTGGTCTTCCTACTACACAGTGCTGCTGCTCATATAATTTTGTTCATTGACTAATATGGTGCAATGAATTCATATGAAATAGAAACCTTCCAATGTGAGAGTATTTCAAAGTTTAAACTGGGGAGGAATTGGTGTGTACAAAAGACTCAGACATCTGGAGGATTGATACTGAAGCTTTTATTCAAACAGAAATATAGTGAAGGCAAAATATAAGACTATTCATAAGAAAAATCTTCCTTTTGGTCCCCAACTACAATATCACAAGATAAATATTGATAAAAATTTATGAGAAAGTAGCAGATGAAATAGTATTGATTATATTATACGTACAGATAACTGGAAGAAGGTAAACTAAAGAATGACTCATGACTTCACAATTTGCACTATTTTGATTTCTTTTGCTGCACATAACCAATGGGATTATGCTTCTTTGTAAATATTTGTCTTTTTGATTTTGAATCTTTCGTGATATGTAACAAATCACTGTACTTAGTAAATTCTTACTAAATACTTCTAAAGTGCTGAAGGCTATTGGAAAACAACCATATGGAATAAAATAAAATGAAACAAAGTAAATTCACATGGGTGTTTTAAAAGTTTGATCCAACAATCATTTAAATGGCTATTATATGTCAGCCAATGTACTAAGTGGTCGAGCTTCAAGGACTAAAATAGCCTAGTATCTGACCTCTACTGTAGAGAAACAAAGTATGTACTGGTGGCTAAATAAAAATCAAGCCAAGTCAACAAGCATGTGTTGAGGCCTTACTATGTGCCAGGAACTGTGCAAAGTGCTGAGAAGTATGAAGAAAGGAAAAAACAGTTCCTGACCTCAAGGAGTTTACCATTTAATGGGGAAACACAACACGCAAACAATTACGTACAAACAAGATATATATGGGATAAATTGGAGATAATTTCAGAGAGAAAAGTAAAAAATTAAGATTGACAGGTAAGGACAGCTAGGTGCCACAGTGGATAAAGCACCAACCCTGGATTCAGGAGGACCTGAGCTCAAATCTGGCCTCAGACACTTGGCACTTACTAGCTGTGTGACACTGGGCAAGTCACTTAACCCTCATTTCCCCACCAAAAAAAATATTTAAAAAAAAAGTTTAACAGGTAAAGGCTTCTTGTAGAAGATGGGATTTTGTCTGAGATCTGAAGGCAGCCAGAGAAGCCTGGTAACAGAAGTGGAATAAAAAAAATAAATACAGGGGGTAGCTAGGTGGCACAGTGAATAAATCACTGACCCTGGATTCAGGAGGACCTGAGTTCAAATCCAGCCTCAGACACTTGACACTTACTAACTATGTGACCCTGGG
Source organism: Dromiciops gliroides (assembly GCF_019393635.1). Lineage (NCBI taxonomy): Eukaryota > Metazoa > Chordata > Mammalia > Microbiotheria > Microbiotheriidae > Dromiciops > Dromiciops gliroides. The sequence goes on along the minus strand of NC_057861.1, from coordinate 293,420,025 downwards.
CAAGTCACTTAACCCTCATTGCCCTGCAAAAAACAAAATAAAAAACAAAACAAAAGAACCAATACAAAGCAAAAAATAAATACAACCTAATTTCAGGAGAAAATTATCAACTAAAAGAATCAAAAAAGTCAGAAGCAGCACTTGAGCTGGTCCTTGAAGGAAATTAAAGGTTCTAAGAGGCAGAAATAAGGAGAGAGAACATTAAAAGCACAGGTACCTATATAAGGTGAGGCATATGTGCAAAGTTTTGTGTGCAAGTGATGGAATTTGGAAAAGGGATGGCAAGTTGTCCAGTTTGGTTGCAACATAGGAGAGGAATGTAAAAATAATAAGGAAACATAATTTAAAATCAGATTGTGATTTTCAAGAAACATACAAATTAATTATCTCAAATGGAGGCTCATATAGGAGGTTTAAAGAGAATAATCAAAACCTAAATAAACCATGGAGCTACCATTTAACTTTATCCACTTCTTAAGGACCAAATCAATTAATTTCTGAGGAAGTATGGAGTTCAAACAAATGTTACCAGGCTCAAAGCTTACCTGTAAGAATAGCCTATGTTTGTATTTACCAAGAGATATTTTTTCTTTTTTTTCTTTCTCTAAAATATGTGATTATTTTTTATTTTTTTATAATAAAGGTATTTTATTATTTTCAAGTTAAATGTAGAGATAGTTTTCAGCATTTGTTTATATATGATTTCCAATTTCCAATTTTTCTTCCTCCCTCTCTTCACTCTCCCCCTCCCCTAGACAGCAGGTAATCTGTTATAGATTATATATATATATATATATATATATATATATATATACACACACATACATATGCATGTATACACATACATACATATATGTATATGTATACATACATACATATATATAATAACATTACACATATTTCTGCATTAGTCATGTTAGAAGAATCAGAGCAATTCAAAATAGAAAAACAGCAGCACCAAAAACAAAAGAAATAGTATAGTTCAATCAGTATCCATATTCCACAATTCTTTTTTTTTCTGGATTTGGAGAGCCTTTTCCATCATGAGTCCCCTGGAACTCTCTTGTAGCATTGCATTGGTGAGAAGAATCTAGTCTATCACAGTTGATCAACACATAATGTTGATGATACTGTGTATAATGTTCTTCGGGTTCTGCTCATATCACTCATCATCAGTTCATGCAAATCCTTCCAGGTTTCTCTGAACTACTACTGCTCATCCTTTCTTACAGCACAATAGAATTCCATTACATTCATATACCACAACTTGTTCAGCCATTCTTCAACTGATGGGCAACCCCATAATTTCCAATTCCTTGCCACCACAAAAAGAGCAGCTATAAATATTTTTGAACATGTGGGTCCTTTTCCCTTTTCTATGATCTCCTTGGGGAAAAGACCCAAAAGTGGTATTGCTGGGTCAAAGGGTATGCACAGCTTTATAGCCCTTTGGGTTTAGTTCCACATTGCTCTCCAGAATGGCTGGATCAGTTCACAGCTCCACCAACAATGCATTAGTGTTCCAATTTTTCCACAGCTTCTCCAACATTTATTATTTTCCTTTTTTGTCATACTAGACAATCTGATAGGTGTCAGGTGGTACCTCAGAGATGTTTTAATTTGCATCTCTCTATTCAATATTGATTTAGAGCATTTTTTCACATGGCAATAGATAGCTTTGATTTCTTCATCAGAAAAATGCCTATTCATATCCTTTTACCATTTCTCAATTGGGGAATGACTTAGATTTTTATAAATTTGATTTAGTTTCCTATATATTTTAGAATTGAGGCCTTTAGGGGGCAGCTAGGTGGCACAGTGGAAAGAGCACCGGCCCTGAAGTCAGGAGTACCTGAGTTCAAATCCAGCCTCAGACACTTAACACTTACTAGCTGTGTTACTTAACACTTACTAGCTGTGTGGGCAAGTCACTTAACCCCAATTGCCTCACTAAAACAAAAAAAAAGGAAAAAAAAAAGAAATGAGGCCTTTATCAGAAGTACTGGCCATAAAAATTGCTTCCCAGCTTTCTGAATCCCTTCTAATTTTGGATGCATTAATTCTGTTTGTACAAAACCTTTTTAATTTAATGTAATCAAAATCATCCATTTTGCATTTCATAATATACTCTATCTCTTCTTTGGTCATAAACTGTTTTCCTTTCCAAATATCATAAAAAACAGATGAGAAAACTGAGGCTCAGAGAGATTAAGCAACTTGTCCAAAGTCAATACTGAAATTCAGGCCTTCTGCTTTGCCATGCTAGCAATTTTTCTTCTGTAGCAGGAATACAAATTCATTTTAGATCAAGAAAGAAAAATATCTGAAAGATCTTCAGATCTTATCTGTTAAAGGAGCAGGGCATGCTAGATTATTCCTAAAGTCCTATCCAGCCCTAACATTTTGTGAATCTATAAAAATCACTTATATTTCATTAGGGATTTAAGGCTCTCAGGGCAGCTAGATGGTACAGTGGATTGAGTACCATCCCTGGAATCAGGAAGACATCTTCCTGAGTTCAAATCTGGCCTCAGACACATACTAGCCAGCACAAATATCAGCTCCATTTTAAAGATAAAGAAACAGAAGCACAAAGAAATTGAATAACTTGTCCAAGGTCTGATTTTAAGAGGGAGAGCCTGGATGAAAAACAAAATCTCACTGCAAGCCTAGTGTCATTTACCATAATATTGTACTTCCTTTGTTAAACAAAGCTGGAATCAATCACCAAATCTCAGAACTGAAAGGGCTAGCAAAGTCATTGAGCTCCTTCCATACCTAAGCATAGAATTCTTTATAGCAGTTCCAATAAATAGTCATCTGGCCTCCCACTGAAGACATCCTAATGTAGCTCTTTTGGTCAGCTCTAATTGGGAAGGACTTTTCCCTAATATTCTACTTTAATATGTTTCTCTTTTTTTCAGTCTGCTGTTGCTATCACAGCTTTGCCCTCAAAATAGGGTTCTATGGGCCATGCTAAGTGACTTTGATCTGGAGTGGCTAGTAGAGGAGCTAAGCCACTCAGATCTGAATTCCTTGGGTCTATGTACCTTCATCTTTTCTGCTCTGCTGCTGTTGCTATTCTACCCTCCACATTAGACCTTCAAGGACAATGCTTTGGAGGAGCTAAGATATTCAAATGTTCAAATGTTCATCCTGTGCTATGTGTAGTCACCTTCCCCTGTTTTCCATCTCTTGCTCTAAGAACTGTAATCAAGTCAACACTGCCATTGCCTTGGCTTGCTTGGCCCATAGTGAGACTTTGATAAATGCTTTTTCATTTATTCATTGTCTCTGAATAGGGTTTGTCAGGTTGTTGTTTTTATTCCACTCCCTATGGTTGTGATTACTCAAACCAAAATACCTTTTGCTAACCATCACAACCCTATATGTAAATATAGGAATGTAAACCTTGAGGGCAGGGATGATTTCACTTTTATATTTGTATTCTCTGTGCTTAGCACAGTGTTTGTCACATAGTAAGAACTTAATAAATGTTATTTTTCCATTCACTTATATTGTAAATATACTTTTTTTCTAAAATCTTTCCATTTAATAGGTAACAGAGATTAAAATACCAGCAGTGCCTCCAGATGCTTCAGTTGCTTATTCAAAACTTCAGAATCCCTAGAAAGGTTTTCTAGGTTCCCTCCTATGGTATCATTTGAACCTGCATTACTTATCTTAAGTGGGTAGTAGTTATCATGTTTAAACTGATAAGAACAGATACTACACATGATCTTAGCCAAAAGGCTGAGAAATGATAGTTATTAGGTTTGGTAAGTCTCGGAACATTTTTTTAAAGTTTTTTTAAATCCAAGAAATATTTATTAAGTACGTTATGGGTGCTAGGCATTGGGGATATAATGCCCCTACAAAATAACCCCCAAATAATCCCTATCCTCAAAGAGTTTACTGTCTAGTAATCTAGTAGATGATGGTGTTGATGTATACGAATGTGTCTCTACCCTATGGATCATTAATTCAACTAAACCCTATTGGCTATCTTTGAATCCCTTGGCTGTGTTTCCCATTACCAGTTATGACTCTCTGAACCTTGATCCTATATTACTCGTACCATCTCCTCTCCTACTCACGTGAATGTTTTTGGGAAAGTCACACAATCTTGCCAACTCTCAAAACAGTCTCTATTACATTTTGTATATAAGCCCCGGGAAATCTGTAGGCCTCTCTTTTCTTAATGTCAGGACAAGAAGAATTGCCAAGGCATCTCTCAGCAAGGAGGCATTAGCCACCATTATTTGTCTCTCCTTTCTATGATCATTACTGAATAACTTCTCTCCTTCTATGACCTATAGATTCATAGCATCATTCCTTGGAGTCAAAGAAGCTACTTTGGGGCAGCTAGGTGGCACAATGGATAAAGCACTGGCCTTGGATTCAGGAGTACCTGAGTTCAAAATCCGGCCTCAGACACTTGACACTTACTAGCTGTGTGACCCTGGACAAGTCACTTAACCCCCATTGCCCTGCAAAAAAAAAAAAAAAAGAAGCTACTTCATCCTTAGATTTATTAGTTTCTCCATCTAGGGGAATAATATCATAGCTATTAGAGTTCTTCATACAATAGTCCTCCTTTCCCCTCTTCCTTTGCCACATTCTTCTTCTTTCTACCTCCCTGAACATATGGCTAGTATATCCCTCTGCTTTTTCAGATAATTCTCTTTCTTTGTTGTCTATTTGAAGAACTTCCATTCTCCTTGATAACCTATATTGTGGTGAGGTCAGGCCACTCACCTCTTCTAGGGTGGAGAACAAACTATACTTTATGAATACATTAGCACTTTTTGAATTAATTAGTACTGGCAGATTTTTCAATATACTGAAGTCCTTAAAGGCTACTGTGAAATTTCTCTTGGTCCCCATACTTAATGGAAACAATCACCAGTCTTCTTTAATTCATGTTGGTAGTTCTAATGGCCAAAGCTCAGGTTGAACTGTTTTTTTTTTTTTTTGTTATGCTTTTTCACTGGGTACTCTGTGTGAAGGCCTACTTCATTAGTAGCGGGCTTCTCAGTTTCATCATGATAAAATGGTAACTTGTTAGTAGCAGCTAGAGGCTGAACTCAGGTCAGTCCAGGAACTCAAGGCAGTATGTGCTGAGGCAGAAGTCCAGGCAACTTGGAGTTGAGAGGAGGTTTTGGACACAGCCTAGCAGCTGGAGCCCATGGTGGCCAAGGACAAGAGTACCCAGGGCAAGGTCCTAGAAGAGAGGCAGAAATTCCAGGAATGGCAGCAGAAACTCACAGCCCAGGTGAAGGAACAGAGTAAGAAGCTGACCCAGCAACAAAATGTGAAGGCCCATGACAGTGAAATCCAGCAGGAAACTCATCTTCACCAGGTCCAGCTAAGCAAAATGAACACTCAGCTGAGCCAGAAGGAACAGACTACTAAGCATTATAAGGTACAGGTGGGGGTGGGGGAGGGCAAGGGTTTCCTATAATGCCAAGAAGCAGCAGAACAAAATGGTAACTTTTTTGTATGAAATCAAGGTTAAGTGACTTACTCAAAGTCACACAGCTAGTAATTATCTTAGGCTGAATTTGAACTCAGGTACTCCTGACTCCAGGGCCAGTGCTCCATCCATTGTTCCACCTAGCTGTCCCCTTTTAAAATTATAATGGATAGTTTGTAAAATAAAAATTGATAATATTTCTCCTACTGTCCCTCCTCCCTCTCAGAGATCTTTACACACGTGATAAGAAATCATATTTTAAATCACTGAAAAAAGAAGAAAAAGAAAAACATCAGTCAATGCATTGGAAAAAAGTTTGAAGTGATAGACAATATTCCACTCCCTTATACTTCCCACATCTGCAAGGGAGTGAGGAGAGGGAGTCTCCTTTGACATCTCTCTTTAGGTCATTCTTGTTCTTAAAGTTTGCTCAATTACGTGCATTGAGTTACAGAGGTTAAAGAAAAATTCCTGCCCATTTGTAAGGAGGATTTCCTTTCTGTGCTTGTTAATTTGGACTAGCTGGCACTGATTCCTGTGTTCCTTCAGATGTTTACACTCTACAAATCAGGCAGTCTGAAGGCTTTTGGACTAATGACTTTTTTATTGGACTACACCCTTTGGAAGTTGGTTAAAAGTTCATATTGCACTTTCTTTTCTTTTTCTTTTTCTTTTTTTTTTGAATGTTTGTGGGGCAAGGAGGGTTAAGTGACTTGCCCAAGTACTTGCCTCAGACACTTGACACTTACCAGCTGTGTGACCTTGGGCAAGTCACTTAACCTTCATTACCCCACAAAAAGTAAAAAAAAAAAAAAGAAAAAAAAAGGTGAGACTGTTTAGTTGGCCTCTCCACACCATAGTTGCTAGCTATCTCACACACAACTTTGTATTATTTCACAAAAATTTTTACTTACTTTGCTGTGTGTATATTTTTCTTCAAATATAATCTAAGCTTCTTGAGGCAGGGACTGCTTCATTTTTGTCTTTGTGTCACTACTATCTAACATAGTGCCTGTCACAAAGTAGGTGCTTAGTGTTTGTTGACTGATTGACCTGCCTTTGATAAGCAATTAGATTTTTTGTCAAATCTTTGATAAATAGAAGCTGCTCTTAGTTGTCAATGCAAGATAACTTAAAGTAAATACAATTAACAGCACTATTTTAATTCTAATTACCCACTTCCTCTCCAATATTAATTGAGAAGCTAAAAGTGAAATGATAGGAATTTTAAAATATATTTTATATTTTCTAAATTCTCAGGGCTGTATTAAGGGTCAAATGTGATAATGTATGCAGTTGATTCTTAAAGTGTCATATAATTGTTATTAGTTATTACTTTTATTCTCATTCTGTTCAATGGAGTTTAGGTAGAAATATTTTTTGACATCTATATTTTATTTTAATTTCATTAAATATTTCCCAATATTTTTTAAATTATTAAAGCATTTTATTACTTTCAAGTTACATGTAGAGATAGTTTTCAACATTTGTTTTTATAAGATTTCTAGTTTCAAATTTTTCTCCCTCCCTCTCTCCCCTCCCTTCTCCCTCCTCAAGACATCAAGTAATCTGATATAGGTTATATATATATGATAACATTAAACATATTTCTGCATTAGTCATGTAATAAGAGAAGAATCAGAGCAAAAAGGAAAAACCTCCAAAAAGAAAAACAACAACAACAACAATATAAACAATGGAAATAGTATGGTTCAATCTGCATCTAGATTCCACAGTTCTTTTTTTTCTGGATTTGGATAGCATTTTCCATCATGAGTACTTTGGAACTATGTTGGACCATTGTATTGCTGAGAAGAATCAAGTCTATCAGAGTTGATCAACACATTATGTGTTGATCATGTTTTCCTGGTTCTGTGTACCATGTTTTCCTGGTTCTGTTCATCTCACTCATCATCAGTTCATGCAAGTCCTTCCAGGTTAGGTAGAAGTATTCTTGAGGACAATTGTTTTCCAACCATTTTTCCTTTATATTTAACATTCTTTAAGCTATGCTGTCTGCCTGAGGTATTGGTCTTCTTTTTGTTCCTGTTTTTATTTTTTCATTTTGTGAATGTTATGGTAGTGAACACCAACTTTTTTTTTGCATCTCTTCCTCCATTGTGTTCACCTTTGTGCTTTGGAGAAAAACTTCTTGGGTGGTTTGCTTTCATGTTCCTCTTAATGCGCCTTTATTTCCTTTCCTGATTTGTTCTTTATCAACATATACTTCAAATTACAACCAATATTTGGAAAAGTCTTTTCATTAAATCCTTTGGGAATTCTGACTATTGAAAACTTTTTGGCTTTTGTTTGTTTGTATTTAGCAGTCTTTTATACAAGGCTTTGATAACTGCAATGGTATCACTTTCCACATCATCTCATTGGGAGACCAGTATGACTATGTATGTCTTTCCTTGTGCATTTCCTCTTCGTCCTTTTCTTCAGAAGAACCATATAAGTCTTTTCTTATAAAAGTATTTTATTATTTTCCAGTTACATATAAGGATAGTTTTCAACATTGGTTTTCATAGGAATTTTAAAAACCATAAAAGTCTTAACATAGGTCATCTTCACAGGGACCAGATCTTCTCCTGGGAAAAGAGGCACAACATTGATCTGGCCAAAATTCTGTCAAATATATGAGAAAAGCTTTCTCATTCCAGACCTTTTTATCATTGCACTGTTTCTCCTCTTCCATCTCAGTTACAGGCTTTGCCTTTTGAGTTTCAAGTTCTGTGCTTTCCTTCTAGGTGTCATGGGGTAATGTCAAAACATTGGGAAGTTGGGAAGTGAAAGACTGATGAGAGCTCTGCTCTGTAACTGATGATTGAATTCTAAACAATGAAAAGAATCCAACCCCTTTTCTAGTTATTGAGAAATTAAGACCATTGCCTGGGTGGATAAAAAATACTTTTTGTAGTTTGTTAAAAAGTACTATTAAATAAACTCAGCTTCTGTATTTTGACCGAAAATATCCTTGGTAAATCTCTGGGAGCTGACAGGACTATGATGATGGAATGTACTTCATCTTGCTGCCATAGGATTTTGATCTTTTTCTGCTGCATCTCAATATTTTGAAAACTTTTCATTCTACACAGGTTGAGATGATAAGTATTTGGTATTGCAAAATGTATTAAGAGACTTTGTGCTTAAGTTTTAGTGGATCGATGTTCTAGCTATATGATTGCAGGCAACAGATTGGTCTTTGATAATGCTCCTGTTAAACTACAGGTGATCAACTGATAACACCAGGATATCTTGATAGAAACTCATTTTAATGAGTTTGACAGGATAACTCAATGACACACATTCAAGGCTCTTTACCATCTTATTTATGGTCCTCAAACTTGTCTGTTGTTTATCAATGTCATTCCAGGTTCTGCCTGGAATCAAAATCAATAATCTCCTGATGCGGTCAGATGAAGACAGAGAATGGAAGGATTATGATTGCTTCAATCCTAGAAGCTTATATTTCTTTTACTTCAGTATGTCACATTATCTTTCTTTGCTTCCATATCACAATTTTCTCATATTGGGTTTGTTGTTGATTAAAATGTTCAGCTGTTTTTCAGTCATACCATTGTTTAAATATCATTCCTCCACCTTGAAATGTCTTAAGTCAATTTCTTCAACCCAAGTTTAAGACTTTATAAGTCCCCTGTTGAATTTCATCTTATTAGATTCAACTCAATGTTATTTCCTTTTGGAATTCTGACTGTCAACCTGGCACTATCCCTTTTAGCTTTGTATCATCTGCTACTTTGATACACAGATTGTAACTGTCTATTAAAATGCCATCTCAGTATCTTTTAGATGTTCATATTTTGGTGAAGGTTTGAGAATAGACATCAGACCTTTGTAGAATGTTTGGGAAATATTAAGACATAGAAAGTAAATAAAGAAACAAGCATTTATTTAGTGCCTACTATGTACTAGGAACTTTAAAAATATCCCATTTGAGCCTCATAACAATGCCAAGAGGTAGATGCTGTGATAAAATAATGGAATTTGGCAGACACCCAGGGGTCCCACCTGATTGATCTAGTATTGTTTCAGAAACTGACTAAGTATCTACTTGAGATGATTAGATATAGGCCACACCTGACCTGCCCTGAGTGATGTATACTACTGACATCACTAGGGGGACCAATCTTGGCCAAGCAACTCATAGGACTTCCCTTTTTGGGGAAGGGAAAGAAAAGTAGGAAAGGGAACACTCACTCTGAGCTCCCTCTTTTCTAGTTGGTGAGCTCCTGAGAACAGACTGGAGAGGGGTTGCACAGCTGACTCCTAAAGAAACTATGGACCCCAGGTGGTGAGTTAATAGAAACAAAGCCAGCTCTTTGAATTAGTTGAGCTGCAAGCAAGCTTGAAGATTGTGTCAATCTTTGCTAAAGCCAGGGAGCTTATCCATTTTTCTCTTCCTCTATTCTCTTGTCCTTGGCTTTATTAATTTTCACCTTTGTTATATATTTTATTCCCATTATTAAAACCTGATTTGTTTGTGGAAAAGAGGCTGTTAATCTCCTTTCTTATTGGCCTCTGAGAAATAACTACAAAAGGCAGTTTGGAAGGGAGGAAACTTTTTTTTTTTTTTAGTGACGCAATTGGGGTTAAGTGACTTGCCCAGGGTCACACAGCTAGTAAGTATTAAGTGTCTGAGGCCCAGTTTGAACTCAGGTACTCCTGACTCCAGGGCCGGTACTCTATCCACTGCACCACCTAGCCGCCCCTGAAGGGAGGAAACTTTGGACCTAGAGGTCCCTCATTATTTTCTGAACCCCAATATTACAGTGAGCTACCCAATTAACTCTTGAGCCACATAATTAACTCTCCCCATTTTAAATTTGGCCCCTACAATGCCATTATTATCCCCATTTTATAGTTGAAGGAAGTGAGGTTAAGTAAATAATCCTGGGTGATATGGCTAGTGAGTGTTTGAGGTTTGATTTGAGCTCATCTTTCTAAACCCAGGCCTACTGCTCTAATTCATTGTACCACCTAGCTGCATCACAGAGGAAAGATAAAGTCAGATCAAGTTACTGATTTGGATAGCATATCTCACCATATCATTGTCTTTCCTCTACTACAAGATGAACAGGTCCAAAAACAAAGGTTTGGAAAATGTTCATATACTCAGAAATGAAGTGTGAAGTGAATTAGGTTGTTAAACAACTATAGGTTGTAAACAATTACATTGAAAGGAAGTTTAGAGTGAAGAGTTCATAGAGGATAGAAATTTATAATGATTTGTTAGTTTTGTGGGTTTTCAATTCAACTTGGATCTTAGTATCTCTTTCCTGCTATGTTTAAGAATTCAAAGGAAAGATGCCTTCTAGTTTTGTAGGTGCAAAGGTTCTCTATGCATCCAGGAAACAGGTAAGGTTAAGAGGTCAGGGTTTCCTGGTGCTGATACCTTCCCACCACAACCACAGGGTGGTCATCTCCTTCTCCCTTGTCCTACATTGGTTCATAACTTGGTCAGCTCATTACTTTGGAGTTGGGAAAAGTACAGAACTAAGAAAATGCATCTATGGAGCCATCTTGAGAACAGGAGACTCCTCCAATTATATACACATGCACATGCACATGCACATGCACATGCACATGCACATGCACATACATACACACACATACACACACATACACACATACACACACACACACACACACACACACACATATATATATATATATATAACATGTCAGTAATATTAAGGAACAAAGAAACAACTATTCCTTTGATAAGAGGATTCATGATGACACACACTGGACCTGGAGCCTGGAAAGACCAAGATTCAAGCTCAGACACTAGCTGAGAGACCATGGATAAATCATATAACTCCTCTTAGGATACTTTTCATCAGTTTTGTCATCTGCAAATTTGGGATAATAATGTATACGCAGCATATTTCTAAGAATTGTTATAAGGAAAGGACTTCATATACCAAAAACCACTATATAAATCTGAACTGCCATTATTATTCCTAGTTCTCATATACCTTTCACCAAAAGCACACTGGGACGATTTCTGGACAATGCATTGTAGCCATCTCATTTCCAAATTCCCATTTCTGCAGCCAACTTAGTGAGGCCAATCTGAATTGTCCAGTCTTTTCCTCATTCTAAGATATAATCTGTTTATCAGCCTCCACTCATCCTTTCCAGGTTGGTGGAATCTGCCAAAATTTGTGTTTCTGTTGGCATAACCTTTGAGAACCCAGGCTTAGCTTCTTAACAAAATGAACCACTAGGGTAGGACTTCTGTGAAGTTAAGTTTAGTTGCTTCCAGAAATAAAGAACATAATAAGAGTAGGGATGTGATAAAAACATGGAAAGTGTTGAGGTTGGCCACACATACCTACAAAAGGCAGAAATTCAAAACATAATAAACATTGAGGTAGTGAGGAATATCTAAAATAACAGGTTTTACTTTTAGCTTTTCTCCCTCCAAATCATTTGAATAGAAAACCAATAAGAATCTTAGGGTTGAAAAAAACAACTGCTTAGAGGAGGGATAGACTCAGTGAACCTTCCATTCATTTTTGGATAATTATCCTCTAAACTTCTAACTGTTCTGTGGTGATGGACAAATTTGGCAAGCTTGTGAAGACTTCTCAGAATAATGTTTATATATATATATATATATATAATATTTATACATAAATATTTATTATTTATGTATACATATTTATGCATATAATATCCTTTCCATATGTGTGTATATACAAACATATACATGCATATATATTATTATTATTAAAAAGCAAGTTCCTGGGCCCTGATTTAAGAACCCCTGCTCTAAACTAAATCTGACAGTATAGTTTAGCATTTGGCCATTAAGAAGTTTTGAGAACTTCCTAAACCTAAGTGAGCACCTGGAGAAAGAGATTTAGCCTTTGGTGACCAAGAAGTTGGGGTTAAAAATATTGAATTAAAACCTCAGAGTGCTACTTAATTAGCTGTTTTGTTTTGCTTTTGTTTTTTGTATTTCATGAGCCTGGCCCCTATTCCTTTTGGAGAAGAAATGCCAGAATTCTAAGAACCTGACTGATTCTCCTTAAGGAGAAGGGGTAGGGATTAGGGTCATAAAATATGAGTTTTGTTTTTGCTATGGTGATGACAGGGTGTGAGGGTTCTACCTTTCTAGAGTGGCTGTACCTTAAGTTTATGATTTATAACTTTGAAGAAATATGTCAAAGCCTACCTTTGTGTACCCCTCATCAAGGATTCCAGCTGAAGCTAGAAGTAGAGAGTTCTACCATCTTGTACACAGTGGAGCCATACCAGTCACATAACAAACAACAGTAGCAAGCTGAGGCCATCTGAAATATTGGGGATCAATGCCAAGAAGAGACAGCATGCTGTACTCACATATCCAGCATAGACTTTATGCCTAGAAGATATTGCATGCCACATGGGGGCACTTTATTTTGAACCCAGTAGAAGCAATGTACTGATATGTCCCTTCATGTTTGGGGCCTAGTTGCATTTGTTCCCAATATATGTTCCTCTCTCTCTATCCATCCTGACCACATATTCCCGATATGTGTACCTCCTTTCATCTCTTGCATGGCCACATGTGTTTCTGGGCAGCTAGGTGGATAGAGCACTGGACTTGGAATCAGGAAGACTCGAATTCAGATTCCTACCTTAGATATTTATTAGTTATGTGACCATGGGCAAATCACTTAACCTCTGCTGCCTTAATTTCCTCAATCATAAAATGTAGATAATAACACTTCTCAAGGTTTCTGTGAGAATAAAAGATACATCTGTAAAGCATATCTCAAACCTTGAAGAGCTATATTATTTTTGTTGTTGTTATTGTTACTACTACTACTACTACGCTATTGTTGTGGCTATTGTTGTGGTTGTTGTTGCTGCTGCTGCTGCTGCTGCTGCTGCTGCTGCTACTACTACTACTACTACTATGTTATTTTCCCTGTGTGTGTGCTATTCCATAGGCATGCAAACTGCTCCTAATGATAGTGTGTATATTTGTAGACAACCATGTCCCAAGTTTATGGGGGAAATATTCTATCGCTACTTTTCTAGCCATATCATTTAATGAAATAGATGTTTGCTTTGAATGAATTTTTTTTCTTCTGACTAATTAAAGTTAACACACTGATGGGGGCTCTTGAGATATGTTTTTGTGTAATGTGGACCCACATAGTTTCTTGAACCTGAGGTAGTTTATTTGTGAAGACCAACGTACAAGTTAGTAGACTCCCCCTGCCCTACCTCAGGGCCCTATACAGATATGTTTTGGGAAAATATAGGTAAAATAAGAATAAAAATGGAGAAGATGAAAAACAGAGAGAATGAGATTGTGTGATAGCTTTTGTTTAATTTAAACTGTGGATAGGCCAATTTAACAATTCATTTCATATTCTTCTGTTGCAAATGAGTGTGTTTTGCAGAGCCAAATTGCAGACCTCTGCTTGGATCATGTTATGATCTCCTGGGTAGCTGGTGCAGAGACTACTCATTTCTGCCAAGTTTCATTCATTTACCAAGATGTTGGCCTACTCATAGAACTCTGGCTCTCAGTAATCTTATCTCATTTTACTAGCTGTCTACTAATTCTTTGCCAACCATCAGAAATGGACAGAGAAGAGCAAAGGGTCACTTTTTCTTAGCTCAATGTAACAGGATGAATCATTGTGACAGCACTGAAGAACATCCTCTTATCATTAGATATATTTTTCCCCAAGGTGCTACCTTTTCATCTTTGAAAAATGTTCAGGATCGGAAAATCTCTTTCCTCCTTTTCTCCCTTCAAAGCAGTTAACTATTTGTTTTCACTCCAGTGAAAACATCACTGTCTCTCATCAGTTCTCATGGCAGGGAATTTGATGGGAGACTTAGAGATGTAGTAATATAGAATTAGAATCACATACTGTTTTTGGTCATAGAGGAAAGCAGGCTTGTATACAATGTAGGTGTCCATATAACAGTGACAATATGCCAATTTGAGAAATTTAGAATAATTACTGTTGGGAGTGACTGTAATAAGTGTCAGCACCCAAGCCTATTCTGAGTTTATGTGTATGGAGAAGGGATTAGGGAGGGCTGTGGCTCTTGGATTATGCTTGTCCAGAATTTTCCTTCTCTGTCATGAGGCAAATTTTAGTGATTAGTTCCTCCTGTCTGTGAAGAGGATTGGAGAAGAAAGGCATACAGTAGGGGAGGAAGAAAGGAGACAAATGAGACAAAATAAGAATGAGACACAAACTATGGTCACATCCATAAATTGACTGGCTTTGTGAGTCAAATGCTAAGTTGTAGCTTTGATTGTAAATAGCCCTATTTAGATGACAGAAATAATTGGACTATAAACATTTGGTCCGGTCACTTGTCATTCGCAGGGTCGTTATTTCTATTGTCTCAATGGCCAGCTTGACTGGCAATTTGCTCAGTGCTAGACGTCTATGGTTGGGAACAGACAAGTTGAGGGTCATAAATGTCAATCAGAAAGCTACACTGAAATGTCCACTAAAGGAGAAACCATTAAAGCTCCTAATAAAGGAATCGGAATGTTGTAGTAGAACAACAGCTGGATTGGGAGGGAGAGGATCTGGGTTTAAATCTCAGCTGAATTATTAGCTGAAATACCTAGGTCAAGTCATATCTCCTCTCTATTTTTCTCATCTGTAAAGTGTGTATATGTGTGTGTGTGTGTGTGTAGACTAGTTGCCCCTAAGGACGCTTCCTAATCTGCATTTATGATCCTATTACTTTCTGCCTAATGCTCTCCTGGTCTTAAAGGGCAATTTAAAAAGGAATAATGCCATTTGGTTTAAATGAACTGAAACACAGAGAAGACAATTTCCTGTCTGTTCCTCATGTTATGAAACCATATGATTGAATATTACTCCTATAAAAATTACAAGAACCCCGTCCCCAAATAATGGAACATAAAAGAAAGAAGAAGAAAGATAGTTTTATGAGTAGATCCTATTGAGAGCAGCTGAGTCACCCTAGATCTGGAGCCACAAAACCTGTGTTCAAATCTCAACTGAGATACTCATTGACTTCTTGACTTTAAGCAAGTCACTTGTTCTCTATGTGCTTCACCTCAGTTTCATTTTCATTTTTGAGCCACAGTTTATTAAATAGGCAGAATGGGGATAACACACTACTTTAATCATATTTCATGAAGTGCCTACTATGTGCAAAACTAGGATCTGGTAGAGATTGACAGAATCGACAAGATACAGTTCTAACTCCTGTGAAGTTAGTACTTTACTCTTACTGGATTTCTCCCAGGGTTGGCACAAGGAAGATGTTTTGTAAATTATAAACCCTAGGCTACACGTGACCTATCCTATTTTCATTTTGTACTTTTTCAATTTCCTTTAGATTTGACTATTTTTAAAAAAAGATCTTGGGTAGTTGAGATTGTTTTAAAGGTTGCTTTAGTGTACCATTTCTTGTGTTCATTTACAACAGTAAATTTCTTTCATATGCTGCTTCTCATTTTAGTAGTAAGCCTCATCTGTTTCATGTGTCATTTTGTAATGTTATTGGGGCTTAATATACAGCTGGTGCTGCTTAGGCATGGCAGATGCAACTGACAGACCCTCATCAATCTGGCTTTCTGTCCAGTAGAAATGTAAAATCATTCTGCCTAGCTGTGTCTAGTTTCTATTCACTACTAATCCTTTGTCAAAAAAAGTGGACATTATGATGGCAACTTTAACAAATTAATTTGGTGTTCTTTGGGCATTGTATTAAGATGAACTGTATTTTGTTCTTTGTGTAAAATTTTATAAAAGATGGAATTTTTCTAATTAGGGTCTTAATCTTATAGAATTGCTTGTTGTTCTTTAAATTTTCCTATATAATTTCTAGTGAAATCCAAAGTTCAAATCTCTGGAAATCCCACTTTATACTATACATTTTAAATTGCACCATTACCTATGTTTTTTGAAAGTAAGCCACAGACCTGAAACCTTTGCCAACCTGTTTTGCAGTCTTAAACTTCTTGAATTTAATTTAATAATAATTAATTAAAATTGAGATAGTGTATTATTATTGTAAGAAATGACAAATGAGTTCCCCTGATTTAATATCTGGTAGCAGAGTTAAGCAGGCAGATAGGTAGGGCTAATCATTTATGTTGTGTTGCATTTATATTGTGTGTGCATCCGGATAGATTACAGGCAAGGGAAGAAATAATACTCATAGTCTTCTGTCATCTTTTTTCTGCTATGTTTTGCAAATAAGCTTCTTTACTCTTAGAATATAACTTCCTATTATAAATTTTGTGCTGGATAACCCATAGGTATACCAAACTCTACATGCCCCAAATAGGATTCATTATGTGCTCCTTAAATATTTCTCTCTTTCATACTCCCTTGATTCTGTCATGGACACCACCTTAATCCTAGACAATATGAATATGGGTTTGCAACTTTGAAATCATCTTCAACTCCACATGTTCCCTCACACCTAAATGTGCTAAATTTTTCTAAGTCTTAAATTATATACCCATAATATCTTGCATTTATCCTTTCTTCTCCAAACATCAGGTTTTTACCGCCTGTCTCCAAAATGGTTTCAATAGCCAACTAAATGTACTCTCTACATTAAAATTCTCACCTCTCCAATCCATCCTCTACACAGTTGCAAAAGTGATATTCCTAAAACATGGGTAAGACCACCCCATTTCCCTGTTCAATAAATTCCCATGGTTCCCTATTGCATTGAGGATCACACAGAGATTCTTCTTTTTAACATTTAAGGCTGTTTAGAACATGGTTCCAATATGCCCATCCAGGCTTATTATCCATATTATTTTCCTTCATGACTCCATCATGGTCCATCTAAAATATCTATCTTGCTGTTCCTCACACCAGAACCTGGCTCCCATCACTGACCTTGGAAAATCTGGTGCTCTCGCCTAGAATGTAGTAGCCCATTCCTTTTGCCTCTAAAATGTCCTCCTTTGAGGCTTAGCTCAAATGCTACCTTTTAAATAAGGCCTTTCTTGATTAACACTCTGCTAGTGTCTCTCTTCCCCCATCCTCCCAATTACCCCTATTCTGCAGCCTGACAAGTGATATTATGGAGAAACTCCAGAATGGGGGATTGATCTGACAGCATTAGAAAACACTCAATAACACTTTAGGATTACTGCCTTGCTCTAGGTGCCCCTCATACTAGTATAGCATTGGTTGGGATCTTCAGAGCAGACACACACACCCATATGTCTGTATGTATATATTACCTATGTGTTTTTTGTATATAAACATATATGTGATGTTATATGGTCAGATATATTGATGTTATTTTTCTTGTAAGAACATAAGTTCTTTGAGGACATAGGCTATTTCAGTTTTGTTTTTGTATCTTTAATGCCTAGCACAGGTCCTGACTCCTGGCTCATGCTGAATAAAATCATTCTGATTGTTCTTCTTTGGCCTCCATGTTCGTCTTTCTCAGAGAGATTACTTTTTTCCTGAATAAGGTAGTTTTGGGGATCTTTCAGCTCTTCCATGGGGCAATATTTTAATATCAGTTAAAGTCCCTTAAGAAATGGTGATAACCAGTAGAGGAACTTCTTGTAGTATACTTCTTGTAACAAAAATTAAAAAGAAAAAAAAGCAATTCTGCAAAACCCACCAATAGACCTCCCATCATCCCTTCTTCCCGAGGGGAAAGAAATATCTTTCATATTGTTCCTCTATCCCCTGGTTATTTTCTAATTTTCTACTTGGTTAACAACTAATCTAATAAACTGATCCATGCTAATGTATTTCATGAAAGGGTTCCCTGACTCAACATGTGCATTTTAATAAGAAGGTTTTAAATATATATACATATACACATATATGTACATATGCACACACATACACACATGTATACGTATATTTTTGCCCACATGATGCAAATCTGAGAGGACTTTGAACTGAAAAGGGAGAGTGGAAATGAAATCTACTGCTTCTATCTAACAAGCAAGATACAACAGAGAGTAGGCAACTGCAATGAAGGAAGAGGAATAGCAGGAGGGAGGGAATCTCTGTAATTTGGAGACAAAAATCCAAGAGAATGAGTGATAAAAACCCATGGCCTGGAATGTCTTCACATAGTTTTCTTTTTTTGACTGGCTTCATTTTTTGTAGGCACCTTCTGGCAAGAAAATTCTCTCAACCATTAAAGATTGACACTTGCTCCACAGTTTACAGCTTTAAAAAGAATTGTCTGGGGACACTGAGAGGTTAAATGACTTGGCTAGGGTCACACAGCCAGCAAGTAATAGGGCCTGGAATCCAGTTCTTCCTGACTCTATCCACTATTCTACACTGCCTCCCATATAAAGAAAGTATGGATATTAAACACATTAGATTAGTGATCTTACTGTAAGGAAACAATTTGTCCATATAGGTCTGAGATGAAAAACATTTTTTAAAAAATGAATCTTATTTTTGCTGGTCTGCTTTTTTTTTGAACCAAAGTCTCCAAGCCAAAGGAAAAATGTTTTTTAAGAGAGGGATCCTGTCTCACGATAAAGCCAGTCTCAGGTCTAGGATCCAAAGACCTCAAACCTTAGGATCTATGGATATTTATACAGAATAACTCTACCCACAATTTAACTCATCCAAGTGGTACATATACAATAAATATGGAATCCAGAGAAGTCTGATATCAGCATAGTCACTTTCCATCTTACATACTTTACTTAAAATAGTCCCATTACTAAGTAACAGGCTCACAACATAGGAAACCATCTATTAGAATGCGTCTTTGCTATCTGGGACGAAGCCTCTTTTGTCCCATTCCTCTAAGTTGCTTTCTTTTGTCAAGGCTTTCCACCATATTGCTTTAAGCCTGACTTTCCAACTTCTCTCCAGCTGTGATTGGTCCCTTTCAGCTCAGAAGTTACTATTTTTGGTATTTGACCTTTAAGCTGATTAGTAGCTAAGCCTAACCACAATTGGAAGTCGGATAGATGGATGCCTTGTAAGTGGTATTATAGACAAAATGATAATATTATATTTGCATTTGATCTACAAATATCTATCTCACTTCTTTATTTGCTTAAGCTAATAAAGAATATCTAAATATTTTTAAAATTTATTTGTTTAGAATTTTTTGCCACCTGACATGTAAAAACAAATTGTAACATTGATTTTTATCACTGTGTGTTCCAAATTCTCTTCTTCCCTCGCTACCACACCCCTCCTTAAAAACTCAAGCAATTCAACATAAGGTATATATGGATAGTCATGTGAAACATATCAGACAAAAAATCTTTAGAAATAGGAACTAAGAACAACAAGAACAACAAAATATACTTCCATCTGTATTCAGATACCATCAGTTCTTTCTCTGTAGATGAATTGCATTTTTTCATAAGTTCTTTAGAGCTGTCTTGGATTACTGCACTGTTGAAGACAACTAAGTCATTTGCAACAGTTAATCCTATAATATTGCTGTTATTTTGTATACGGTACACTTCACTTTGCTTCAGCTCATGTAAGTCTTTCTAGGTTTTTCTGATACCATCCTACTCATCTTTTTTATAGCAAACTACATTTATATAGTACTTTAAAGGGAAATTTCCTTAAAAAACACCCTTGAGGTTGATTCTTGCAATAATAATAATAATAATAGCCAAAATCTATATTGTACCTTTTTCTTCACAATAGCCCAGCGGAGTATCATCATCTTTTTCCTCCTCCTCCTCCTCCTCCTCATCTTATATTGTTCTTGCCTCTGCTTCAAATTTTTTCCCAGTTATTATTTCTAACTGTTTTTCCCTTCATCTTATTTACTCCCCATGATATTCACTCCATTTTCTATCTTCTTTTACCCTATCCGTCTTCCAAGGTGTTTTTCTTCTGATTGCCCCTCCCCCAATCTGCCCTTCCTTCCTTCACACCTCCCCCCTTCCCATCCCACTTTCCCAAAGGGAAAGATACATTACTATACCCATTTGAGTGTGCATGTTATTCCCTCTTTGAGACAATTCTGATGAGTGTGAGGTTTATTCACTCCCTGACTCCTCCCCCAACTTTCCTTCCACTCCATAAGTTTTTTCTTGCTTCTTTTATGTGGGATATTTTATCCCATTTCATCTTTCCTTTTCCCTTTCTCTATGTGCAATCCTCTCACCTACGAATTTTATTTTTCAGATGTCATCATGGGGCACCTAGGTGACACAGTGAAAAAACCTTCCTCCCTGGACCCAGGAAAACCTGAGCCCAAATTCAGCCTCAGATACAAAGACACAAGACACTCACCAGCTGCATGACCCTGAACATACCACCTACCTCTGACTGCCCCACAAAAAAACAAACCAAACCAAACAGATATCATCCCTTCATAATGAATTCCCCTCTGTAGCCTCTGTCTAAATTTATTCCTATTATCTGCCCTAATACTTAGAGTTAGACATATCATCTTCCTATCTAGGAATGTAAACAGTTTAACCTTGTAACATCCATCATGATTTCTTTTTCGTGTTTACCTTTTTATCCTTCTCTAGGGTCTTGTATTTGAAAATCATATTGTCTATTCCATTCAGGTCTTTTCGTCACAAATGCCAAAACGTTCTCTTTTTGATTGAAGTCCCATTTTCCCTCCTGAAAGATTCTATGCAATTTTGCTGGATAGTTGATTCTTGGTTGTAATCCCAATTCCTTTGCCCTCAGGAATATCATATTCCATGCCCTCCAATCCTTTCATGTAGAAGCTGGTAGATCTTGTGCTATCCTGACTGTGGCTCCACAGTACTTGAATTTTTCTTTCTGGATGCTTGAAATATTTTCTCCTTGACCTGGGAGATCTGGAATTTGGCTATAATATTCCTGTAGGTTTTCATTTTGGGATCTCTTTCAGGAGGTGATCAGTGGATTCTTTCAATTTCTATTTTATCTTCTGTTTCTAGAATATTAGGGCAATTTTCCCTGACAGTTTCTTGGAAGATGCTATCTAAGCTCTTATTTTGATCATGGTTATAATTTTCAAATTATCTCTCCTGGATCTATTTTCCAAGTCAGCTGTTTTTCCAAGAAGATATTTCATATTGCCCTCTATTTTTTTTTCATTCATTTGGATTTGCTTTAGTGTGTCTTGGTTTTACATAATGTCATTAGGTTCCATTTGTTAAATCCTAATTCTTAGGCAATTATTTTCTTCAGAAATCTTTTCCATTTGGCTTTTCAAGCTGTTGACCTTTTTTCATGACTTTCCTTCATCACTTTCATTTCTCTTTCCATTTTTTCCTCTACCTCTCTTACTTTGTCTTCAAAGTCCTTTTTGAGTGCTTCTATGGCCTGAGGCCAATTCATATTTATCTTGGAAGCTTTGGATATAGAAGCCCTGGCCTTGCTATCCTCTTCTGAGGGCATACCTTGATCTTCCTTGTCACCAAAGAAATTTTCTATGGTCTTCACCTTTTTCTGCCTACTCATTTTGCCAGCCTAATACTGACTTTTGACTACTTCTTAAAGTGGGGCACTACTTCCTGGATGCATTGTCCTGAGCTTCAGGAGATCCAAGGTAGTAAGATTTAAGGAGAGGCATGTTTTAAGTTCACTTGGCCTATGTTCTAGTCTGTAAGTAACCACAGGCTGCTTACTCTTTAGCCTGGAAACAAATCTGGTTCACTTTGGTTGCAAGCACAGACATGCCGGTGCCCCTTCCCGATGTGGGACTGCCACCCAAGACTGTTGTCCTGTATACAAGCCTGGGCAAAATTTCAGAGTTCCACCTCAGTGCCAGCAGAGACCCCCTGCAATCTCCCACCCCCACCAACTGCTTAACCTTCTCACCAGACTGTGAGCTGATTTAGCTACAGCTGTAGCAGATTCAAGAGCCTCTGTGTAACGATTGGAATAACGCCACCTGCTGGATACTAACTGTAGAAGAGTTCTGCCCATGAAGCGAAGGTCTTTGAGGGCAAGACCAGGAGTCTTGTCTTTGGTATCAGGAAGTGACGCGGACTAGTGGGAGGAGGAAGGAAGAGACTGGCGCGGAGTCTCGGGCCTCTTTCCTCTGGACTCTGGCGGAGAAGGGAGCTAGAAATGTGCTCTCCCTTTAATAGATAGGAATCTAGGCCTTTTTCTCTCTCTTTACTAAATTCTTATTCTCCTTAATAAATGCTTAAAAGTCTAACTCTTGCTAAAGCTTATAATTTATTGGCGACCACTCATTAGATATTTTAGACAGTTTAGCTAGAATTTTAGCCCTTAACAGATGGCGACCACGAAGAGGAAAGCTAACCCTCAGTCTTCTTCTGATCTTCTGGTTGGGTAAGAAATTTCCCCTCCCTCTCCCTTTAACTGCTAAGTACTGGCGCACTGGCTGTGTTTTCCTTTAAATTTTTTCGAATGGACCTTTTAAACTCCCTAATTACCCTATTTTTGATTTTAGTCTGTTTAACCTGACAAATGGGAGATAAGATCATGTTAATGCTTTGTTTTTGTGGATTTTCTATTTTTCTTTTTATTTTTGTTAAAAGAGCCAGCAACTTACTCACACAAGGAAATATCTCTCCCTCTCCCAACCATGCTTTTTCAGAGAAACCTGAAGAGATTCCTGCAGCTTTTCCCAGTTCTAACACTAATTGTTGCTTTAATTTTGCATGCCTGGAGGCAATGACCCACCCTCTAGAAGCTTTTAATCCCCTAGCACCTGGAGGCCAAGTGGGGGAAGAGGAATCCAGGCCTGAGTTCAAAATCAAGTCTGATTCTAATTGCTCTGGTCCCTCCCCTCCTCTCCAAACCCCACCCTCTACTCCTCCCATGGCCAAGCCCATTGCTTCCCTGGCCCGGGAAGTCCAAAGATCTAATGCGCATGCTCAACTTTCTCTAACTGCATTTGCAGCTTCAGGCTCACCCCTTCCCCAGCCTGGCTGTGCTTCTGAGACAACTTTAGAAAACCCTTTAAATTCCAGATATGCTCGTTTTGTTTATAATTTTGCTAACCTGCTTTTGTCTTTAATTAGTAATCTTATAAAGCATTTGTATGGTGAAAAGGCTGACAGACAATATAGAGGGGTTAAAGAAGAAAAACTTAAGCCGAATAAGAATGACAATCATCAACATAGTTCAAGACTCCGATTCTTTCTCTGGCGTAACCTAGGACTGTATCTGTATTGGAGTGGCTGTGAGGCTGGGCTTCACTCCAACCACAGTACAACAGACCTTCCCTGCCACCCTTCTAAGCCATCCTTGGCTAGAAAATAATCTCACCCCATCCTTTTGTGGGTTCTGCTGCTACAGGAATTGTCTTATGGAATTATTTGGAGGTTTTTTGGTGGGATCATGTTGGGATCCCCTAGAACTTACTGTCTTTCCTCCACCATCTTGACTCCACCTCCCATTATCTAAATATTTTTCAATCAAAGATTGTCATCTATAAA
Source organism: Dromiciops gliroides (assembly GCF_019393635.1). Classification (NCBI taxonomy): domain Eukaryota; kingdom Metazoa; phylum Chordata; class Mammalia; order Microbiotheria; family Microbiotheriidae; genus Dromiciops; species Dromiciops gliroides. The sequence continues at coordinate 293,396,170 of NC_057861.1, read as the reverse complement.
CTGATTAGTACCATCATTAAATCACTTATATCTAAGGAGTGGGGAAAAATCTCACAGAGTAAATATTGTTGCACATTTTCAGAGTTAACTGCTTGTATTGGTAGGTTTGGAATTGCTACCGTTACACACAGCATCTTTTCATTTTTATCCTTTATCTATTTTTTAAATTTCTGCTATAATCACTCGATGATCTGATCATGTAAAGTCAATTTTGCAGATAATGTCTGTAACCAATCATTTTCTCCTTATTAAAATAATTATTTTTTTAAATGACACTGTTTATTGCTTCCCATATTATCCATTGCCTTCAGGTTATCATCTTGAAGCAAGAATTCAAAATTTATAGAAAGAAAAAAGGCTTCAAGGTAGCCCACAAGCCTTAATTACTTTCTTTTTAAAATATAGTATATATTTTCCAAATTAATTTTTGCTCTGTTTCATTGACATTCTTATTAAAGTTGCTAAGTATCAAAGTACACATTGATTCAGTTTGTTGGATCTTGTTATGATCTTTATGGAGTATTTTTACTTCTTTGTAATCTACAATGAATGCATCTATATAAGCTATAATTATCTTCTTGTTGGTCCATTTGCTTTTATTCATCATGAGGAGTGCAAGGTGAGATGATCAAGTGTTTCATAGGGTACTTTTATTGTCCTTGTTCAAACAATTGAATCAACTCCTTTATTTGCCTGTCTTTCTATACATATTTACCCCCTCCCCATCTAAATTTAATTTTTTTCAAAGGCACAATTTCTGCCAAGTATATTTTTTATATCCTAAACACCTAATATAAAGTCTTTCTTAGTAAATGTTTGTTGAATTAGATTAGGTTTCATCGAACTAATTCTCTGAGAAGAATCAATAAAGATTCTGTCCATCTATATGCAACATCTTTAATATCTTCTGGTTTCATTTATATCAGGATTGTGAATATAGCTATGTTCCAATTGACCATTGGACAAATGTCATGGATTAATGATTCTAGAGGATCTAAGAATCAAGTCATTCTTCATAATCTTACTTCATTTTCTTCCTCATTGTCGTGAGAAAATCACAAAGGAGTCACACAAAATGGAGGTCCAGGTGTCTTTTTTGTCTATTTCATGGGTTGCCAAATGAAAATTCCTATTTGTAATGCCTTATTAGCCTCTTCATGGTGAGAAGATGACTCTATGTTCAAGAAGACAATGGCAGTAGCAAGTATTACCAAACCAGAAAGGAAAATAACATAATAAGGTTATGGTGATACCCTGTGTCTCTTGTCTGAGGACCAGCCTGAAAATGGATAGTATCACTGCCAGGAGGTTGAACAGTAGGTGGTGAATCATTTGGACATGTTGAGCATGAAATACAAAATGGTTCTCAATTTTCTTCAACTCCTTTCCACTTTCACTGTAATGGTGATAAAATGATGCTAAAGGAATGGGGCAGAGAGTAATAAGAATCATGGCTTATAGGCTGACTATAAAGTTAATTTCACTGCAAGTATTCTAAATGTGAAATATTTGCCAAACATGAGTAAATTGATTCACTACTGAAAGAAATGAACTACATCAGTATAGACTTTTCCACTATAAATGAAACCAGAAAATCTAAAGAAGTTATAAATAAATAAGACAAACCACAAGTTGATTTCAGAAACTCAGAGTAGTTATCAGTGTAGGTCTTAATATGTCCAAAAGCACCTTTTCATGGGATACTTTGTCATCTCAGCTCATGCCAGTTGTTGTACTGAAGGCCTGAATAAAGTGTTGTCACTCCCTGGTCAACCATCAGATGAATGGAAAGGACCTATGGTAGTTTTCATTTTAGGGTATATACCTAAGCATAGCTATGCCATAGGTATGTATTCGTGTGGTATTCATAATTTATGTAAGCAAAAAGACCACCATGAATATAAATACAGTTTAAATGTCAACATTGGTTATATAGGAGGAGAAATTAGACAAAATGTACAAAGAACTTCATAAAATGCTCTAAAATAAGCTAATTCAAACTTCACTCCTCAGTGAGTTTAATGTGAAGGAACGAAAGTGAGCTTTTTTATTCCCAAAAAGAAACTCAGTAAGTTCTTGCATAGTAAATAGCAAAAACAAACAAACAAAACAAAAAACTCCACAAATGCACACAAATTATTAGACAAAAATCCAGTTTCTTAATATAAGGAAGTCACTTCAGAATGAATCATTTGGCTATATGACATTGAACAGTTAGAAGAAATGTGACCATCAATACCAAATAATATGGATAATAATAAGAAGTAATTGTGTATAATTTCAGTAGCTTTGATCTATATAAAAAACTTTTGCCTCTTTCATTAACCTCTTTGGGGTATAGACCTAGTAACAGTATCACTGAGTCAACGAAGTATCCACTATATAATAGCTTTTCAGACACAGTTCCAATTTGCTTTCCAGAATGGTTGGACAAATTCACATTTCCACCAACAGTGTATTGGTAAATGCATTGTTGGTGGAGTTGTGAAGTGGTCCAACCATTCTTGAAAACAATTTGAAACAATGGCCAAAGGGTTATAAAACTGTGCATGCCCTTTGACTCAGCAATATCATTATGAAAAATGTATCCCAAAGAGGTCAAAGTAAAGGGAAAAGGGTAAACACACACAATTATTTATAGGAGCTCTTTTTGTGGTGGCAAAGAATTGGAAATTAAGGAGATGCCCATCAACTGAGGAATGACTGAACAACTTGTGGCATATGATTGTGATGGAAGACTAATGTGCTACAAGAAATGACAAATAAAATGGTTTCAGAAAAATCTGGGAAGGCTTCTATTAACTGATGCAAAATGAAATGAGTAGAACCAGGAGAACATTGTACACAGTAACAGCAATATCATAACAATGATAAACAGTAAAAGACTTACCTCCTCTATCCAAGACAATAATCCAGGTTTATTCCAGAGGACCCTTGAAAAAATGTTATCCACTTCCAACAAGATGAACTCTGAGTGAAGATTGAAGCATAATTTTTTCACTTTATTTTTCTGGCTTTTTTTTGTGACAGCCAATCTGGAAATATGTTTTGCGTGACTTTGTTATAATTGATATCATATTGCTAGTCTTCTCAATGGGTTGGAGATGAATGGAAAGAAGATAGAGAACATGGAGCTCAATTTTAAAAGAATCAGTGTTTAAAATAAATAAATAAAATGAATTCCCCCAGTGTACTAATGTACCTGTTTTCTCACCTCTAGCATTAGTAATTTTCCTTTTTTTTTTTGTCATCTTAGCAAATCCAGTGGATGTAAAGTGATACCTTAGAGTCATTTTGTTTTTGTTTTTTATTTTTATTGGTAAGGCAATTGGGGTCACACAGCTAGTAATTGTTAAGTGTCTGAGGCCGAATTTGAACTCAGGTCCTCTTGAATCTAGGGCCGGTGCTCTAACCACTGCGCCACCTAGTTGCCCCCCCCTTAAAGTTGTTTTATTGTATATTTCTCTAATTATTACAGTTTTTTAAAATGGGGCAATTTAGAGCATGGATTTCTTCCTTTGAAACCTGCATATTCATTCATATCCATTTACAGCTATTTCCAGGACTCACTATGCCAGAACTTACTAAGTTTCTTTTGGGGAATAAAAAGGCCAGTTAACTATAAGCCATATCCATATCCATATCCATATCTCCGTTTAAAAATGGGGAAAGAGGTAAAGGACCCATATGCACAAAATAATTATAGCAGTTTTTTTCATGGTGGCAAAGAATTGAAAAATGAGTTGTTTATCAAATAGAGAATGAGAAAATTATGGTATATGAATATGGTGAAATATTATTGTATATGAGCAAGAGATTTCAAGTGAAAAATCCTAGTCCTGTCTACAAAAACATAAAATTTTGTAGTGTCTAAAAACATCAGATAGATATTCTCTGGAAGATTTACAGGAGGAAATGGACATGAATGACATGAATGAGAAGGTATATTTATATTGCAAAAATGAATGCAGGAATTTGTAATGTGTGTGTTTGTAATGAACTCCTATGTTATTTTATTGAAGTCTATAGACCCCTTCTCAGAATAATTTCTTAAATGCATAAAATACATAAGAAGACACATGTTTGTGTATATATATGTATGTATATACACATACATATAGATATGACTATATACACACACGCAAATATACTCTCCTTATGTGGACTAGATCCCTAAATTTTCATTGAATGGTATTTAGAAGGTCTTATTTGGATCATAAATTTTAGGTTAAGTAGACAAATGGGTCTATGAATCTCAAAATAAATTATTATAAAATTATAGATTTCAAAGAAATCTGTTTAACCGATCTCCTCAACCAGTTTTATGCATTATTTGCATGAAAACTGACAATGATGGAAGACTTCATTTTATTCAGTCCTTCTGCTTGAATTGTTAGTAAACTTATATTCAACTGGAATCAGATTTCCTAAAATTCTCAATCATAGTTCCTAGTTCTATCTTGCAAGAAGACCAAGTCTAATGCCTAAACCACATGGAAAAAATTTTAAACACTTGGCTATCATGCCTTCTCCTAATTTTCTCTTTGCCATGCTAACCATCCCTAGTTTCTCCAGATGATCTGTATGTAGTGTAGTTTTCAGCCTCCTCCCCATCATGGTCACCCTCCTCTGGACACATGCTATTTTGTTATAAATTCATGAGATTTCACATATTTGTGATATGTCACATTCTGAAAGGTAAGTGGGAATTCTAATGTTTCATGTATTTTAAAATAGTTGATTTGGATTTAATGTATTAAATCTATAGGTGTCAGGTTAATTGGAAATATAAAATTCAGACAAGCCTTTATTTTCATCTGGTAAATCCCTCCTCTATGAAGGTCCCTTTCAGTTTAAGTCATGGGCTTCTTAGAAGGAGAAAGCAAAGTGACTTTGTTTTCAAACCAGCTTAATGACATTTATTCTTTTGGGGGATATTTGTTTCTTGTATTTATGTATATCAAATGTGATATTGGCATTGTCACTTCACTCAAAGTAATGCCATTACTTTGTAATTTTTTGGAGTATATAACTACAGAAATATTAACTATAAATCTTGAAAAAGGCAAGCAAGGAAGTTGAGCAAAAAACTAGTATAATGCTTCACTAGTCTGAATGGCAGCTCTGAGGGTGAGTCAGAAATGTATTCATTTCTTCTTTCATAGTGTTCTGGAACATGTGGAGATTCTGAGCTATTAGGTATGAGAATGTTACCTACAAGAGATAACCTATCTTTGTCAGGCTAACTTGTGTGTTCCAGATCTCCCTTTGCCATTAACTCTGTATGCAATTGTCAGTGGGTTATTTTTAGCCCCATTATGTTTCATTTTCCTTTCTCTCTTTGTAAAATGCCCTTCTGTCAACACATGATGTTGACATTTAGCACCATCAAAGTGATTTTATCCTCTTCCAACTTCAAAGAAGACATTAGAAAGAAGAGGAGAATAAAGAAAATTGCTAAGGTAGCTTAAGATGGAATGGCGTATGATTGAGCTTGACAATATGACACATGATTGGTCATGATTCTTTTTATGCATGTGGGCAGAAAATTGTAGTGGCTCAGATATTTTAAAAGTGTCTGTTGACTTAGACTAACACTAGAATTGTGTCTTCAAAAAGAAAAGGAGAGAAAAATGCCATCCTAATTTCTCTCTCTGGTTCCATTATCTTGGACTCAAACATAACATAAGTATGCTGAATTATAATTTTGGCAGCAAGAGCCTTTAAAAATAATTAATCAATGCTTCCTCCTCCTAAAGTTGTTTTCACTACAAAAGGTTCCAGAAATGAACTCATTTGCTGTAGTTGCAAATTCATACACGCAGTGAATGCAGGCTACATCTGAAGGTTTATTAATCATAATAGACTGCCATTCATGATACTTGAAAAAGTACTTTAATAATTTTTTAGCATTAATTAAGGTTGTCTCCTTTATTCTTTTAGCTGGAGCAACCTTATATGACACCTCTTTTGAGGGGAATTTTCCATAATGTTAGATTTCTGTTTGCATCATGTTTCTTAAGCAGGGAAAAATGGAATGAATATTATCTGCTGCCAAAGACTATAACTGAGGGAGATATGGGTCCAAATTCCCATTGCAACACTCACTAGCTGTAATGATTGTAGGCTAGTTGTTTAGTGTTTCTGAGTCTCAGTTTTCTTATCTGTAAGACATACTTAATAGTATCTACATTATTACTTCACAGGAGGCAACAAGTTGTAGTACAGTGATGTCAAACTCAAATAGAAATGGAAACCACTAAACCTTACATAAGGATCCCTGTAGGCCTAACATTGACTTAGAAAACTATGTATTAACATGTTTTCTAATTTTAAAATTTATTTTGTTAAATGTTTCTCAATTACATTTTAATCTGGTTTGGGCCACAGTTGGGAGGCCTGTGGGACATGTTTGATACCTCTGCTGAAATGGTAAAGAAAAGAATAATAAAATAAGGAAGACAAAGGTTCAAGTCCCATTTTGGACACATAATAGTTGTTTGACCTCTAGCTAGCCACACAGCTTCAAAGACTCCAAGAAAATTTTTAATACTATAATTTGCAGAGCTGTCATAAATCTACATTCATAGAAAGAGTTCCCTACATAAAGGAATTCATAGGACCAGAACCACTTCACAGTAAGGCTATTGTGTGGAAAGTACTCGGCAAACTTTAAAGTGAGATATACATATGAATTATAACTATTATTCTCTTTCTTTCTTCTCTTGTACACATGTACAATTCTCCTTCAACCTGAAAACAAAACAAAACAAAATCTCCTCTTCTCTCCTTTAAATCTCTTTCAATTTTTCTGCAATCTGGCTACTGACTTTCAACTGAAATTGCTCTCTTCAAATAATCCCTTACTTGGCAAATCTGATGACCTTTTCTCAGTCCTTATCCCTCTTGACCCCTGCAGCATTTGCCACTATTGACCAGCCTCTCTTCCTGGATAGTTTCTCTTCTCTGTGTTTACATGGAACAACTTTCTGTTGCTTCTCATTCTACCTGTCTGACCACTCCTTCTCCCTGACCTTTCTTGGATCATCTTCTATGCCATGTTACCTAACTTTAGGTATATCCCAAGGCTCTTCCCTGTCTCCTCTTCTTTCCTTCTACATTTTTTTCAGGCAGTGTTCCCATCAGCTCCCACATGGCATCAGATTATACCTATGCAGATGACTTCTCGATCCAACCCTATTCCCTCCGCTGAGTTTCAATCCCAATGTCCAATTGCTTATTAGATATTTTCAAATTGGACATCATGTAAACATCTCAAACTCAACATTGCTAAAGATGCTCTCTTTATCTCTCCCTTGAACCCAATACACCCATCTTCTGAACTTCTCTGTTTCATCAAGGGCACAAGTATCATTATAATCCCTCAGCTTGACAAACTCAAAAGTTTGTTATCTTTGATTCTCATTTCATTATAAAATACACTGTAATGCAGGTTGGTGGCACAGTAATTAGAGTGTTAGGCTTAAAGTCAGGAATACCCAAGTTCAAATTATCCTTTAGCGTCTCATTACCTGTGCGATCAAAGACAAGCCACTTAATCTCTTTTCTTTCTCAGTTTCATCACTTTTAAAATGGGAATAATAATAGCACATACTTCATAGGGTAGTTGTGAGAATCAAATGTTCCTTTATATAACACTGGAATTAACAGCATTTTTGTAGCATGCTCTTTAAAAACAATAAAATGCTACATAAATATAATCTATGATGATAACATTTGAATATGGGCTCTGGGTTGGCCCATGTGTTTTCCTGCCCACTGAGAACCAGCCAACCCTAGTATGAAGAGGCTCATCACCATATTGGATACCAGGTGATGAATTTTTTGGTCAATCAACTCAAGAGAGATTAGTGATTACTACAATCTATGATGGTAAAATGAGTATTCATGCTGATGAAATTACAAATCTTTCAAAATATCAAAGTATCTTTTAAGTTACCAAACAAACCTCCCCTTCAACAAATCTCTAAGAAATTTTTAGTATGTTAGATCAGTGGTTGGTTCTTGAATACTGTAGCTATGCAATTAGAATGAATGTCAGTTTGGAGTGGTGCTCTACTTTTCATGAGGGGTCCTAGTCTTATTATGGTGTTGTATTTATTTACAGCATCAGGCTTTTCCTTTAGATGGATTTCTTGTTAGTGTGTACCACTGAAATTCCTATGCTTTGTGGTTTCATAGGTCAGAAGAAATAGCTTATTTGTTATTATTAAATCTTTCTTTTCAGTGTACATAGTAGAAGAGACAGTTAAATAACAACTTGCAGGTTTCCTTTGTCAGTGCTATTGATGGTAATAAGCTATGGATAGATAATAAGGATGGGAAGGGGCTCTGATAGAAATTCACTCTTTCCTAAGCCAATATTGATTATTCTGAGTGGAATGGAAGATTTTGTAACATCATTGATATATGAATTGTAATTATCAGTAGAGATAATAAGTATTTTTGACATATAAGGTGTTTGCTACAAAGCAAAATCTAAAATATATTATGTGGCACATACTTTTTTGCATACATAATTTTTGTTAAGAATAAATAGAACTAGACAAAAGATACTGAAAAGATGCATTATCATGCACACATACATGCCCATGTACCTACAAATATACAAGTAGATATACATGCTAATATGTGTGTATGTGTAAGTATATAGTTTATATTCTTTAAGTAGAGAAGATATGTGTAAGGAAAAGGATGAGTGAGAGTAAGATAAATAGATTTCTCTCTTGAAATAGTGAACTCAAGATAGGAAATATGGTGGTAAAGCACAGAGTGGGCATTGTGAATTCTATTATTAAAACAGTGGGTGGAAATGATGTGCACAGATTCCATTAGCCCTGCGACTGTTGAAGCTAACTCCATCCCACTTGATAAGTAGTTCCAATAATATCTACTTTGACATGAGGCATTTTGAAGGCATGTGGGCTGCACAGGAGGAATATTGGAATATAAGGAGAAATTGTCCCAGTTCACTAAGAAAGCAGGAAGTATCTTGAGGAGAGGCAGCAGGGGAGGAAGAGATAGGGAAGCAGATTGGCTCAGCCTGTAACCTGTGAATCACTGATGTCCTCACTGAGCCTGCACGGTGTTAGGTTTTGCTTACTTAAATTAATGAATTATCAGCATAGCAAGATTTCTTAATATTAGATTAATGCCAAAATTGCAGCGAACCACTGTAAAAACACGATGGTGGATTCAGGAAACGAGTTCCTCACTATCTTACCCTGTGTAACTTTGAGCAAGTCATTTCCTCTCTGTGACTCACCTTTATCATCTATAAAATGAGGGGAGGGGGCAGCTAGGTGGTGCAGTGGATAAAGCACTGGCCCTGGATTCAGGATGACCTGAGTTCAAACATGACCTCAGACAAGTGAGTCTTACTAGCTGTCTGACCCTGGTTAAGTCACTTAACCCCCATTGCCCCTCAAAAAAAATGAGAGGAGTTGGACTAATTTCCCAGGTTCATTCTTACTCAAATTTCTCTACTGTAAGGGCAAATTGAGGCAAGAATTGATATATTTCAAGACATAATTAGTACCCTAACATTGAAAATATGGCTATATTCTCATCAAAATACCACCTTGACAAGAGACCATGCCCTGGTGGATCTAATAGTTTCAGGTCCAGAATTCCCACCCTGGGACCCTTGGTCTACTGATTGGCTACTGTCAAACTGGACTATTATATCTAGACTGGCTCCAGCCAATCTTCATTTTATTACCCAGCCCATCTTTTCACAAATTATTTTGGTTCCATGTTGGTACCTTCTATTACAGGCACCCTTCCCTTTCCAGTTCCATTACCATAGACAAATCAATATTATCAATACTACTGGCTGTACTCACCATTCCTATAATTTGTAAAGACAAAACTACCCTCTCTGGTTCACATTCTCCTATATATTTGTATTCCTAACACTTAGTGTCATGCTTGGAACAGTTCCAAATCCCTTTTTTCAGGCAAACCAAAATACATTAGCTCAAAGAAACAGAATTCAGATCCTAACTTCACCCTTCTGTTGCTCTAGTGGGAGAAAGGCATTGGTTACTCATAGATTTCCATTGCTAGTTTTAGGTGTTGGAGATCCTGAATGGATTCTACCACATTCTGCTTTTCTTAGCCTGCCTCTGATCTGGTCTTGTTCTTCTTGTTGCCATGGCTACTTATCATTCCACTCTGGCCATTCCTTCATATTTAGGTCGGTCTTATGCCCAAATTTCTTTTTTGGGGGGAGGCAATGAGAGTTAAGTGACTTATGCAGGGCCACACAGCTAGTAAGTGTCAAATGTCTGAGCCTGGATTTGAACTCTGGCCCTCTTGAATCCAGGGCTGGTGCTTTATCCACTGTCCCACCAAGCTGCTCTCTTATGCCCAAATTTATCCTCCTTATTCAACTCTTAGTTAAACCTCAGGAAAAAAACTAGAGGGAGAGATCCTGGCTGACTTTAGACAAGTTGCCATTTCCCCTCAAGTCTTTTCATCTTTACTAAAATTTATGCCATTCTCTCCAGTCTCACACTGTTTTCACATCCTTTTTTTTGATGCCTCCCAGATGGCTTTTTCCCTTTTCATCCCATGCCTCTAGCTCTCTACTCCAAGTTCCATGGCTAATTTGACCTGTTCTGCAATGACATGGAAAAAGATAAATTGAGAAATGTTATATTCATTATTTCTTGTTATTATCAAAACATGAAGACACTGTGTTAAACTAGAAATATTATTGTCCTCATTTTTCAGATGAGAAACTCATTTATTTTGAATTTTCCCGAAGTTACATGAATAAATATTTTTTCACATCAATTTTTAAAACTTTATGTTCCAAATTCTATTCTTCCCTCCTTCCCCACTCCCTTAAGAATTCAAACAATTCGATATAAGTTATACATGTGCAGTCATGAAAAAACATTTTCCCATTAGTCATGTTGTAAAAGAAAACAGACACAAAACTTTGGAAAGAGGAACCAACACAAAATTATACTTCAATATGTATTCAGATACCATCAGTTCTTTCTATGTAGATGGATTACATTTTCATAAGTCCTTCTGATAGCATCCTGCTCATCATTTCTTTTCTTCTTTTTTATTGAATAGAATTTTATTTTCCAAAATATATGTAAAAACAAATTTTAACATAAATTTTTTTAAAAATTGTGTTCTAACTTTTCTTCCTCCTCCATTCCCACCCCCCACCCATTAGAATTCAAACATTTCAAAATAAGTTATACATGAGTAGTCATGGAAAACATTCCCACATTAGCTAGGTTGTGAGAGAAAACAGTCAAAACAATCCCAAAACTTCAGATTGAGGAATTGACAAAGAGGGGAAAAAAATTAAAAAATGTGTTTCCATCTGTTTTCAGTTACTATCAGTTCTTTCTCTATAGATGGGTTGCCATTTTCATAAGTCCTTCAGGGTTATATTGGATCATTACCTTGCTGAAAATAACCACATGTTTCCCAGCAGATCATCTTGCACTATTGCTATTATTTTGTAAACAGTACATTTCACTCTGCTTCAGTTCATGTAGGTCTTTCCAGGTTTTTCTGATAGTATCCTGTTCATCATAACCTGTATAAAGTACCTTAAACTTGACAAAGAATTTTCTTCATATTAGCCCAGCAAAGTAGGTACCATACGTTTTGCCATTATAATCAATCATTATAACTATTTCCCTCCATTCTATTCCCTTCCCATGATATTTACTCTGTTTTCTATCTTCTTTTAACCTATTCCTCCTCAAAAGTGTTTTACTTCTGACTGTCCCCTCCCCTATTCTGCTCTCCCTTTTTTTTTACCGCCCTTCCTTCCTCATCCTCATCCTCTTCCTCTCATACTTTCCTGTAGGGTTAAATAGATTACTCCTCCCAATTGGGTGTGAATGTTATTCCCTCCATGAACCCACTCTGATGAGTTTAAGGTATTTGATCTAATTCTGTGTTCTAAATTTTCTTCCTTCCTCCCTCCTCAAGCCTCCCTATGAAATCAAGCAATTCAATATGTCATACTTGTGCAGTTATGTAGAACATCTTCACCTTCCTAGAAAGTGTTTTGCTTTTTACTGCTATCTCCCCCAGTCTGCCCTTCCCTCCTTCCCTTCTCCCCTCCCTTATCTCCCTCCCCTCCTTCAGGGCAAAAATATATTACTATACCTACTTGAGAATGTGTGTTAATCCTTCTCTGAGCCCATTCTGATGATATTATGGTTCACTCACTCCTCAATTCCTTCCCCTTCTTCCCCTCCCCTCCATAAGCTTTTTTTCTTGTTTCCCTCATGTGAACTACCTCTCCCCAGGCCATCTCTCCCCTTCCCCCTCCCCCAGTCTATTTCTCCTATACCTCAACCCTATTTTAAAGATGTCATCGTGGGTTAGTTAGGTGGCACAGTGGATAATGCACCAGCCCTGGACCCAGGAGGCCCCAATCCCAAATCTGGCCCCAGACATAAGACACCCCACCCTGTCTGCCCCACAAAGAATGAAACATATATGCTTTACAGATATCATCCCTTCAGTTCAGACCTGTGTCCTTTGTGAATTCCTTACTGAGATACTTCTTTTGAGTTTGAAGTATTATCTTCACATGTAGAAAAATAAACAGTTCGATCTTTTTTTTTTTGAGGCAACTGGGGTTAAGTGACTTGCCTAGGGTCACACAGCTAGTAAGTGTTAAGTGTCTGAGGCCAGATTTGAACTCAGGTCCTCCTGAATCCAGGGCAGGTGCTTTATCCACTGCACCATCTAGCTGCCCCCCCCCAGTTTGATCTTTTGATATCCCTCATGAAGTCTTTTTCCTGTTTATCTTTTCATGCTTCTCTAGGGTCTTGTATTTGAAAGTCAAATTTTCTATTCAGTTCAGGTCTTTTCATAACAAATGCCTGAAAGTCTTCTTTCTCATTGAAATTCCATTTTTTTCTCTGAAAGATGATGTTTAGTTTTGCTGGGTATGTGATTTTTGGCTGTATTCCCAGTTCCTTTGCCCTCTTGGAATATCATATTCCATGCCCTCCGGTCCTTTAATGTAGAAGCTGCTAGATCTTGCTTTATCCTTATTGGAGCTCCACAGTATTTAAGTTCCTTTTTTCTAGCTGCTTGCAATATTTTCTCCTTGACCTGTGAGTTCTGGAATTTGGCTATAATAAATTCTGGGGGGCGGAGCCAAGATGGCAGAGGAGAGGCTGAGACTCCCACAAGCTCCAGATAAACCTGTCCTCTCATGCCCAAATAATGCAATAAAAAAAAGAAAACCCAGAATAGCCTAATGCACATAAGAACAGAATGAGACTATTTCTCTGCAAAAGAAGGCAATTCTGATCACCTACTGATCAGGCTGAACAGCTCAGCTTGCAGTCTGGACCAAGCCAGGGACAGTGCTTCCAATGCTTGTCAGAGTCTTCAGAAACAGCAGCTTCTGAGTCCCTGAGCACGGACTGGTAAGGGGGTTTGGTGGTAGGCCGGGGTGAAGTGGAGGCAGTATCTACTGGAGGTGGGGCAAAGCGCCCTGGGTCTGAACCAGTGGGCTGAATCTAGTGGTGGTGGCCCAGTGGGGAATGGGCAAAAGCACGCCAAGCTTCTGACCATAGAGAATCAGAGTTCAATCAGACTTCTGTTTCTGGGTCAAAGAGAAAGCAGCCATGATTACTCATAAGCCAGGCAGGTTGAGAAGAAGGCCAATCACCCCCTGGACCATGCTGTAGCATGAACAGTGTGTCCTGGAAGCAGTGCTACACTTTAAGACGGAGTAAAAAGCCAAGAAATAGTAAGCCAAGATGAGTAGGCAGAGAAAGCAGAAGACCATTGAAAACTTCTTTGGGGGAAAGGTAGACCACAATACAACCTCAGAAGAAGAAGATAATAACAGGGTCAAAGCTACAACATCCAAAGGTTCCAACAAAAATATGAACTGGTCTCAGGCCATGGAAACTCTCAAAAGGGACTTTGAAGAGAAAGTAGGAGAGATGGAAAAAGATGTAGAGAAAGAGAGGAAGGAATGGAAAGAGAAATGAGAGCAATGCCACAGAGTCATGAGAAAAAAGTCAACAGTTTGAAAAGCCAAATGGAAAAGGAGGTTAAAGGAGGTCTGATGGAAATGCCTAAGAATTAGGATTGAACAAATGGAAGGTAGTGACCTTATGAGAAACCAAGACACAGTAAATAAAATCCAATTGAATGAAAAAATAGAGGGCAATGTGAAATATCTCCTTGGAAAAACAGCTGACCTGGAAAATAAATCTAGAAGAGATCATTTGAAAATCATTGGACTACCTGAAAATGATGACCAAAACAAGAGCCTAGAAACCATCCTCCAATAGATTGTGAAGGAAAATTGCCCTGATATTCTAGAAGCAGAAGCTAAAATAGAAATTGAAAGAATCTACTGATCATCTCCTGAAAGAGATCCCAAAAGGAAAACCTCCAGGAATATTATAGCCAAATTCCAGTGCTCATCATTTCTTACAGCACAAGAATGTTCCATCCTAATCTCATCCCACAATTTGTTCAGTCATTTCCCAATTGATGGGCATCACCCTAATTTTGAATTCAACTTTTTAAAAATCTCTTTTGAGATACCAACCAGTAGTGGTATTGCTAGGTTGGAGAGTATGCATGGTTTTATATTCCTTTGGCCATAGTTCCAAATTAGTCTACGGAATCTTTGAATCACTTTACAACTTTACCAAGAGTGCATTAATGTCTCCTTTTCCCTATATGCCCCACAACAATTTTCATTTTCCTCTGCTATTCTATTCAGGTGAGAAACTTATCACAGGGGAGGTTAATGGCTCATCTAATTTCCCACAGCTGGCAAAGGTCAAAGGCAAAATTTGAACTCAGGTTTCTTCTTCACATCTGTTCTTTCCATTGTATCATGCTATCACTTGATAAATTCACTTAGGAGCTGAGTTGACTGGAACATATTTGGCCTACATTAGAGTGACCACGGTTACCACAGTCATTCTTTCTTTATCTCTTCACTACTTATCTTGAAATACATACTCTATATACCATTAATATACTTCATTTTTGGGAAAATAAGAGTTTGGAAATTTAAGCCAAAAATATGTACCTTATAATCAGATGACTAAAGGGAGTGAGAGAATGCAATATTGAGATATCAAAGAAAAAAGATTGTACTTTTATTTCCTTTTCCTCTAACTCTGAATTAATCATATCTCAATTTGGTATGATATATTCCTTTTGTATAGATACAATTGATTTCCAAAGACATCTTTCTAATTGGAATATTTTATTATTATGCAAAAGCTGAATTTACTTCCTTCCTCCCCTCACTCATTCATCATATATTTAATTTAACTTTTATTCCTAAAGTATATGCTTCTACAAGATAGGAAGTTTATATATATATATACACATATATATATGTATATGTATATGTATATATACACACATATATACATATATGCACATGTATACATGCATACATGCATACATACATACATGCATTAAACTCTTAAAAGAAAATCAACTGAAGATTGATAAAATTTCACTGATGTTGTATTCTGCTGCTGAAAGGATAATTATATACATTTTTGTCACTGATGGGAGATTCTCAGTACATTATTCTTAATTCATGTTATCCAGAAATATCCCTGAACAGAATGTCCCTGAACAGGTATCTCCTCTTAACCTATTTATTTATTCCTTGGATCCATTTCTGAATCATACATGAAGCCACTGGGAATAGTTAGGAAATTTATGAAGTTCCCACCAAAAAGATCTGAGGCTTTATGTAATGTATTTTCATGGCTGAGCAATTTATTTTCCATATAAGTCTTTCAATAAATGCTTGAAATACTAACAGTCAATTGAATCATTACAAATTTAGAGACTGGTCAGACAAAATTAAGTGAGACATTTTTATTTTGTAGAAACCCCAAATGTAAAAAAATATCCATTTACTTGAAGCTCATATTATAAACTCTGTGCATGGGGTAGCTAGGTGACACAGTGAATAGAGCACCAGCCCTGGAGTCAGGAGGACTGAGTTCAAATCCGGCCTTAGACACTTGACACTTACTAGCTGTGTGACCCTGGGCAGGTCACTGAACACCAATTGCTTCACAAAAAAAAAATTCTGTGCACATTTAGCTAAAATGTTTATAAATAAAGTCTAAATAGTGAAGTATGAGCACCTTTTAATGATATAGGAATGATCTAAGGTTTGAGGCTATAGCCTAAAATGATTCATTGATAACAAACATGGGTTTAAAAAAATCTATTTGCATTATCAGGAAGTGAAGAAGTTGAGACATTGTATGTAAGAATGTGTAGACCTCTGAAAAAAGTGAAAGACACATAGGTAGTTTTGAGTTTTTAAACTTGAGTTTTAAGATAATATAGATCAAAATGGAGGTAGGCCAATTTCTTGCATTTATTTGCTTTTGCAGCCTATCAAGATGTGCTTTGCTATTGCACAGATGTTTGGAGGGTTATGGGATTTTTTGTTAATCTACAAATACAAAATATGTTTATTTCTGATTAGGAATGATAATGAAAATTGGCGAATGACTTTAGATGTAGTTTCACATACTAAAGCCATATCCGTGCTGCTACAACAACCACAGGAGACACTGTAATTTGTGAATATTGGTTGTGTAGGTCCCATTATTTCTTGTTATTGGATAAATTTAATTAAATCATTCATAAAACAGCCATGTATTATATTATCTGATTCACACTTTGCAGAGAATACAGTAAGAATATGATTCTCAACTTAAACGTAGAGGAGGGATTAGGTTCATTTTTACAATTGGATTTAATTTTGATGAGAGCAGAAAAATGGAAATATGAACTCTCATCTTGGAATTGTGTGTGTTGCAAACTTAAAAGGTTGCAAGCTATCTTAGAAAGAAGAAAGTGCTAGTTTCTTCCTTGCAGAAACCACATAAGTGGTTTAAAGATGACAATTGAGTGACATATAAAATGAGTGGGGGAGGGAAAGGGATATGCAATTAGCCTTGAAATATTTGTAGAAGAATTCAACTAGAAGAAGATTCTTGGAATTCAACAGCTTTTACCTTGTTAACAGAATTAATTTATTCAACAAGAACATAATAAATGCCTACACAGGAAGTGATGGGACTTAATTCTTAACATAGGATGACCATCATAAAAAGACAAATATGTAATATATATCCTGCTCATGGAAAGAGGCTACTTCTTATCATCTGATTAATCAACTACTTGGTGTCAGAGGAAGGGAAATGAATTAGACCTTTGGATTTACTAGAATAATCCATTTTTGGGGCAAAAGTTTTGTCCTAAGGATAATTTAGTGATCCTGCATACCTCAAGAGAAAACAAACATTTATAAGTACCATTCCTTCACTCATGACTTTGGACACAGCCACATGCATTATGTTTTTCTGTTAGTATTTTATCCCTTTTCAAGCTCCTTGAAGACAGGCACCTAGTTATATCAAGAGTATTTCTTTTTTATTAAAACTGATTAATATAGAAATTAGAAGTTGCAAAGTGCTTCATTAAAAACACACACACATCAAACTTAAACGTTATAACCAGGCTATAAGGGACAGAAGGTACTGTATCTGCAGTGTGTATTAGTTCTTTTTTATGGATAAAGAAGTTGAAGGGAAGAGAGGGAAAATAATGGCTTTTCATCATAGAGTTAGAGTAAATGGTTAGAGAGAAGTTTTGAACTCGGATCTTCCTGGCTTTAAGACCTGAACTTTATCCACTATGTCATAGAGTCATTTCTTTGTGTCCAACTCTTTGTTACACCACTTTGGGGGTTTTCTTGACAAAGATACTAGAATGGTTTGCAATTTGCTTCTACAGCTCATTTTATATATGAGGAATGACTTGCCCAGGGTCACACAGCTAGTAAGTGTCTGAGGCCAGATTGAACTCATGAGGATGAGTCTTCCTGATTCCAAGCCCAGGGCTCTATTGACTATGCCAATACCATTCAGCTTCTAACACAATCTTTTTTTTTTCTTTTTTTTGGAATTTTCTAATGATGCAGAATGAAGTAGGAATACTGAGAATCAGTAAAGCGAAAGGGAAGAAGATAAATGAGACCTGGATGCTCTTGAATGCAGCTGTGAAGGCAAAATCACTTAGGGTATCTAATAGTTTTCAACACACTACCCACATTCAGGCCCTTGACTTTACTCCCATGTATCTTTTATTTTATAAAATTATCTACCTCCTCCAGACTCAGACCTCATGCCAATTTATTCCTTATATGTGATGATGTACTTTTAGAAATGACACAATTAGGGGCAGCTAGGTGGCGCAGTGGATAAAGCACCGGCCCTGGATTCAGGAGTTCCTGAGTTCAAATCCGGCCTCAGACACTTGACACTTACTGGCTGTGTGACCCTGGGCAAGTCACTTAACCCCCATTGCCCCCCACACACACAAAAAAAGAAATGACACAATTCATAGAAATTGGAAACAAACAAGGGACATTCTTAATATAAAAAAGGGTGGGACATTATTCAAATGCTAAATACTGGAGAATGACAGCTGTGTTAATACAAATCATGGTCACTATCTCTTTTCAGAAAGTGAGCAGATAGCAAATCCTAATGATCCTTTCAAAGGCAACAATCATTGAAAAAAGCTTTGCATTCCAAACAATATGAGATATCTAAATCTGAAAGAAGAGACTGATATCACATAAAGAAAAAAAAATCATTACTGGTAAATTAAATTATAAGTTCCCAATAATGTTCAGAAACTGACTTTATTTTATTGTTGAACAAATTAGGTTATTATGTAGGGAACTTGGCGAACCATAGCCTGTGAATTGGCAACCAGTTATTGTCAAGTTAATATGCCTGTAGATGACATTTCTAATCAATTCTTGTAGCCCTTGCAATGTATTAAATGAAAAGATTTGGTTATTGCATTAGAATATCACCTCTCAGCTCAGACTATTGTTATTCAGGTTTTAAGTGCCTACAACAATGCAGAAAAGATTATAGTTAATTTCAAATTGATTTAACTGAAGAATCATAAAACTAGAAGGGACCTCGAGGGGTCATTTGGTCCATTTGTGGCCTTCAGAAAGGATAACACTTAGACTAGCTTTGATGCTAAACTGGATGTCCAAGTCAGACACAAATAAAGAATGAAAAATATTCAGGGGAGAGGACAGATACAACATGGGAAGGCCTAATAACTGTTTATCATGATTATACTTATTACTGTCTGGAATTATATTAGAATAGTACAAGAAAGGTTTTTAGCAGAAAAGAATGATAAAAGAAAGATAAAAAGATAAAAAGAACAATCCATATAATTGTGGCACTTAAATCTTTCCAATGCATTTGCTTTGCAGTAACTATGTAATATAAGTAATAAAAACAGCATCAACCCTATTTTTATCAATATGACTATTGAGACATAGAGAAGTTGTTACCACTTACCTAGTGAATATTGAAACTGGCACTTGAACCCAGGTCACCATGACTTTGAAACTAATATTCTTACAAAAAGCTGTGTGAAAAAATTAATGGGTACTTAATGAATGGATTATCTAAATTTTTTTTTTAAAGTAAACAGATTAGAAGGGGACAGGAAGGAAGGCAGAACCAAGATGGCAGAGTGGTAGGAAGAAGGGTAATGAGCTTCCTTCTATCTCCACCTCCAATCAGATTTAGAAAATGCACCAAAATGAATCCCCATGGAGAAATCTAAGAAAAATCACAGTTAGTTATTTGTCTAGTCTGGTTGGCATAGGGAAATAGACTGGGAGGTCTACAGACTCTGGGGTTAAGAAGGACAGGGTGTGTTCCTCCTATGAAACACTCCAATTTCTGGAGAGAAGTTGTGTACCAGGTCAAGGGGAGGTTCCAGAAGCATATAGGGACCACAAGGCTCAAACCAGTCACTCTAATGGGGACTGGTGCAAATTGGGAGCTTTTTTGCTCCCTACCAATTTATAGGCCACAGATTTAGTGAGGACTGAGAAAGGTATCTGCATAGGAAAATGACATTCTGAGGGAAGGGGGCCCTTGGCTGTGTATGGAAAAAGGAGGAATTTTAGAAACCTGTTGCTTAAGAAGAATAACAACCAGAGAAGGAATCTCAGACCAAAGGGGAGCTTCCAATTCTGACACTGTAAACTAACAGAATTATCCACTTGGGTGAATTGGGGCTCAAACCAGCAACAGCCCGCTATTTCCCTAGACCCAAAACCAGGTCAAGAGAATACAGAACTCAGACCAGGGCAGCAGCAATCAGATTTTTCCCTGGACCAGATAATTTGGGGAGCAGGTCCTCAACTCATCCTTGAGATTTTGGAATAACACAACCCTCAATACCCCAAGAAACTAGCAACAGGACCAGCCCAGACCTTTCCTCCAGAAATAAGGCAGATCCTTGAGATTCAGGGTTATCTTCACGACATCTGAAATGTCATTCTGCACTAAGGTACATGGGACACAAAGCAAGACATCTTCAATAAGGCCATATAGGCCCTCAGTCATGGTGGAAATCAGATGCAATATCCTATGATTCTTCATAATGCTTTCTGCCAGATCTGCCACAGACAATCCAATGGCCCAGGCATTGTAGCCCTTCAGCTTGATCACCTCATAAGCACTTTCATCCACTTGTTTATGAACATCTTTCCAATTCTCTGGAGCAGCATCAGTTCCTAAAGCAGGATAAAGATTCTTCAGAGACACACCAGCAACATTCACACCATTCCATACAGGAACACTAGAGTCTCCATGTTCCCCAAGGACCCACCCATGACAACTTGAAGAATGGACACCAAGTCTTTCTCCCATTAGGTAATGGAAACAGGCAGAATCCAGATTGCAACCACTTCCAATAACATGGTTTTTAGGAAAGTCCCTTAACTTCCAGCCCACATATGTCAAAAGATCCACTGGATTGGAAACAAAAAGCAGCTCACAATTAGGGTTATATTTAATAATATTGGGAATGATAAATTTAAATTTTTTCACGCTATGCTTGACCAGAATAAGATGACTTTCTTCCTACTGTTCACATGCCCCAATGGTAATGACAACCAACCTTGAGTTTGCAGTCACACTGTAGTCTTTGCCAGAAACAATATTTAGTGTTTTGAGGTAAAGCTTGCCTTTTTGGAGATTCATTGTCATTCTTACTATACTATAAGCTACACATAAACAGGGATGCTTGATTTATACTTTGTTCTTATATGTACTTTATTTTCTATACAATAGTTGTTTAAGAAATTGTTGATCTGAATTGGACTCACCTGAAATTGTATAGCACCTATTGTTGCTACTACTCTAATTTGGAATTTGACATTTGCTCTCTCATCATTATTACTATTATTTGTATTTTTCTTGCCTGCTTCATGGGGACTGTTACATTTTTCCATTTTATAGCCTACTACTGTGCTTTATGGATCTACAGAAGATACTCAGAAAATGAATATTGATGATGGTCATAGTTAGGGACCTCTCGCTAATTCCAGACTACCGCTGAGCTTTGATCAGAGGAAGCCAGCTGTTGAGCCTTCAAGTTCATACAGAAACCTATTTTGTGATGTAATAATGGAAATGAGAGTAGACTGAACTGTTCATGGGGCACCATTTATGTGAAAACACTTAATAATCAGCATTTGTGAAGCTTACACTAAGAGGTAAATTACAATGAATTAATTGATTAAGAAGACAAAGCACAGAAGTCAATGATCGTGCTCTGAAATAAGTCACAGACATTATCAGCATTGAGAGAAACATTACATGTCATACCTTTTAGACTGTACTTCTTATCTGTCATCTCTCAATTGCAGGATTTACCTCCTTCTGCTACAAACCATGATTTCTATATTATAATCTTATAAGACAAAACTTTGTATCTATTAATTGAGAATATAGGAAACAATATATTATTAACAATTTAATTTTTCTTTTTACCTCATTCTTTGAATCTTCCTCTAGGTCATAGAAGAGTATTAAAATAATATTTACATATTAATTAAAAAAAACCTTTAGAACATCTCCAACTGTGGCAAAGTGAAAGAGGATTAAGGCAATTATCTGTGTATTTCAGTTGGTTAGTTTAGGAGTGTGGAAGGCTAAATAACCCAAGAAATTGTTCTGATCCTTCTGCTACTTTGTGCAGTGTTAGAATAAAAAAAATGGTTGTAGCAGGAGCACTTCAGAGTACCAATGCATCTTCTTGAGTCAACGTTCATTCCCTTCATCATAGAGTTGTTGATGTTACAGAGAGCATGAAATCCCTAGGACCTATCCACACCTCTAAGTGCTGGAAAATTTCTCTTATATTCTTCTTTTCCTGCCAGGGATAAGAAAGCATGGGTTGGAGACTGGGTGAGCCTGGAAATGGGAATGGGAATGGAATCCAAACTGCAGAGAGGAGATGTACCCCCCAAAAAGGAGACAGACAGACAGACAGAGAGAGACAGAGAGAGACAGAGAGAAAGAGATACTAAAGCAAATGGAAATACAAGAATTTCCTGCCAATCTGTCCTCATTGGATTGGGACAGCTAGGTGGTACAGTGGATAGAGAGCTGACCTGGAGTCAGGGAGAGCTGAGTTCAAATTTGACCTTAGATATTTAGTAACTGTGTGACCCTACTCAGGTCACTTAACCTCTGTCTGCCTCAGTTTCATCATCTGAAAAATGGGAATAACCTACCTTGCAGGGTTTTTGTGAAGATCAAATGAGATAATTGTAAAACACTTAGCATAGTGTTTTGCACATAGTAAGTATTATATGTATCAGTCCACCATACTCAATTCAGAGCTGGAAGAGATCTCAGTGGTCACCATACCAAACCCACCCAGTGGACACCCATCCTTATTTTTGAGACCTTCATTGGGGCAGAGGAGTGGGGTAGAATTTTCTAACTCCCAGGATAGCCCACTCCACTTTTAGACAGCTATAATTACATGTGTAATCTCTCTGAAATTAAGCCTAAATCCCAGAACTCATAATGCTTAACACATAGTAAGTGCTTAGTAAATTATTATTGATTGATTGATTTCCTTCCTTACAACTTCCAACCTTTCTTCTTGTTCATGTTTTTGTTCCTGTTCTTGTTGATGTTGTTGTTGTTGTTGTTCTCCTCATCCTCCTTCTCCTTCTTGTTCTTATTCTTCTTTCTTCTGCTTCTGAAAATGGGGATTATATTTGGCCTTTTCCAGTCCTATAGAGGAGAAGAAATCTGAAACATAAAGTGATAAAGGGACTTGCTCAAAGTCACACAGCTAGTAACTTGAAGGGCTAGTTTTCAAACCTAAGTTGTCTTATTCCAAATATAGTATTATTGTTTTCCAATTACATTTTACTTCCCACAAATCTCATATTATCAAGTCCTTCACTTCAGTGATTCAGCCTTGCCTTTTCTCTCTACTCAAAGGCTTCCCACAACATCATGCTTCATCATTTCACATCCAAAGCTCCTTAAAGAAGCTTTCTACCTTAAGTACATATCAATATTTAATTCAAATTAAAACCAGTATTTCATTGGTAATGTTTAATTTGAATTAAAGACTAAAGATGATGTAGATTCCACAATCATATAGAAGAATAAACACTGTTCACAGCTACTATTATAGTGATTGAAATGCATAGGATCTAGATCTAGAAAGGACCTCCAAGGCCACATAGTTGAATGTATTTTTTTCTTAGGAAGAATGATGAAGATGAGGCCTGGAGGTGTTAAATGACTTGCCCAAAGGTCTCAGAGATAAGATGTGACAGAGATAGGTTTTGAACTTGGATTCTCTGGCTCCATTGCCCCCAACACACACACACACACACACACGCACACACACACACACACACACACACGCTTTACCATAATCCTAATTCAATTCAATATAATTCAACAAGCATTTGTTAACTATGTACTGTGTACCAGGCCTTACACTAGATGACGTTTAAAAAAAGCCAAACCAAAATGAATAGTCTTTCTTTCAATAGCTTAAATTGTATAAGGTAGGAGACAGGAGGGAATATATGAAGATAAGCAAATACAAAATTTGGGCAGAAAGGTATCACAGTGGATAGACTGGCAAACCTAGAGTCAGGAAGACATCTCTGTGTGTATGTGTGTGTGTGTGTGTGTGTGTATTCAGTTATTCAGTCATTTCAGTCTTCATGACCCCATTTGGGGATTTCTTGGTAAAGATACTGGAGTGGTTTGCCATTTTCTTCTCTAGTTCATTTTACAGATGAGGAAACTGAGGCAAATAGAGTTAAGTGACTTGCTCAGGGTCACACAGCTAAATAAGTATCTGAGGTTGGCTTGGTCTTCTTGACTCCTGGCCTGTGTTTGCTCTACCTACTGCACCACTTAGCTGCCCCAGGGAAGACATCTTATTCTCAAGTTTAAATCTGACCTCAGACACTTAGCAGCTATGGCACCCACTTAATCCCATTTGCCTCAGTTTCCTCATCTGTAAAATGACCTAGAGAAGGAAATGGCAAACCACTGCAGTATCTTTACCAAGAAAATGTCAAATGTGGTCACAGAGATGAATATGATTGAAATGACTTGATAAAAATACAAAATTTAGGAGGTTCTTGTTATTTGAGTATTTATTAGGTAAATCTAGTAGTGATTTCCTAGTTATGAAAGTCCCTTTACCAAAATAGATCAGCAATTGTTCAGCAATTTATACATTAATAAATTATTGATAGCACCAAGAAGTTTAGTGCCTTGCCCAGTGTTATACAATAAGCATGAATGAAACAGAGGAAAAATTTGAATACTAGTCTTCTTGGCTTTCTTACACTGGAAGTACACCTTACTGTCATAACCCTTAAGTTGATCATTCCATTCCTTCCAGAATCTCCATTTCAAGGAAATTGCCTGGAAAAGCCATGTGTTTATTCCTCTCTGGGCTCCATTCCTGATTTTTAGGATGTTCTTCACCAAGCACCCAGACATTACCTTCATTCTAATATAAATGTCTATAAATAATGTCTAAGACCTCCTCAAATGAAATGTTGGCAATAGACAATCAACAACTTGTAGAATATGGAGATACAACTAACATTTTTCAAAGGTCAAGGAGTCTTTGTCTCAATTTAAAAAAACAAATCAAATCTACAGTGACGTAGAATCATTATTGACTTGGGGGAAGGATTGAACAAGGGCAGGTTCAAATCAACATGGAATATGGCTTTATGTCAGGCACTACCTCTTTTTTCTTCGTAAGGGTCTTTAAAGTCAATTAGAGTACGTTAATGGAATTCAGAATTCATGTTTTGGGAGCTTTGCAATAATATCTGAAATCAGAAGCTAAGAAGAAAACTAGTTGACTGGGTCTTCATGATAGTCCTGAAATTATCCAATTTCCCCCTCAATACCCCCCCACCCCGGGAAAACAACAACAACACAAAGATACACTTCATGCTTTAATGAGCTGACTTCATGCCTTCAGCAGATGAGTAAAAATTGGGAAAGGATCAGGATAAAGACAGAAAGTTGTATAGCATGTCTGAAATGTCAGGTAGAAAAATCCTAGCAGCCTCACTTAAAAAATGAGGCAAACACAAATGGTCTAAGATGGAGGAGAGTCATCAGAAAAACTGACTTGGCATGAAGTCTGCTCTTAATATTGAGAAGCTACCAAAGGTATAATTATAAAGCATTATATGAAACCTCAGGTATGGAAAACCAATCAATTTTCCACTGATTTTTCACTTGATTGAAAGGACTCTAGTAATTGCATGAGTTGCAAGGGAGCTTTTAGCTCTAGCAATCACAGATGTTTAACCCCTAAAAAGAGAAGACTTGGGATATAGAGGTGACAGAAAGAGGATAGCTATCTTTAAATCCCTGGAGGATTAACAGTCATATGAAAGTGGGTTTTGATTTAGTTCATTACACTGGAGGAATATTAAACAAGACCATGGAATGGGCAGCAGTTATAGGAAGGAAGATTGTTACTTGATAGAAGGAAGTTTCTAACAATCATAACTGTTCTTTTTTAAAAGGAATGGGGTGCTTTGTAAGGCATAAATCTTCCTGTCATTGTGAAAGTATTCAAAGAGTGGAAAAACAAATGAACATCAATCAGGGCTAGAGAAAATTTCTAGTGGGTATTTGTAGTTTGTCAGCATGGTTGGACTAGGTGACCTCTGAACCTCCCAACTAAGACACTAGGGCTTTTTATCTTCATAAAAACCACTGCTGTTGTTTTTTGTTGCTGTTGTTTTTAATACAGTATAAAAGTGTTTTGCAATTTGCATTTAGTTTAAATGAATATAGTCTTTATTAAAGTGTGGAGTCATTGAAACAAATGGCAAAATTTCTCTCCATATATAATTACTTCAGAAGGAAAGACAAGTCAAAATTTATAGACTTCTTTCTCTTGTATCACCTAGTATTTTAGAAATATGAATTAAATTTAATTCCAATTAAATACCACCAGTAAAACAATCTATTTGTCAAAATGATTACTCCTTTTCTAGGGAATGAAGTAAGGAAAATTCATGCTTTAAGGAGGAGATGAACTAAGTGATCTTTCCAGAGTGGAGAATGGGTCAATTATTGAGCTAATTCAAGTCTCCAAATCCCAAGCTATCCAAGCTATGGATATTGGTTGCTTTTTAAAACTTGTTTTGTTTTGACTCTGAACAAAATGGAGCATTTTCTCAGGGCTCCATAATCTTTAACGTTGACTTAGTCACAACTTTCTGAAATTATGTTCAAATTCGCTCCAGAAAATAATAGCCTACTGCTCCAGATGGTTATTCTCATAGTATTTAGAGCTGAAAGACTCATCTTGTCCAAACCACTACATTTACAGTTGAGGAAACAGAATTTCAGTAAAGTGAAGTGACTCATCCCAGGTCACTCAGCAAGTAATTAGCAAAGTCAGGATTTAAATGCCAGGTGTAATGTTCTTGTCACTAAAATATGTTGCCTCACCACTATAACTAACATTTAGCAGAGAGTTTGTTTTTGTTTTTTTAAAATTTCTTGTTTATCCATTATTTCCCCAGCTTTTAACTATGTTAGCTCCAGTCATGAATTAGTTGAAGAAATGTTCATTTCATCAAAGGTAGTATGGCATAAGGGATAGAGAGGCTATCTCTGTAATCAGGAAAAAATGGGTTTGAGTCCTGCCTTTGACACCTACTAGCTCCATGACTTTGGCAAGGCAGTTAACTTCTCAGTAACCTAGGCAACTCTGCAT
Source organism: Dromiciops gliroides (assembly GCF_019393635.1). Classification (NCBI taxonomy): domain Eukaryota; kingdom Metazoa; phylum Chordata; class Mammalia; order Microbiotheria; family Microbiotheriidae; genus Dromiciops; species Dromiciops gliroides. Next base: position 293,368,978 of record NC_057861.1, on the reverse strand, counting down.
GACAATAAATTGTAGATTAGGTGCTCATCAACATTGGTAGATAAAATCAGTGAAATTGCAGGTCCAGCCCAAGATATATGTATGTGTATTTCCTTCTTTGTACATGGATGTCACTTCTCCATGACCCTTTTTGAAATACAGCAAATTTGCTTGTAACAAACAAGTATATCCAAGCAAAATAAACGAGTGCATTGGCCATGTTGGACTTGCCCCATTCTAAGGAGTGATGACTCACTGACAGAAATTCCTACCACTCAAATCTGGTGTTGCTCCATGGTGCCTGAAAAAGGAGGAAGGGAAGAGGAAGAGATGGAAATTCAAGAATTGGAAATTTGGGGGAGAAAGGACTGGAAGGACAATGTTTGGAGTGAGCTTTCAATGGTGTCTTCCAGCTATCTGCAAACCTTGATGTATGTGTTCATGAGACCTTAAGCAAAGAGAAGATTTTCTGAATTTCCACATTTGGGGAGATCATCCAGGCCTGGCTTGTTTCAGGTTTCAGATTGGAATGAGATAGGATTAATCTAATAGCAAACAACAACAAAAAGGTTTACTTACAGCATGAAAGGGTATTCAACATGGATATACCACTGGTTTCATTAGATGACATCCCTTTCATCTCTGTATAGAAACACATCAGGGGAGGGTGTGGTGATTTACAAACATCCATTGATCAGAACATCACTGACCACTCATGTGTTGGCCTTTTTATGTTCTTGGGTTACCAGGAAGCCATAGCAACAACTCAATCTTTATTCCCTTGGACCAAGCAAATCTCAGGAACAGTTTTCTTGTTTTTTTGTTTTGTTCGGATTTTTTTTAGGGGAAAAAATAGCCTACTCCAAGTAGTAAAACCCTATATTGCTTTTTCCATGGGGAAAAAAAAGATTCGCCGGATGCTGTGGAATGATGGGCAAGAGATACTAGAATAATGGTCTATACTCACCATATCCTTTTCCCAGAGAGTGGAGAGGAAGGGAACTGAGGAACCTAACTTTTCATGAAAGAAGCTATGTTTGATAGCTTTCTTGCTTCCTACCATGAATAAGCTGGCAGGTGGTATGAAATGAATGGATTTTCCCAACTTTCCCATCTGTGCAAGAGATACATTTCTTCGCTCTAGTACCTGAGATTTTCCAAGGCTTGCTTTCCTAGTTGTCCAGTATTTGATCAGGGAGAAAACTCAGTTATGAAGAAAAGAGGTGATTAGTGTCTTTCATCTGGAAAATGCAAAAGTGCAGTGAGAGAACCTTGGTCAGAGAGATGCACCTATAGTATGAAATACCAGGAAACAAGATTAAAAATGACAGCTAACATTTATATAGCATTTACTATGTGCCAGATACATTATACCCCTAGGAGGTGGGTGCTATTATTATGCCTATTTTTACACATGATGAAACTGAGACAAACAGAGGTTAATTTACTACCCTAGGGTCACATATCTACCAAATGTCTGAGTCCAGATTTGAATTTAGGTTTTCCTGACTCCAGGACCAGCACTCTATCCACTAAACCACCCAGCAGCCTTGAAAATGATAGTAGAGGAAAATTGGGAAGGGTATTGAATACCATGCTATGAAAATTAGATTATGTTCCATAATCCATGGGAACTTAACACTTTGGAGCTGATAATTGATAGTGAAAATCATATTTTAGGATGATTAATCTGGCAGAATTATGATCCTCATTTTAGAGTGATCGCTAGTCTGGGGATTCTTTATCTAGGGCCTGTGAACTTATTTTCTCTCTCTCTGTCTCTCTCTCTCTGTCTCTCTCTGTCTCTCTCTCTCTATATATATATAGTTCAAACTGATTTTGTTCATTTACAATATAATTGGTTTCTATTGTAATCCTCTTTATTTTAATTATTTAAAAAACACCATTATGAGAAGATCTATAAAGGGATCCATGACACAAAAATGGTTTAAAGTCCTTGATCTGATCCAACCCCCTCATTTTTTTTTTGATGGGGGGGGCGGTCTTTGACCCAGAGTGGTTAAGTGATTTGTCCCATCACACATGCCACAAGTGGTTCATCAGGGATTTCTATTTCAATTCTCTGACTCCCAATCCAGACCCTTTTCTACTACAGTGCATGGATCCAAGATGATACTATAAACACAAAGGAGTGTTTGTACATAGAAAAAGCTGAAGCATTTGTGCAAAAAAGTGTTTACTTCAGTTCTAGTGAAATGTTTGAAAAACATATGCTTGTTATTTTGGTTTGAAAAAGGTGCTGTGGTTGAGTTTAGATGATTTTTCGAAGTTCCTGGCATTTCTAAAATGAAGGTTCAAGCCAATTCAGTTGCATTTATCATCCAATCAAGGGAAATTTCAGAGAGACTGAAAAAGTTTATAAGTTCATAGTGTTTAGAACTACAGGGAACTTTATAGATCATTTAGTTATCTTTGTTTGGAGGCAGCTAGTGGTGCAATGGATAGAACACTAGACTTGGAGTCATGAAAACTTGAGTTCAGAAGTAGCCTCCTCTAGTCTTACTTGCTGTATAACCTTGTACAAGTCACTTAATTGCTGACTGCCTCAGTTTTCTCAACTGTAAAATGAGAGTAATAATGATACCTATATCACAGAATTGTTTTGAGGATCACATCAGATAATATTTGTTAAGTGTTGAACAAATTGCCTGGCATGTAGTAGAGGTTTAGTAAATGCTTGTTTCCTTTCCCTTTCCCATTTTTCTCAAGTATGTGACTACAAACTCTCTGACAGTAAGATTAACGACATAACAATAACATATCCTTCCAGTACCTAGCACTGTTGAAAAAGAAAAGGAAACTCCATATTTGTTGAAATGAAGAATTAAAAACAGCTAAGCAAAAACAAAAACAAAATTTATTTTCTCAGTTTGGGGATGATAGTTACTGGACAAAAGTGAACCTGTCAGAAGTTGAACTTCCTAACAATAGACGTCCTTTTTTTGTGTGTTCAAAAACAATTTTTCTTTCATATAAATATTCTATTGTTACCATCCTACCATGATATATTGTGAAAGCTTGGAGCAGGAGAAACTGGCTTTCAATACTGGTTTGGCTTCTTGTAATCTGTGTCACTTTAGCAAGTCACCACTTCTCTGGGATTGAATCCTTACCTGTAAAATGAGGGGATAGAACTAGTTGGCCTCTTGAGGCTGCCTCTAGTTGTAAACCTAGGATCTGACAACACTGTGAAATCTCATGAACTATTATAACAAAGCCTGAATTATAGCAATATGAATTAGCAATAGTCCCTTAATTATTTCCCTTACCTGCTAATCCATTTTGCAAAACATAGGCAAGCCTCCACAAATAATTTTTTTGGTGAAACTGCTATATCAAAACACATCAATGTCATTGTATGACTTGAAGAATAAGTTCAAATTTCCTGACCAAGTAATTTTTGGCAATATTTAATCATGAAAATTGCATTTATTCTTCATAGCCTAGTCACCCAAGGGATTATAGTCTAATGGAATAAAATATACTTTAGTGCCAGCTATGTTCCTTTGCTTATTCATATATTACATTCAATCCCCTCCCCCTACTCAATAATAATCCAAGACCTATTTCTTTCTAGCTACTTGCAATATTTTTTCTTTCATTTGGAATCCCTGGAGCTTGACAATAACATTTATGGGTAGAATTAAATTGCCTGGAATCATTTGATTTCTATCAACTTTGCCCTTTATGTCTATTATTTCCAGACAATTTTCCTTTGTTTTCCCATAAATATGGAAATCAGAATTATCGTTTCATATTTTTTCCTGGGAGCTTAATTTTTTTCTCAGATTATTATTTTGAGCCCTGGCTTTAAGGTAAATTGGTTTTGATTGTAGGGACTTAAACATACATTCTTCTGATTTTACGATGTCTTAAATTGTTTTTTATAATCTTTTTCTATCATTGTATTTTAGTAAAATCTTGTCCTTTCTAGTTTTAGTGTGTCATTTGCTTTCTTAAAGTTTTACAGTTTCATTTCTAAGTCATCATCAATTCTCCTTTGTTAAAATTTGTTGTTGAGATCTAATATATCACCTTATTTTTTTCCTTTAACTTCTTATCAGTCAATCAACTTATTAAGCATTGAATGTATGACATTGAGTTTTTTAACCATTCATGGGGTTGAATAGCTGTTCCAATCTCTTTTTGGGGGGTTGTAGTTAATTGATGAATTTACTCTGGCCTTAGGTAGCTAGGTGGTAGAGCCCAGATAGACCTGAGTTAAAATCCGGCCTTAGATAGCTTCCCCATGTGACCATGGGCAAGTTACTTAGCCTCTGCCTCATTTATCCCAACTGTAAAATGGGGATAATAATAGCATGTACTTCCCAGAGTATTGTGAGGATCAAATGAGATGATATTTGTTACATAACAAGCACTTATTGCCTGTCAAATAGTAGGTGCTGAATAAATGTGTTTTTCTTAACTTTCATCTGCATAATTTTTCTAGTATTCTTTTACCTTATATCAATTGCATTAATATATCATCTTTGCTTACTCACTTTTTTGGTCTCTTTGCTGTTTTTTGTGAGAACTACCTCCCTTTTTCTCCTTTTAGTTGTTTGTTTTTATTTTTCATATTTCTTGTATTCTTGAGGGAGAATTAGTTTGCTTTTCATTTTCAAAGAGGACTAAAGACATCATAGGATGATATCTTGACTCTCATGTGAATTGAATTTAATTGAGGAAGAGTTGCATAAAGTTGTTAGCCTTACTCTCTCTTCAAGAATCATCAAAGACCAGTGGCAAGAAAAAAGTCAGCATGACTGGGGATGGCCTAGGATTCGGTGAATGATTTTGGCATCTTTGATGTCTGATGAAGATTCAAGTGTTCCACCAAATTTGCTTCAGTTAACTTTGTGGCCATAGGAATAAATTTTTTTCATCTTCCTATTCTACTAGACACCCCCTAACACACTGAAGGTTTTGCAGTGCATTGGTTACCCTTAACCTGGTTTAGCCCATTTACTAAGACACTTTACTCAGGTGTTGCCACTGTATGTGCTTCTTGGAGCCCCAGGTGAAAATTAAGTGCCAGATAGACGTCAAAGGTGGATGAGCAGCATTGACAATGGCTAAGCAAACCCTCACACCGGAGGTGCTGGTCCTCCTTAAACACCTTATACAGTAACAGGTAGAGTTAGATACAGTATCAACGTTATCTTGTTGGATGTGCTCTCTGGTTTTTGTTGTTGAAGACATTATTATTCCTTTTTTTGGATAGATTTCCTAACTTTCTTTTATACTCTAGTTTTAGTTCATTTTATTGGGAACACATTTCCTTGCTTATTTCTTTAATGTCTCTTTTGGGGGCAGAGCCAAAGTGGCAGAGTAGAGAAAGCTGAGCTCTCCCTACATTCCCTTCAAAACAACTTTAAGATAATGCCTCAAATCAAATTCTGGAACGGCAGAGTCAACAAAAAGTCAAAGTAATTCATCCTTCTGGCTCAAGGCAACATAGGAAGTCAGAAAAAGAGATCTGTGACTTCACAAAGGAAGCTGGCTCAGAGTCCGTGCTTATTAAATACCAGTGGAGGGACTAGGTGGTAGTGACAGAAGCAATAGTAGCTTCAGGAGTGCTCAAGAAAGAGATGAAATAGGGACCTGGCAACTGGTCAGAAAGAGATTGCAGGGTACTCCTTTGCTAGAACTGGATGCAGGATAAATTATTGTTTGTCAACTCCATTGCCTATATCTACTTCTGGGTCATAGTTCAAGGGCAAAGAGGAATAGTTTTGGTCAAGAGGGAGTAGAAACACTGAGGGTCATTATCACTTCTGGCCCCAAAGGATCAGGAACTTTGAGGAACAGTATTAATTCCAGGTCAAGGGAGGATAGGCTCTGAGGAGCATTATCAATTATAATTCCAAGGGCTCAGGGGCTCTTCATTGTTAAAAACTAGAATGCAGACCAAGAGAGCAATGACCACACCTTTCCCCAGATAACACCATCTTGAAAGCACTGAAAACTTCAAAATCACCAGAACTATCTCAGAAAAAACAGTGAAAAAGCCTGAAACCTGAGACAGAGTTTTGCCCATTCCCATCCCTATGCTCAAAGCAGACCCCAACATTATCATAAAATTCCAAATCAAGAAATAGGACGGAAAATGACCAAAAAGACAAAAAATCCCCAAAACCAAAAAGAACCTGAGCATAAAAAACTGCTATGGTGACAAGGAAGATCAAGACACAAGCTCTAACAAAGACAAAAAAATCAAAACAGCTTCAAACAGAGCCTAAACATAAACAAAAATTCCTGAATGAGCTAAAAAAGGTTTTCAAAATAAAATAAGAATGGTAGAGAAAATATGATATAAAGAAAATAAATTAAAGAAAGAAAACAAATAAAAGGCAATTAACAGGTTGGCAAAAAGAAGCACACAAAATACTGAAGAAAACACCTTGAAAAAAACAAAAGAAAGAGGCACCAGGAAAATAAGTCGTTAAAAAGTAGAATGGGTCAAATGGAAAAAGAGGTACAAAATCTCACTGAAGAAAATAATTTCTTAAAAATTAAATGTTAAATTTTGACATCAATAAACAATAAAGAAAGCCAAAAAAAGAAAATGTGAAATACCTTATTGGAAAAAAAGTTTACATGGAGAATAGGTCAAAGAGAGATAATTTAAGAATTCTTAGATTACCTAATTATTAGGTTATTGCTAACATTTAATTATTAGAATTACCTGGGGTAGCTTGCTGATGAAGTAGATAGAGCTTTGGGCCTGGTGTTAGGAGGATCTTAGTTCATATCTGGCCTGAAACTAGCTGTGTGACCCTACGCATGCCACTTAAGCATATTTGCCCTAGTTTCCTCATGTATAAAATGAGCTGGAGAAGAAAATAGCAAACCACTCCAGTATCTTTTCCAAGAGCCCCCAAATGGGATCAGAAAGATTTAGACAAGACTGAAATAAGTATATAAAAATTGTCTGAAATCTATAATCAAAGAAAGAGCCTAGACTTCATATTTCAAGAACTTATCAAGGACAACTGCCCTGGTATCTTAGAACCAGAATTCAAAATAGAAATTGAAAGAATATGCTGATCTTCACCTGAATGAAGGTGTAGGAGTAAGTCAATTATGTTGGAATCATATAAAAAAAGAAAAAGAATATGTGAGAAAGAAGGATGCCCTGGGAGAAGGAAAGGAGAGAAAGAATGGATTCTTTTCTCAAATATATGGGGAATTGAGACAAATTTATAAAAACAAGGTCCATTCTCCAGTTGATAAATGGTCAAAGATATGAATGGGCAGTTTTCTGAAGAAGAAATAAAAGCTATTAATAGTCACAGGAAAAAATACTCTAAATCAATACTGATTAAAGAAGTACAAATTAAAACAGCTCTGAGATACTACCTCACCCCTATCAAATTAGCTAATATGATAGAAAAGGAAAATGACAAATGCTGTAGAGAATGTGGAAAAATGGCAGACTAATGCATTGTTGGTAGAATTGTAAACTAGCGCAATCATTCTAGAGAATGGTTTGGAACTATGCCCAAAGGTCTATAAAACTGAGCATACTGTTTAAACCAGCAATAGTAGGTCTGTATTCTAAAAAAGATAAAAGAAAAGGGCATAGTCACACAAAAATAGTTATATAAATCTTTTTTTCTGGTAGCAAAGAATTGGACATTGAGGGGATACCAATTGGGAGATGGCTGAATAAGTTATGGTTTTTAGGAAAAAAAAACACCTGAACAGACCTGTATGAACTGATGGAAAGTAAAGTAGGCAGAACCAGAAGAACATTGTACACAGTAACTACATTGTAAGTGTGATCAACTATGAAAGACTTAGCTACTTTGATCAAGACAATGATCCGAAACATTCAAAGGACCTATGATGAAAAATGCTATCCACCTCCAGAGGGAAAACTAATAAACTCTCAATGCAGACTGAAGCATACTTTTGTATGCTTGTTTGTATGATTGTTTTTAACAATCTTTTAGATTTATTGTTTTATTTTGTTTGGGTTTCTTTTGCAACATGACTAATATGAAAATATGTTTTGCATGATATTACATATATAATTGAAATCACTTTGCTTGCCTTCTCAGGCAGGGATAGGGGCTACCAGGAGGGAGAGAATTTGGTACTAAAATTAAGAAAAGATTATTAAAATTAAAAAGATGCATTTGGGAAATATTTAACAAAATAAAAATAATTGAAAATTTTATCAAAGTCTTTATAAGATTTTGTAAAACTTTCCTCAGAAAGAATGAATTAATTCCCTCTTTTGTTTATTTATTTTACTTCCACTTTATGTGCTATGTTTCTTGCTCTTTTAAGGTTAGGAGGAAGAGCTCAGTTATCTTTCTATTTTTCTGGCTACCCAATCACTTTTGACTTTATACTCCTGGGATATTCTTGTATTATCTCAAAAAATAATTTAAAAATTTAGGCTAAAGATGATGCTCTTTTAGTTCTAACAAAAGCACTATTTACAGAAACACATTAAATAATGTCCCATGATTGCAAACCAAATATGTCATATTGTTAAGATAGTAGCATTATTTAGCATAAAACCTGGGTTGGGGGAAGTCTGGTATATGGAAAAGAGCCCTGGATTCAGAATAAATGGAGACTTGGTTTTAAGTTCTAACTCTTACCCTTTATACCCAAGTCACCATAGGTAAAGAACTGACAGCCTCTTTCAACCAGTTTCCATACTGATAAAATGAGGGGAAATAATACCAACAATAGCTTCCCTGCATGGTTTTTTGGGGGGTGGACCAAATAAGATCAAGTTCACTCAGAACTCCACTAACATTAAAGTACTATATATATATATGTATATATATACACACATATACATACACACATACATATACACATATACATATATATACACACACATATACATATACATATATATATATCAGTTCTTAGATTACATAAATGGTCTGAAACATGAACATGCAGTGTCCTTTGTGTCCTTTTTTCCTCTTCCCCTGAATTTGGGAAAAGTCACTTCAGTGAGAAGTATCACAGTCTCAATAACTGAGATCTGGTTTGGAGTCAATAAAATTTGAAATCATGATCTGCCCTTGATACACACAGGCTATGTAACCCTCTTCTGGCAAGTCATTTAACCTCTCAGTGTTCCAATGAAGTCTTGAAGGTGCAGTAAAGGTATTGACCTGTATTGGCAGAAGGTGATTCCTTATTTAATGTTCCCTATAGCACTAACATCATAGACATAGTCCTCCAACTGCTCCAGATACCTCCTTGACTGTTTTACCTTTCCCCCTACCTAGCCTCCCACCTTCCCACACATACACCAATTTTATTCTGCCACCTTCAGGATACTATATATCCCCTCTTGCCAGATCTGCTCTAAGACTGGCAAAGAAGGGAAGGGTTAAGGATTTAAAACAAACAGAGCTTGTTTACTGTAGCTGTCAAAGTGCTAATTGTTTCTATTTAAAAAAAATGTGTTGGGAATGCAATTTAAAGTTTCCTTTCTTAGCTTCCTTGCTTCGGAGATTTTATTCTCTGACAGTCTCCTAGCTCTCTCCCCCAACACCTTTAACCCTGCAAGGCAGAAAATTGTTCAGACTCATTATGCAATGGATCCTTCATATGCCATACTAGCTGTTCTATTGTTCTCCAAGTTAGCTCTCATGACTATCTACCCCAAACCTGTAGACTTTTCAATATATGTAGGACACTACAAGACTCCCACCTAGATGAAGCAAAATAGGTAGAAGGAAATTTGGGAATGAAGGCACTAACAGCTAGGGAGGGATCATAAAAAAAATTAAATTGAAGGAGTATTTGAGATGAAACTTGAAGGAAACTGGGAATCCAAAGAAAGGAGGAGGAACAGTTCAGGAAGGGAGAGGTGACAGGCAGTATAACAATATGGAAAATGGGGATAGACTACCATGCATATTGGATAGCAGGAAGGCTGTTTTGCTTGGGCTAGAGTATGTGTAGAAGGAAATAATGTGCAAAAGAACTGGAAATGTTAGCTGGGGTCATATTATCTAGGGCATTAAATGCCAAACAGAGGAGTTTGTATTTGATCCTAGAGGTAATGGGAAATCATTTATTTATTGAGTTTTTGAATAAGGAAGTGAAATGCTTAGACATATACTTTAGAAAAAAACACTCTACCAACTGTATGGAGGATGGATTGGAGTTCAATGAGATTTAGGGTAGGAAGATCCAATAGCAGACTATTAGAAAAAGGGCTGAGCTAGGCCGATGTCTGTGTGAGGGGACAGGAAAAGCTATGGAAGAGATGGAGGGGGCAGGGTTTAACAGCAACAATAACATAATCTAGCATTTATATAGCACTTTAAGATTTGCAAAACACTTGACAAATCTTAGCTCCTCTTATCCTCACAACAATTCTAGAAGATGGGTGATGTGATATTATTTCCATTTTATGGAAGGAAATAGAGGCATTCATAGGTTAAGTGATTTGCCCAGGGTCACATAACTATTAGTCATTCTGACTCTAAGGCCAGTGCTCTATCCACTGTGCCATCTAGCTGCTTCCCCATTTGTTCTTTTTTTTTTTTATCATTGTGTTTTCATTGCCTAGCATAAGTAACCATCATACAGTAGGCACTATGGATAGAGCTAGGGACTGGATCTGTAATTTATATAGAATAGATAACTCACAGAAGGGGAAAAAAGCAAACTACCTCTACCAAAGCAAGGTGGCACCTTCACAGCAATTAGAGTCTTGGAGTTAGCTAAAACACTGAGGTTAGGTGACTTACCCAGGGTCACATAACTAGTCTGTGTTAGAGGCAGGACTTGAAATGAGGTCTTCCTTGTTACCAGTTTCCTAGCCATTCCTCAATACTGCCTCCCATGCTGAACTGAATAGAATTGCAGTAGAGCCCCAGAAGGTCAGGAGGCAGATAAAATAAATGAGTGAGTGGATCAGAACTTGGGGACTAATAGCTGGCACAAGACATTCTCAGATGAAGTGGATGTCCAGATGCCCTGGATTCTTCATTACCCTGCTTAGACATGATCCCTTGAAATGGAGGAGCAATTTAAAGAAAATCTCAATGTAGTTACTTACTACTTCCTTCTCCAGACCCAATCACAGACTCCACACACAATCATGATTAAAGGCATTCTCTTATTAGTAAAGCTTTTGCTTTGTGACCTTGCCCAAAGGTAACCCACTTTTCATTTTATCTTGGATCCAAGAACAACAAAAGCAAACAACATCCGTAAGAAAATCTCTCCATAAATTTTTAAAGCTCTGAATCTCATTTCCAAGTTCAGGTATGACTCAATTCAATTCACAGCACATGCAGTGGATACTATTATAAACATATTACACATACACATATAACTACAATACAAGATAATATATAATTGCAAAATATGAGAAATGTACATGTAATCTATGTGATGTCCATGGAGAATCCATCAATAATTAGGAGAAATCATGGAAG